>NC_052058.2:66059441-66714163 GCF_903992535.2 Arvicola amphibius
ACTGGACCAGGGGATAGAGACAAAGGGAGGAGGATCCTCAAATGGAAATTATGGACATAGGCAATAAGAAATGTGTCTGGCCCTCTACATGTTAGGCTGAGTTTGACAGAGGCAAAAATACTGGCTCAGGGGTTTTGCATAACTCACTAAAGGTTAATACTAGAAATTGTCAGGTCAGGCACCTGAATCCTATTTGTTATATTTAATATCTACACCTGTTGCTCCATTTATTCAGAGGAGACCTGTTTAATCTTTAAATAAAAACAAAAATACATAATTAGAGTAAATAAGTCAAATTTTCCATAATGAAAATCTTCCCTAACTTGTCCTGTGAGTTTGTCCCAGGAGGCGTGCTAGAAGAAACCCTCTAAGGAGACACGACTGTCTTTCCAATAGTCACGGCCAAGTTATACTGCCAAGGGAGAGAGCAAGTAGATGTTCCTAAAGATACAGGGAGTGCTTTTAAATTCATACCTGTGACAGTTTGAACCAAACACTGTCCAGACTTCAAAAAAAAAAAGCAATACATTAGCTGAACTCTTGACACAATGCTTAATTTTCTCAGACACAAGCCAGGCAGTGGTGGCACATGCCTTTAATCCCAGCACTCGGGAGGCAGAAGCAGGCAGATCTGTGTGAGATCAAGACCAGCCTGGTCTACAAGAGCTAGTTCCAGGACAGGCTCCAAAGCTACAGAGAAACCCTGTCATCAAAAACAAAACAAAACAGACACTTCATACGAACTCAGCTGCCTCCTGGAAGGACTTTGAAGTTGTCATTAGTAGTGACTGTTGAGTTTGTTCTGAATTCTTAACCACCAGTATCTATAAAGTCAGTTATTGATGGCTCTTTCCCTCCTTCTCCTCCAACCACCAGCTGCCCTGTCCCTACTCAGGTCCCTTGTTCAAGAGGAAGGATTCAGGTGAATGGTGGGGCCATGTGGCTGATACGGCTGTACGATGTGGCACTGAACCACACGGGGCCATCTGCCAGGCTGCCTCCCGTGAAGGCTGTTCTCTTTGATCATGTCCCTTTTAACATGGTCTGAGTGGGCTCCTTCGTGAACATGAAGTCCTGCCCATTCTATTCCATCCTGGAACCTTTAAGCTTCTCTACTGACAGTTATTAGCCCTGTGTCCCTCAAACTCCAGGAGACACAGGTCAAAGTCTCCGAGTGATCCCATAAGGTGTAACATGGAAGTATTTCCCAGGACAAGGTAGTGGTGTGGTGGATAGGTTATAGTAGAACCCAGGCCACTCCCTGTAAGGACCAAAGTTTGGCTTTTCTTGATATTTTTATAAATTTTTGTTTTAAATTATGAATATGTGTGTGTGTGTGTGTGTGTGTGTGTGTGTGTATGCACCCATAGAAAGCAGAGACTTTGGATCCCTTTGAGCTGGAGCTATAGGTGTTTGTGAGCCACCTGCCATGGGTATTAGTAACGACGTTCTGGAAGAATAATCCTCACTTTTAATGTCTGTGCCATCTCTCCAGGCCCTGCACTGACTGCTTAAACCTTCCAAAGGGTTTTTCTAGTTTCTCTTCTGTGCACTGAAGGTGGGTGGTGGGCTTGCACCACTGAGCCCTCTCTGGTCACTCTGCATCCAGCTAGTTCTTCTCAGTGCTGCCAACCTGCAAGTTGCCAAGTTTAGAAAACAGAAGATGGATTTTTCTTTAGAAAATGAAAATCACCCCAAATCCCACCGTTTTTATTTGTTTTGTTTTGTGTTTCCTTTCTGCCTCTGGAAGCATGGAGAACAAAGAAGGAGCATCTACTCTCAACGTGAGCAGTTTGGCACCCATCTTTAATCTGTCTTTCATGCTTGTACAAATAGGCCGAAGAGTAGAGGTTGATAGGCCGTGCTGAGTCACAGAACACATTTTAGACATTTCTTTTCCTCCAAGGGTGGAGCTTATACCTCCTGGAACTGGGGCAAGGCATAACTGTTTTGACTGAGGGACTATGGCTTGTGACTTCTGGGGCAGGGTCATGAGATGCTGTGAGGCTTTCAACTTGACCCCTGGGGGGGGGCACCTGAGACATGGAGGCTACTACAGAACAAACGTGACAACTCTAAAGTCATGACATTGGGGGTGTCGCAGAAGATCCACTCTGGCATTGCTGATCGGGAAGGGATGCAGCTCAAGCAAATGGAGAGGCATCACTCAGCCCCAGTGCTTCTGTCCCCCAAAGCTCAGGTCACACAAAGACCAGTTATCAAGGGCAGAGAAAAGCCACCTATGGTGTGTCTGCTCAGAATTCCTGGCCCGTGGCCTCTCCAAGTACAGTAAACTGATGGATGTTTTTGAGCCAATGTGTTTTAAGGTGGATTGTTACACAGTTAATGGGAACAGGCATATATATAGCTATTCATTCTTGGGAATTACTGTGACTGCAACTGGGAAGGAGTAGAGGAGAGCAACCCGAGGGGCAGGAAAACAAGGTGTCTGGATTTTACAGAGGTTCACATGTGAAACGAGGGACCTGCTGAGAAATATTTAGGCCAACACTTCTGACCCACATCCCAAGTATGAAACGTGCGAGGTGTGGCGGCACATGCCTGTAATTCTAACACGTGGGAGGTGGAGGTAGGAGGACTAGGTTCAAAACTAAACTGAACTGCGTAAGAGCCTGACTCCACAACACAACACAACAAAGCCTGCGGGCCACGGCGGCACATTCTCATCATTTTACAGCTCAACAGGAGAGTCATGAGTTCGAGGCCAGTCTGGGCTATGCACATAGATTCCCATCTCAAAAGCAGGGAAAGGTGTGAAACGTAAAAGATTGTTTGGTCTGTGCATGCATCACTCCCTCCACACACGTGTCTCGGCTTCTTCTCTCCACATGTAGAGTCGGCTTTCTTACCCCAGGCTATGTTTTCATGATTTAGTTTTACAAATGGGATGCTCTGAATGTTAGGATGTAGATTACACTAATCAATCAATTTTATTTTATTTTACATACGTACTTAAAAGCCTCTTATACTTAAAAAGAAAATATATGCAAAGTGCGGTTCAAAGCAGAACTCATTATTATTTTAAGTTGAGCCATTTACCCTGTCAGTGAACAAGCAATCAGCCTTGGTGAGATTGGCCTCCTGCAGCCCAGCAGGAAGGTGGAGTGGGAAGGACAGAGGATACAGAAACCACACAAAGACAAAAACAACTGTTCACAGCCAGTTTACTAGCATGGTCCAAGATCTATCATGGCAGGCTATAAGGCGGTGTGTGTGGAGCATGGTTTACATTCTAGAAAGTGATTTGCACACGCGCAAATACAGCCAGACAGAAGACCAGAGGCTTATCTGCTCCAATGCAAAGATTTCAGCCTTCTGTCTTTGCTGCTTTGTTGGGTCCTTTGTGCTTGTTTATGTCTTCCAAATTTCCTGCATATACAGTATCAGAAAGTGAAACCAACAAACAAAATATGTTCTGCAGGAAACCCTGCAGAGGCGGATTGGAAATGCAGTACCGCAGCGAGGCTGGAATGTTGCAGGTCCGAAGGCTGGTTACCTAATCTTGGACTAGTTCCAGCCCTCTGGAACAGCCATTTCTTGCCCACCTCGGTGTCAGAACTACCATCTGGTTACTAAGAGATAAAAATCCTTTGAAATGTATTAATTTAGTAGATCACTGACTCCCACCAACCCAAACACTCAGAAAGCATTTCAGACATAGAGAAAAGAGGACCCTCATCTCTCTATACTTGTCTCTCTGAGGGACTCACCAACGGTTGGTTGGTTTGTTTGAGACAGGGTTTCTCTGTGTAGCCCTGGCTGTCCTGGAACTGCCTCTGTAGACCAGGCTGGCCTCCTAGAGATCTGCCTGTGTCTACCTCTGAGTACTGAGATTAAAGGCATGTGCCTCCACCACCACCTGCTGAACTCCACCAAAGTATTTTAAATTTTCCTTTCTTATGACTACTTTGTTCTGTAAAACCAGAAAAACTTTTCAAAACTGCATATGAAACTTGGAACATGGAATTTGGGGAAACCTAAATCTGTGTTCTTGGACCCTGATCACTCAAAATGGCTCTAGAATAAACTTTCTTTCTTTTTTTTTTTTTTTTGGTTTTTCGAGACAGGGTTTCCCTGTAGTTTCTAGAGCCTGTCCTGGAGCTAGCTCTTGTAGACTAGGCTGGCCTCGAACTCAGAGATCCGCCTGCCTCTGCCTCCCGAGTGCTGGGATTAAAGGCGTGCGCCACCACCGCCCGGCCTTAGAATAAACTTTCTTATATCTTTAAGATGACAGCCATGGTTTTGGTGGCCATAACTTCATCCATCCTGCCATACTTGACAGTGTTGCCTAAAACTTCCATCTTAAATCGCTTTGTGTTTCTTTATTTTACCGAGGCAATCACAGACCCAATGAAGGATCCCGTTCCACACAGCTGGGCCCCTTCTGATTCCTTCAGAATTTTTTCCTGAACATTTCTCCACTTCTCAGCTTATTCCCAAGTGCCCAGCATTGTCTGTGCCCCAATCCTCTTCCAGACCTGTTGGGGAGGTGTGGTTTTCAGCAAACTAATTTCCTGTGTCTCCCATCACTTTCTGCCTGGCACTCCCTGTACTCTCCCACTTCCCCACTCTCCACCGACTTCCCCGGCAGATACCAGTTTGATGTTCGAATTGGAGCCAATAATACCTAGTAAACCCACTCACGATATTTGAGTAGTTAATAGTTTTGGACTCACTGGGTTTTTTAAAGTGGTTGCCCAGTTCACATGACCGTGTCTCTAATTAGTGATGTTAAAGGTACCGTCAAATGCAGATTTTCACATGCTTGAATTTGTGTGCAAATAGGTCGCAACCTCTTTTAGCAAAGCAGGGAAGGTTGCCTGTAGCCAGGCGCCATCACTATTAATATCAGATGGAGCGGCAACTAATTCAGTCATGTTGATGGAAGCTGAGATGGTGCCCAGACTCCTGCAGTGGGAGCGACTGAGTAGAGAAACCAATTTCCTCCTAGCCTAAAGTGCTCCGGGTCACCCTTGTTACAGAAGAATGACAAGAGTCACTATGTCTCCCAAGTCAGCTTGTCCAGAATGGTGTGTACTGCTAAGCAAACAAAACAAACCACAACAATAGGTGTATGTGGACTCTGTGATGTTCCTAAAAATCTACCCCAGTTTTTCGGGGGTAGGGGAAAGAGGCTAGGGAGCTAGGAAAGCTGCAAGGTGAGCTAATTACAAGAGGCCCTGCAAACCAACCAATACTCCACAGAGGCAGAACCGGGGACCAGCTTCTGAACTCGGGCCACAGAGTCAATTCAAAGCAAGGCTGCTCCCGTCCTAGGGAATTCACTCCCTGTGCGAACCACACAATAATGTGAAGGCTTCTCTACCTCCTACCTCCACCCACCGTCTCACATCAGAAAGTAAATGTGAGGTTTATATAAACACCCAGGGTTATGAAGACATACTGAAATATCTCTAGGTTTTGTTCATTAAACAAACCTTGGTTAGGACCCACTATAAGCTCTGTCCCTACTGCGAGGGACGTTACAATCTAGGGAACAGGTGGCAAGGGGGATTGGTGCAAATGATAAACACAATCATCAATGAAGTTGTGTAGCAGGGCGGCAGAGAGCGGAGATGGAAGAGGACTTCAGTCTTCATGCGTGGACTAAGGGGAGACAGGCAGAGAGGGATGGAGAGGAGGGAAGCTGATGGAGAGGGAGGACACAGGAACCTGGAGCAAGGTCTTCAAGGATAAGTAGGGACAAAGCCAGTGAGGTGCTAGGGAGGAGGGGAGGCCGAGCAGGCAGCAAGAGCTCCCACTGAAGAAAGAGCCAATTCAATTCTACTTTTATATATACTTTTCCCCCATTTCTCGTTCTACTCTAAAATCTGAACTAAGTGGAAGCCACATTTCAAAGTCTTTGAAAGTGGAAATGGTACAATCTGACCCCTGACTTTAACACAGTTATTTCCTGGAATCTTCTTCGTCTCTTAGCCTTTTGAATTTGTCCTTGTCCTACAAGCTAGAGCAGAGAAAGGAAAGGAAAAAAGTTAAAGCCAACCCCTTTTAAGTAGTTGGCTTATGTCTTTATAATCTATTTCCGAAGACATTTGGAGGAAACAGTTAATGTATCTGTTGAACTGATTGGGTTAAAATGGCCATGAAAGGTTGGAAGGGACAAGCTACATTTCCACTATTTCCTTAAGCTTCTCTCTTCAATTAGCCTGATAATGGGAGATAAAGGAGAACGTGCTACACCCACTTCAAAGAACCGATCCAGGAAAAATACCAGAGGGCTGGCCCTATGCACACACCACACACATCAAACTGACATTGCACATATTCCTTTAGAACTAATTTTTAAAATGGTAAGTGATATATGCTCGTGGGTTAAAAGACAGAAGGCAGTTGTGCTCGCTCTTCAGAAGTAATCCCAGTCAACAGCTCTGGGAATCCTCTTCCAATATAGATACGACACAACAGGATAAATTGTGCTTCGTGGCATCTTGGGAATGTATCTGCGAGGCTTAGGAGAGGCAATCTGCTAAGATGGGAAGATTAAGGGAGAAACTGCATCCTCTAGTAAGCAGTTAAGTATTTAGGTTGGTGTTTATTTGGCGTGATATTGTGGAATGGGACCTGGAGAAATGATAGGAGAGGTGAGATGCTTCCTGGAGCTAGCCATGGTACACAACCACAGACACTCGTATGCGTACAGCTCCCCAACTTCCTCTTTTTAATTTAGAAGTGTGTGTGTGTGTGTGTGTGTGTGTGTGTGTGTGTGTGTGTGTGTAGCCATGTTCTGGAACTTGCTCTGTGGACCAGACTGGCCTTTGTCTCCTGAGTGCTGGGATTAAAGGTGTTTGTCATCACTTGTTTAAAAGTCTCTTGAACATTTCATGGCATTATCGGCAAGCTAATCAGTCACTTTCTTTGATAATTACATAGAATTTTTACTATATTTAACTCATAATGATAAACATTTAGATTTTCTCATTTCCACTAAGCATTAGTGTGTGTGTATGTGTGTGTGTGTGTGTGTGTGTGTGTTCAGATTATAAAAAAGAGTTTCTGTAAGGTAGACTCATAGGAGGAATATCTCTAGGATGAATGATGGGAATTCTTAAAGTTTGGACAGAAAGCTGTCATTGTTTAATATGCTGTTAATGTGCAGCTCAATGCACAGCTGTTCCGTGGCTCTGCAGTTGTGAAGGCAGAATGCTGGCTCATGTAACTCATAGAATACCTTTGGAATTCAGCATCTGAGGTAGGACAGAGAGGCAAGAAATTAAGGGTACATGGAAGGGAAAGGGACTCTCCTGTCTGAGTCTCTTTACCTGCTGAAAGTAAAAATATCTCCAGGGCTAGGAAAATGGCTCAGTGGTTAAGAACACTAATTGCACAAGGCAGTGGGAGACAGCAATTGGGAGGCAGAGGCAGGTGGATCTCTGTGAGTTTGAGGCCAGCCTGGTCTACAAGAGCTAGCTCCAGAACAGCCAGGGCTGTTACACAGAGAAACCCTGTCTTGAAAAAAACCAAAAAGAAGGAAAGAAAGAAAGAAAGAAAGAAAGAAAGGAAAAGAAAAAAGAAAGAAAAGATCAAAAGAGAACAAAAGAAGAAAAAAAGAACACTAATTATTCCCGCAAAAATCTCAGCCTGTCCCCAATATCCACATGGCAGCTCACAATCACCAGTAACTCCAGTTCCAGGGTATCCGATGGCTTCTTCTGACCTCTGTGGGCACCAGGCATGTATTCGCTGCACAGGCATGCATGTGGTGCACAGACATACATGTAGGCAAAACACTCATATATATTAAACAAAATTAATTTTAAATTTTCAGCATAAATACATTTGCTGTGGAGGTTACTTTCATAGAAATATTCCTTTTACATTTTTCAAGTAAGAATGTTTAAGGACATACAGAGATGTGGCTCAATAGGTAAATGTTTTAGTCTCGAAAGCCTGGCACCCTGATTTCAGTCCCCAGAGCCCCTGTAAAAGACCGGCTGTGGTGATGAGACTCTGGAATCACAGAATTCCTGGGGTGAAAAGAGCGGTAGAGGCAGCAGAATTGCCCAGAAACTCACAGGTAAGCTATCCGAGAGAACACAGCACAACAGCAGAAACAAGGAAGGCGGTCCCCACAGAGAGACAGCAAGCCCCAACTCCTGGAAAGCTGACCTCTCTACATGGACCATTGCACCTTGATATCAGAGCCATGATTCTATAGCTAATAGGCACAGCCTAACACACACACACACACACACACACACACACACATGCACAAAAATAAATACATTTTTAAAATATTAAAATAGCAGGGAGCCATGCTTAAAGTCCAAATAGATAAGGCCATATTCCTTCTCGACTGTAAACCTGCAATATTCTGAGAATCTCGCGATACCATAAACTTCATATTTATGATAGCATGCCTTAGCTCCCTCATAAGAACCTAGTGTCTGTGGTTTTACTTTACCAGCCTCTGATCTTACTCAGTTCCCCTCCCGAGGTGCCTGTGAGAAACCCTGTGACCATGTAACCAAAATCATATATATGACTGTTGTCAGACACTAAATGCGGGGCTCTCTTAAGGAGCCACACCCGCACCCACCCCCGAGTGCGTACTTTCTTTACCTAAGCGGCTCACTTTCCACTAAAGACGGTGCTTAAATCTGCTAGAAATCTTATCTCCACCTGTGCTTTATACTGACGTGCCCTGCTCTCTTCCGTAGCATGGCCTCATGGCATCTACACCAGAACATGCTTGAGAAGGAAGGTGGGATGCTGTCGATTGTTATACTGGAAATACATGCATAAACCAGGACAGTATAGAGGAGAGCAGAACAATTGCTTTTGCTAATAATTACTAATACGAACACTAATGAAAATAAAGTATCTTGAAAACATCTGACAGCTCTGTAAACAGCTTAAATGACTTGCAGTAACCCCTTCTGGCCTCCAAACCCACTCTACTGCTTCCACAGTACTGCGCTGAGAGCGTAAGTATATGAACCTTCTAGCAATCTGCTTGTTGGAACTTGTGTTAATGGCGCAAACAAAACATTTAGTGATGAGTGGGTATAATTAGCTTCTAAATATTTTGCACTATTAAACTTCTCATTTGGAGAAGGGAGATTCTCAAATGAAGGATTACAGAAGGATATAAAACTTTTTCATGGAACAAAAACATAATAAGGAAAAGGAAGATGTTTTGGAAAATAGAAATAAAACAGTGCCACAAAACATTTATTTCTCCTGTAGTCATCTTCACCATGCCCACAAGCACAGAAATTCCAGGGTAGCAGATAAGACCATGAGAGACAGTTCTGAGGTCTGTGGAGGTGTAAGCAGACCAGATCTCAGGCGCTCCCGGGACTGATGATGCTGACTTTTGGGGCTCAGCTGAGACCTTACATTCTGTTTGCCATCAGTTCTGTCAAGCATCGGCTTGTTTCCTTTGGTTCTTTGTGAACAGTCCAAAGCCCTAGCATACTAGATGTCTCATTGCCTTCTGTGAGCGTGTTCGAGCAAATAGATCGCCTCTCATTTCCAAGACAGCGGAGGGTGGGTGGGCTTATTTGGCTGCCAGGCAGGATCAATTCTTGTTGGAAATCTGTGTGGTTTCAAGGGACAACTGGTCATTCCAGATGGAAGGGAAAAGCCCGTCTCAAGCCTCGCCTGTGTGTGTTCCCTCCAGCAGTGCTCTTTATTCCTTGTTAAGGATTACATTCTTTTCTCTCTGGGTTATCCCCTGCTCAAGAAGAAAAGCCCTTGATGGGTTAATGAATTGCCTTGCTGGGCATACTGAATCATCTGTCTTGTGTTTCTCACTAAACAGAAGCTTTAACAGCTCTGAGCTGAGGTGTTGAGAAGTGATAGCTGATAGCAAGCTGTTGAAAATGCCTGGGCCTGTCACCCTACCACCTAAAGGCAATTCCACGGGTGGGTGTTTCCCAAGGTATTCTTCATTTCAGCTTTGTCTGTTGGCTGCTCATTCAAAAGGCATATTTAATTGCCTAATTGTTTTCAAAGAGTTACTACGGTTTGCTGTTTTGAGACAGCAACTATCAACTTTGTGCTCCCTCCCCCCAGAAATCTTGACTGGTACAATACCATCACCTTATCATTCTTGCTACATTGCTATTTACTACCCCTCTCCCTGTCTCTCCGTGTGTGCATGCGCATGCGTGCGTATGCGTGTGTGCGCATTTCTCTGTGTGTGTGTGTACGTGCACATATACCCACATGCCCTCACTCGCTGTAGTGTATGTGTGTGCAATTTCCAGAGATGGAACTCAGCTTCTCAGGCTTGCAGACAGGCGCCGTTAGCCGCCAAGCCATCTCTTTGACCCCCCAGTAGCATCAGTTTTTCACCTGGACCGTGCTTTTTAATTAACCTAACTTTTTAATTAATTTTACATCGGTAAAATATTAGACACGTATTCTGTTTTTGCAAAGTGCGTGTTTTCCTCTGTCAAAAAGCTGAGATCAGTCTAAAAAGGTCCTGTCAAAGATAGTTGAGCTGTTAAGTGAAAAACAAACAAAAATTGTCAAATAGTATGGATGACAGATGCCATTTGTATAAACTATGTGGAAATACACTATGCATTAGAGCAGAGGAGACGTGAAGGACCGTGCACCATATTATTAATAGCTGCTATTCTGGGGGTGGGACTGCCGGGGCTTTACTTCCTAAGACAGCTGGAATGCTTGCCTTTTCACTCTAAGCATCTGTTATTTTTCTAATCCAAATGGAAAGAGGCACACCAAAATAAAGTTACTCAGAAGGAGTCAACTGATTTCTTAGCTTTATAGTCAAGCTGGCTGAACTAACAAAATTCAATCAAAAGCAGTTTACCAGTGGAGCATGAATGGTACATGATGTATAAGGCAGCATAATTACACATTGATGAATATTATGTATATGTTTATCTGGGCAGAGGAAAGGGGCAAATGCCATAGAAGAGTTTTCTTTAGGAGTTTTTCATAAAACATAAATTCTTGATTAAAAATAAACTTGGATCTCCTTAGTAAATTGGGAGCATGGGGACCTTGGGAGAGGGTTGAAGGGGAGGGGAGAGACAGGGAGGGGAACAGAGAAAAAATGTAGAGCTCAATAAAAATCAATAAAATAAAAAATAAAAATAAGCTTGGAGCTGGAGAGATGCCTCTGAGGGCACCAGGCACACACCTGATGAACATTAAATAGTTAAGCAAAGCATTCGTGCACATAAAATAAAATAAATAAAATTGAGAAAGTTGCAGAAATTCAAATTCCTCCAGGGTCAGCAACAAAATATGCGCTCATCGACTCTGCTGCTTTACATTAACCAACAGCGTAGGAATGTGAAGCTGAGCTGGGGAGAACGTACCCTGCCCCTGCTAACTGCAGCACTCCGAAAAGAAGGCTCTGTACTTTGCCTGGGCAAAGCAGTAGCATTGTCCCTGTAGACAGGGGAGGGTGGGGTGGGGGATGGGTAGGGGTGTGGGGGATGCAGGGGAGTCTGCCCTGAAGGCCTGTGAGTGGGAGAGCTAGCCCACTGTCTGTCATGCAGTGTCATGGGTGAAGGAGGGAAAATGGGAGTGGGAGAGCCTGCTCCTCACTGGCTGCACCACTCAGGAGAGCAGGCCCTGCACCTCACCTGCAGAGCACGCTAGAGCTGACCCTGTTGGCAAGAGAGCAGATGAGCCAGCCCCGAGGGTGTGAGAACAGAAGAGCTGACCCTGCACCCCCTCATCTGACAGTGGTGGCCTGAGTGATGGAAAGATGCCCCCCTCTGCCCCTTGCCATCTGCGGCAGGCAGGAGAGCTGCCCTGCCCTGCACTGCTGCACCACGTAGGCCTACGGGCCCTGCCCCTTACCTGGGAGCACAGGTGAGCCAACCCTGAGGGCATGAGAGCAGGAGAGTGGCCTCCGCCCCTACCTTATGTGCCATGCGGAGAACCCCTACTCCCACTCCCACACCTGCGTCAAGCCAGACAGGCGGCCTTGGAGACATGAGAAAGGACAAGCTGGCCCTTCCCCCTCATGACTGCAGCAACCTGAAGAGTGGGCCCTGCACTTCTCCTAGGCAAAACAGGAGAACTGGCCTTGGTGTGAGTGTAGGTGAGCTGGACCCGATGGTGTGAGAGTAAGAGAACTGGTCCCATTCTTTGCTTCCTGCTTCATTTGTCAAGCTGAGGCAGCGCTGGAGAGCTGGCAGACTGACCAACCCAGCTACCACCCAAGCCCAGAGCTAGGGTATTGAGTTGGCCCACCCCAACACCCCAACATCTATGATTTGCTAGAGTATGTGAAAGGGCCAGACCTGCAGATTCTAAGTTGCAGGATCTCCATGACACAGGACAACAATAGGATATCCAAGAAGAGGCCCAGTGAGGGACCAGTATTTGATAGTGTAGCAGAAAGCAGGGGCCTCGAACCAGACCAATGACTCATTGCAACAAACACAAGTAAAGGTGTATATTATGCGACTCAGTGGGCTACACCACAGCTTTCATGCCGAGATTTTTGCTTGTTTGTTTTTGGTGTTATTTTTGTTCTGTGGGGAGGCTGCCCAGGCAGAGGGCAGAAGCGAGGGTACAGGGAGATGAGTGGGATTGGGATGCAAGATGTGAAATCCACAAAACTTCAATTTTAGAAAGGTTAAAAAAGAAAAAGAAGGAAGTGAGGCTGTGCTCTGGCCACTTAAGGGTGTGTGGCCCAGGACCCCAGTGGGTGTGCGTGCTGCCTCGATTTGAGAAGATTTGACAAAGCTGCAGGCCCTTCTGCAGAAGCAAAGCATTTTGGCATGCTGAAATCTTCTGGACTCCATGGTCACTTTCTTGGGATCCCAAACCCATTTCTAGCACCACAGCCCCAAGGAGCATTTTAACTAATTTGGTGCCTGGCATGCGTGTAAGGGGTAGTGGAGGGGGCAATGAAAAGGCTCAGTGTGCAAGCCTGGTGATCGTATATTGGTTCCTGGAACTCGTGTGATGGGAAGGAGAGAACTCCACAAATTTGTCCTCTGGACTGCACACACATGTAGTGGCACGTGTACATCCTCCCCCACACACATCATATATGTAACCAGTACTAATAATAACGGTAAAAGGAATTATTTTGGGAGAATATTTATTCTGTTACATAATCTGAACCAATTTCTGTTTGGGAAAATGTCAAGTTAGAATATGTCAGATAGTGGTCATAGTACCTAATGGCGATTAATTGATAGGTATGGTTCAGTTAATTACATGAGGTCTAACATTCTGTTGTTCTGTGATTTATGACTTTTCCCAGTATGGAGTAGTACTCGGTTTTAATGACTCAAATCTGCTTTCTCCCTCACTGTTCTTACAATTTGCATTTGTACAAATTCTTAACCCTCTTGAATTTCAGTTTTTGAAACCAATACATTATGATAAGTGATATCACACAGGGCTCTGTGGGCTTAAATAAAATCACCTTAAAAGTCTAGTGAGGGCCTGGCATGTGAAGACAGCAGGGCCAACCAGCTTCTCTTTCAGAAGAAATCAAACCAAAAGAATTAAATGATTTGCCTGTTGACAGAGAAACCCACTTGCAGAGTGAGTTCCCTTAATGATAGTGCCCCAGGGTGACCATTCTGTGAGCTGAGCCTGTGCTTGGTCTCCCAGTTAGGAAATAGTAGAGTTGGTTAGATATAAGTGTAAGGACGTCTTAAACACAGGATTTTTGGAAAGAGTAAGTATCTTAGACGTTTAAAGTTCAGTTCTATTTTATTATCTGTTTTAAAACTTTTTGAGTGACACAATAATTGTATAATACTCACAGAGTGCAATTATAACTATACACACTTATAGAGTGCAATCATACAACATACACACATACATTCACACACACACAATTTGGTAAGGGTCACTTGGTAGGAAGGTAGAGACAGAAGAAATAGAACGGTGATCACTGATAACCCTTTCAAGATTGCCAAATAGGCTTGCCATCCCTCATCCCCTGTCTCTCCTGTAAGGTATGTGTCATGCACCTTGAAATGGAGACTTGACCTTACCCTTCAGCAGCTTGGGAATCTTCCTACTAGGTCCCTCACCAGACCCATCTGGGATCTATTTTTCTGTCTTTATTTATAGACCCTTAAACCCATGCCTCTTTCCCTCTCTGCCTAGAACATTTTGAATTGGTACAGTATGTGACTGTCATGTTCTCATCCTATTTTGTTTGGGACACTGCCTTCAATTTTCTTTTAGTTCCACGTCTGATGCTGTGTATTATTACCGCTCCATATGAGCATTTGCAGTTTTACCCCGAGCCTTCAGTTCACCCAAATTTAAAGCATATTTGGTTCCCAAGAGAACATATAGGGCCCATGGTGGAGAAGCGTCAAAGAAGAAGGGGTCCACTTGAGAGACCACTCAAGGGGAAGGGACAGTAGGTGGGGAATAGACGAGGGAGCGAGGATGGACGGGACGAGTGTCCAGAGGTCTTAGGATGTAGGCGAGTGCGTCAAAGACAAGGGGAGAGAGCGACAATAAGGACAGGCAGAGTTAGACTTGTGGGTTAGGGTTCTCCTAAGAATGGGGTCATGGGAGGTTGGAAAATGTGAAGTATGTGAAGGCTTGGACAGCCACTCATGGGAAAGGTGAAGCAACCTAAGCAAGAAACAAGGTTCTAGGGTAGCACCCTGGGGCTGGGGAGACTGGAGACATTTGCAGTGATGACCCCTGCCAGAGGACTTGAGAACTGTGTTCTATGAACCTGGCTGGCTCAGTTCTGGTGGTTAATGCCAGAGTTCCCGGGGCCCTGCCCAAGGCCCAGGCACACTGTCCTTAGGACTCTGCAGGAGTCCAGATAAAAGAGTCTTACTATCCCTGCAGCTCACTTCCGTGCCCCGCAGGCAACATACATGAATTTCATAGAAGCATTCGTGATATGTAGGAATTGTTACTTTACATGATCAAGGCCTCACTTGCTGCAGAACCAGTTCTATTCCAATGAAGCCCAAATCTAGACCTGGCCTGCTTCCTGCTACGACTGGAAATTCTCATGACTCAGCTGCTTCTTTCCTAATGGAGGTGAAGTAGACGGTTTTCCGGGTCTCTCCGTCACACAGAAGAACGTGGCGTGTCTTGCATAAGCCAAGCTTCAAGTACTGAAGTTTGATTCAATTGGCATGCACTGGCCAGGCTATTAACAAGCTCCGGCAGGTTAAACCCATGTCAGCTGCTCTGCAGCAGGACTCTGGATCCTGGCCCATGACCTGTCTGGAAGAGCAACTGCTGAGTGTTGTTCCCAGGAGCCTGGCTGAGCCCTTATGATGAGCTGTCTGAGAATGTTCAGGGACTGAAGGCATAGCTGCTGTCATTTTTCTGGGACAAAGTACTCCTCAACACAAGGGTGCCCTGTTTGGGGAAAACCCACATCTACCACCTAGATATACCATGCTTCCTCAGCAGGGAAAGAAGTCAGCCAGAGCTGAAGGAATCCTGCCTCCTTCCTTTGACTGTCCACATACCTTCCTAAGAACGGCACTCCTGCGGCTGCCAGAGGCTCAGAGTTTCCTCACAGTCTAAACTCAGTGAGCTCAACAGATCCCTTCTGCTGTTTGCAGACCCACGCTGACCTGAATACAAAACTGTTCGCTTACCAAAATCTATCATTTCCTTCTCCCTTGGTGATTAGAATGCCCATGTCTATGGCCACTCTGGTGGTCAGGTTAGAAGATCAAAATGTAGTAGTCATATTTTGACAATGTTAAATCTAAATTTTTGTTGAATCTGGCATGGCTTCCAGTGACTGAACAAGCCATATCCTATATCCCAAGCAGTCAAGAACACAGCTCATAAATTCCTCAAACATATGAGGCTCATCCTGTCTAGACTGACATGGTTCCTGAGTCATGTGATGAACAAAAGGCCAAGCAGCCTTGTCACTTGAAAGTAGGCTGGGGTCTGGGAAGATAGCTCAATATAAAAAGTGCTTGTCACACAAAGATGAGAACCAGGGCTCAAGTCCCAGAACCCATGTTAAAAAGCTCGCCACAGCCCAGAGGTGGTGGCACGTGTGTGCATTTAACTCCAGCACTTGGGGAGACAGAGGCAGATGGATCTTGAGACCAGACTGGTCTCCAGAGCAAGTTCCAGGAAAGCTAGAGTAACATAGAGAAACCCTATCTCAAAAAACCAAAAGACGGTATTTTGGGTGGGAGAGATGCTTCAGCAGTTCAAGAGTGATCACTGCTCTTGGAGAGGAAGGACCTTGATTCAGTTCCCAGCACCCACATGGCGCAGCTCACATCCGCCTGTAACTCCAGTTCCAAGGAATTTGATGTCTTCTTCCAGCCTTTGCAGGCACTTGGACATATGTGTTGCCCATAAACTCACATAGACATTCAGGCATATATGTAAATGAATGAATAAATATGTAAATACATTTATGAATAAATGAATGTTTATTTATTAAACAAAAAAGTTTTATTATTAATTAAAAATAAGCATGAGGACCAGAGTCTAGATTCCCAGTAGCCACATAAAGTGGCAATACATTCCTGTAATCCCACTGCTGGGGAAGCAGAGACAGGAGAATATCTGATAGTCACTATCCTAGCCAGTCTAGCCAAATTGGTGAGTTCTAGGTTAAGTGAGAGATCCCCACTCCCGAAACAAACAGAATACAAACATATTGGATAGCAATCAAGGAAGATACCTGAGTTTGATCTCTGGCCTCCACATGCACAACCACACATGCATGTGCACACACACACACACACACACACACACACACACTGTAGCTTAATTTCCATAGTATAAATAGCTAACTTTCGTGTGTGTGTGTGTGTGTGTGTGTGTGTGTACAGAGAGAGAGAAAGAGAGAGAGAGAGAGAAGAAGAAGAAGAAAACATCCTGAAATGTTTCCTCTTTCTCTTGTTCTTTTTCTTCTGTCTTTTCTCTTCCTCCCCTTGGTATGCCATGTAGCCCAGAAAGCTTGGATCTCACTATGCAACCCAGCTGGCCTTGCAATCCTTCCTCTTCTGCCTCCCAAGTATGGAGATTACAGACATGCAGCACCTTGCCTAGTGCTTCTCGTACACTAAATTATAGAGCTCAAGTCCCCTAGAATCTCACATGTGTGCAGGGGTTTCTGTGTATCAAGGAGAAACAAGATCCTTAAATTGGAATTATTCTTGTCACAGGTTCAAGGTTTGCAAGAAAAAGGTGAAAAAAAATACATAAAGTGGTGGTTTGAAAGAAAATGGCTCCCAAAGGGAGTGACACTATTAGGAGGTGTGGTCTTGTTGGAGGAAGTGTGTCACTGTGGGGGTGGGCTTTGAGGTCTTTTTTTCCTCAAGTTTCCCTCAAAGTGACAGTCCGTTGACTTCCTGTTGCCTCTGAGTCAAGGTGTAGGCCTCTCAGCTCCAGCACCATGTCTGCCCGCATGTTTTCTTGCTCCCCATCCTGATGATAATGGAGTAAACCTCTGAAACTGTAAGCAAGCCACCTCAATTAAATGTTTTTATTTATGAGTTGCCATGGTCATGGTGTCTCTTCATGGCAATAAAAAAACCCTAAGACAGTCAAGTTACCCATCATTCCAAAACAAAGTGCTAGATCTCGCATTAAACCTGCCAGCCCAGCCATACTTCATCTCTGTAACATGAGTAATAAAACCCAGAGACAGATACTGGGGTTTAACCTGAAGGTCAGAAAAGCAAAACAGCCAGCCACAGGCTCTTACCTCTAACTCAGCCTGAAATGGCGATCCTACCTACAAGAATCTCAGAATGAGAATGTGCCTGAGACCTGTTTCCTCCCATTTTATATTCCTCTCTAGAGCTGGGATTAAAGGCTTGCACCATTATCGCCCTGCTTCTATGGAAAACTAGTGTGGCTACTGGGATTAAAGGTGTGTGTCACCACTGTCTGATCTGTGAGACTGACCAGTGGGGCTGTTTTACTCTGTGATTGTCAGGTAAGATTTATTTATTAAAATACGAATGAAATCTCACTGCACACCTCCACCCTGGTAAGGAGTGGAAGGAGGTTAGTGGTCAGGGTCTGACTATGAGAGAACGGGTTGGTGTGCTGTGCTTCTACCTATTCCTGGAGCCGTTCCTCTTGGCCTCAGGTACAGGGAAGAGACGTCGAAGGAATGGAGCTAGGCTGACACTTCCTAATAGATGGCTAACTGATTTGTGATACCCAGGGGAAACTGCAAACCCAGGGAACCTTTGATCAAAAAACAGAGAGGGGAAATGATATTAAAAGTGCTAAATTAATTTTTAAAAAAAGATCTATGCTGATTCTTAGGAATAAACTCTGGCCTTGAGGCTCAGTTCTGGCAACATCGCATGGCATTCAGAGGTGAAAGCAAGCATGCTTCTCATTCAGTGCCGGCAGTGGCTCAAGGGTGAATGGGTGTCTTGAATGTGTTATTCTGTTTAACCTCCATGTCCATTCTGGTTGAGTTTTTGGTAACTTTGATAAGAGCACACAGAAAGCATAGATAGGTAGAGACAGGGTATGGGCTCAGAAATTACAGCCTGCAGCCTTGGCATTCTTTGTTTTTCTCTCAGTGCCCATGAAGGAAGAGACAGAGTAGAAAACCGACATGTTCTAAGCGTCTGCAGTTTGCTTGAGGATGTCGGTCCAGCTGTTGGAGAAGGAACCTCAGCTTCTGAAGGATCCTCTCTTGGCCCTTCAGATATGTATGTAATCTCCACCGTGTGCCTCAGCTGGCCGACCATTAGGCAGAGCAGCTGGCAAACTGCTGGAAAAGAGACTAGAAGTGTCCTTCATTCTCTCATCCACGTTTATCCATTCATGTAGGTATTTCATCAACCCCTCCTCCTTTACACCCCCGGATTCCTAGGGCAATTCCGCCTCCCTCTTTTTCCCTCTCTTTCAAAATCTTCTTTGTTTGTCCAGGGCCCGCAGAATCTAATGAAAAGGCAACCCAGAGGTTATGCACATAATGAAAGGAAAATAAATTATTTCAGGATAACATGCTTTCTGAAATGAGATTTCATGTATTAAGTAAAAAAAAAAAATTGAGCTGTCTGGCCAATTATCTTTTTGTCCGAGAATTATTTTATTCCTCCATTTAGCCATACGGTCCGTGTGTGTGACGGCTGATGGGTACAGCAGAAAGGGTCACAATTGAGCAGCAGTCGAGCAAGGAGGTTATGCTCTTCTCCCTTAAGGTCACGGCCTTGGAATGTGTGTAAATTCGTGGCCATATTTGCTGTCTTGTCTAAAATATGTTCTGAAAGAATGGAGCTGCCAGTAACCTTGGCAACAAAACAAGGAAAGAAAATGGCTTGTTGAATCCAAAGATCTTACAGCTGAAAGCAGCACAGTGTGGCCATTTGGTCCAGTGCCCTCCTTTGACAGACAAGGAAACTGGATGAGAGATGCCAGATGGATTTTCTAAAGATATGGGTCCTTAAAGCAAAGTTGAGCAAGGACCCCGCCTCCTAAGCCTCCTGGAAACTTGCCTATGGTTTATTTTCAGTTTGTATATTCCTTAGCTTATTTATGTTGGATTGCTTTTGTTTTCATTTTGTTGATTTCAAAATTATGAAAGTGGTATATTTCTTACTGTAAGGAAATTCAAAACAAAAATATCAGGAGTAAAATGTGAGTTTCCCAAATGCATTTTTCTTTCTAGTAGAAACTTCTGTTAGTGTATCAGCGTGTGCTCTTCCTGAATCCCCCCATGCATTTACAGTACCATCTGACTTTTCTGTTTCCTGAGGGGAAGCACACTGTCTGTGTTATGGGGGGAAGGCTTGCTTGTTTCATTTACTACTGGTTTTGTATCAGAATGCAGTTACAGTCCTCTTTTGTTGCTGTTGTTTTTGTTTTTTTGAGACAGGGTCTCTCTGTGTAGTCCTGGCTATTCTGGAACTTGCGATATGTAGATTAAGCTAACCTCAAACTCCTGAGACTCCTGCCTCTGCCTCCTGAGTGCTGGGATTAAAAGTGTGTGCCACCACCACCCAGCTCCTCATTATGTTTTAAATTGAGACATTATTTTCTAATCCTGAGATTCTTGAGAGAAAAACCAGTTCCATGATTCTGAGCCAAGTTTGAAGCAAGTTTTAATTAAGCATTGACCAGAGAAATGGCCAGGTCCATCCTTGAGTTTCCAGAGAATCAAGTCACATTTTGCAGGGGCTTAAAAAGGCAAAACCCACAATTCATTGCCTTTCCCATCAGGTCTAATCAGGGGCAAACATACATCCTGACGTATTTCATGCCTGCGTACCTCCCACCCACATGTGGTCAAGAGTATTTGGTGTATTTGATTCAGAAAACTTGTTTAGGGGCGTGAGATCCCATGGCTTTGCTATTTCTCAAGAACTACACCTCCCAGCATTCCAGGAAGTTATCTTGTCCCTGGGCAAGTGGGACTTTACAGGCTAACTTTGGCTCTTACATATTCACACAACATGAAATTTGTTTTGAGATGAACAATTCAATGGCTTTTAGTATGCTGTTCAGTCACTACCACTAGTTTCTCAACATTTTGAATACACACACACAGTAGAAGCAATAGAAGCAGCAGCATGGTGTGATTATATTTTTCCAGAGAAACAAAACCAGTAAGAAAAACACAGATATGATATGGTACGGACATCAGCACACAACCTCCCTGGGTCTAGATGTCCTGCCGGGTGCCATCGGTAAGTGAGCAGACCAGGAAGGCCAGAGGGAACCGCTTACCCAGTTCTGGGTAATTTTCCTGGGGAGATGTGAACAAACTTTAGTTTACCCAAGGGGGGCAGACGTGACAGACGAAGACAAGGATTCCATCAGCATTCATCTTGAAAAACCAGTGCACTTATAGGACTTACAGAGCATAGACGAGGGATTACTTACAGGAATATGGATGATACCAAAACAGGTCCATCTTCACAGAGTCCCAGCCCAACATGGATGAGGACCTCATGGAAGCTGAGTCATGGAACCCTACCTTCAGTGAACCTGCTGCTTCCTATATAGTCTACCTCCTCCCAAAATCATTTGTAACTAGTGGGCAGGGGAGTGATGGAGGGAGCAAAGGTTGGACTTGCAGGTGAGGATCCTGTGACTCTTCTCTAGCCTTGGCTAACACTGTATTGTTCTGTTTATTTTGTTACCATGGCTACTGGACCAAGGAAGTCTGTATTCTAGAATGGCCATAGAATCATGTCGTGACTAGATGAAAAAGCTGTGCTATCATACCCAGTCAAATTGACACATAAAATTAATCATTCCTCGTATCTACTCGTTGTTAGTCCCTGTTCTCAACTGGCAACCACTAAACTCGTTTGCTTTTCTAGATTTTCCTATTCTGAACACTTCATACAAATATGACAACAAAATGTGTATCACTTTTTCACTTTGCATAATGTTTGCAAGACTCACCAAGATTGTAACTTTAAAAAATGTGGCGCAAGAGAGAAAGATGCCATGCAACAACTCACGTGGTGGGGGAGACAGGCAGAGAAGCAGAAAGAGAGAGAAAGGAAGAGACAGGAGGTGAGCAAGACCCACCTTTTTTTTTTTTTTTTTTTTTTTTTTTTTTTTGGTTTTTCAAGACAGGGTTTCTCTGTAGCTTTGGAGCCTGTCCTGGAACTAGCTCTTGTAGACCAGGCTGGCCTCAAACTCACAGAGATCCATCCACCTGTCACTGCCTCTGCCTCTGGGATTAAAGGCGTGCTGGGATTAAAGGCCTGCGCCACCACCCCACAGCAAGACCCACCTTTTAAAAGGGAACAGTAGCAAACATTCACAAAAGGTGCTCTTAATGGCTACAGCTGAGGACGTATCCTGTCAGGACCTTAAGGGCAGGCCAGTACAGACGCCTGAGTACTAACAGTTGTAGCACGTGTAAGCAAGCATGGCAGCTCAGGTGGAAAAGTAGCCTGGCAATTGGGAGCCAAGGAATCCCACAAAGTCAGTTTACAGCCTTATTCCAAGGAAAGGGTTCTCCAGTAGGAGAGGGCTCCTGCAGAGTTGTTCCAGCTCTGCTCTGGTCCTCTGGAGTAGAGCAACTCTGTTCCCCTAGAGGAAGGTTTCCCCAGGGAAAGTGTTACAATTCTGCTTTGCTGTGCTCTGGCTCCAGGGAAAGCTGTTGCAGCTGGGCTTCACACAGGTGAGAATGTCACACCACACAACAAACCTCACTCAAGAGATTTATTGGGAGGTTAGAATGAATCCAGGAGGGTGGCTGCCTTGGGAGAGAAGCAGCAACAAACTTAACAGGGTAGAGACTTTGGATTTTTTTTTAAGGGGAGCAAGGCTTTTCCTGGGTGAAGATTTTTAAGGTGAGAATTCGTCAAATTTCAACCCCTGAGCTTAGACAAGCTCAGAGATTGGCTGGATTTGATGCTCAGGGATTGGTTGGTTTTCCTGGTCAGGGATTGGTTGGTTTTTGTGCTGAGTTGGTCAGGGGCAGAGTGTGTTTCTTAGGCTCTGGTTTCAGGGTCAGGGTGTGTTTCTTTGGCTAGCCCTTTTACCCACTTCATTCCTTTTTACAGTTGGCTTATATCCATTGATTGTACACAGTATTTTTTTGATCCATTCCTTAGTGGACATTTGAGCTGATTCCAGCTTTGACTTTTATGAATAATGCTACTATGAATATGTGTGACTAGCTAGTACTTTAAATTCTTTCATTCTTTTTGAATTGCTCCATAGTGTTCTAGTATTCCAGGATAAGAATTTGTTGTATAGCCACTTCTCAGGTCTGTAAACATTTATAAGAAACAATGCACTAAAAAACCCCTGTATATTTATTTGAGAGAGACAGTACAGTGGTAAAGAGAGCATTTTGTCCTTGTGTCATTCTATTGCCACTTCCTGGTTCCGCTACTAAAGTGACCGGCTTAGGCTCTGTTTGTTTCTTCATCAGAGGACATGAAGAGAACTCGGCTTGCAGGATTAGTTAAAGTGAACAAAGCAGTTACAAGGGACTTTATACATAATAAATATTCAAATGTTATTATATACAGATATTTTTATGAGTTAGGTTTATAGAAATAGAATTTTGGGTCAAGTGTTCATATTTATGATTTTGAAAGATAATAATTGCCATCCAATAAAGTTAAAACAATAGGAAGAAGAAAAATGTCTCTCCGTACAATTTAGTCAATTCTGGAAATTGTTATGGTTTTATTATCTTAATTTTATCTTCCTCATAGATAAGAATGGCATTTTGTTGCTGTATGCCTCTGTGTGTGTGTGTGTTGCATGTGGGTATTGGTGTGGGACTGTGCATGTATGTGCAAGTGCCCCCAAATGTATGTACACGTGTGTGGAGACCAGAGTTTGATGTTGAAATCTTGTTCAGTTTTTTTTAACCTTAATTTTATTGACCCTAGAGTTCACCAATTGGCTAGGCTGACCAGCCAATGAGTTCCAGGAGTCTACCTGTCTCTGCCCTCACCTTTCCCTACCTAACTGCTGGGGTTGCATACGTACTGCTGCTGCAGGCTCGTATGTGAGTTCTGGGGTTTTGAACTTCGATACTTCTGCATGTACAGCAGGCACTTTTCCAATGGAACTGTGCCTCCAGCCCCTTGCTGCTATGCTTTCTATTTCTCTAGCTATTCCTGAGAAATATATATTTCTTCTACTGTGAAAATCCTAAACTGAGGCAAACTTTCCTGTTGATTCCTTGAGTGTCTTTATACACAATTACTAACATTTCACTATACACTTTTAAAGTGTTTTCTCTCAGCTGTCTTCTTAGCATCCATTTCAGATGGCTCACAACTGTCTCTAACTCTAGCTTCAGGGGATCTGAAACCCTTTTCTGGCCTCCTCAGGTACCCACGCATACAGTATACTCTCCCCCCCCCTCACACACACACACTACAGTAAAATGAATCTAAACAAATTTAAGTACAAAAGTATACTGTATTCTCCCAGATATTTCTATAACTCTGTTTTCACATTTGGCCTTAATATTCTAGTTGGAGTTTGTTTTTGTGTAATATTAGAATTTAACTAATTTTTTCTATAGAAATATTATTGTTCTAATCCATTCCTCCTTAATTATTTGACTGTTATTTACAGTAGGTACATTAATTTTGTTCACATGTATGCTATCTTAAGGGTTTATTTATTGTGTTCTAGATACTATGGGTATTTCTAAAATTGTTGTTCTATGCATGTATTAGAGTTCCCTCTCTTTGATTTTTTTTTTTAAAGACAGAGTTTCTCTGCGTAGCTCTGGCTGTCCTGGAACTCGCTCTGTAGACCAGGCTGGCCTCAAACTCACAGAAATCTGCCTGCTTCTACCTTCCAAGTGCCGGGATTAAATGTGTGCACCACCACCACCCAGCTAAATTTTCCGTTTTGACACATCTTATATCTTAAGCAGATATAAACAAATTAGGCATTGATATCATAGTTTGATACATACAAATATTTACAGACCCACTACATGTAACATCTATATTCTACTCAGACTATATTTTAGCTAGCTTATTCTATTATAACATTAGGCTATTATAATAATAAAATTTGCAACATCAGGATTATTGTTCAGACCCATAGTAGACTTATGTCTGAGTATATGGGTATGTGGCATTTTTGACTGAAAAGCAATTGCTTGATTAAAATGCCTTTTGTTTGTTTGTTTACAAAATACTTTGCAACCGCCTCTGATTAAAACTTGTATAAAATTTAGCAACAGCCAGATATGAAGAAAATCTCTGTGAAAGTTTAAGGTGGAACCTAAGTATAGGAAGTTTCTAGAACTTCATGGACGAGTGTGACCTCTTCCCCGTTTTTAGAGTAAGCAGGAGAAAGGGCTGGGGGGTGCAAATGTGTATAACTGTTGACAGGAAGTCCTTTGAAGGTTGGGTCACCAGGGGCTCACCTTCCCTTACCCCCTAACCCCCCACACACACCACCCTTGTTTCCATGTACTTACAGGGTCTTCATGAGGCACAAACTCTGTCCTCAAAATCACTCAGGTTCTCAGATGGATGGAGTGACCACCATCTTGGAAATGGTTAGTTGCCTCAGCAAAGGAAAGGAAAGAGATTTCTAGAGGGTCTCTTAACTGGCCATTGACGATTAACTCGGAAACACAGATAACTTCTGCTTACAACTCATTGATCAGAAGTGGTCATGCAATGGCATCCTCTCAGAGAATCCTAGCCTGAGTCCAGAAGAGAAGGAATAGGTCATGATCTTTGAGGAGCTGTCATAAGAATCTAAGTTAGACAGACAGATGTGAACAAGGAAAAAGCAATAGGGACATACGAAAAGTGTTTACATGCTTGCAGCTGTTGGGTAAAAAGGCTGTGATCCAGAGATACAGGATTAATTGTATATTGTGTCAGAAAGGTGTGGCTTCAGAAAAGCATTGTACACAGACTAGCTGGACCAGGATTTCAATGAGAGCCCCAGTCACTGATTCAGATACATACAGTTCTTAGCATTTGGAGTCCACATAGGAATTGCCAGGGGCGCTCATCAGCCATTGATTTATTCCTGATGTGAGGAGTTTATAAAGATCACCCAAATATTAAGTCACCAAGCCAGAGGGTATTCTGGATGCTTTTGGGGAATGGTAGAGTTTTCTGTTCTTGAATAAGTGCTTGCCCAACCCCCGTCTTCCGTAAACGTTCTTTGTATGTGCGTGTGTGCTTCTGTGAGTGGAAAATCAATACCCTCTTGGATAGATGGAAATTGAGCTGTGTCAAGGCATACATGCATTGTCTGATAACATCTTCCTGCCAGGAATCTAATATATTGATCAAATTTTCCTTGCAGAGTATCCCCGTGCAATATACAAGAACAAGACAAGCGAATGGTAGAAATATTAGCTGTGCATTTTAAAAAAGTGTCTTCTTTACAAAAGAAAAATAGTGATAATAAGCTTGAGACTTTCAGGCAGGGCATTGCCCCTCCTGATGAGTGTCCTGATCGTCTTGTAATTTCTGGCCAAGGTCACCAGCTCGCTCCTGTCTGCTTCAGTGTTACACCTGCTTCTTACCGAGGGGAGAAATGATTTTCGCAGTTGGAATACTCCTGTCAAACACAAGCATCTACCTCCCGCCCTGCTTTGCCTCCTCCCTCCCCCCCTTAGAGCTTAAGCCCTCCACCCCTCACACACACACACACACACACACACACGCACGCACGCACGCACGCACGCACACACACACACACACACACACACAGAGAGAGAGAGAGAGAGAGAGAGAGAGAGAGAGAGAGAGAGAGCCACAGCTAGCAACAGTCAATGTGTGGGAGGCTATTTGGCTGTAGCTCCACATGGCTGCCGAGGTTGTAGCTTGATATGGTTGTTACGGTGATTCTGATCGTGGTTAACGCTTTTGTTATTATTGTTGTTATATTCATTGTTAAAAGGCCAGGATGATCAGGGAGAGCAGGGGGAAGACTCTGTGGCTCTTTTAGACGTGCGGTTCCTAGTTCAGAATGATGACACACAAGCACAAGGGGCACTACCCTGGCTGACACTTTGGCTATCGCTCATGAACTCACCTTCTGCTGTTAAAGAGGAAGGGACAAGAAGCAGAGAGGGGGATGTGCCGGTATTTTAAAATAAAATGCCTTGTGATACAAAAAGCAAGTGAAACATCTGAGATATTGAATCCTAGATACATGGAAAATTACTCACTTTTTTTTTGTTTCTAATGACTCTAGTAATCCAAAGGAAAATTATTCCAGCTAAATTACTCATCTGGAACACATTTTCCAACTGTATCTTGGGCAAGGAAGAATCTACTCAGAGATAACAATTAATTATTTAACATTTTGACAGGTCCAAGGAAGTACAAGTCAATTGTGACCAAATTAAAAAAAAAACTGTTCTATTTTTAGCAATTTCTTGATATGCTCAACAGAACCCAGGTCAGGCATTGTTAAGGGCAGAACGGGTTTGGGGTTTGCTTTGTTTCTTTGTTTTTTGTTTGATTGTTTGTTTTTGTTTTTCTTTATTCAAGATTTCAATTGAGATTTGGTTAAGCAGAATCTTGTTTTAAGATTGGAAAGCCAAGAAAGAGGGATGTTTATGGAAATATGAAGGAAGAGCTAGTAGGGGGAGGGGATGGGGAGTGATGGGAAACACACTCTGCTGGGGAGTCAGAAACAGAGGCACCTGGGTTTTTACTGATTTATCTCTATAGTTGCATAGATTGTTAGAAGGGATTATAAACATTATATTATGCTTTTCCCCCCTACAATAAAGGAATTTAGTTCCGTAAAGGTGAAAAAAAATACTATCCCATTGGAATTTGTCATTTAAATGTGCAAAACAAATTCCTAGATTTTTCTGTACTCTTTATTTTCATGTGCTCAGACATTTGTTGTCACTTTATGTGACAACTGTGCACCCTTGTCAGACACAAGGACAGACATCAGCACCCTTGTTTCATTGAGGCGATGGTCACACAGCAGAGTTATCATAAAACCGGATCATACATCGAATTGATTGCAACACGGGCCTTTTAAAGCTAAAACCCAGATTGGGGGCATACACCCACCTTCATTTTTCTTCTTGGCATCGAGTATGAGCCCATGGGAGTCCTTGACAAGTTTGGCCCTGATGCTTGAAATTTTTAATCTTCCTTTGGAGGGAGTGACAAATGAGAGTTTTATCCCTGTTAAAGTAAAGTGGATATATATATATATATATATCCATAGAAAACAAAACAAATTGACCCAATTTTGCATTATGCCCTTTTTAGTATCTTTGCTCACTTAATCTATTGTTAATTTTAATACCAATGGAGTAATCCATATAAGGGTATCATAATAATTGAATATAACATTCATAAATTCAGTATGTGTTCAGTGGTAAAGACAGAACTGATTTTGCTTGCATTCTGCTTAAGTCAATTTTCTCATAAAAAAAAAAAGATCGGAAATATTTGGAAAAAATAAGGCTGTCTTTTGACTTAAGCTTAAAATATGGTATCCATGCAAGATTCTTGTTAGATAAAGACAACCAGCCAATTTGGGGAGGTGGCTGGATACTGAATGCTCCTGAAGCTATTAAATATTTTATCAATAAGCTTCATTTTTTCAATAGGTTGATATATGCTTGTTATAATATCAAGAAACCTCAGGTAGGAATCAATACATGCTATAAATAGCAGCAGAATTAACAGAAAATTATGAAAAATATAATGCATAAATGTTTCTATTTTTATTTGAAAGCTGGCGTCTGGTTAAACTGAGAAACCTTTTTGGAGAGTGTTGGAGCTGTAATAACATGCACTAACTGCTTTTGCTTGTTGAATTTTTCATTTGCAAAGATAATCCATGCTTTAAAACCTGGAAACCTTTGAAATATGCATCAGGCAAGAGGCTGGCGTGGGGATTGCCTTGAGGTCAGGGCTTGCAGTTTCTTGGTTGCTGAATCTGAGGTTTCTGCTAAAGGCCATGAAATATCCCTTCATTAAGTGGTTCTTGGCGGCAAATATAATTAAGAGCTAGCCAGAGATCAGCGCTGTAAAAGGATAGATGTCTCCTGTGGTGTGAAAATCGGACCAAAGACGCAGATCCTACGGCAGAAGTCCTGGACAACCGCGACTCCTTAGCTGGCAGGGATGTGATTTTTACAAAACAGAGTAGAATCAAGCAGCTGTGCAGCACTGGCGGTTTCTGACAGATAACGCAGTCGTCTGTGGTCCTGGCAGGGGTAGAGTTCAGGGACTTGACCCCACATGTTGACAGTTCCTCGGTTTTCCCAAATCCTTTCCCAGGGCACACCCACAGCAGGTCAGTTAGGCGCCTGTTTGTGCAGGCGGTGGGGACACCCACGACAGACCAGTTAGGCGCCTGTTTGTGCAAGCAGTGGGGGACACCCACAGCAGACCAGTTAGGTGCCTGTTTGTGTGTGCAGGCAGTGGGGGGCACCCACAGCAGACCAGTTAGGCGCCTGTTTGTGCAGGCGGTGGGGACACCCACGACAGACCAATTAGGTGCCTGTTTGTGTGTGCAGGCAGTGGGGGGCACCCACAGCAGACCAGTTAGGTGCCTGTTTGTGCAGGCGGTGGGTCAGAGGCTTTCCCTGAAAGTTGTCCTCGTCTCTTTCCAATTTTCCTGTTCAGGGTCACTCAAAGGTGGCAAGTGTATGCTCCTTGAAGGCTGAGCCTGCTGTTGCTGTGGCTGCCAAAGCACGCCTGAAAGAAACAATGATTTGAACCTGGCTTGCTGACTGCAGCCTCTAGACTCCCTGGCACCACTCAGTTTGGAGAAGAACAACAACAAAAAAAGTAGCAGGTAGCATTCAAGTCTAGGACTCTAATGAATTTAGAGTGTCCAGATGTATCCTCTTAAAAGGATCAAGCCAGTACCCAGGAAGCCCTTTGAGGATAATAAATTATTTACTTTTTCCAAAGCAGGCAGGTAGGAGTAGGAAATCTTCAATTGTGCTCATAGAGATTAGATTTTGAGATAGCCAGGCCTTTTTTTGAGTAGGACATAGCTGTTTGTGCTAAGCAGAGTACACCACAATTGATCTTTGTTTCCACCTGGGTCATTAGTGCTGGTTCTGATTATGCCCAAGATCCCCTGAGTACACCAATTATACTTTGCTGAAGTCTGCAATAACAAAGTTGGACTGTGTGGTTAAACAAAAATCCAAAACCGTCTTGGGCTGGGAAGGAGGCATTCTGAAATCCTAATATTTGCCTTTATAAGATTATATACTGTTGATAATCTCTTTTACCTTGCAACTCTCTTTGCTTGCTATGCAAACGAATCAAACCCTTGATATTACTCAAACTGGACTCCCTGCCATTTCCTGTGCATAAAATCAAATAAATACTTATCAAGTCCATATTCTGTTCCAGATACTGAATGATATGTCCTAGATACACAGAAGTGCTTCGAGGTATTTAATAATTATCTATCCTTTAATTTAATCAGAAAAAATGCTTAATGGTTACCTACTAGACATCAGGAAGTTTAGATGTAGATGTGACTACATCTTTGGTTTCATGGAACTTATGAAATTGCTAAGAGAAAATAAATGGTAAGTAATAATAAGGGGAGGGAAGGAAGACATAAGATACAGGAGAGCTGACCTCAAAGAAGATATGTTTTCCCTGAGGCATGAAGTTATGGGAAGCAGGCAAATGAAGAGGGAGGAGATGATCCTGTGGTGTAGGAAAGAGTCTGAGGGACAGGGACAAAGTCACAGAGTGACAGGGGCTGTAGACTGTACAGACGGAGCATTCTTGATTCAAACCCCGACTTGTCATTTTTCTCATACCTGAGGCAAGTCTCTTAATTCTATGCCTCTATTTCCTTGTTTGTTTTTGTTTTGCTTTGCTTTGCTTTGAGAGAGTTTCAGACTGCCCAGGCTGGCCTTGCTATACAGCAGAGGGTGAACTCGCTGGCCGCAGATGACCTTGAAGTCCTGATCCTCCCGGGCCCACCTGGAATGCTAAGATTACAGGTGTGCACTACCTCACCTAGCTATTCTCTTATCTATAAAGCAGCAGGGCTAAGCCAGCCATTGTTCTGGTAAATGAATTGCTGTGTGCCCAGGACATAGTAAACATCATAAAAATGTTAGTTCTTTAAACAAGACAGTGAAAGTATATTGAGTTACCCAGAGCCTAGAGGGTAGTGTACAGGAGCTACAGAATTAGAGAGTTTAGGGAAGCTGTTAGAGCTTGGCTTAGGAGAACCCACCCAGTCCAGAAGGTAGTCCTGTAAACGTGTGAAGGATTTTACTGATCTGTAAAAACAACGGGAAGTCGTTGACAAGGTTTAAACGGCCGGTGACACAATCTGATTTGTACTAGGCCAGGGGGGACAGACCAGTGGGTAGACTGCAGATACCTAAAACAGAGAACAACTAACTACCTTTGCCTAGGGATTGAAACTGTGAATGAAGAAGACGGAAGAGTAAAGGCAGCCAGCATCTCTCTTCTGTCCAAATAATGGAGGGAAGCAAGACAACTGTGGCCAGATGTGGGTTGATAGATTGAAGGAACCTTCTTTTCTTTTTCTTTCTTGTGTCTTTCAGAGGTACGCATGCTCCCAGTCCACCTGCTGGGGTGAGCCGAGCAATGTTCGCGGTAAAGGTCTGGGAGGCCTTGAGTGAAGACCAAGCTATAGATAATAGGCGGGAGGATCTACTAGGGAAACTGAGGCAGAAGGGAAGCCTGGCAAAGCTGCTGGTGACGCTGTATTGCCTCCTGTGTGAGGTCTGCCCAACAGCTCTCAGAACTGCTGGGTAGAGAGGAGACGGAAGCATCTGTGCATCCCTGTCTGATAACAAGATCACTAACACTGCGGTATTTTGACATTATTAAAGGTTTACTGGAGAGATGGCCCAGTGATTAAGAGCCCTGACTGCTCTTCTAGAGGACCCGGGTTCAGTTCCCAACACCCACATGGTAGCTCACAACTGTCTGTAGCTCCAATAACCCTCACACAGACATACAGACAGGCAAAACACCAATGCAAATAAGATAAAAAGTAAATAAAGTATTTGTTAAAAAAGTCTACTCTATACTCAGTGCTGTTTTAAGACCCTCGCAGACACTACCTCGAGTCAGGTCTTTCATCTGTTTCAGTGTGAGACCAGGCAGGTAAGGAGTTAGATATGAGGTAACCAAGAAAAACTCCAGCTGCATCTTGGCAGTTGCGTCTCTTGGTGGCTGGAATGTCCCCTTGTGGTTAAACAATTTCGAAACTGCAGTTAGGTTCTTCCTATTCGATCGGAAACTAAGGCACCAGGGCACTTTCTCAATTGGTACAAATGTTTTTGCTTGTTGTTTGGTTGGTTAGTTAGTTTTGGTTTCGTGAGAAGCCCTAGCTTTATTGGAACTCACTTTGTAGACCAGGTTGGCCTCCAGCTCAGAGATCTGCCTGCCTCTGCTTCCTGAGCACTGAGATTAAAGGTGTGTTCCACCTTTAATGTATGCTTGGCATACATGCTTACTAAAAAGGATCTGCATCCTCAAAAGATTCAGGCTTCATTATAATATCATTTGCATTGTTATTTTGATGCAACCCACTACTACCTCTTTTGAGTTTTTCAAGGGGATTATGGGAAGAATTACCCTAAATGAGAGAACTGGTCCTCCATAATTTAAGAGGGGAAAAGGGTCACCTGATCCATATGAATTATACTATTCACCTCATAACTATTAAAAGGATTTAACAATCTGCTACACAGAAGAGACATGGTGGCACATGACTTTAATCTCAGTGCTCAGGAGACAGAGGCAGGTGGCTCTCTGAGTTTGAGGTCAGCCTGGTCTACATAGCAAGTTCTAGGCCAGTCAGAGCGATGTAGTAAGACCCTGTTTCCAAAACAACAATAACAACAAAAAGCTCTGCTCTGTTCCCCCAATGCCCTACCTCTTTGGGGTTGTCCACTCCAATTTTTCTCTGGAGTTTATGCTTTAGAAAAATTGATATAATTTTTAATTATATGTATGTGTGCAGGTAGATGCACATAAACGCCAGTGCCCACAGATGTCAGCGTCATCGGGGTTCCCTGGAGCTGGTGTTATAGGTAGTTGTGAACTTCCTTTCAGATGTGGGTCCTGGGAATCAAACTTTTATCCCCACTCTTAAGTGATGAGTCGTCTCTCATCTTTACCTGCTTTACCTTGTTTTGGTTTGCTTGATAAGCAATGTGCCGTGACTTAAGTGGCTTTAACACAATAGAAAGTCATTGTCTCTCAGTTCTGGATACTCAGTGTCTGGAAGCAAGGTGCAGCAGCAGTGTTCTTTCTGAGGAGGCAGAGAAGACTCTTCTTCTTCACGTATAGTGATGGCTGATGATCTTTGGTGTCTCTCATTCTCTGCTGTTGACACAGCCATGCTTCCTCTGTGAGTCTGTTGTCAAATAGCATTTCCTTGTTCTCTTTTTCTGTGTGAGAATGTATGTGCGCGTGTGTGCGTGCACATGTGTGTGTGTAACATTTTCTTGTTTTTTTTTCTGCATGAGAATGAATGTGTGCATATGTATGTGTGTGTGTGTGTGTGTGTGTGTGTGTGTGTGTGTGCTAGAGTTTGATGTCAGGTGTCTTGCTTAATTGTCACCTTATTTTTTTGAGACAGAGTCTCTCACAGAACTTGAAGCTTGCTGGTTAATCTGGGCTGCCTAGGTAGCTGCCCCAGGGATCTTCCTGTCCCAGTCCTCCCAGTGTTGGGATGACCTGACTTTTTTTCATGGATGCTGGGGGTTGAACTCTGATTTTAACATTTACACAACTAGTTATTTACTGTCTTGCTAGTTTCTATTCCCCTGTTCTTTTAAGGACACCAGTAACATTAGATTAGGGTCCACCCTCAAGCCTCATCAGAACTTGATTACATCCACATTGCCCCTATTTCCAAAGTCACATTAGGAAGTTCTAAAGCTTATGTTTCCAATACATTTTTCTAGAGCATGTGATGTATTGCAAAACCAATTTCTTCCAATCATCTCTGAAAGCACAGGAGTGCTCTTGCACGGTTGCAAACTGGACTCTGCGTCAATGTGCTTTTCTCTTTCCTGCTTTGGCTTGTTACAGTTGTGTCTTCCACGATGGCAGTAAGGCCAATATACTACAGACCTACGAAGAAGCCTCAGATGGACGGTGCTCTCCCAAAGTGTTGGTATCTTCTTGATGTCACTGCAATCTCTTGTGCTGTCTTACACGATCTCTGGTTTGGCTATAGATGGTCTACTCGGTTCGTTCTGAACCTCCACATTTCCCACATTGTTACCTTGCTACTCCCACAGTTGGACAGCTCCACTCCCTTTGTAGATGGCAAAGCAGGGTTCTACCTCATGTTGAACTTCTGTCTACACCTCTGGAGGCCCCACTCCCTAAGCTCAGTAGGTCTAGACACCAATCAGAATGATGATGCTGTTCAAGGCTCACTCAGTCCTCCTGCTTATACAGACCTTGAACCAGAGTCCTTGAAACAACTCTGTGATGAAGAAATCTTGTCTTCATCACCCACCCTTTAATATGATGAGAGTTTTTGGCATCAGTTGGCACAAATAAAACTTCTGCTATTCTTAAACATGCCCAGAAGTCAACAGTAATTTTTGCCTTCTAACAGTGTCACATAAGAATTTAACTAACTCTTGGGGTCATTTAAAAGAAGTATGAGTCTAGTCTTTTTCAAAGATTTCTAATTTTTTTTTTTTTTTAGACAGAACTCATTATGTACCCCTGGCTGTCTCTGGAACTCTTTGTAGACCAGGGTGGCCTCAAACTCATAGAGATCTACCTGTCTATGCCTCCCAAGTGCTGGGGTTAAAGGTGGGCACTACCACACCCAGCTGAGTTCTAGTCTTTCAAACAAAGGATGACCTCTCTACTTATTGAGCAGCATAGGAAATGTGATGTGGACAAAGAATGAAGAACTTCTGTCAATCAGCCTTTTATAGGAGTCACCCAAAGTTAGAGATTGATTTTTTTTTTTTGGCCCTATTAACTCAGAACAGCACACAAAGACCAAGAGATGTTATCACTGCATGTCATGTTGTTTTCAACATTTTCTGTGGGGGTCATGTTTTCAACATCTTGCTGCTTCCAGTCAGTAATCTGAGGTCTAATTACCACATCTTACACATACACACATTGTTCTGGATCAGGGGCGTGAATGGGTCAGGAAAGAGAAGCAGGAAACATGGGGTAGGATTGAGGCATTTGATGCTATGCATTCAGCTGAGCTTGTGAGAAGTAATTATACCAGAAATCCAAAGCACAGTAAGACTGGTTACATTGTTTCTTTCCAAAGGTCAGTTAATTCTAAACAGAATGTTATTAACTTGGTTATTGGTTGGGTGAGAGTTTGATTAGTAAAAGCAAGCTACAGGCAGCAGTTCTCAGAAAAATCATTCCCAACAGGAATCCTTGAGTGAACAGCAATTAGCTTCTTAAGCTACAACTATGGCTTCCTCTGATACATGTTTGAACCAATTTCACTAAAAATGTAACTGCAGCATAAGGTTTTGTTGTGGGATAATCCTTTTGTACACTGTGAAGATGTATCTCTGCCAAGGCGCCTTCTGATTGGTTTAATAAAGAGCTGAACAGTCAATACCCAGGAGAGGCTAGGTGGGATTTCCAGAAGAAACGGAAACTCTGGGAAGAAGAGAGGTGAGATTTGCCAGCTAAAAATGGAAGAAATGGAACTTTCAGTATTGAGCAGAGGTAACGAGTCACGTGGCAGAACATAGATTAATATAAATGGGTTAATTTAAGTTATAAGAGCCAGTCGTGAGCAAGCCTAAGCTAAGGCCGAGCTTTCATAATTAATAAGAAGTCTCTGTGTTATTTGGGAACTGGTGATCCAAAGGAAATTCACTACAAGGTTTCTCATCAATAACTTTTAGGTTGTGCTATTTATTGGGTCTGCTGCTGAAGAGATGAAAATAATTTCTCCCCTTTAGAAAAGCTTTTCCCATACACCTCACATTTCGTTTCAATACTTCTTCTGCCAAGTCTGCTAAATCCACTTTCTGAGATGTTTGTTATCAGTCCACAGCCCTTTCAGCCAATCATAATCCCTCACTATAGGATAACACAACCATACCCTTCAATATTTAGCAGGAGTATGTTTTTGATTTACTCTTTCTATGACTATCCCTGTTATTAAAGTAATTATACAGGTTTGTGCCTAGTTCCCACTATGACACTTTTCACTTTCACCACAATAAGAAAAGGTTTGGTTATAATTATACCTGCAGCCTATCTTCCTCTGAGATGTGATGCCATTCCTTCCACCCAGATATCAATCTACGGTTAGTCATTCAATTTATGTACAAGCATTTATTGAGTGTTCCATGTGTATGCTGTTTTAGCAGAAAATGCAAGGAAATTAGCTTTCAGGAAATTTTTTTAACTCTTTATACCTTTATTAATTAAATCCCCCATTCAAGAAACACTGAGACTAAGTTTGGTGGTGCACACCTTTAGTCCCAGCACTCAGGAGACAGAGGAAGACAGATTACTGTGAGTTCAGAGAGAATCTATTATGTGTTGGCACTGTGCCATACATTAGGGGGACAGACCAGAAGCAAAAATTCACATCTGCTCTGAAGTCACCATCGGATGGGGAACCCAGACAGTAACAATCTTGCAAGCAAATCTAGATTCACAAACTTTAGTGCAAACTCTGAAAAAATAGATAGGAATCTGCATACAGTTGGGAGAACCTAAATTAATTGGGAATGGATAGTCTTTAACATTTAATCTGAAGTTGGAAGGGTGATTGGAAAGAAAACAATAACAGGGATTTTTTTTCCCTCTCTGACTCAGGGTCTCATGTGATACAGGCTAGCCTTGACTTAATAAGTTGAAGGTGCTTTTTAATTTCTGATTTTCTTATCTCTATACCCATTTGCTGGGAATACAGGCATATGACAAGTCCAGTTTATATGGTGCTGGGAATTGTACCCAGTGCTTCCTGCATGGTAGGCAAGCACTCTATCAACTGAACTACACTCCCAGCCACAAGAATGGCATGTTATGCAGGAGGATAGCACATGGAAAGGTCCTAAAGATGTGAAAAGTTTGATGGCTTAAAGGAGATGAAAACAAGACCACTGATCCTTCAGAACCATGAATTAGGAAAAAACTGAGAAAATATGAAAGGGAGATTCTGAATGGGGATGGCAAGGATTCTGGAGTCTATCATATGTGCCATGGGAAGCGGCAAGAATTTTAAACAGAAGGAAGATACAATGAAATTTATGTTTTCAAATATCATTCCGCATGCTGAGTAAACAAAGGAGTAGGGATGGAGGAGGATCAGCCAGGAAACTTGGATGAAATGAGAGAAGGTGGTGGCTATAGCAGTTACTGTTCTGTAGCTGTGAAGAGACACCATGGCCCAGGCAACTCTTAGAAAAGAAAGCATTTCACTGGGGGTTTGCTTACAATCTTTAGGGGGTTAATCCTTTATCATGGCAAGAAGCAAATAAGCATGGTGCTGCATCAGCGGCCGAGAGCTTCAGATCCTGGTCCTCAGGCAGAGCAGGGAGAGAGAGAGAGAGAGAGAGAGAGAGAGAGAGAGAGAGAGAGAGAGAGAGAGAGAGAGAGAGAGAGAGAGAGAGAGTTCAAAACCTCAAAACCACCCCCAGTGAAACATAAGCTCCAAAGAGGATGCTCCTGTTCCAACAAGGCCACACTTCTTAATCCTTCCCAAACAGTTCTACTGAGAGGGGACCAAGCATTCAAGCATATGAGCCTATGGGGATCATTCTCATTCAGACTACCACAGTGGCCAATACTCTGAAGGCAGAGACACATGCTGAGATGTATTAGGGGTAGAGTAAGCAAATTTCTTTCCAGAGAAGTTTGGAAAGAAAGCATTAACAGTATAGATGACCGAATTATTTGGGTGTGAATCCAAACAACCTAGAAATTAATTACTTGCTAAACACCGGCATCACCACAGAGGATCTACTCTAATACTTCTCAAGAAAGTACTACTGAGCAAGACCAAGTGCCTGATTTCTCTCCAAATGGGGCACTTGGTTCTCATCTTAGTGCTTACCTTTCCCAAGCTGTATGGTCTATGTCAGAACTTCAGGAAGTAAACAAATGTTTTTGTTCATTTGGTTTTGGTTTTTAAAGACTGCCACCAGAGTTGACCTTTTCGAAGTGTTCAGACAACAGAAGGAAATCGTGTTTTTGCTAATAAAGTAGATGTTTCCTTGCATGGTGCCTTCTCCCCATACTTAGTGGTCTTCCTTGACTCTCACTAGTAAGTGTCTATAGAAGTTATCCTCAAAGTGCACCTGCCCTGGAAACTTCCAGATCTTCACTCCTTTTACTCTGCCAGGCTCACGGACACACTCCCCTTATTCTATAGGCACAGGCCTCTTTCTGTCATCCCAGACCTGACTGATTTTTTTTCAAGCCATTTTCATGCCAACTTCTACCTAGATCTTGGCTCTCACAACACAACTAAAAACTGTGTGTGGTGAGGAACTGTAAAGTGTTTGAAGGACATGCTGGGCTTCCCTGACTGGTTTTTCCTAATGCTAATCTGTCATGCAGAAAGGACCGCCTTCGCCCTGCTGTTCAGACAAGACTATGTTTCAACCTTAAGTCGGAGACTTAAGGTGGCTTGTGGAGGTGTCTATGAAGGGAGGGTTTTCCCTAGAGACCTGCACCCTGGTGGGACTCTGCTTCTGATCCAAATATCACACATTTCCTATCTCCAAAAGACAAAACTAATTTGCCCAAATGTTGGTATCATTTCCTTCTGGAGGATGAGATAAAAATTTACTGTGGAATAAGTGTGTGTGTGTCTGTGTGTCTGTGTATTGCTTTATACTTTCTAGGCATTCTAGGTTCCCTAAGATTAAGATATATTAACTTGATCACTAAGAAACGGCTTAAAAATTTAAGTCAAGATTCTATGAGACCAGGGTTTTTAATTAATTAAGTTGCTAATTAATGTGTGTGTGGTGTGGTGTGTGTGTGTGTGTGTGTGTGTGTGTGTTATGGATCCAATCCAGGGCATTTGCTTTGATCTTAAATTTCTTTTTTATGTTTATTCATTTGTTTGGTGTGTATGTGTATGTGTGTACACATGCTTCAGCATGGTTCTCCTGTAGACAGAGGACAATTTGTGGGAGTAGTCTCCTCTGTCTATCTTCTGTGCTCCAAGGACTGAACTCAGGTCATCAGCTTGGTGGCAAACATCTTTACCCAATGAAGTATCTTGTCAGCCTGAGACCTTTCTTTTTAATTTTAATACTGGAAGTTTTTTTTTTCTTTTGATTGTATGTACCCGCAACTAAGCAGCACCACCCATGAACTTAGTGAGTTTATCCCAAGACCTCCCAACCTCTGAATGCCTCAAGACTTCTTGCTTTCTAGAACATCCCCCCTCCCTCTGCCCCTGGCCAGGTCTCTTGCTCTAACTTGAATTTCCAGCTATTCTAAGAGCTGGGGGAGGAGCCAGATTGTGAAAAGAATGGATCTTCATAGATTCATAAATTGTCATTCTGATCACTCCTGGAGGGAAAAAAAGAAAAAGAAAGAAGGAAGAAAGAAACCTTGTATATAAAAGAGCCTACTTGTATTGCTATGTAGCATCTACTGTGTTAAGTGCTGTTAAGAGTGACTAAGATAGGCATGGTATCTGTCCCTAAGGAGCCAACTGCAATTTGAGAAAGGTTATTTCTCTACCTTTAAAGCATTAGCAGAAAATAGTCAGTCTTTTCCTTTGATCAAGACATCTGTGAGAAGAATGAAAGACAAAGCTGTGTCAAAGTGAGCTACATCATGGCCTGCAGCAATCTTTATTGCCTGAATACTAAGCAAGAGGCTCTTGTAAGTAACCCAAAACAAATAACCAAAGTCACTGTTTCCTAATCATTTTGATCCAAAACCAAAATAACCCCACTGTGCCTTTTCATTCATGCAAGGCTGTTTTATTTGTTTTACTTTTTTTGGTCAGGGCTTAGGTGCAGATGACAGAAAACCACCCTAGCAATTTAAAGGAGGTGGGCTAGCTTCAGGACACTGGGTATGTACAACTGCTTTGGAAGGACTGGAGGAGTAGAGTGGGTTGCTGGCTAAGAGGAACTCCAGGGGACTTGCAGTTTGGTATCAATACCTTTAACCTAAGGGTTAACATAAATTTACCAATTACAACAAAATAATAAGAAATATTATAAGGCTAGGGATGTAGCTCAATGCTAGAATGCTTGCCTACAATGTGAAAGGCTCTGCATTTGATCCTAGCAAAACACACACACATACACACTCATGCACATACACACACACGCGTGCACACACACACTCACATACATGGAAAGCTAGGGGAAATCAAGAGGGCAAACAAACACAGACATAAGCATGCACACACACACAAACACACACACATAAGAAAGCTAGGGAAAATGAAGAGAGCAAACACAAACACACAGACACACACACACACACACACACACACACCAGGAAAGCTAGGGAAAATGAAGAGAGCAAATACACACACAGACACACATGCACACATGCACACACACGCACACGCACACTAGGAAAGCTATGGAAAATGAAGAGAGCAAATGAAGGAAATTCACTGCTGGCCAGTGAGAGACTGTCTCAACAAAAGCAGGTAGAAGCTATTCCTGAGGATGATATCTGAAGCTGATCTCTGGTGCATGTGCACACACACACGCATACACACACACACACACCACTCACCACTGTTCACACACACACACACCATTTACCATTGTTGATAGACACACACACATCACTCACCATTGTTGACAGACACACACCACTCACCACTGTTGACACGCACACACATACACACACACACACCACTGACCATTGTTGACACACACAGACACACACACCACTCACCACTGGTGACATACACACACACACATATGTACACACCACTGTTGAATCTCCAGATAGCAGTATCTTTTCTTAAGCAATTAAATCTTCAAATGGCCAAAAGCCACAAGAAACAACTACAAAATTGTGAGTATGTACTCATCCACCACGTCTCACTTAGGTTTTCTGACTCCTGCTGTCTGAATAGAAGAAGCAGCGTCATTTGATACATCACGTTGATCCGTGTTTTGCCTGCATGTATGTCTGTGTGAGGATGTCAGATCCCCTGGAACTGGAGTTACAGTCCCTTGTGAGCTGCCATGTGGGTGCTGGGAATTCAACCCGGGTCCTCTGGGAGAGCAACCGGTGCTCCTAACTGTTGAGCCATCTCTCCACCTGCAAGAAGCAGCTTCTTACACGGACTGCTGGTGAAAGCATCTCTCGCCTGGAAGTATAGTTCCCGACTGTCACTGAGTCATACACAGGCCACTGCTTCACTCTGGGTTTGCAAGTACTTTAGGAGATGAGATACGTGGTGAGACCAATGAGACCATCTTTTCTTTCCCTCTCTTGCTTGGCGGGAGCAATAGTAAACGGTGGTTACTGGCGTTCACAGCCATATTACTGGCAGAGACAAAATTGGTCAAAATCCCACACCCAGAACAAGGGTCTGTATCAGTGAGAAGGTAATGCCCGTCTCTCCTGCCCCTCGATAAGAAGAGAGCGATGCAATTAACCTGCTCCCTCGTTACTGACTGGACTAATCCCATTCAATATAACAGTGTGTTAGGGACTCAGCACTGGTCCCTGTTGACTGTCAGATCCTTGCTGATGGAGGGAATCCTCCATCCTTGCTACAATGGCCACTTTGTTCATGAGCTCCTTGGTCAAATCCTAGAGTGGCTGATGAAAGGGGCTGACTCACATCCGTAGACAATCTGTGTGTGGTTGTGACTCTTCAGCAGGAGCCATGGGCACATTTCTTAATTCCTATGACTTGCTCAGGGTTCTTGGCTACAAGTAGGAAAACCTGACGCTGGTTACCTTAAACAGAAATAGATTTTACTGGATGGCTTTGGGTAGCTCACAGTATCAATGTGGAAGCAGGAAAACAAATCTAAGAAAAAGGCAGAGGCCAAGAAAAGCTCACAGCCAAGGACAGAGCAGAGGTTGTGGCAGCTTGGTACCCTATCTTTAGCAGTCAGCTTCGGACACTAATTTTCACTGCTGACCCTGAAGTCTGTTTCACTCTCTGAGGCTAGGTTCTTGTTATTACCGTGTGTTTGGCTACTGCCCCATGAAGCAAGATCCCTGGCAGGAGCATGCATTTGGTCAAATCTGGACCCTATGCTCCTTGTCGAGAGCTGGGGTATGGATTTAAGCTTATTTTTTTGTTGTTGTTGTTTGGTTGGTTTTGGTTTTTTGAGACAGGGCTTCTCTGTGTCACTTTGTTGTCTGTCCTGGAACTAGCTCTTGTAGCCCAGGCTGGCCTCGAACTCACAGAGATCCTCCTGCCTCTGTTTCCCTAGTGCTGGGATTAAAGGTGTGCGCCACCACTGCCCAGCTGAGATTTAAGCTTATTTTAAACCTGGAAAGAGCCATGATCTTGCCTGGTGTCAGACTTAACATGGGGAACTCACTGTCTAGGAAGACAGCTCCTATGCAGACAGCCAAAACCTGGTGTCTGTTATGCCCCCTAAGCCTCAGTTTCCTCCTCTGTGCAATGGAGACCATAATATTCTTTTAAGATCCTTGCCCTTTGTTGTAGATCTTTATCCCAATATTGACTTTATTCCTCATCGCTATGATTAAAGGACAATTAACAAAATAAAATAAATCTCAAGTGGAGAAGGACTGAGAAACCAAGGACAACGGCGATGAGCTTGATCTCTACAGCATGGACGGGCTCACTGTGAGCCTTGTCAGTTTGGTTGCTCACCTTCCTGGACTTAGGGGGAGCTGGGAGGACCTTGGACTTAACATAGTGAAGGGAACCCTGATGGCTCTTTGGCTTGGAGAGGGAGGGAGTGGGGATATGGGTGGAAGGGAGGGGAAGGAAGGGGGAGGAGGAGGGGAGGAGATGGAAATTTTTTATAAAAAAATAAAGAATTTAAAATAAAATAAAATAAAATAAATCTCAGGTGTTATCATATCTGTTATTATCTCTTTGTCTTGAAGAAGTTTTGCAATTCCTGATCTCAGATCAATTGATCCTTCCCCTCGACTTCTGCTCTGGACTGCTCAGGTGATTTTGTTACAAACAGATAGCCCCCCTCTTCAGAAGTCTTCAGGGGGCTCCCACAATGCCTGCTCAACTCAGCTCTCGTTACCCTGAGCAAATGGATTCACTTATGTCCTTCAGAGAATTTAGGGGAGTTCTTTTAGCTTCCTTCCTGAGCAGCAGGTAACTACATTTGCCCTGATTATCAGCATTGTTATCTCTGCTCCCAAGATTGAACTGAAGTCAGGTCCCTCCTCCTCTTAAGCCAATTCCCTCCTTGACTGTACTAGTCTGCCTTCTCTGAGCCAAGGCTTCAGCCCTTTCTTGAGCTTCTGTCGCTGGATATTCTCCCCCCTCTTTCTCTCTCTCTCTCTCTCTCTCTCTCTCTCTCTCTCTCTCTCTCTCTCTCTCTCTCTCTCTCTCTCCCTTCCTCCCTCCCCACCTACTGGTTTCTGCCCTAAAGCTTGCACAATCAAATGCCACAGTGGCACATTTCCACACTCACTGGTTGTCACTGACTCTCCAGTTATTAAAATAGAACTCACTGTTTTTGTAGATCTAATTACAAAAAATACAAAAATGTGCAAAGAATAATAATCTCTTGAAATCTCTAACTCAAAGAAAGCCTTGCTCCTGTCTGTCTAGTCAAACACACAGATATTTATGGTTGGTTTTATGTCGAGAAAATTTATGTTTCCTCTCTTTCCTGCATAATCGCTTTCCCCTCTCTGCACTGAATCATTCCCATCATAATATATATGCTGCTATTGTGCCTATCTTGAGAAATTCTCTATTACATTCTAGCCTGACTATCACCTTATTACTCTGCTCCCTTTTAAGGAAGCGCTTTTTAAAGCAGTGATGAGCTCCCGTTGTATTAACTCTCTCTCTCTCTCTCTCTCTCTCTCTCTCTCTCTCTCTCTCTCTCTCTCTCTCTCTCTCTCTCCCCTCCTTTGCAGATTCCTCCTCCTCACTGCAGTCACCCCTGGAGAGCCCCAAGGGTCTGTCTTTAGAGTTCTCTTTTTCTATCTACACTCATTCCCTACATGATCCCCTGGAGACTCCCGGCTTTAAATGTCATCTTAGCCTGTTGACTCATGGACTTATAAGAGTTTGTATCTCAGCCTAGGGCTTGCTTCTCTGCTGACCTTCAGACTCCAACTGCTATTGGACATATCCACCTGGATGTCCGACAAACATTCTCAATATAGCACATCTAAAGTAGAATCTATGTGCTCCACCCTCTACCTCAAATTTATTCTTCTGCAGTATTTCCCAGCCCTGCCCTTCTAGTTACTCAAGCAAAAGACCTTGGAGTCTTCCTTGATACCTCCCTTTGACTCATGTGTACTACATCACAAGTCCTATCTGCTTTGGCTTTAAAATAGATCCCAGTTTCTTACCACTTATCCCCTTTGCTGTTTGCTTCCCCATCTCCCTTGGAGAGAGTGTGTTTCAAGTCTCTTCAATAGTGTGTTTATAATCGCTTTGTGTTGTGGGTTTACTTGGAACCCTTCGAAAGGGTATGTTGAGGTCTTACCTGAGGATATGATCTTATTTGGACTCAGGGCCTTTGTTAGTATAACCAAGTTAAGACGAATGAGCTCACAGTGGCTTTGGATGGGTTCTAATGCAATGAGACCGGTATTTTTAGAAGAAACAGTAGAAGGAGGGAGAGTGGCGTGTGAAGCGCAGACCCACACAGGCAGAATACCACGTGACGAAGGAGGCAGAGAGTGGACTAGTGCAGGAACAAGCCAGGAACACCAACCGCGTCCACTAACGGAAGCTCAGGGAGGGCACAGCACAGAGGTCCCCCCAGTGTCATTGAGGGAACATGGGCTTCCTGACTCTGTGGGGTTTTTACTCCTAGCCCCCAGAACTGTGAGATAAATTTTTGTTAAGCACCCATCTTCCTTCTTACTCTTCTTCTTTGGAGACTTGTTTTGCACACAACAGAAACAGATGTGCCTCATCTGATGGGTAATATCCAAAAGATAGACGTTTCTCCAGAAAGTTCAACACAGAAGCATGTCACGGTTCAAGAAGTCTAACTGCCAGAGGCCCCTAGCAGCTTAAAGCCTCGGACAGGTGTGTGCACAACATCCATAGTAGCGGGATGCACTATAGTCAAAACATACAAACAGCTTAAAGGTGCGTCAGCAGATCTCTAGGTCCACAGGGCCTGCCCCAGAATATGACTAGGCCTTTATAAAGAATGAAATTCTGACAGATATGACAACAGGGATACACTGTGGAAAGAACCTGCTGAGCGAAAGAAACCAAACATAGTTGGAAACTAGAAAAAGAAAAATTCATCAAGTCAGAAAGTTCAACAGAACTTTCCAGGGGCTGGGGGAAGGGAGGATGGAGAGTTATTGTTTAATAGAGACTCTGGAAACTGATATAGTGATGGCTGCGCAACACGATAAATATACCTAATGCTATTGCTGTATAAGCTTTATGTACTACTACTTTTAAATGCATAGATGAATTAAAAGAGATCTTATTATGACATATAAGGTCCTTCCCCCAACCCTAAAAAAGGCAAATATGTATAAAGCCCCAAGCGTTCTCAAGTCTTTCCTCTTTAGCCTAGCCAATGGAGCCCCTCCTCCCTGTCTGGCATTGCCACTTTCCCTGGGACATTCCCACCACCCTGGTGTTCCTGCCTTCTCCCAACACTCTGCACATCTCCGACTCAGGGCCTGTCCTTTGCAGATTCCTCAGCTTTGAACACCATTCTCACCTCCCGCTGCTACCTCCAACCTCTGCTTACATAGTTCTCACCTTGCCTTCAAATTTCTCCCTCCAACTGGCCTGATCAGGAAGGCCTTGCTTCACTGCCCTATATAAAAGTATACAGTGTTCTTTCTTTCCCCACCCTGGTTTCTTTTCCTCCATACATGTGTATCCCCAGGTAACCTGTTACACACTGCTCTGTTTTGTTTTTATATTTTATGTTTCAGCAAGTTCCCCCAAATTAGGGACTGTCCATCACTGCCCTATCCACAGTGCCCTGAAGGGTGCCTGGTGGTAGTACTTGCTAAATAAGGATTTGGTAAATGGGTGTCGAATAAAAGTAAATACCAAAAACATCTGTATGTGTGCGTGCGTGCGTGCGTGTGTGTGTGGCAGATTAAAACTAGGGGCCTACATACGCTAAGCAGGCACTTTATCATGGAGCTGTGCCCTGGTCCAGGAATGCTCTTTTATAACTAGCAAAATACCTTACATCACCAACAAGAAAACATTCAAGCAGCTAGGAAGATGGCTCAGGCTGTAAAGTGCATGCCGCACAAGCATGAGGATGTGAGTTTGAATCTCCAGCACCCATGTAAAAGCTAGGCCCCGTACCTTGGGTCTGCAGCCCTAATGCTGGAGTGGGTAGAAGAAGGTGGTTATATTTAGGAAGTGGTCTCCTGTGCCAATGCGTTCAAGTGTACTTCCCACTTTCTCTTCTATAAGGTTCAGTGTGGCTGGCTTTATATTGAGGTCTTTGATCCATTTGGACTTGAGTTTTGTGCATGGTGATAGACCAGCAAAGAATATTTAATTTCATTTGCAATAAAACAGACATATTTCCAGATCACACCATTGACTAATTACCTTGAAAAAGTATTTGAAATTCCTAGTGCTGTGGTTTTCTTTTTTAAATTATTTTTTGAGATTTATTTATTTTCTTTTCAAGACAGGGTTTCCCCGTATATCCCTGGCTGTCCTGGAACTTGCTCTGTAGACCAGGTTGGCCTCGAACTCACAGAGATCTGCCTATCTCTGACTCCTGAGTGCTGTGATTAAAGGTGTATGCCACCACCACCTAGCTGAGATTTATTTATATGTGTATGGGTGTCCTACATGCATACATGTCTGTGTAACATGCACATGCAGTACCCAAAGAAGGTATTGGATCCCTTGGAACTAGTTATAGAAGGTTGTGAGCTACCATGTGGGTGCAGCGACTGGAACCCAGGCCCTTTGGGAGACCAGCCAGTTCTTTAACCATTGAGCCCCAAAGCGCTCTCTTTAGAAGAAGGGGAATCAATACCCAGGGCCTACCAGTCTGAAAGCCTTTGAATGAGGCAAACTTTAGAGATGTGCAGTCTTTCCAGGAAAATATTCAAATAACAGGAAACATTTTACATTTTTTATGTCATTTTAAAGGAGTTGCAGATCATATAAAGTCCATTTATTGAACCTCTACCGAATCTGTAAACTGACCATATTTTAAAGCTGCACTGGGCCTGGGATGCACTTTGAACGTGATCTTAACTCTTGTGGTACCATAGCTTGCTCAGTTTAAGGTGTACCCCACAGGTCAGTTCCTCTACTTTCATGATCACCAGTCTTGTTTTCTTCAAGCAACTGTTTGGCTTTATATTTATCACACATAATTCTAAGGTTTAAAACAGTTACTTTGTGGCAAATATAATTGTTCCCAAACATAGAATTATGTGTGATAAATATAAAGTGTTCAGAGTTAGAACTTATGAATTTCTAAATAAATTGCTGGGTATACTATTAGAGCCTCATTCTTGGGCATTCCACAGCAGGTATGTGCGGCAGGTTCACAGAATAAATACAACGTAGGACTGCCAGAAGCAAATGCTCTGCATGACTCAGTCCTTACCATGATAATCTTTAAGTTATCAAAGCGGTTTTCCCCCGGAGGTTATCAATGACTTCTTTTTTATATATAACTTTTAAAAATGATTTGTTTACTTATTTATTTGGAGACAGGGTTTCTCTTTGTAGTCCTGGCCATCCTGGAACTTGTTCTGTAGATCAGGCTGGCCTTGAACTCAGAAATTCACCTGCCTCTGCCTCCTGAATGCTGGGATTAAAGGGAAGCAATCAGTCCCTTTAATTAAAGGTATGTGCCACCACCTGGCTATTCATTTTTATTTTATGTGCATTGGTGTTTTGCCTGCATGTATGTATGTCTGTGCGAGGGTGTCATATTTCCCTGGAACTGGAGTTACAGTCAGTTGTAAACTGCCATGTGGGTGCTGGGAATGGAACCCAGGTCCTCTGGAAGAACAGCCAGTGCTCTTAACCACTGAGTCATCTCTCCAACCCCTATTAATGATTTTTCAACTTGCTAAACCCAAGAGCTTAGATGTTGGACAGCTCAACTTCTCTATGACATTTTCCTTATCGATTGGCGCTTCCTTTATGAAACTTTAATCTTTTTACATCTTTCTTGACATCACTCACTCCTATTGCCTTGCTGCTCACTCTAGCCACATCTCAGCCTCCTTCCTTGACCCCTCTTCATCAGCCTTACATAGGAATGTTCCCTTGGCCTCTTTTTCCTTCCAGCCTATGCTTTATCTCTGGGCAATCTTGCTGGACTTAATTATCATTTAAATCTTTTTTTTTTTGTTTTTTTCGAGACAGGGTTTCTCTGCAGCTTTAGAGCCTGTCCTGGAGCTAGCTCTTGTAGACCAGGCTGGTCTCGAACTCACAGAGATCCGCCTGCCTCTGCCTCCCGAGTGCTGGGATTAAAGGCATGCGCCACCACCACCAGGCTATCATTTAAATCTTAATCACTCCCCAGTCTTCTGCCCCAACCTGTTTCTAAAGCTCTAGATCCATACACTCAATCGAAGATTTTCAAATACTTAACATATCCAGGGAGATCCCCAAATACTTAACATATCCAGAGTACCCCAGGCATACTCTGCCTGCATTCTTCATCTCAGTGTATGGAAACACCATCTTCCCTGTCATTAGATTCATATGCCTCATCTGTCTTGAATTTTGCATCAACAGACATATAATGCAAGGCTCAAAGGTACTCTGGAGTGGGGTGACAGGGGTTCAAAGGCAGGTCTACCACTTACTAGGTGGGTGATCTGCAAGATGCTTATCCCCTCTGCCTTTATTCAGCGTCCAAGTAAGTGTGGATAAGGATAGAAACTACCCCTTATAGGTTCTTGTGAGGATTAGATTTGCATTTGCAAAGTGGTCAGGCCAGTGCCAGTACACAGTAAGTGCTTGCTGATATACACACCAGTCTTGAGGTCAGCCCCACTCTAGTTCATCCCTCACCCTGCTGACAGGTTTTGAGAGGTTGCCGGTTATGGGATGTTCAATCAGGGCCCATCTTCATGCAAAGTGCTATCAGCGCAGAGTCTCATTTAACTCACAAAGTTTTTTTCTCTTCGCCTTTGGAGGAATGTAGAAGGAAACTGGGGCTGTAAAGGCCAATGTGCTTTGCTCAAGGCCGGTAACTTGTAAATACGGAAGTTAGGAATCAATTTCAGGTCTATTCCTAGAGTCAGTGTTGGGAATATTTATGTGCACTCCTTGCCCAGACCAAAGTCAGGCACTTAACTAAAAATTCTTCAGACTCCATGTTGGTGTTGTGATCAGTTTCTGTCTTAGGGTTTCTGTGGCTGTGAAGAGACACCATGACCTTGGCAACTCTTATAAAGGAAAACATTTAAGTGATGTGGTGACCTAGAGTTCAGAGGTTCAGTCCATTATCACCATGGCTCCGCAAAGTGTAGGCAGACATGATGCTGGAGAAGTAGCTGAGAGTCCTACATCTTGCAAGCAACAGGAAGTTGACTGAGACACTGGGTGGTATCCTGAGCATAGGAAACCTCAAAGCCTACCCCCACAGTGATACATTTCCTCCAACAAGGGCATACCCTCTCCAACAAAGCCACACCTCCTCGCGGGGCGATGGTGGCGCACGCCTTTAATCCCAGCAGTCGGGAGGCAGAGGCAGGCGGATCTCTGTGAGTTCGAGACCAGCCTGGTCTACAAGAGCTAGTTCCAGGACAGGCTCCAAAGCCACAGAGAAACCCTGTCTCGAAAAACCAAAAAAAAAAAAAAAAAGCCACACCTCCTGATAGTGCCACTCTCTATGAGATTATGAGAGCCAATTACATTCAAACTACCACAATTTCTTTACAATCTTGTTCCAACTTCATTTTCTGAGATTTACTTCAGATGGTCTGGACTGTCTTGCTTTTCTGTCTCCATCTTTCTTCCCTTCTCTTCATCCTTCCTTTCTCTCTCCTTCTTTCTTTTCTTTTCTCCTTCTTTCCTTCCTTCCTTCCTCCCTCCCTCCCTCCCTCCCTCCCTCCCTCCCTCCTTCTCTCCCTCTCTCTCTCTCTCTCTCTCTCTCTCTCTTTCTTTCTTTCTTTCTTTCCTTTTTCTTTCTTTTTTCAATGCCCAAGAACCAGGCACTGTGCTCAATCTTAGAAGACAAGAAAAATGAGCAATTAATTCTCAAAGAGCTTGTGGTCTGATCAACTATTAATAGCAACACGATGAATGGAGAACAACGGGACCAAGGAGGAGAGGGGGCCACGCAGACATTTTCAGCTTTTTGGAGGATATTTGGGTCAGATAACAGAGTTACTCTTTAGCAATCCTGCCATCTTGCTATATGCCCTTGAGGTATTCAAGGTGTCCCTTTTTTGCTTGTTATATCATTGTCCGAGACTGGATTTCAAAATCATCTCCATGACACCATCTTTTTCTTTTTCCTCAGCTAGATATTCGCGTCCCTTATCCAACCTCGCTCACAGCATAGTTCACAATGTAGGCGATTAGTCTGTCTGTTCATCACTTGACTAGACTGTGATTTCCTTCCAGGAAAAGACAGTTTTATGTCATTTTGAACTGTCCTTCATTCCCAAAGGACATGACTGGAATATTAGAATGCTCAGCAGCCTTTTGTTAGAGATTATGTTCACAAAGAGAAGTCTTAAGTAGAGGGCCTTTCTGGTTCAGAGCAGAACCATTCATACTATCTTTAAGACATTTGACTTTATACTCTACAGAGAGTACGTGTTCAGTAAATGTCATTCAAATATTTGGTGAGACATTTGTAATAATGCTAGGGATAAAGAAATTTCACCTGGGAGTGATGGTATGTGCCTTTAATCCCAGCACTCAGGACGCAGAGGTAGGTGAGAATTTCTGTTGAGGTAGAGGCCAGCCTCGTCTACACAGAGAATTCCAGGCCAGCCAGGGCTACACAATGAGTCCCCATCTCATTTTTTTTTCTTATCTACTTTTGTGGATAAATAAAGACTGTGTCTCGCTGGGCAGTTGGGCTTTGAGTCAGCCTGGAGAAGAACTAAGAATTATTGGTTTTAGAGCTAGAACTAAGGATTTCATTTTTCCCTCAACTGGACCACAGTTCCTGAATCTTATATACAATTAAGGGATGGGCGGGCTGTGCTGTGGCAGCAGCGTACCCAGTGTACAATGTTCCCCTCTGCCTGTGTTTTCCTCCTGGCATTATACTGTTGTAGAAGAGGGGGCGGAGGAGTACCAGGCTGAAGAGGAGTCCTACATCTCCTCCTTTCCTTCTCTTTGACCTTGATTATCCTTTTTTAAAAATCTATTTTTTTATTATTTTTAGTTATGCGTATATGTGTGGGCACATGCACAAAAGTGTAGGTGCTCTCGGGTGCCACAAATGTCCCTGGAGCTGGGAGTTACAGGTGGTTGCAAGATGCTTGACCTGGGTTCTGGAATCAAGTTCTGGTCTGCTCTTAATTGCTAAGCCATCTCTCTAGGCCTCTGATTAACCCTTTGCCAGCGGTTGAGGTTTTTGCACAAAAGTTTGTCAGAAGACTTAGGCTTTTTTCCACCAAGCCTCATGGCCTGTCTTTCTCCTGAAGAAACATTTATAAAACCCTATTGACATGAATTAAGTGGAAGGGAAGGAGAAAAAAAATCTGGTGTGTGTGTGTGTGTGTGTGTGTGTGTGTGTGTGTGTGTTGGGAAGCCAACAGCAGAGATCTATATTGTCCCAGGTACAACACTTCCTAGCAATCCTTTGAATCTCATCAAAATTGTGAGATTAAAGGACAAAGGACATATAAGGGATTTGGAGCAGTGCTTGGTATAGGAGCAAGGACAGACAAGCTAAAAATCTTAGCTGCTGTGTTATCCAGGGCTCCTCCACCCAGGGTGGCTTTTGCCTCAAATAAGTCCTTGAGGGCAGTCATTCTCACTCGGAATGTGGTACTTTGCTCTGGGAGTGGTATCTTCCCAGAGGTTCAGCCTGGATCCGGGACTGTCTCACCAGAGGGTGGATGCAAATAGGATTCTTTTTCCTCTCAGTGCTGTTTTCCCTCTCAACCCTGTCCCAAGCCTCAGTCAGCTGGATCACAGACTAGTTTCAGTCCTGGTTTGTATCCAGGTGTTTTGGCTTTTCTTGTAACTCCAAGACTAAATAGACAATTATGTTGACAGACAGAAACAACACAAAATTTTTTGGCACTGACATTTTAAATTGAATTCAACAAGCATTTATTGAGCCCCTAGAGCATGCAAATACAGTTCCTTTAACTGCATTTGGCTGTTAACTGTTTTAACTATTCAATTTGGATTAGTGCTGATTCATCTTTAAGGGTTTTATGAAGAATCAATATTAAGATGGAAAAATATTTGCACAGTTCTCTGCAAATATAAGCGTCTTGTGTGGATTATTGTTGCTCCAGTAATAATATTAATTGAAATAACAACAGTTCTGCTTCCCAGGCAGACTGTAGAAAGCAGCTGTAGAAGACAGAAGACAAGCGGAAGAGGTCAGGGGCGGTGCCTTTACCTTGTGCGGCCCAAAGGGGCGGAGTATAGAGGAAAGCCCCCGGAGGCCCCGCCCTATATCCCGCCCCCTCCGTTCGAGCGGCGTAGGCGGTTACCATGGCGATGACGTCTAGAGGGCGGGGCGGGGCGGGGCTATGGAGAGGAGGAGGAAGATGGCGGGAGGGCGGCTCTGAGGAGACCTCGGCGGCGGCGGAGGAGGAGAGAAGCGCAGCTCCGCGCAGCGCCGGGGCCCATGTGGGGAGGAGTCGGAGTCGCAGTTGCCGCCGCCGCCGCCTGTAGCTGCCGGAGCCGGGTGGGAGTGAGGGGGACACGGCAGGGGACACGGCAGGATGAAGTTCGCCGAGCACCTCTCCGCGCACATCACTCCCGAGTGGAGGAAGCAGTACATCCAGTATGAGGTACCCGCGGCGGCCGGGTTTGGGGAGGGCTCGGCAGGGGCTGCCATCTCCCCAGTCGCGACCTCAGCCGCCGCCGTGAGCTCCCCGGCCGGGGCGGACTTTGACCCACCGCCGCGGGGAGCCACTGCGGCATCCCCGGAGCTTCTGGCCCCCGGCGGCCAGGCCGTCCTTCCCCTCCCCCGCAGCCCTCTGCCGCCGGGGTAACGGATATGCAGGCGGCGGCGAGAGGAAGGGCACAGCCGGGCTGGGGCTGGGGAATGGTGGTGGGAGGCTGAGCCGCAGGTGTGACGGCGGCCCGGGGTCGCGGCGGTTCGGCGCCACCCTCTCTCATTTCCCCCTGACCTCCGGTCCCCACCGCGGAAGATTACTCCCTAGCTAAGGTTAGGTGCTTCTCGCCGCTCTTCTCTCGCCGAGGAATCGTGCTCTTGTAAGATAAGCCCCTCCAGCGATTGCCTTCAGGCCACCGAGCCCGTCGGCTTACCCCCACTTGCCCACTGTTGACAAAGGCTTTGTGACAGGATTGAAACTTGGTGAAATGTGTTTCACCTAATGCAGTGGTTATAGTTTCCAAACGCATTGAACTAATAGTTCTGTTTTGATAAGGAGACGGTGTCTAGTCTTTGTACTGATTGCACGAACTGTACAGAGCAACCTCATCTTTGGATTTTCACTCTTCTCAGGTTTTGGAATGGAGGGAAGAGGAAGGAGGCAAGAGGATCATTTCAAATTTCAGATTTTCTGCTAAGTTTTTTGTTAGGGAGAAAAATCACTGTAATGTAAATACTGTATCTTACTTATGTGTTACAGGAGTCATGTTCCTCCCTTCCTCTCAGTTTCTTCTTCCACAGCTTTTGGAGGGTATTTAATAGATAAGGAACCTTGAGTCAATATTGGGAACAGTAAAGACAGTGAAATCCACTCACGTATTTAGAAGGTAGGGTACCTGAAGGGTTTTGAGCTTGCAATAGGTTATTCTCAGAAGCTAGTAGCTCATCTCCTGGATAGAGAAAGACAGCTGGGTCTGTAACCTCCAGGAATTCACATCTATGGTATGAGCAGGAACAAAGAATATAAAATCAATAGGAGCGCGCGTGCACACACACACACACACACACACACACACACACACACCATACTAGCTAGGTTTTATGAATTAAAATATTTTGGATCTCTTTTTAACTTTATATAAATTTAGTGATAGGATGTTTAGGCAACAGCAGTAAGTTCATTTATTCATGTAGCCAGTGGAATAATTGGAGACCGGGGGCGGGGGAAGGGTGTAGTTAGGTTAAACAGAATCTTGAAGATTGTAAAATAAGTTTACTTACAATATACTGTATTTAATGCTAGAGACGAATGGCTTATTATCAATACTTTCTTGCCAGTTTGCTTGTAGGGTTCTTTAGCAGCATTCTGTAAGAAAAGTCTCTAACAGTTCAGGCTGTAGAGTGTTGATTTAATGTTTGTAATAACATTCAGTCAGTTTGAAAACCTTGGCTAGCCTCCAGATGGTGGGTTTCATTGAAAGGAGGCCTTGGCTTTTCATCCTGCTGCTAGCCCTTTCAGCACCACCGTCAGTTCTTCAGAGAGGCTAGGACCAGAGCATGCTGAAGCACATCTTATTATTATACAGTATGGAGTGCTTGATTTCTGCTCAGAGTAACAGTGGTTGGATGGATCCTATGATTTGTTTGAAGTATTTCAACATTTGACTATTTTATAGAATTTTCTTGGACTATCTTGGCCTGGAAGGGGAAGCATATCATTTAGTTTAAAAATGCAATTAACCCTTGATTTGTAATGTTAGCTTTGTGGCCGGAGTAACCACAGTGACTCTGGGACTCCTCAATTTATGTAGTCTATTTGGTTACTATTATTTCTAAATGGTTACTCTAGATTGGTCACCGAGGGACAGAATTCCTATGCCTTTGAATGACTGCATTTTCTTTCTCAGACCAATTATAAATTACTTTTAGAAAAATTCATTTATTGTGGATAATTGAAATTTGATTCTACAGAGAGATTCCCTAGTATGCAACTCCTGTTCCTGGTAGACTCATTGTTCTGTAGGCAAGGTGAAAATAAGGGGCTTTTTCTTTGTAAGTTGGAACCATTTGCATGAGAGTGTAGTCTTTGTGTTGTGTATTATTTCTAAAGATTTGGTCCTGTTCCTTTAAAAATAGCATAGAGGTATGAGTAAGATTGCTAAGGTCTGGGAATGTTAGTGACTTAAAAATGCCAGGGAAGAGACTGTCTCAAAAAAAAAAAGTCAGGGGAAAAGGTATCTATAAGAAAAAGTTAGCTTTTGCTAGGCATTTGCTTAATTTTGTGTAATATGTGTTTTCATGTAGTTGAAAATAATGCTGTCCAAAACAGTTGGCAGAACAGACACTTGGATTTGTTTTTCAAGCCCTAGTGATGAAATTTGATGCATTTCCCTTAATTCAAGCTTAGGCTGCCTTCTAGTGCCCCAGACCAACAGAAACTGTTCAGTTTCTTTGTTTATGTCAGTTTATTAATTATTACTTGAGTTACGTGGAGCTTTAGATGGAAACCGAACATTTTGCTTGCATCTACAATTCTATATAATATTTAATTCTATATGATATTATAGATACATGTGGCATAGTAGGTGCTAGTTCTTATGTATGTTAGCTGTGAGGCCCTGGAGAGAATGTTTTTGCTCTTCCTGCTCTCTTCTTTTCCATAAAGAAATATATAAAGGGCCAAAGCCCTTTAAGGCCCATTCTAGTTCCTAAGTGGTTTAACTTTTAATTTCCTGAATTGCTAAAATTATTGATAGTATTACATCAACATCCTGAAAATTATTAGTCTTTAACTAAAAAATTGTGGCATTCATAGTCAGAATAAGCACAAAAGAATAAAGAAACAAGGCAAGACCATATACAGGACTTCTAGTTGATGCTTTATGAACAGTTTTACCAGAATAAATACAAATGAACAGACACTATCTTTGTTTCTAATAACCTGAGTATAAATCTCAGGGTGGAAAATGGAACATCAATAAGTGTTGGAACAATCCTTTGAAAAACTTTAGAATCAATGGTTTTATCTGTAATAGGTTAATTGAAACTAACTCAGACCAGTTTCATCCAGATAGAGTAGTATGATCAGATAGTATTTTGCAGAATATTAACAAAAGAGGCCAGTATATTTGATGCCTTTGATTGTTGACATGATCTTTTTTTTCTCTCTCTCTAGGGTCCTGTGCTTTGGTGTCTCAGGAACCAAGAATGACTTTTTAAATGTATACTGTAGTAAGCATAAGCATAAAACAGTGAGCTCTCCAACGTTAAGGAATTTTAAAGATTATGTACTTCCTTGCTTTTTCAGGCAAAGAAACTCAGGTCTAGAAAGGTTAAGCCATTTGGAGTCATATAAATGTGTGGACACACACACACACACACACACACACACCTGACTTTGTTTCTTGAGCACTGTATGTTTCAGTATTGGGAACCAGGTCACATTAGCTATGAAATCACTTCCTCCTTTTGGGGTTTCAGGTTTGTTTATCTGTATGTGGTACTGGAGAACTGAACTTGATGATTTCTAAGTAAGCCTTTTATAATCCAAGCACCCGTTCAACTCTATAAATTTCTATGTTTTTTTTGGTTTAATTATGTTTATGAAGAGAGAATTTAAGGAACTATTTTTAAATCCTAATATAAAATTAATGTTTTAAAACAACATCTTTTCAAAAAACTTAATGAAAAGCCAGACATAGTGATGTTCGCCTTAAATTCCAGCACTTGGGAGTCAGAGGCAGAAAGATCTTTGTGAGTTGAGGCCAGCATGGTCTACATGGTGAGTTCCAAGATAGCCAGAGCTACATAGTGAGACCCTGTCTTCTAAACAGAACAAAAACAAAAATTCTCCAAATAAATAAATATGCCAAAAAATTAATAAATTAAAAAATTTTTAATTGAGATTTTGTTGTGACTTGAAAACTCAGTGAAACCTTTTGTGTCCATTGCTGGGGATTGAACCCAGGGCTTTGGGCATGCTAAGCAAGTCACTCTACCACTGAACTACATCTCTAGCATGAGACTTTTATTTTCCTTAAACAGAAAGCAATGGTGCTGAACTGATTTTATGTTGCATGATCTGGAAAACGTACTGCGTAAACTGCACTTCCCCATTGTCAGGTGGAAGGAAGCGTTGCTGTGATGTTGTTCTGATTTTCACTTATAGAGCCCTCCCGTGGGAAAGCTTGTGTTGCAGCTTCCGTGTCTCAGGGGTATTATGTTGATTAGTTAGGGTTCACTTGCCTTGCTGGAAATTGTTTGAAATTTTCAGTTTGGCCACCCCATGGGGTACAAACCACAGTTTTTCTCTATAGGACTTCTGCAAATAAAGTACAGTGTAGTGTATTTTAAATAATGCTTATGAATGATTGTTAGTGAGATGTCTGACATTTACAAATATGATTTAAATGAGTGAATAAAAGTAGAGCAGGAAACTATAACTGTCCTTTATTGTCTCTGTAAAGTATATTAGGGTGAGTATCCTGGTAAGATTATACTTGTCCATCCATCCCTGAGGCTGATTTTGGATCAGCTTTTGGGTGAAGGCCCAGATCATAAGAACCTAAGAATCTTATTTGACCTGGGGTGACCATGGAAAACTAGTCCTGGCTTCAGTCCTCATTTGGAAAACATTTGAGAGACCGAGTTATACTAGCTGGGGGTTTCAGGTACTTTTAACTTTTAGTCCCTAAAGCAGTGTACCCCAAACTCTATGGAGTGAGGTAAGATAGTGTTAAAAGCATTAGTTTTTGTCAATTTTATGCATATGAGAAGGAAGAAATAACATTCCAAATGTTAGTAAATGGATTGGTGTAACACTCTGCCAAACTGGCTTCCCACAAATGTTTTAAAATTCTGAGGGAGTCAGGGTTGTCAGTGATTTGCTCACTTCTTTGTTCGTTGTCAGTGGATAGCAGTTAGTACAGTTTGCCTAGGTAAATGAATGCTGTGTAAGTTTAGCTCACTCAGCCTTCACAGTCAATAAAACGTAAAGGGACCCAACAGGAGATGCTGCGAGGTAATGCCAGTGTGTAAGCATAGTGAACAGCATGGCAATGACAACAGACTCATCTAGAAATAGCCCCTAGCCAGACCCCAGGTAAAGTAGCAATACTTGGTTAAATCTGACAAAAAGTTCACCAAAGTATTTCACAGTTATTAAGATAACCTTTTGAAGTCAGTGTTTCTATCCTCTGACATCCTCGATTAACTTATATCTCATGTGTGCCTTTGATAGACTGGTATCCATTAAAATTAAGTTCAAAATTAAAGCAGTAGTGATCCTTACACTAGCCCTTTGAAATACTGGAATAAATTATTAGATCAAGAATATTCAGGTAGGAAAGGTCTTTTTTTTTTTTAAAGTCTTATTATTGAGGTCTATACTAGTATAAAAAACTTAGATCAGGAATAAGGAGGTAAGTAATTCCTAAGGTATAGCTCTGTCATTGAGTGCTCATAAATAGTGAACACTTCTGTGTCCAGGTATGTACCCACTTATGTGCATTTGTGTTTAGAAGCCAGAGGTTGGCATCAGGTATCTTCTATTGCTCTCCATCCTTTCTATTTTTGAGGCAGTCTCAAAATATTGCTCTAGCTGGTCTAGAACTCACAGAGATCCACCTGCCTCTACTTCCTGAGTGCTGAGATTAAAGCCTTGTTCCACTTTTGTTTATTTAAACAGCCTCTCTACAGGACCTTGGAATGTACACTGGAACTACTGTGTAGAATAGGCTGGCCTCAAACTCAGATCTGCCTGCCCTGAGTGCTGGGATTAAAGGCACGTGCCACCACACCCAGCTCCTCCTTAGTTTTTGAAGACAGATCTCTCACTGAACCCGGACCTTGTTGATTTGGCTAGACTGGATGGTCAGAAAGCCTCAAGGATCCACCTGCGTTCATTGCCCCTGTTCTAGTGTTACAGACGAATTTCGCCATACCAGGATTTTACATGGAGGTTGAGGATCCAAACTCAGGTCTTTATGATTGTGCAGTGAACTGTGTATCCACCAAGCCAGGTCCCCAGGCATCAGCCCCAATAGTTGGTCTTTTTAAGATAGAAAGGTGGGATACAGTCACAGAAGAAAGTGGGGAAGTCTCAGTCTCTATTCCTCCCCTCCTCTTAATCTCTCAGTATTCCCTCTCCCTTGGTCTTTTCTTCCTCCTCTTCCCCCTTTCCAGAAAGGGTTTCTTGTAAGCCTGGCTGGCCTCGCACTCCCTAGTCAAGGATGGCCTTGAATTTCTGATCCCTTTGCATCTTCCTCTACCTCTAGTGCTGAGATTATGGGCGTGAGCTACCATTCCTAGTTTACGCCTTACTAGAAAAAGAACCCAAGATTTTTCACTAGTGCTAGGCAAACACTTTTATCAACTGAGCTGTCTCTCTAGCTCCAGAAAGTGTGCTTTGTGGGTTGCTTTTTTTTTTTAATGCCTTAGAGCAATGGTTCTCAAGCTTTTTGAATCCTAGGACACTATGAAACTCTTAAAACTATAAAGGATGTCAATGTCTATTGATATGCTATATTAGAAACTAAAAACTGAGGAATGTTTAGTATGCAATATGCAAGCACATCTTTTACTAACTACTAGGGGTATGACCTTACATTTCATACAGCATCTAAGACTACGTTGTGTACCTGTAAGTCAGGTACATGTGGGAGAAGGAAACAAAAAAACAAAACAAAACAAATGAGTGGTAGGTTTATGAAGTTTTTTGTTGTTGTCTGTTTATTTTTTTAATATAGAGTCTCACTATGTCGCCCTAGCTGACCTCAAACTCATAGAGATTGTCCTGCCTCTGCTTCAGGAGTGTCTCCCTAGTGCAGGGATTAAAGGCATGTGCCATCATGACCAGCTCAGCAGTGCCTTCTGTGAGCACAGGACTTATTTCAGAAAGTTAGGAGGTGGCTTGCATAAGAATGCTCTGTTTTTACAAAGCAGGGAGAGAATAAGGGACTCCTAGGGTGAGGGTTTCCTGGTGCCTGCTACACAGTGAAGGGCCATAGAGAAAAGAAATTTGGCTTCTCTGGATTTCACCTGCTAAGTCAGTAGAGCTAGAATTGAAATTAAGTCTCCTACTGTGGAGCTCTTGCTTCTGTGAAGGAGTGTAAATAGCAGCAGTGGTGGTAGTGGTGATAACAGCAGCAGCCAGGATTTGTTTGTTTGTTTATTTATTTGAGGGTTTATCACCTTGTGATAAACACTTTAGAAAACATTTCTCTTAAAAGCAGGCTGTGTAGCCGGGCAGTGGTGGCGCACGCCTTTAATCCCAGCACTCGGGAGGCAGAGGCAGGCAGATCTCTGTGAGTTCGAGACCAGCCTGGTCTACAAGAGCTAGTTCCAGGATAGGCTTCAAAGCTACAGAGAAACCCTGTCTCGAAAAACAAAAAAAAAAAAAAAAAAAAAAAAGCAGGCTGTGTATGTAGGTGGTTAGTACTGTCTCAGGAGGGGGAGGCTGAGCTTCTAAATAACTATATTGCTGCTCCTAGTTACAGGAGCACAGATGAGACAGTGAGAAGCCTCTTCAGCACCACTGACCTGTTTCTGTATCACCTATTCTATGGCATGGTCAGTCAGGTTTGGGGGCAGCGGAGTCCTTAGTAGGACAGAATTCACCTCTGTTAATTTATGTTTCCTCATAGTGGTCATAACATTATGAATAAACAGCTAATACGATGAGCATAAGAAGAAGGGGATGAGTTGTGGTAAAAAGACGAATGTGAATGTGGATTTTGCTATTGATTTCCTCAGTTGTGGCAGTTGGCTTTAAGTTTTATGTCAAGGTTACACGTTCCTGTAAGGAACAGTTCGGTTCCAGTTTTGTCCAAGTGAGAATGGAATCAGAGAGATTAAATGATGAAGGTCATTTGGCTTGGTCAGTGGCTGAGCTAACTGGTATCCTGATTTATTTTATTGGCTTTGTGTGTTAACGCAGAGAACCTAAAGTCAGACTGTAGGTTCAAATCAAAGCTCACCGGCTTACTAGCTTAGTGACTGTAAGCAAGTCACTTGTCATTTAGTTTTTTTCTTAATAAATGTGTGTGTGTGTGTGTGTGTGTGTGTGTGTGTGTGTGTGTGTGTGTGGTGAGTGCACACTTGGGGAGCTCAGAGGACAACAACTGTTAGGAGTCGGTTGCCTCTTTCTACCCTGGGTCCTGAGAATGGAGCTTGTCATCAGGCTTGCATGGCAAGTGCTTTTACCTGCTGAGCCATTTCCCCAGCCCACATCACTTGACATGTTTGTGCTTTGCTTTCCTTTTGTGTAAATTAGCAATGATGATAGTAAAATTCTTGTAGGACTATTACAAAAATCTTCATTTCGAAAATTCATTTGTTCAATTGACATTTCCAAAGTCATTGAGACAGTCTCACTATGTAATGCAGTGCGATCTTGACATATTAGGTAAGCACTCTACTACTGAACTATAACTGTAATTTGAACTTTTGATACTTTGGTCTCAGCCTATTGAGAAAATGCTGGGATTGCAGATGTATGCAACATGCCTAGCGGTTGAGGATTAAATAAGTCAAACCACAAAAAGTTCTTAGAGCAATGGCATATAGTGAGATGAATATATTAAAAAGTTCTTTTCAAAGAGTTCAAAGATAATGTGTAGTGCTTGGTTGGTCGGGTTTACATTAGGGAGATGGAACCTCAAGCTTTATCTGTCAGATGTCATATGTAGGTTTTTCTAGGAAATGGCTGTGTTCATTTGAGCTAATATTTCAGATGTCTATAGTATTTGTTCTAATGAATTTTTCTTAGCTTTTTTAGTATACACTAAGGAAGACAGTCATCAATGATAATGTAGTTGTGTACTAAATTAGTTGTGATGATCATTTTGTAAATTCGTTTGTTTGACTAGCCCGTGTCAAGATTTTTTTGTTTTTAACTAAAGTGAAACTCTCAAGTGCATTCTTAAATATATCCAAGTGGCTTAAGTGAGCTTCTAGTGGTTGCCTAACTTTAGTTCTTCTCAATTTTATAGTAAAAAAAATATTTTGTCCTAAAAAGTTAGCTTTGGAATTGAAAAAAAAACTTTTGTTTTTGAATGGATAAATTGAGGGCATTCAGGTCACACACTACATGGGATTAGCCTTACAGCTGGCTGCTTAGGTTTAGCACAGCCGTATTGTAATGGATTATTAAAAATTGCTGTGGATCCCCCAGTAGCTGCAGTGGCAGAAACCCTGCAGGTCCCCAAGTAGTGGCAGGCACTTTTGGTAGCAGGCAGGGGGCAGCGGTCCCAAGAGCAGCCAGTCCTAGGCAGGGACAGGTGCACAAGACCATGCAGCAGGTCTCAGAAGGTGGCTGGTCTCCGGGGGCGAGCCATGTGGTGGCAGTGGGCGAGAGACAGACGGATAGGCATGCCATGCAGAGTGAGGTTGGATATTTATTTAGTGGTTATGGAAGGGAGGGAAGAAGAGTGGGGGGGGGGGGGGGGAAGGGAGAGACAGAAACTGCCTCTCTGAGAGAGAGATGGAAAAGAGAGAGACTAAGGCTGCAAGCAGGAAGGAAGACCTGCCTGCCTCAGTAGATGGAGGAGGGAGTAGGCATGGCTTGTCTCTTAAAGAGACAGAACAATCATTACACATATAAATATTGCATTTTGTTGTTGTTTTGCCTTAAAAATTCAAGGATGAATATTCTTTCTTCGGATTAATAGATGTTCTGTGCAAATACATTTATCTGAATCTAATCTATTAAATCACATTAACAACCTAAAATGTTTTTCCTGTATGCTAATTAAAAGACTCAGTAAATGATAAGACTCAGGTTTTAATGATGCTGTTATTTACTTACCTACATAAAATTAACCATTGCCCCCATTTATAAGATATGATCACAAGTAGAAAGCTGTTTGAATTAGGAGATAGGATTGAGGAAATATAATAAGGCTTGAGGGGTCAGGTAGAAATTAAAGGAAGACTCAGGAAGGTTAAGAATGAATAGCCTATTCCTCTGTAACATACCTTTGCTTGCTTTGTAGCAGAGGTTACATGAAGACTATATTTCCTAACTCCTATAGCTCAAGTTGACAAGCCAAAGTCAGGACAATGTGCAGAGCAGTGGTTCTCAATCTGAGATTTGCAACCTCCTATCTCCCAAAACGATTTACATTACAATTCATAACAGCAAAATTGCAGTTATGAGGTAGGAACAAAATAATTTTATGGTTGGGGGTCATCAGGGTTGCAACATTAGGAAGGTAGATACTGGTCTAGAGGATATTAGAGCGTGTATTAAATATATTCATTATTCATGAGTGTCTCCCTTTTTAAAACAACAATAAAACAATAATGATGATAATAACCACAGGTAATGTTTATTGAGTGCTCTAGTGTGCATTTTAATCTTCACTATCCACAGTATATTATTATTATTTTTAGGAGAAACATTGAATTTTTAGGATGAGTAGGTTGCATAGCTGGAAAGTGCTTAGAGCTAGAAGGCAAAAGCAGGGTGTCAAATTTTAGAGACTAGGATCCTAACATGATAACACACAGTTGGGATCATGCAGGGCACAGCGGTAAAGTCAGTGAGCATGAATTTTTACTTTTGAGTAATTTTTAAATTACGTAGTCTTCTAATTATACATATATACATATATATGTATTGTTACTCACACACACATATTTATTACAAAAGAATTGCCAATTGATTTTGCCCGAGAGAGCAAAGACATTTACATTAGAAGGATCTACAGTGGTATTATTTCAATAAGATACAAGCGATTGAATATAATTTTATCATATAGGTAAGAAAGAAAAGGATACTATAGGCAGTGTAGGCAGAAAGAATGAAGTTGAACAATGGCATAGGTGGGAATATCCATGAGGAGAGGGCCCCTTGTTTGTCTCGGCCACCCGGCTAGCTTACACCCAAAATAACCACACAGAAACTGTATTAATTAAAACACTGCTTGGCCATTAGCCCTAACTTCTTATTGGCTAACTCTTACATCTCAGTTTAACCCATCTCCATTCATCTGTGTATCGCCAGTGGCAGTGGTTTACTGGAGATTCTAACCGGCGTCCATCTTAGGCCATGGCTTCTCTCACTCTGCCCTTCTTACTCCCAGTATTCAGTTCTGTTTTTTCCGCCTTCCTAAGTTCTGCCCTATCAACTAGGCCAAAGCAGTTTCTTTATTCATTAACCAATGAAAGCAACACACAAACAGAAGGAACTCCTATACCATACTCATATATACCTAATGGGGTTTGATTTTATTAGAGTATTGGACAGTCTATAGAGTGAACCTGGAAAGGATCTGGGAGGGATTGAAAAGCCTAGAACACTGAGAAGATATGTTCCTGGGTATGAATTGTAAATATTTGTTTACTTATTGATAGGATCTCAGTATGTAGCTCAGAACTGCCTCAGAGTTGCCATCTTCCTGCCTTAACCTCCTAAGTGCTGTGATCATAGGCATGTATTACCATTCTTTGTCCATAAAAGATTTTGAAGAGATGACACAATGTGGTATGTGTGTGTATGTAATTTGTATCTCACATGATGTTTTAGAAAAATTATGATCAAAGACAGGAAAAACAGAGTATAGTAAAAAATTATGAAGACTTGAATCAGTGTTTTATTTAATCGGTTTTATATATAGTTCACATTTTAAATGAAATGGGACGTGTTAAAAATTAATGCTATATTGTTTTTCTGTTTGACATAGTATTTCAGTCTTAGAAGTATATAAACTAATGATGTGTGTTGCTGTTGGTGGCTTTTTAGATTTGATGTTATAATGTAACATTTACCAGATGCTTGCTGAATGTCCAGCCAGGTAGTAGATATTGTCCTCTAGTGTCTACTCCACCATCTGTCACATTTAACTACTTATATATTTGTTGGATGAAGTTTCTCATGTGATCTTTACAAGAGACCTGTTGACATAGGTGTTTATCTTATTTTTGAAGAAAAATAATCTCATACTCTCGTAGTTGTCCAAGCCTGCACAGTTTAGGATGAATTAAGATTATGAACTCAGTTTTGTCTTAATACAGATTCTATTATCTTTAACTTTTGAGATTGCAATATAATTATGTCATTTTTCCCTTCTCTTTTCTCCCTCCAACCCCTTCCATGTACCCCATTCCCTTGCTGTCATTCAAATTCAGTTCTGTTATCACTGTGATATGTTTTCTGTACAGTGGTTTTGCTGAGTAGGAAAAAAGTTGAAGGGGAAGAATTGTTTTTTATTTGGTACTTAGGAGTCTCAGGGCATTTGCTACAGGAACTAATAAATGCTGCTGGAATTTGAATGAAAGGTGTCGTTTGAGGTCAGTGCCTTGCTTGGGAACACTATTTTACTGGTTGCTAAGGAGTTTCACAGAATGTCTTTACTTTGAATTCACTGTGCCCCAAGTTCCAATCTGAATTGATCTTTTCAGTAACCCTAGATTGATGGGGCTTGGCCAATTGTATACAATTAAGTGGTTGGCTGAATATTGTAAGCTCACAAAGGAGTGATGTTTAAATACCCGTGTACCAAATTATTCATTACAATGAGAAATGCACTTAGCATCCATATTTTAGGCTAAAACAGGTTTTCTTTGTCATCATATTATTTGTCTGTTCTCTCCACCAGCCTATTGAGAGGAGATAAATTATGCGACTGGCTGAGCATGTGATTAGAAAGCTAGAGTTAATGATGCACTCATTTCATTCTTCAAGGCCTTGGTCTTACACTGTTTGGATGGACCAAATTCCTTGTGTATATCTTTTTACTGGAGTATGCTTGGATATGCTGCCATTGTTAATGTTTTGAGACGTTCTTTCCCCTTTATTTTTAATGTTGACCTCCTTTGTTCTGTTTTCTTTTTCTTTTTAAGATAATGTTAATGCTGGGCTGAGAGATGACTTAGCAGTTAAAAGCACCTACTATCAGCCCAAAGACTATCTGAACCATAGGGTAGAAGGAGAGAACCAGCTCCCATGGGTTTTCTTCTGATTTCTGCACATGTGCTGCAAGACATGTATGCTTGCATTCACATACGCATGAATTTTAAAGACTGTTTTTAAAAGACAATGCTAATGTCTATACTGGTATATGAATGGTTTGTTCACAGTTTTTTCCCCCAGTATTAGCACTTGAACTCAGGGTCTTATGTATGCTATACAGGCATTCTACCACTGAACTACATCCCTGACCTCTGCCTAGTTGGATTTTAAGAGAGCAATTTGAAGTTTGGCTTTATTATTTAATAGTGATTACCCTTTCTGAATCTTAGATTCTACCTGTGGAAGAGGCTTTCTCAGTCATTGTGATACTGTAGATAAAATATCTGGTCAGTATATTATAGGCAGTAATAATGTATTATTTATTACCAAGCCAGGGAGACAGTTGACTGCTATAGGTTTTATCACTGGAAGGCATTATTTGGTTTTAAGGAAAGCAGCATTGGCAATTATCTTGATAGGTAAACTGCAGTACAGCACTGTGCAGTAGGACTGCAGTGAGAGAGGAAATGTTCTATATCTATATAGTCCAGTATGTGGCCACGAGTCACATATGACTAATGGATCCTTGAAATGTGGTTCATGAGACTGTAGAACTCAATATTTAATTTTAGCTAATTAAAATTTTAATAGCAACATGTGGCTAGTGGCTACTGCAGAGCTCTGAAACTTTTATTATTCATGGCCATGACAAGAACAGAGAATACCAGTTTAGATTCCTTTTATTACTTTACACCTTTTTTCTGTCTCTGATTCTGGGTTTCCCAGCATCCAGGATAGGATGGCCAGTGTTCTAGGCTTGTCATTGGCAATGGCTGTTCAGCAGCCTTGAATCAAGGTCTAATTTTTGAGTTGCTGGAGATTGTGTCTCAAAAATTGACCCAATGACTATTTGCTTTAGAGCCACACAGGCTGCGTGTAAAACCAGAAATGCAGTCTAGAGAGATGGCTCAGCCTTTAAAGGTATCTTCTGCCAAGCCTGATTACCAGAGTTTGATGCCTGGGACCCACACAGTGAGAGGAAAGAACTGACTTGTGAAAGTTGTTCTCTGACTGCCACTGGCACTGTGGCACTTGTGCACCCCCACTGTACCCCAGCCATCCACACGACACACAAATAAAAACAACAGCCTCTATAAGCTGAATCAAACCAGCATGAGTTCTGAGCTCTTGATGATGGAAGTTACAAAATAATCCCACACTCATTCAGAATTATGTATAATAAAGGGTTATTTATTTAGGGAAGACTTAAAGATCACTGTCCTAAATCACAATCCTCTGCATGAATGGAGAACAGGAACAGAGTCTAGCAGCTGGAAATGAGTGCTGGAAGCGAGAGAGAGACAGAGACAGACAGAGAGAGAGAGAGAGAGAGAGAGAGAGAGAGAGAGAGAGAGAGAGAGAGAGAGAGAGAGAGAGCGAGCGCATTTATAATATAAGAAACCCTGCCAAGTGGGCTGGTAACATAAAGGCAATTGGCTGAAGGAGCCGAAGGAGCTCCCACAGCAAGCTATGGCTCAGAAAGATGTAACTTTGCCTTTTCTTTTGTTCTGTCTCTTTCTTTCTGCTGCTGGCCAGAACTTAGGGACTTCTTCACACCCTCTTAAGCTCCCTCCTCACCTCCATGTGACTGTGTACCTCCATGTCAAGTGGCATGGCTTAAACCTTTTCTCCTCCATTTTCCTCCTCTGGGTAGCTGCTGAGATGTACAGCTTGTCTGCTGAAGTGATTTTTCTTTTAAACTCTAATAAAATTGCTCTTGAACATAAAAAAGAATGTAATTTATAGACCTCAGTAGTGTAAGTATCTAGACCCCACTAATTCTGTGGAAAAGTAGAATTTCTGGAATTCAGACCAAATATTCTGATTAAAAAAGAAAACAACTTTCTGTAAACCACTGAAATGATTCTTACTATTTTCATAAGTGAAAAAAACAGATTTACTTGTTATAATAGTAAGATTTATAAGTTTGTTATTTCAATGTGTGTATGAGTAATTTTACAGTTAGCATCTTTACTGGGAGACTTAGTTTCTAATGTTGATCATGTACTGGGTTCATGAAAATTTTGTTGTGTTTCTCACAATTTCTATACACATATAGGAAGAGTATATCTGCCTTGTTTGTGAAACTAACCTAGAATAGCATTTCTAGTGTAAAGTTGATGACCTCTATACTTTGATTAAAGAATTAAAGATGGATAGCTACTTTAAAGCAAACTCATAGGAGGATTCTTGATATAAAATAAAATAGAAAGTGCTTGACTTTAGAGAACACTCTTGAATGATATATGCAAATGAGCTCTGATGAGGTTATTATATAATTACCATCATATTCACATGATATTGTTTAACTAATGAATATTGAAACAGAGAAACAGAGAAGCAATATCCTAGTTTTCCTTCAATTGTATCCTCCTCTCTCTCTCTCTCTCTCTCTCTCTCTCTCTCTCTCTCTCTCTCTCTCTCTCGTGTGTGTGTGTGTGTGTGTGTGTGTGTGTGTTGTGCTGTATGTGCACATGTGCCTGTTGGTGCTTCTACCTATGCATGCTCAGAGGCCAGAGGAGGCTATCAGTTTCCTACTCTTATCATCTACCACTTTATTCCCTCGAGACACAGGGTCCTCAGTGAACCTGGAGCCGTTCTGGCAGTATGTAAATACCGGGGACTTTCCTGTTTCTTCTCCCTACAGTTCTGAGATTACAGGTGTGTGTCACTACGTCCCACTTTTTACATAGGTGCTGGGAATTTGAACTATGGTTTTCATGCTTGCCCAGCAAGCACTTTTACCCACTGATCCTGTTTCCAGTCCCCCTAGTTATGTTTTCTTAGCAGGCATGTTCTTAGTTATGAGGGTTGGGGAAGAAATCAGCTTGCGATCCTACCATTCATGTATACACTTCATTTTCAGTCTGTGCTTGTTGCCTCTGTCCTCTGCTTGGTCCGCAGTATATATCCTAATCCCTCCTCTCTCATTCAGTTCAGTTTTTTGGTCTAAGTGATGTTAGTGTCTGGTGGGATATGTGTGGAAAGTATTGTGGTAAGCCAGGAGTAGAACTGTTTACTTTATTCAACCAATCCTGTATTTAGCCTTTATTTAACTTTGCCTTCTCAACCACATGATACTTCCAGTTCCTGGCCTCTTCTGGGTTTATAGACTTGAATTGGCTTGCTTCCTGTTAGGTTCCTGCTCTGAAGGTATTTCAAGTTTTCTGTGTTGTGTGGTAAATCAGTTCACGCCTCGCTTGCTGTTTTGGGCAGATGTATTAAACCAGCTACCTGCTATATCTACTTCCCCATTTTTTCCTTACAGCTTTATACTTAAAAAATTACTACATTGTCATTAAGCTTTGAGAGGGAAGGGGGATAAACATATTGTCTTACTTAGGGTTTCTATTGCTCTGAAGAGACAGCATGACCACGGCAACTCTTATAAAGGATAACATTTAATTGGGGTGGCTTACAGTTTCAGAGGTTTAGTCCATTATCACCATGGTGTGGGCCATGGTAGCATGTAGGCAGACAAGGTGTTGGAGAAGGAGCTCAGAGTTCTACATCTTGATATGCAGGTAACAGGAAGTGAACTGTGTCACTGGACATAGCTTGAGCATAGGAGACCTCAAAGTCCTCTCCCCACAGTGACATACCTTCCAACAAGGGCATACCTACTCCAACAAAGCCACATTTCCTGATAGTGCCACTCCCTATGGGTTTATGGGGATCATTTACGTTCAAACTACCACATGTATGTAGTCAACATCTCATATTTCTAGAATATACATTCACTGTTAACTTAGTTACTCCATTACCTATATTAGTGCTGTTACTTGGAATGTCTAGGAGAACTATTTAAAACATACTTTGAGGGCTGAGAATCATAACTGGTAGAGTATATGTCTAACAACAGAGCTCTGGGTTCAATCCCCAGTACACCACTCCCTAAATTGAGAGTGATGGTACCTTTCAGGATTTATGTTAAAAGTGTTTTCATTTATTGTTAGTTAGCAATTTGTTTCAAATTAATATGAAGACTTCCACTTGATTTGTTTGACAGCATATAATACAGTATATTGAAGGGAAAAATGAACAAAGAATTGCTTATTGGATTTGTTGACAGCTGGTAATGTGAGAGTGTTTGCCTAACATGGGCAAGGACTTGGGTTCAGTCTCCAGCTCCAAAACCAGAAGGAACCAGGGAGTGGGGGCAGGCAGAGAGAAAGAAAAAGTTAATCTGATTTCACATGGAAACTTTACCCTTCTATTAAAATGACTAAATGTCAGTGAGATCTGCCATTCTGACAAGGAGGCGCGATTTAGAAGAAAGAGGAAGAGGTTGAAGGCAGTGAACAGCAGAGGTGACATTTCATGTTTGTCTTCGGTTGCATGTAAGTGAGCTTTGGGGATTGATCTAAAGAAGTTTCATTTATTGATTGATTGCTGCTCAGTAAGTCCATATTTAGCACTAGGTTTTTATATTTTCTCCCATTTTTCTAATATTTTTATAATAGCAGGTAACAAAACTATCAGTAAACAGAAGAATTGCCACATAATATGACATAGTCTGTCCGTCTTTTGACTAATCCTCTCTGTGTAGAATAAGCTTATGTTTTGAAAGGTGAATGTCTCAAGCTGTTCTACTCTTGAGTATTTCTTAGAAAAGACAGAACGTTTTCTATTGAATTTGATTGCATTGTAACAAGGACCTTTAAAAATTCTTGTTTGTTCATTTGTTTGTTTGTTTTTTTAAATTTCTGAGACAGAATCTCACTGTGTAGCTTTGACTGGCTCAGAACTTACTATGTAGACCAGGCTGGCCAGGAACAGATAGAGATCTGCCTGTTTCTGCCTCTGGAGTGAAAAGGTTCACTCTTCTTACTTGGTTCTTAGTAGAGTGATTTAGAAAATATGTTGGGTTTTGACATCACTTAATCAGCTAGTGCAGGTTATTGTGCCTGTCACAGTTTTCTCATCCATAAACTACAGAGAGCAAGATTGTCTTTTTAGAAGGGATATATGGAAGGGAATGAATTGATTAGTATTAAGTGTATAAACAGTGTTGGGGTACATAAGGATACCTTGCTAGATTGTTGAGAATTAGATGTAACAATATTTGAAAGTGCTGAAAGACCTGACCTAAGTAAGAAAGGTTATCGGTGTTACTTTCCATTGTATATGTTTACATGTTTACTCAATATTTTTACATTATACTACCCCCTTTCAATGTCAAAATTTTCTAGAAACCAGTTGATGACAGCTGAGCATTTGGACTCCATTTATGGTGCCTGGGATGTGGCAGAGGTTCATGTGCTGGTTTTAGAATCTTTAAGAGGTGTGCCTTCTTAAAGGTTTAGGTTGTTGAGGATGCTATGTTGGGGAGAGATTCATGTAGTTCTTATGTGATTCAGGTTAGGTTTTTGTTTTGTTTTGTTTTGTTTTTTTCAAGACAGAGTTTCTCTGTAGCTTTGGACATGTCCTGGAATTAACTCTTGTAGACCAGGCTGGCCTCAAACTCAGAAATCAGCCTGCCTCCGAGTGCTATGCACCACCACCGCCCAGCTCAGGTTAGTTCTTGTTAGTGCATTGTTATAAAAAGGCCAAACCAGGCCTTGTCTTGCTCTTTGGCTTCCTGCGTCATCATGTGCTTTTTGCCTGTTCCGTGTGCTATGACATGATACCATCTGCCATGTTTTGAGGTAGCCAGCGTGTCTTCACTTTGTGTGTGCCTGGCTTTGCATCTCCAGAACTGTGAGCTTAGTAAACTCATAAAAATGAAAGTTGTAGCCCCACGCATTTCCTAAACCAACAGCGAGAGTGGCACTACTGCATTTACGTGTCTTCAGCATTGGAATGCATCTTACACGTGCCTCGGTTGTTGGTGATGCTTTTTTTTCTGAAGGATATGAAAAATAACCATGCATTCCTGACCAGAGTTTGATGAAGTAGTATTTTTTAAAAATATCTCTCGAAATGTGAGCCATGAAGTAGTCTGAGATTTGTAGATTAAAAGGAGAATTTATAGGCATGTAGGCATTGTAAAATTTAGTTCCGTTTGAGTTTACTTTTATTTTTATTTTTAGTCTTCTCATCCTATATAATGACAAGCTTGTACTAAGAAGAGTAGCTAGCAGTGTTACATTGTGGTAACTTTTATATTTGACCAAAAATCCAACATGTTTTGCTCAGTTGAATAGTCATAGTATATATTTAGGAAGTCTAGAAAGCAAAACCTTGAAAACATTTTCTCTTTCTAGTGAATGAAAGAGATTGGAATTTTGTATAAAAAAATAATGAAGTTTGGAATAACTGAGGTAGGACTTTGCAATTTGGTATCTCATAAAACTGGAACTGCTTTAAAATAAAAGTAACAATCAGCTAACCCTTAAAATTAAGTGATGAGTCAGTATAGTTTCTAGATGTATTTTAACATGTATTTTGTTAGATGCTGTGGCTCACAGACGTTGAAGTGACATTGTGCCACAGGAATGTATGAATGAGCCATATAGACTTCAGTGGTAGAAGAATGCATCTTATCAGTTTTATTTTTTTTCATCAGAATAGGATCCTTAGACAAAGACATGTTTTAGTCTTCTGTCAGATCTGTTTTAGCATGGGTGTGAGTGACTTTTCAAGGGCATCTGAATTGATGTAAGTTAAATTACAGTAATGGTGGCTTTGACATGGGAATATATTTTTTTATTATTACTAAATAAATAACTTGAAGTTGCCATAGTTTTCCTTTCTATAGTTTTTCTGTATTTTATTTTTTAAATTATTTTTATTTCACATGTATGAGTGTTTTACCTGTATATGTTTGTGTATCACATGTGTGCCTGATACCCACAGCCAGAAGAGGGCTTTAAATCCACTAGGATTTTACACACACACACACACACACACACACACACACACACACAAAGTACACCATGTGGGTGCTGGGAAGCAAACCTAGGTCCTCCAAAAGAGCAGCCAGTTTGCTTTTAGCGCTAACCCATCTGCCCAGCCCCAATAGATTTTTTGTTTGTTTGTTTGTTTTTTAGTTTTTTGAGACGGTTTTTCTGTGTAGCCCTTGCTGTCCTGAAACTAATTTTGTAGACTGGCTGTTCTCAAATTCACAAGGATCTGTCTGCCTTTGCTCCCCGCGGTGTTGGGATTAAAGGCCTGTGCTACCACCACTGGCTAATAGGTTTTTTTTTTTGTTTGGTTGTTTGTTTTGTTTTCTTGTAGGCGAGGCTGGCCTCGGACTCACAGAGATCTGCCTGTCTCTGCCTCCTGAGTGCTGAGATTAAAGACATATGCCACCACAGCCCAGCCATTTTTCTAATTTAAAATTTTAGATTTTATTTATCTATTTTATGTACATATGTGAGTACCTGCATATATGTGTGTGTACCCTGAGTGTGCCGGTACCCACAGAGGCCATAAAGATAGTGCTGAATTTCCTGGAAGCTGAGTTACAGGCAGTTGTGTGTTTTGTGATGTGGGTTCTGGGAGGTGAGCCCAGGTCCTCTGCAGGAGTAGTAAGCGCTCTTAGCCACTGAGCCATCTCTCCAGTCTCACTTTTTTATAGTCTTTAATTTTATGGGAATAAAAATTTACTTTGATAACTAAGCAAAGATGTTACTTATGATCTACTAACAGGTGCATTTGCTTATATAACATTTTTTTTCAAATCTAGCTTGTTGTATTAATTATCTGTTGCATTATGGCAAGTTGTTACAAAATGTAGTGGCTTAAATTAATACACATGTCTCATGGTTTCTGTGTGACAAGAATTTGGGAGCAGCTTAATCAGATGATTCAGTGAAGTTGTCAGTGCTTATCTTGAACTAGAAGTAGTGTAGGGTGGCTCAGTCAGAGGGTTTGCACGTTTGTGCTGCACTTTTTATGAGGCCTCAGCTCTACTACATGGAGATCTTGATAGGGCCACTTGAGGTTTTCTTGGCCGGCTTTCTCAGGAGTGGGTGATACTAGACAGAACAAGAAGAAAAACACTGTATCTTTTGATCTATCTTCAGAAGTTCTACCCTGGCATCTCTGCAATATTCAGTTGCTTACACAAGCCTGCCATCTGTAGTACTGGAGGGGGCTGCACAGAAACACTACTACCAGGAGGCAAGGATTATCAGAGACTCTTTACCACACTTCTTACCAAAACCAAAACCAAAAGGATACAGGAAAAAAATACAGAAGTATATGGGAACAGTCAGAAAATTTGGGACCCAGATGGAAGTTGTTTTAAGAAATAAGGTCTATTTATTATCGTTCTCAAAGAAACATTGATTGTAAAGTGACTAATACTTAGCAATACTTGGGCATGATACTTTGATAACTTTTCTGAGTCTCAGATCTTCAATTGGTTAAGTGGGAGTCATATAATTAAAAAAGACTTGCAAGTTTCTCTTAAAATAATAAAGATATTCATAATATCTGATGATAGGTATTCAGTAAATATAGCTATTATTTTATAATTTTGGTGGTAATCTTCATTGGCATCTTGACTGAATTTCTTTTCATCCAAAAGACATACTACTAGGAGTGTTGGTTAGGGCATTTCCAGAAAGGTTTAATTGAAAACCTACATGATGGTTGGTGGCACCATTATATGGGCTGGGGTTTTATACTGAATAAAAAGGAATAAGAAGGAAGTCACCTGAGTAACAGCATTTATCCTTGTCTGTTTCTGACTGGATGTGATGGGACCAGCCCCTCACATTCCTGTTGCTGTGTTTTCTCTCTGATGAACTCTGTCCTCGGAACCTTTCCCCCTTAACATTGCTTTTGTCAGTTGGTTGTTCAGCAACAACAAAAAAGTAATATGGAAAATTGTTACCTAGAGTATAACTTTTGCCATGATAAACCTGACAGTGTGCGTTGCTGGTTGTTAGTTGATTTGTGGGAGAAATGTGCAGGTGTTTGGAGCTGTGAACTAGAGACAGGCCCCACAGTGTTCTAAGTGGAGCTTACTGGGTCATTTTGGTAGGAGTTCAGAAAAAATCAAAATTCCAGGAGAAATGTGGACAATGGAGGCTTTCCTTCTGAAGTTTCAGAGTGGGGCAAGATTCTATTGGGGAGTTGTTTAGAGGCCATCCATGTTATTTTCTGGCAAAGAATCTGTTTTCCATATGCCTGGATTCTGGTAAGTCAAGTGAGACTTAGGCAAAAGTAATGATCTATAATAATTTATTTGGCAGAGGCAATTTTAAGATAGGATAGTATTGACCTGTGGTGTGGTCACTGCTCTTATCCTGGTTTAGAGGAGAGAGAGTAGCAAGTGGAACTAAAAGATTGACAAGGAAAGAAGTGTGGTTGAGTTTGAAGTTTTAACAAGGAGGGTGCATAGAAAACACCTGCAGTTGTTGAAGAGACACACAGTTAAGGAGAAAACTTTTGCAGTGGGACAATAGGGAAGGTGTCCTGAGGGCAAGACCACACCCATCAAAGGCTCCACTTTAGAAGAATACAAATATTTTGTTTGTATGCTTGTATTTGAATCTTCAGATAAGTGTGTTTTATTTGAAATACTCACAGATATATCAGGAAATTAATAAAGGGCAGGGAGGAGGCTTTCAAAGGAGCTGTCTCAGTTTCTTTTATATTGCTATGAAGAGACCAAGGCAGCTTATGAAAGAGAGCATTTAATTGGGGGTTTGCTTACAGTTTCAGAGGGTGAGTCCATGACCATTATGGTGGGGAACATGACAGCAAGCAGGCAGGCATGGTACTGGAGGACTGATTGAGAGTTCATAGCTTACCCACAAGCAGCAGACAGACAGACAGACAGACACACACACACACACACACACACACACACACACACACACACACGGGGGAGGGGGGAGGGAGAGAGGAGAGAAAGACTGAAAATTGGCTTGGCAGGATAAGAACCCACACACCTCTTCCAACAACACCACACCTAATCCTTCTTAAAACAGTTCCATCAACTAGTGATCAAACATTCAAATATATTAACCTTTGGGGAGTATTCTCATTCAAACCACTGTTTGAGGGAGATAAAAGGAGATAAAATGCAGTGATATAAAGGAGAATAATGGAACAAGGTTTAAATTTGGGTGGGGGGTAGTAATCCAGGGTTCAGAAGGAAATACAGGGTGAGATAACAATAAATACCTTTCAAAAAAGTGATATTGGAATTAACATAGAATTTCCCTGTTTGTATATATACTGTTATATATAGCCCATTATATATATATATATCACATATGCACATATACACACACATAAAAGGAATTAAAGTGGAGTCACCCTCTAACAGAACAACAGTGTCCTCACTATGTACCCAGGTTAACAAATAAAAAAAAAATCAATGCCAAATTTATTTCTTTTGGCATTGTTGTCAAGTGAGATTCCATGCCCCCACCCCAAAAAAACATTAAAGGCTGTTGCCCATGCTATGATTACACTATTGCCAAGGACACCACATTTTTCCCTCTCTCTTTCTTTTTTAAGGGTATTTCCCTGTGTAGTCCTGACCGTCTGGGAACTTGCTCTCTATACTAGGCTAGTCTTGAACTCAGAGATCTGCTTGCCTCTTCCTCCCAAGTGCTGGGAGTAAAGGTATGCTCCACCACTACCCAGTGACATCACATTCTCGAATCATAGAACATGGAGAAAATCAAACTGACTTGGAATCTTCATTCTCACTGGCTAGCTTTTCATAGTTATAAACGGTGCTGTGCTCGCTGCCAGAGGAGAAAAGTAATCATCAGTCTTACCTATCTGTGGACCCAGCAAGCTATTGTAACAGCTGGCCTCGCAAGACATATTCACAGATGGGAGTGACCAACCACTTTCTGATTGCATCTACTCCCACTCCAGAAGATAAAACTCATACTTTGCACCATTACTGGGCCAAGAACCTATGGCTAGATAAGTCATAGGCCCTAGGGGAGAACCTTCTTTCTACTCATCTGCTAAATAGATGTAGTATTCAGTTGATCCTGGTGACTTATTGTTATACCCATGAATAAATGCACCTCTCAAGCCTCATTGGAAAAGCTTTTATTGGCAGTAGATGGTGACTCACATAGAGACTCACAACTGGCCCAGTATACATAGAATAAGAGGCTGTGGAATGCTTATCTCTAGTGTGGGACATGTATGTCATACCTTCTCCTCCCAAGGCTCATGGATTATTTTGGAAGAGGAGGCAGAAAGAGTGTGAGAGCCAGAGGTGGTGGATGGACTACAAAGAAATAGTGTCTTTACCCACACAATGAGGGTAGCTGTACATTGGAGCTCATGATGGTTGTGACAATATGAACAAAATCTGGAGGGCAGTTGGGCGCATAATCCTACCCCTAGTTGTGGAACAATTGTTAGCTTCTGGAAGAGGGAGAGACAGTTTTCTTTAAGAGTGTAGCCCCTGGTAAGTTGACCACATTCCAGTGGAAGACCACACACCGAAGAATATATGGGCAGCACAAATTGGGCTCGATGAATGGAAATAAAAGGACACAAACTAGGGCCAGTAGAGAGGGGGAAGTGGATCTGGAATTGGGGAAGAGAGGGTATTATATCTTTAAAACACATTTTATAGAATTTTACAGAAACTTAAAAAAAAGCAAATTAGTTTAAAAGGAGAGAGACTAAATTGAAAATGCCATTAAGGTGCCCTATTCCAAAACAACTGCCAAGGGAAGTATTTTTCTAGGTTCAGCTGCCAAGATGTACAGAGGGCACCATAGCAATGGCAGAAAGGGGACAGGCTACAACTGGAGCTGACAGCAGGACTTGGCAGTGTTGTACATGTAGTGCTGATTTTGCATGCATATGGAATATAAGACATGGGTCAGAGAGGTTTGCACCAAGATTCCAATCAGTCATTGGGGTTGGGCTGCGTGTGGCAGGGTAGATTACCTGTAAGGATGCCTCGAGAGGCCATTTCATAAAGTTGTGAAGGTGAATCTTAAGTTGCAGTGGAGAAACTAGGATGTTGGAGGCTGTAGGACTATGGAACATTGGTGAAGAAAGCAGAAGGCCTGGTATTGAACAGGCTAAAGAGAGGCTATATGTGCTGTAGGCAGCCGGGCTAAGGGCTGGGACTATCCAAGCCCTTCAGATGCTGGGCATGGAACTGCAAGATTTAGTGTTTGCCCTCTAGGTTCACCTTTCCATTCCTCCCTTTTGGGATGTGAATATTTTTTCTATGTCATTGTATATTAAATGTATGTAATTTGTGTTTTGATTTTACACAAATGGTTAAGAGATTGTCTTGACTTTAAGAAGAAACTTTGGACTTTTGAATAATGTAGGAACTGTAAAGTCTGTGGGAACTTTTGAAATTGGAATGAATGAATGTGTTCATATCCATTCAACTATGGGTATGAGTCTTTTGGGGTCAGGCATGGGTGGAATTTAAAATGATCATTTTAAGTCATGTTGACAAGGGGTGTACTTGTAAGTGTACTTAGTCTTAAATTCAGCTTTCCTGGATTTGGATTTGTCTAGGAGATTCATCTCTGGGTGTTTCTAGAGAGGTTTAACTGAGGAGGGAAAACCTACCCTGAACACAGGTAGCACCATGGGCATGGAGTCTAGACTGAATAAAAAGGGATTTTAAAAAAACCAGTTAAGCATCAGCATTCATCTTCCTCTGCCTCCTGACTTGATAGAATTAACCAACTCTGCCCCTTTCCCACCACCATGTCTTCCTACGATTGATTTTCTTCTCAGACTGTGAGCTGAAGTAGCTCCTAAAATGCTCTTGTCAAGGGTTACCTCACAGAAATGAGAAAAAGGGACTTAGACAATTATTGACAGGTTATTTGTATCTTTAGCTTAATATATATGCAAAACAGTCATCTAAACAATGATTCTCAGACAATTATTTTCAGTTTTAGGGACTTAGACAATTATTGACAGGTTATTTGTATCTTTAGCTTTAATATATATGCAAAACAGTCATCTAAACAATGATTCTCAGACAATTATTTTCAGTTTTAGTTTCTAAATGACTTGATAGCTTTCTTTATTTATTGCAGTGATAATGCACATCTGTTTGGGGGCCAGAGGTTGATGTCAGGTGTCTTTCGCTATTGCTTCCCATCTTAATTTTTGAGGTCGTTGTCTCATTGAATCTGGTACTAGCAGATTCTGATAGACTGGCTGCCCAACAAATCCCTGGGATCCTCCTCGTCTTGCTTCCCCAGTGCAGGTGTGCACTGCCATGCAGGCCTTTTTATGTGAGTCCTGGCGACCAAACACAGATTTTCATGGTTGTGGGGCAGGTACTTTACCAACTGCTGGGGCTGTCTCCCCAGCCTCTCCAGTTTTTCATTCTCACCCATAGTGTACATTCCTACCAACAATTGCCACCAACAGTGTACAGTTGTCTACATTCTTACAGAGATGTTGTTGCTGTTGTAGTAGTAACGCTGTCTTGTTGTGTCTTTGTTTTGTATCCCTTTGATAATGAGTGATGTTAACATTTGTTCATGTGGCTGTTGGCTCTTTGTATCTCTTATTTGGAGAAATAACCTCTTGAAGTCCTTTGAATTAGACATTTTGTGTGTGTGTTTGTGTGTGTGTGTGTGTGTGTGTGTGTGTGATATGTTTGGCTACTATGAATCAAACCCAGGGTCTTATTCATGCTATGCAAGCATTATGCACTGAAGTTATACATCCAGTGCATTGTTGAGAATGTCTGCATTAGCTTTCATATGAGATGCTCATCTGCTGTGTTTTCTTGTAGTCTCCCCCTTCCTTTCTTCCTTTCTTTCTTCTTCTTCTTTTTTTTAATGTGTATGGGTATTTTTACCAGCATATTTATCTGTCTGCCACATGCGTGCGTAGTGTACACAGAGGCCAAAAGAGCGCTGTACACAGAGGCCAGAAGAGGGCTGTACACAGAGGCCAGAAGAGGGCATTGGGTCTCCTGGAACTGGAATTACAGACAGTTATGGGCTACCATGTGGTGCTGGAAATTTAATCTGGGTTTTCTAGATGAGCAGGCAGTGTTCTTAACTGTTGAATCCGCTCTTTAGTCACTTGTAATGTTGTTTTAGCTTTGATATTATAGTTTTGCTGGCTGGAAAGGAGCTAGGAAATTTTCTCTGTATTCTTTTTTATTTTATTTTTTAATAAATATTTGAAGAGGTTTAGTATCGATTCAGCTTTCTTACACATTATATATCTATTCTGATTTTCTGTTTTTTCATGATTTAATATTGGTATGTTTTTATAAATTTCTGGTCAGTACACAGTTGTTTAGTGTTCCGTAGCCCCTTTATTGCTATAAAACCTGTAGCAGTGCTCTCATATCCATTCATGATTTTGCTAACTTCTGGGTTTTTCCATCTACTTAGCTAAAGATTTGCTAGTATTATTGATACTGTCAAAGAAGCATCTTTGCTTTCACTGGATTTTCTCTTGTTTTCCCATTTTATGTTATTTACTTACTCTGATAATTTTATTTCCTTCTGTTAGACTTGGATTTAGTTTGTTCCTCTTTTTATAATTCTTTAGGTTGTAAAGTTAGGTTGTTAGTTTGAGCTTTTTAAAAAAGCTTTTGTAGGTATAAATTTTCCTCTTTGCAACTGCTCTCACTATGTCTCATAAATGTGTGTTTTCCATTTCTAATTTGCTATGTGATTTGCTTGATCCATGAGTTATTTAAGGGAATATTGTTCAGTTTTCACAACTCATGAATTTTGTGATTTTATTAATTTTTTTTTTGCTGATTTCTAAGTTCATTGGAAGAAAGGAAGTATCAAAGAAGATACTATGTACCATCTTTTAATATGTGTTGTATCTAAGTTTGCCACATAAATAAACATGATCCACATTGGACCCCTGAGACACACAACAGCTGCTATGCAGACAGCTCTGAGGACACTAAGCACTTGTCCAGTAGAAACTCAGTATCAGTGTAAACCAATAGAAAGGCAAGATTCTACGAGTTGAACTGTCCTCCCCATCCATCTATGTGTATGACTAGCAATTTCCAGTTTTCTAGAACCTAGAAAAGAAACCCCAATACTTCTACCTCCTCCTCCTCAAACCCATTTCTTTTTTACACATTTGGAGAGATATCATTACACAGGCATGATTGACTATGTATAGGGAGGCAATTGAACTTATTTCCAACACTTTGCCCTCCCCAGAAATTCAGAGCTAGGGCTGAAAGTTTTAACCCTGTAGTCAGTTGTTTTCATTGGCTAGCCTCCATTCTGAAGCTGTTTGAGATTCTCCTCTAACTCCTACCCCTGGAGCGATTTTAGTATTTAAAAGACAGTAAATTCTAAAGGTTTCATGAGTGCCAGCCAAGGACTATAAAGACCAAATACCTATTTTTTATTATATTGCCTTTTCAAATTGCATACAGTGAATCTTACTGAATTTTTTTTTCATTTAAACAAGTAAAGTTTTAATATAGGCAATTTTCTTATACTTTTATAGAACAAAGTGAACAAAAATGGATTAATTTAAAAATTTTAAACTTTATTATTTTGTTAGAGATCTTTTTAGTTAGGCTTGGATAGATATGGAACTAACAGACAAATTATTAAGACAAAGCAAATAGTAAATTCACTTGGGAAGACTAAAATGTGCTAGATGTGAATACTTTTGAAAGAGAATGGGCCACTGTAGAGGTTTATTTATTCCTTTTCTGTATTTATATACTTGAAAACTGTGGGTGGGTGGTTCTGGGGAAGCGCGATTTTGCTTGCCAGGAGACATTTAGCAGTATCGCAGCTGGGAGGTGAGGATTGATGCTGGTGTCTCTAGATGTCACTAGAGATGCTGAGAACTCCTCCTCTTAAATTATTTAGCCCCAAATGTCACTTATATTAAGGTTGAAGAGCTCCGTCATATGCCAGTTTGGGAATTGGCAGTAGTTAGCTGTATTTAAAACTTGAAGTGGTTAAAGTCACTACGTTTATGGCTAGTTCTTCATCCCTTATCTACTTAATGGGTTGAATATTTTGATTTATATGGGAAGCTCTCTTTTCTTTAAATTAGTGCTCTTTCTCTCTTTAAATGGGGGTTTTTTTTGGGTTTTTTTTTTTTTTTTTTTTTTTTTTTTTGGAGAGGGAGTCAGGGAAGCATGTGCCATAGTTCATTTGTGGAAGTCAAGAGGCAGCTTGGGAAGTTGGTTCTCTCCTTCCACCATGTGGGTCCTGAGTTTGAATTCAGGTCGTCTGATTTGGCAGCAGTAGCACTTACCTGCTGAGCTATCTCTCATCTCTGTCCTGAGAAATGCTTCTTATTCCAGCTCCCAACCTACTTATTGAGAAACTACACTGTAACTATCCAAATTACCTAAATATGGTTGTTAGCTAATCTACTGTATAATTTGGGGGAGAAAAAACTATAAAATCCTTGTTCTTTTTATAGTCCTAAGCTTTTTAGAGTTTCACTAATAAACATTTATATCTAAAATAGAAAGATTTCTGGGGATTAGGTATGGTGTCCAAAAGGCAGTGAAAGAGTCAGAGACAGCCCCTGTTCCCACTGTTAGGAGTCGCACAAGAGGACCAAACTATACAACTGTTCTATATATGCAGAGTACCTAGATCAGTCCCTTGTAGGCTCCTTTGTTGTCAGTTCAGTTTCTGTGAGCCCCTGTGAGCCCAGGTTAGTTGGTTCAATAAGTTTTCTTATGGTGTCTTTGACTCCTCTGGCTCCTACAGCCCTTTCTCCCCCTCTTCAGCAAGATTCCCAAACACCACCTAATGTTTGGCTGTGGGTCTGCATGTTCCTATCAGTTGCTGGATGATGACTCTGATGACAATTGGGCTAGGCACCAATCTGGACACAGGAGATGGCCAATTCAGGCTATGTACGTGCTGTTGCTAGGAGTCTTAGCTGGGGTCATCCAGCTAAGTCTGTAACTTCCTGGGAGATTCCCTTGTGCCAGGTTTTTACCTGACCCTGAAATGCCCCCACCTCCACTAGTCTCTTTCAGTATTTTTCCCTGTGCTCCCCCCAACCTGATTGCTCATGTTCCCATCTCCACCCGCCATCAGTCCACTCACGCAATCTCTTTTATTCCCCACATTTTTCTTAATCCAGAGTGTTTTTGATCTTTTAGGTGTGTCTTCATTTTCCGTTGCCCTTTCATTGTAAAGTATATAAATGAACACTCATGAAAGATTGTACAATGTGGGATGGATTATTAAAGTTACCTGAAATAGTTCACTAAATTTTTAATTTAGAAAACTAAATGTGGTTTCTAAATAGTAAAAAAGAATTGTTTAGCTCATGTGCTTTCAGTACAACTTATTTTGTGATTTCATGTATTATGTTTCTTTCTTTCTGATAGGCATTCAAGGATATGTTGTATTCAGCTCAGGACCAGGCACCTTCTGTGGAAGGTAAGGTGAATTAACTTCTAGGTTTAGTCACAGAAAAACCTCATGCTGTACTATAACATGAACACTATAACTTTCTCTATTATGTATGTCTTTTTGGTTTTGATATGACTTTTAAAAAGTATTTTAGCTTTTGTTTGTCTGTTTCACGTTTAACCTTGAATGGTTGTGATAAACCTTTGCTATATTCTTGAGTCATCAGTTATTGATTAGATATAAAGTGCTTCCCTTAGGCTCATATGCAAAGGTTTGATCCTAGTTGGTGACACTATTGTGGGAAATTGTGGCAACTTTTAGAGCTCATCTGGGGCCTATTTGGAGCAAGTAAGTCACTGGGAATATGCCCCGAAATGGCAGACCTTGTCCTCAGCCCCTTCAAGTCTCTCAATGTTCTGCTATGCACTGATCTGCTGTGTTCCACCAGATGCTACCTGCCATGGCAGAACAATAGAGCTAGCCAGTCATGGACTAAAGCCTCAGAAACTGTGAGCTGAAATCAACCTTTCTTCCTTTTAAATTGTTTGTCTTGGGTATTTGGCACAGTGACAAAAAAAAAAAAAAAAAAAAAAAACCTGACAAACACATCATCTTAGGACTGTGAAACATATTGGTTTAGTGGAAGGTTTTTCTGTTGCCTTCGTCAACCAGTAGTGTGTGAAGTCCTTCTGCATATGTGTTGCTTTTATTGGTTAATAAATAAAGAAGCTACTTTGGTCTGTGATAGGACAGAATAGAACTAGGCTGGGAAAACTAAACTGAATGCTGGGAGAAAGTAGGCGGAGTCAGTGAGAAGCCATGTAGCCCTGCCGGAGACAGACGCCAGGCACTAGATAGAACTTTATCCAGTAAGCCACAGCCAATGGAGATGGAGATGGGTTAGTTTAGGATACAAGAGCTAGCCAATACAAGCTAGAGCTAATAGGCCAAACAGTGATTTAATTAATTCAGTTTCTGTGTGGTTATTTCAAGTCTGGGGTGGCCGGGAATGGATGAGCAGCCTCCTACAACACCTCAGTGTTTATATCCATCCATCCATGAAGTCTTAGTCCATAATTAGTTAAACCAATACAACTTTTCTGCTTATACAGTATATGAAGCTGTATCAACAAAGTCTAAGACAAGATTTTAGCTTCAACTTTTTTTCATTTATGTCTTGCAGTGGTGGGGCATGCCATTGTATACTTACACAAAGGTCACTGTGTGGGTCGCAGGGATTGAACTCAGGTCTCCAGACTTGGCAGCAGTGTCTTTACCCACTGAGCCATCTCACCAGCCTCAAGCGTCAACATTTTTAAAGGGAAATATTTATTAGGACTTCATGATATCTAAAAGTCCTTTTGTCTTCATTCTTTTTTTCTTTCCCCCACAGGCCTTAAGTTTTAGTAGAGTAAAAAGCTTTGATGCCAGAGAGGAGTATTTTTATATTAAACTGGCAATTACCAGTTATGTCTCACATGCAGCAAACCAGGGGTTCTTTTTATTTATATAATTTACATAATTGTCTGAGTTTACAAACAAACAAAAAAAAGCAGCACTTTGTCCCTATCTCAGACTAATTGAAATAGGATCATGGGGTGGAACATAGGCATTGTAATGCTTGGGGTAGGTATGCTAGATACCATAAGGTTTTATGCAGCTGCCAGAAGCTAAATTTTAAACCATTTTCCAGTGATTCTCATGTATATTGTATAACTACAGTAATGTCAGTTTAGTTCATACTACCCTTCTAGACATTAATTAGCACATAAGTTAATAGGTTTCTTAAATTCATTGATAATTTGGTTAGTTTATTTATATAAGGAATTGATATGGGATTCTTCTCTGTATGCCATGAATATATTTTACCATTGGATAATAAAAAGAACCTGCTTTGACCAATGACTCAGGCGTATTTGTAGTTAACTCTTGCTTCTTTTTTGTTTTTGTTTTTTTTCGAGACAGGGTTTCCCTGTAGTTTCTAGAGTCTGTCCTGGAACTAGCTCTTGTAGACCAGGCTGGCCTCGAACTCAGAGATCCGCCTGCCTCTGCCTCCCGAGTGCTGGGGTTAAAGGTGTGCACCACCACTGCCCGGCTCTTACTTCTTAAATTAACCCATTTCTGTTAGTCTGTGTATTGCCACACGACTGTGGCATTACCTCATTTTCTACATGTCTTCTTTCCTCAGTGACTAGCTGGGGTCTTTCTCATTCAGCAGCTACATGGCCTCTTCCTGACTCCACCTTCTTTCTGCCTGCATTCAGTTTGGCTTTCCCACCTACCTATATTCTTCCCTGCCATAGTCCAAAGTAGCCTTTTATTAACCAGTGGTAATAAAACCTAGTCACAGCATACAGAGGGGAATCCCACATTAAGGATTTTTTTTTAAAGACAGTGTCTCATATAGCCATGGCTGACCTCAAACTCACCAGATAACCTGAACTACCTTAAACTGGATCCTTCTACCTCTGCTCCCTGAGCATTGGGATTATAAGCATTTGTTATCACTGTAGCATGAATTCTAAATTGTCTTAATAATAAAAACCCAGTTATTAGGGGATGAAGGCTGAAGAATCAGAGAAGCAGAGCAGCCAGCCACCAGAGTTCTTACCTCTACCAGTGCTCAGACCAAAAGGAAGATCATGTCCTCAGACTGCATTCTCAGACTGTCCTCAGACTGACTGCCTCAGACTGACTACCTCAGACTATGTATGAGCTTCTGTCTCCTCCTGCCTTATAGTCCTCTCTCTTCCCAGCCATTTCCCTTCCTGTCTCTACCTCCCTAGTGCTAGGATTAAAGGTATGTGGCTCCGCCGGGCGGTGGTGGCGCACGCCTTTAATCCCAGCACTCGGGAGGCAGAGGCAGGCGGATCTCTGTGAGTTCGAGACCAGCCTGGTCTACAAGAGCTAGTTCCAGGACAGGCTCCAAAGCCACAGAGAAACCCTGTCTCGAAAAACCAAAAAAAAAAAAAAAAAAAAAGGTATGTGGCTCCCAAATACTGGGATTAAAGGTGTGATTCACCACCGCCCAGGTGTTTTTCTTTTAGACTGGATCAATTATCCTAGGCTGGCCTTGAACTCACAGAGATCCCTCTGCCCAGACTCTGGTGAGTTTGAGGTCAGCCATGGCTATATGAGACACTGTCTTTAAAAAAAAATCCTTAATGTGGGATTCCCCTCTGTATGCTGTGACTAGGTTTTATTACCACTGGTTAATAAAAGGCTACTTTGGACTATGGCAGGGAAGAATATAGGTAGGTGGGAAAGCCAAACTGAATGCAGGCAGAAAGAAGGTGGAGTCAGGGAGAGGCCATGTAGCTGCTGAATCCAGAGTGCTGGGATTAAAGGTGTGCGCCACCACTGTCTGGTGTCTGTGGCTAACTAGTGGCTTAGCTTTGAACTCTTATGTTGAGGCAAGCTTTATTTGTTAGATTACAAGCAAAATATCACTACACATTGCATCTTGTCATATATAAAAAATGTTTTTTAATAATATCTAATGGATATTTATTTTTAAAATGTTTATTATTGAATAAGTAAAAGCTGTACTATGTTATTTAGATATGTTAAATGTTTATAGCTTATTGTTAAGATTAAAGAACATTTATAAAATTTGTGAATTTGTCTAATTCTCTAAATGCAGTCTTTGAAAAGATTTAAGGTAGCACCAGAGCAAGTTTCTAATAAGATTATAGTAAGTTATATAATAATAACTACCGTAGATATGAAAGAAGTAACAGCTGAGGAAATCTGAGTAAATTTTGGACTTTGACTAATAATAACATAACATTATTATTAATTATTAATTGTGGTAAACTGTTATATAAGATGCTCATGACAGGAAATGGGTGGGGTAGATGGAAACACTTTGTACTATCTTTGTCACTTTTTTGGTAAATTTAAAACTATTTTAAATTGAAAATTTTATTTTAAAAGAAAATAGATACCATAAGGTTTTATGCAGCTGCCAGAAGCTAAATGTAGATTGAACTTTGCAGTTTTTTAAGGTTCTAAGGATAGGATAAAGAATATAATTTCAAAGTGCACATGAAAGGGTCATGGAAATGGCTCAGAAGTAAAGGTGCTTACCATGCAAGCCAGATGACCTGAGTCTGATTTCTGGAGCCCAGGTAAAGGTGGAAGAGAGAGCTAACACTACAGAGTTGTTCTCTGACCTAATGCACATGTTGTGGCATGTGCCTCCACATACATACATCATGCATACATCCACAATATCAAGATTTTTTTAAATTTAAACATGCATGAGGCAGATATTTACTAGTTGCTTAGGAAAGGCCAACTTCGAGCAATAAATAAAAGGTTTTCTTTGACCTCTATGAAGAATATTTGGTTTATATGGTGGATAGGATCTCTAATAACAGTTTCCCAGAAAGCATGAGATACTGAGTTTCACAAGGTTGCTTCCTATGATCCAAGGATGCAATCTAAAATTGTATTACTATGATCCACAAGTGCCCTATCTGGTTTTATGTTGATTTCACCTCCTGTACCCTCCACTTGCTTGCTAGCTCCAGCTTTGCCTTCCTTTCTGTCTCTAAGTCTGGCCAAGCTTGGACTTGTATTAGAGCTCTAAGTATGGGCCACTTGTGCCTACCTCTAGAATACAAATCTTTCGAGATCAAGATTTTATGTGTTTGTTTTGTTTTTCTTTCCTTCTCCTGTGGGTGGACTTTTCTGCCCCACAAGCCATGCCCCAGATATCCACACAGAAACTTAATATTAGTTATAGATGCTTGAGTGATAGCTTAAGTTTGTTTTTAGCTAGCTCTTATAACTTAAATTAATGCATTTCTATTAATCTGTGTGCTGCCCCGAGGCCTGTTTATCTCATGTACCTACTTGCTATCCTGTTCAGACTCCCGTGACTCCTCCCTTCTTCTTCCCAGTGTTCTCGCTGCCCACAAAATACTGCCTAGTTATTGGCCAGTCAGGTCTTTATTAGCAATGAGAGCAACACAACAATGCACAGAGGATTATTCCACAGTATTCTCCTTTAGAAGACATGATTTTACCTGCTGCTTAGATGATCGGACATTTTGTTTGTTGTGTTTTATGATGTTGATGTAATTTGAAGTGACAAATAGCTTTCTTTAAAATGAGTAAAACACATGAGGCGAGATCCTAATTTTGTGACACTATATTGTTTTGATGCCCAAGGCATGACAAATTATTGAGACTATATTTTCTTTGCAGGAGGACACTGTTTCTTTGTGCTTTAATATTTTGATATATCTCCTTTCAAAGATATGTGAAGTGTAGGTATTTGATTTGAAAGATCACATGTGAGCTGTTAGGCTTTTTTTTTTCTCTCAGTGTAGTTAAAAATTTAAATGATACTGAATTAAGGTAGAAAGAATGGCCATTTTCCTTTTCACTATTTAGTAATGCATTCCTCTTGGTGGGAAATATACTTAGCCAACCTTAGCTAAATACAGCTAGTTCATTAGTTTAAAACAGCTATCTGACTTGATGTAAGTAACTGTCTATCAGCCTATTCTGTGTTTTTCTAATATTTTTTCTTTAATCTCACCGCCTCTCCAATCTTATACATGGTTTTGTTAGAGCATTTAAGCCTTCGATCTGTTTATTTTTGATTAGCAGATGTGTTACAGTTTCCCTAAGCTCCTTAAGATTCCCCTCTTAGTAGTGCTGAAGATAAAAGTATGCTTGTAAATAATTCATTCTGATTATCTGCTTGAATGAACAGAGTCCACTTCAGGCATTTTCTTGTGTCTCACCTCTGTCCCTAGATCTTTGCTTTTTTTTTTTTTAGCAGATGTGAGCTTTTTTCTCTGAAGATTGAACTGTATTTCTAAAATTCATGAAGTAGTTTCTGCATGTGTAGGATTACTGTGAAGTGTACATCCATAATGTTACTTTTCCATGATGTTTATAATCTGGTCTCATAGTCCCCAGTTTCTTTTTTATTAGGTTGTCTCATTATCTCTAAATTTTGTTTTTTATAGGTTTTATGACGCAGAAATAAAATCTTTGACGTTTATAAAAGAAAGAGCTATGTTAATACACCTTTTCAGCTGGGCAGCTGCGAAGAGTAGCTTTTCCTGTTTGGGTGATGGTTTTTGTCATTATGTTTTCAAAAATCCTGTGCTTGAGATGAGTTTGTTGTAAGAGAAGACTAATTTAGGGGGTGGTAATGGAATGCTCAGATTATTTCTAGCAACTATTTTTTTGAGAACCGTGAAGAAATAAATATGACTAAGAATTGAAAATTGAGATAAGACCCAAACCATCTATTATGATTTCTTTAAGATTTTTTTATTCTTTTCATTAACTTCTGTTAGAAAGGATATAAAACCCTGATTGATGCCTCAAGTCATGAAATTGAGTTAAGGGCATGCCTTATTTTCTTCATCTCATGTTTATTTTGGAAAAGGATTGCATATTCATTTCATTTGCAGTGTAAAGTGACAGCTTGTAGATGAAAACGACTTAGTCCTCAGAAAACTGGTCTTGTGTGTGTGTTCTTGGGAGATGCTGCCAACCTCAGTGTGTTTGGTAATAGAGTGCTTCTGAAGAACAAATAGCATTTCTGTTCCAAAGATGAACTATCTACTCTTTTGCAGAAAGTGAATTAGAGATAATTTAATGCTCATTCGTAGACATTAACTAATCATATAAATAGGTAACAGAATTCTATTATAAAAATAAATGCAACTCAGTAGACTATAGATGGGATACTGGAGGAAATGAAATGTTTCTAATGCAGGTTTTTAATCTTGGTGATCCTGCAGAGTCAAGTACCTTTAGTATAACATAAAGCGTCACCATTATCAAACAGTGCTGTTTCTTAAGCTTATAAGAACAGCACAGAACAGACATTAAAAGTGTGTGCTTGCATGTAAGATAAGTCACTTAGAAAAATATAGTGAATGGATAGGATCTACCATGTGATAAAAATTCTACAAGCACCATTTATTTGCTGCTAGTACAGAATTTACATTAAAAAAATCCAAATGGGCAGTGGTGGCATACACTTTTTATCCCAGCATTTGGGAGGCAGAAGCAGGTGGATTTCTGAGTTCATAGCCAGTCAGGTCTACACAGTGAGTTTCAGGACAGCCAGGGCAATACAGAGAAACCCTGTCTGGAAAAAATTGAACAAAAATCTAGGACTGGCAAGATGATTCAGTAGGTGCCATACAACCCTGATGACCTGTTTGGTTTCTATAACCCACAGAAAAGTTAAAGCAGAGAATTAACTCCTGAAAGTTGCCCTTTGACCTCCATGTTCATGCCATGGCATGTACACACACACATGCACACGTCACACACACAAACACCAATAAACATAAATAACAAATTTTAAAAAATCCGAATGCTGGCATTATCCAGAATAATGTAGCAGGTATGATAGTATTAATTCTCAGTTTGCCAGAATTTAGAATCACCTGGGAGGTAGGCATCCAGACAGGTCTGTGTGGGACTTTTGGATTACATTAATAAATGTAAGTAAGAAGCCATATCTTTTTTTGTTTGTTTTGTTTTGATTTAGGGTCTAACTATGTATCCCTGGCTGTCCTGGAATTCACTATGTAGACCAGTTGGTTTTAAACTCAAATATATCTGCCTCTGCCTCCTGAATGCTGGGATTAAAGGTGTGTACCACTGTGCCTGGTTGAGAAGACCCATCTTCATTGTGGACATAACCTGAGCTGTATAAATGGAGAAAGGAAACTGAGCATGAGATTACTTGTGTTCATTCCTCTTTGTTCCTGATTGTGGGTGTCATGTGACCAGCTACCTCAAGCTCCATAGGCTGTGACTAGGAGGCTGTGCAAGCCTGTAACCACCAGCAGATAGAGCTGTGAACTAAAATAAACCTTTTCTCCCTAAGTTGTATATGTCAGAGTCATCATAGCAACGGGAAAATAAACTAAGATAGCAAGTTTATAATTATTAGAAGTTTGAACTATTTTCACTGAAACATATGTCTTGCATTAATGCTTTACATCCCATATTTATACTAAAAATTTATATACAAATGAAACTACAGTCAGTACCTGATTGCTATTTCCCCACTTTTCTAATTCTAGACTGGGACCCATATAGACCTTGCCAATTTATGATGGAATCTTGACTCTTTTATTTGCTTCCAGGAAGGTTTTCTTCCTGTAGAAACTGCATACTGGGCTCTTTTTTATTGTGATTTCTGTTGGGCTGTTCATTGAAATAAAATAAATACATGTATATACCTGAAAACATAAAAAGATAAACCACATGTGTGTCTGTTTAAAAAGCAAAATACTTTATTAAATATTAGATTCTTAGTCTACTTTGGATTTGAAAAAGTGTGTGTTACTTGAAATGTGATACTTTTTAGATTGAGTAATATTCTCGAGTAGCAACCACAAGCTCAGGTCCTTAGGACTGGAGTGTGGAGGATAAGGAATTCATATTGATTACATTTTCATTTTCTTAGTCATAGGGTGCGAGGTGAAACATTCATTTGCTTTCACAGGAACCCCTGGGAAGAAAAGTCGCCCCTATGTCAGCTGGAAGCAATCTTGGATGACGACGCCCCCCCCCTCCCAATAAAGTTTACCCTCAGATTTAGGGACACTAACTGGCGGCTGGTATAGGGTGGTCGGGTTGTGGAAGGCTTTATATGGACTCAGGGGTATAATTTATGTGTATATCTATATGTAAAAAAAAAAAAAAAAAAAAAAAAAAAAAAAAAAAAAAAAAAAAAAAAAAAGGGGAGGGGGAGGGAGGGATTAACTGGTGATCTGAAGGAATAATTGATTTTTGTGAGTTATTGTTTTTCTTTTTTTTAAAAAAAAAACTATATGAGTGTTGATTCTTGTATATTGATATATTGAACATTATATGAGAGTATGATACCACCTCTGTTTGAAACAATTGTTATATTGACATTGTTTACTATATTGCAATGTACATCTCTACCTCTGATATTATTTATGTAATGACATTGTTTACCATATTGCACTGTACATTTCTACCTCAGATATTATTTATGTAAGGACCCTGTTTACATTTGGAAATCATTGTCTTCATTTTTTGCACAGTCGTCTATTCTATTAGTCATACAGTTACATAAGTGTTGAGAATTATATGTTGGTCATATTTATATTTAGGACAATCAGGTTTTTTAGACACATAGAGGTTGTATTTAGTATAGATAGCATAATCTTCAACCTCTTTGAAGAACTGTAGAACATGGCCTTTAATCTAACCTACAGTTTTGTATTTTTGAGACACAATCACTCCTGGCAACAATGCTCTACTCCCGAGAGAACGTTGAGCACCAAAGACACTCCACTGGGAGTTTGTCTTCTACTTGGCAGAACTGGCCTTGGGGCAAAGAAAAGCCCATACCTCCATTACTGACTAAAGTACAAAATATCCATAAGTGGATAAAACAGAATTGTCTTATCTTGCCAAGACAGGATAGGATAGTTCTACTAAAGGTTCCTTGCCATTGTATAATGGTATGTCAGGTTTTTTCAGGCCTCAGCCAAAGTTGGTTGCCTCAACATTGCTATCAAGACTTCGTGTGGTTGCCCAGGTAGTCAATTGTCTCTGTCTTCTGTTGCACATTTTGGAAGTTTCTCATTTGTGCTTCCTGGTTGCTTTGGTAATTTTACTCTCCTTCTCAGATCTTTGATGGGGTTGAAGATTAGATAATGGTAGCTACCTTCTAGATTATTTAGACTTCTCAAAGTAGAGTGATTAGAAAAATTCTTCGTTATATACTTCTCGCCTGATATTGTTTACTTTTTGTAATTTTATATGATCAGTTCCCATTGTATATAGTTGTATTTGGTTTCTGAATCTGTCTTATTTAGACAAAAAAGGGGAGATGTTGGGGCAGCTGGCCCAATCCCTGCGTTCAGGGGCGTGGCTGCTCCAGCGGGGTAGCCATGCCCCTTAAATAGGATTGGGGAGCCGGAAGGCGCCCCGTTCGTTTGCCCTGCGGTCACTCCGCTGGACCCTTGGTTCTGTAAGTTCCCTTATCTCCCTTTGTATTAAACTTGAATAATTATAAAAGGACTATTTTTGGTTATTTCCAATCTTCGCCGCATCAATTGAGTGGCAATTTGTGGCTCTTGATGAGAAACTGACCTGCTATATGTTTGTTGCAAGAGGTGCACTCAGTGGGATTGGAAGAGGAAATTGAATTTATATTGGTGTGTTATCACATGCAATTAATTTTGCATATATACCAGAGGAACATGAATATTTTTCCAGGTTGAAATATCTGTGCTCAGACATAGTGTGATAAATATATTTTAGAGTTTTGTTCTACAATCACTGTGCAGTTTTAAAATATGAAATTCTCACTAGGTTTTTCATAAACTACAGGGAAACCCTGTCTCGAAAAACAAAAAAAACAAAAACAAAAACAATGAGAAAAAATAACTGTGTGCATTTCTTTACAAAGACTAGATCAGAATAAGGTAATTCGTATGGTGAAATGTACTATTTGCATATTTTTGGTTTTTTCCTATAATAAAAAAATACAGATCTCTGTGTGTTAGTAAAGTGTCGTTATCTTTTAAGACTCCAGCAACTTTTTGCTTTAAAAAAAGTCATGATTCACTTATGACATGGTAAATAACATTATGACAGAAAAAGTTAAGAGTATAAAATAATATTGTAGATTAGAAAAATATATATCTTCATGGGCATTTTATCCAGTGACCACAAAATCATCTTATTTTTAAGTGAAGAAGTGGGAGGATGCTTAGTAGACGAGATGGGATTTTAATCGGATCTTGAAGAAAGAGCCTTCTAGGCAGAAGGAAATTATATAAAATCCATACTTGTAAGTTAAGCGCTTGGGAGACTTGAGACTTGAAGATTGTGAGTTCAAGGTCAAACATCAGAGGTACTATGTCTCAAAAACAATTGCAATTAAGAAACAGGTTACCAAAAAACACAAAGCAAAAACTATTGTCAGTAAGCAAATTAGTAACTGTGAAACTGTCAAATCATTTTGTTGCCTGTCATATTAACTTTGTCTTTATGCTGTTGTATTTTATTAAACAGATTTGTGTTTGTGTAGAAATAATGGTACTTTTGGCATAGTTAGTATAACCCTTGGCTTCTGTAGCTTTCACATATACTGAGAATGTAGTCAACACCACAGTTGTGATCTTTGGGCAAACCAATTACTTTTGTCTTTTAACATTCCTACATACTTAGTTCTGTTTTATAGAATGCACTAGTAACTCCTTCTCCTTTAAGGCCCAGCTAAAAGTCGTGTCCTTTTTAAGGATACTGTATTACCGTATATTTTTAAATGCTGCTTATGTAATATAATGTGTATGGAGACCAGAAAAATTAATGAGATTACAGTGTACAGTTACAGGTGGTGGTCCAGGCCTGTAATCTTAGCCCATTAGAAATGGAGGCAGGAAGATCCTGTTTTAAAGCCAGTCTAGGCTACAGTAAATAGAAGTCTAGCCTGAGCTACATCTAAGACTCTATATAACCTAGTTTCTTCCTCCAAAATGTTCAGGGCACTAAATAGCTGACATGGTCTTATATCATTCATGGCATATAAATCCCTAAACAAAGTGGCCGACAAAGCCTGGAGAACTGAAAACCATTATCCAAACTTTTAGATTAGGTTCCCTCAGAGAAAAGCCTTTATAGCTATTGCTGTGTGTGTGTGTGTGTGTGTGTGTGTGTGTGTGTGTACATATATAATTTGTGTGTGTATTTTGTTTTTTGTTTTTTTAAAGACTGTGTAGCTCTGGCCATCCTGGAACTTGCTCTGTAGACCAGGCTGTTCTCAAACTCAGAGATCCGCCTGTTTCTGCCTCCATAGTGCTAGGATTAAAGCCATGTGCCACCACTGCTTACATAGTGAAAATCACTAGTTGGTAGATGAGAGAGTAAGTGGTAGGAAGCGCTCAGTGATACATTCCACATATGCAGTGCAGTCCTAGAGATCCAGTTTTGAGCAATACCAAGTAATGTTTGGCTTTCTTCAGGAGCTACATAATGGACTGGGTTGTGTTTTGGGCACCTAATGCTCATATTTACTTGAATGTTATTTGACTGCTGGAGAAGGTTGTCAGTTTATTGGGTGTGGTAGCGGTGCAATTTAAGCTTCATTATGCCTCCTTTGGTTTGTGTCAAGGCCATAATAGCTGTCAACTAATTAATTTTATTGATCAGCAAGGCTCCTAATTGGATTTAGAAGACCATTTGCTCCAAGACTAATAATTACCCTGGCCTTTCAAACCTTTTGTTCTGGAGTCAAGTTAACTTCTAGTCCTAGAGGATCACTGTTTTTGTAAGAAATGTGAGATGATAAGGAGCAAAACTAAGGCGTTTGTGAGTGGTTTACTATTATCCATCCTTATAATGCATTTGCCCCTCTGTAAGTGGTTTACTATTAGCCATCCTTATAAGGATTCGCCCCTCTTCAGTACAGGGTTAATTTATTGCTACACCTATTACTATTATTACTCTGGTTTTCAGATATGTTTTCTGTCTCCTGAATGTAACTTGAAAAAGTAATACCTTTGTTATATAAGCTCCTAGAAATAAGTATGGCCATGTGATGAGTGGCTGCTCTCATGGTCATTGACATGTTTGTATGTGTCATTAAGAAGGTTCTTTTAGAGGTTTCAACACTGTATGTTGGACATGCTCAAATTTTTTTCGTATACTTAATTGGGACAGTCTTAAGTATTTTTTCTTTCTTAAAACATGAATTAAATTTATTGATGTATCTTTATTTTTCTGCTTTATTTTCATTTGGTTAGGTTTGGAGTAGGACTCCAGAGTGATTAAAGAGCTGTCTAGGGCTCTGTGGTGGTGCAGATCTATAACCCCAGCACTTGGGAAGCCAAGGCAGGAGAAAGTCTGAGGATACCTGTATGATATAGTAAGACTCAGACTCAACAAAACTGAAAGAAAGATTAAAAACTGCTCTCTGGGTGATCAAGGGACACAGGGATAGAGGGAATAGAGGGGAGCTCAGGAAGAAACCCTGACACCTGGAGGTGCAGAGCGGCTTCTCAGAGGTCCCTGGGCTCTGGAGGTTCTTGTTCTTGCCTGAGGGAGAGCATTTCTAACAGGTAACTGTCTGGGACTGTCAGTGTTTAGAGGTGAGCCAGATGCTCATCCATCTTTTTGTTGAGCTTTACCTTACTATCTAAGAATTGGGTCCCTAGGATGTCACAGAGATTGGGGTCTGGGTGGACAGAACTCAGGGTATGACACTTGACAAGGTTGAGGTTCTTCTTCAAGTTTGTATTGGCTTCTGAGGTACTGAGGGTTTTGACTTCCTGAAGAGGGCATCATGAAGCTCCTGCCCTGGTTTTGTATGCTGGAGGTGCTTGGTACCCTTGTGCTTTAGATCCAGTGAGTTGGGGAGGTCATGGTTGTTGAATAATAATAGGTCAACCAAAGGTATGAATACACACCCACATCTCCAATTGTTTGCATGAAGGGTGTGTGTGTGTGTGTGTGTGTGTGTGTGTGTGTAAGATATATTGGTGTAGTTTTATGTTGTTTTGCTTTTAATTCCCCCTTTTTTGAATTGGGTTAATGTTGGTAGCGTAAATAAGTTAGGATCTTCCCTCTATTTTGTGTTGTAGACTTTTTGTATAGAGTAATGTTTTCCTTAAGTGTTACATTCCTAATCAAATCATCTTGCTTTGCAGTTTTCTTTTTAATAAGTGCTTTTCCTCTCACCTCATAGGCACTCTATACCCCTGAGCTCCATCCTCCAGTTTCTCTTTTTTCTGTTTTGACAGGATTGCACTGTGTAGATGCATAGTCCTCTTGCCTCTGCCTCTCTTTCTAAATCCTGGAGTTACAGGCGAGTGCTACCACAGCTGGCCTCTGACTGTCTTTTTAATGGTTCTAAAATCTGTAGTTACAGATCTTGTTTCTTGTTGATATTAGGGATTTATACATTGTCTTTTTTTCTAGTAAATATGAAGAAAATGTTATGAGTTTTGTGGATCTTATCAAAGTATCACATTTTTATATAATTAGTTGTCTTTTGAGTTTTCATCTTTATTATTTTCTTCCTTTTTTTTGGTTCCTTGGACTTATCTTGCCCTTCTTTTCCTATTTTTTCAGCTATAAGCTTTTGTCTGTGCTAAAGATTCTTGCTTTATGTGGATCCCCCTGCATGTCCAAAGTCCAGGCTTCATGCCTGGTAGCTAAACTGGTAAGCATGCAAGACTGAGTGGCACAGCAGGTCAACTTGCCTCTCTTTGGTTCTTTCCTCTCTGGAATTAGGTACTTCACCTCTAGTTTTTGCTCTTTAGTTATTTGCTACTTTGAAGCAGTAAATTCCACTCTCTGGTTTATACCTTGTGAGTGCTGCTACTTCTTACCTGGAAGTAACCCTTCTAAAACAGACGAATTTTGAGCTTTCAGCAGTTTGCTCATCACCTAGCAGTTCATACTTCACAAAAGCAAGTTGTGTGATTGTTGACCTAATTTTCTTTTGGAGTTGGTTTCCCTAAATGACTGGGCAAATGCTGGAGGCATGTCATTTCAGGTCAGATCCTTCAAGCCTGTCAGGTCCTGCTTATGGAGGATAAAATGTGAGACAATTGAAAACATAATTAGTGGAACTCTTAGCTAACTAAACAAATTCTATTCAAAGAGTATTGACAGTTTCATTGAGCCAAAAGATACCTGAGGATTGTTGAAAATGTCCTAGTATCTGAATCCCATGCTATACTCACTGTATCAGAATCTTGGAGACCAGTTAGGAAATGTTACTTTCAAAGTGCATTTGCAGAAACTGTGATGGAAACGTCTAGCTAAAATGGTGAATTGAGCACTGTAGTCCCTGAGCCTTCTCACACAAGCTTGTGATCATTGTTTACATCTCTTTTCAATCTTATATTTAGTGTTGGTAGCTTGAAATTAGATATGATGGCATTGTTTCTATCATAGAAATTGGTAATGTTTACAGGCTAGTCTGTCACTCTAGAGAACAATTACTAGCTCTGTTAGTTAAACTGAATAAGATTGAAGAGTTAAGTTGAAGTTATAAACACCTGGAGGAAGGGATAATGAAAGCATGGTTAAATATAATTTAAAGGTATCTAGGGATTTAACTATTTCCTGGTATGAGCCATGAGTAAAATCCTAGTCATCAGTATATAGTAAGGTTTATAGAACAGCAAGCAGAAACTGTAGAGCACCCTTAACCCATGTCTGGAATATTGAGTATGATAATGGGTACCATGGATTAAAAGGTTACTGAACTTTTTTAGAAATGAGCCATTAGCATATGGGAATAGGCATGGAGTAGCAATAGTTAAAGAAGCTTAGCACAGAGTATTTGGGGGATGCATGGGTAATTAGAAGAACTTGGATGGTGAACAAGAAATAGGACTAGGTGGCAATTTTTGCTTTTCAGAACTTCCAGAAAATTTAAATTGCTCCAAAATTAAATTGATGGATATATAGTAGATTTGCAGAATGTATGGTGGGTAGCTGATACAATGGATTTTAGAGAAAATTTTTGCTTTAGGTAAGAAGATGGATTAAATTGGACTTAACTGTGGTTGCAAATCAGAATTACCAGAAAATTTAAAAAAAGAAGCTTGGTGTAGTCTGGTGTGGTAGTGTATTCCTTTGGGCCCAGTGTTCCTGTGCTGTGTGAAATGGGAGACTGAAGCAGGCAGATCACTGAGTTAAAGGCTAGACTGGTTTATATAGTAAGTTTCAGGACATCCAGAGCATCATAGTGAAGCCCTGTCTCAAAAAACTAAAACCAAAACCAAAACCAAACCAAACCTGATGGGGGAGTGTCTATGTGTTACTTTTATTATTAATAAAGAAACTGCCTTGGCCCTTTAAGAGACAGAAAATTAGGTAGGCGGAGTAGACAGAACAGAATTGTGGGAGAAAGGAAGCAGAGTTGGCGAGACGCTTCAGGCAGTCGCCATATGCAGTCGCCATGCCTCTCCTCTCTGAGATGGACGCAGGTTAAGATCTCTCCTGGTAAGCGACCACCTCATGGTGCTACATGGATTACTAAATATGGGTTAATTAGCCAATAATTAATTAGCTGAAACTAATGGGCCAGGCAGTGTTTAAAAGAATACAGTTTCCGTGTAATTATTTTGGGTAAAGCTAGCCTGGTGGCTGGACGCAGCCCGCCTTTCCATCAACACAAACCAACAAACAAATCAGAAGTGTGATGTTACCTTATAAAACTGATTAAATCAGAATCTGTGGACTTGGCATCTGTATGTTTTTATCCAGCTTTTCAGGTATTATATTGTACAACAAAGCTTGAGAATCATTGGAATAGATAAATCCTAGTCGAATTCTATCTGTACAATGGCCCCACTTTGTTTTCCAGGAAAGGACTTTGAATAATCTATCTTATAAATATAGATTTATTGACTCTGAGGACAGGAATTCTCATTCTAGAAACTATTAAGTATCTGTATGGTGATTTTATAATGAATAGCAAAAAATTGATCTTTAAGATCCCTATTCAAATAAAAATGCATTTAAAATCCACAGAATAATAAAGAAAAGGTTTTATTTTTAGAGTTTTATTTCTTGTGTATAAAATGTGATGAGATAACTTTTGATGTAGGTGGGTCTTCTTTCTATGTGTTGCTTTCATTGGTTAATTAATAAAGAAACTGTTTGGCCTGATAGGTCAGAATATAGGTGGGTGGAGTAGACAGAACAGAATGCTGGGAAGAAAGGAAGTGAGTCAGTCACCATGCTTCTCCTACCCAAGACGGATGGTGGTTATAATCTTCCCGGTAAGTCACCACTTTGTGGTGGTACACAGATTACTAAATATGGGTTAGAGCAAGATGTGAGAATTAGCCAATGGGAGGCTGAAACTGATAGGCCAGGCAGTGTTTAAATGAATACAATTTGTGTGTTGTTATTTCGGGTAAAGCTAGCCAGCAGCCTGGAACCGGGCAGAATGAAAAGCAGGCTTGCTCGCCTCATTATCACTACAGACTTTTGCAAAAAGTTGGTTAACCTCAGCATCAATCATGTTTGGGCTTATAGTCTTTTCAACTTTCTTCTTTCTTGGTTTTAAAATCTGATAGAAAAATAAAAACAGCAATAACAATTACACACACACACACACACACACACACACACACACACATGCAGCAACATGCAGCTCCAATAGTGTTGGTCCTAGAGTGAAAGGAGATATGAGGCTGATAATGTCCTGGAAATAAGCTGCATTATCATTTATTATTTTACTATTTTTAAAAGTGTTCATATATAATTTTATATGGTTACAGTCTTTCTAGAAAAATGAATTATTGGCATACTATATTGAGTACTTGGAGCAGAAACTCTGGAAACACACATAGCTTCTCCCTGAGAGTATTAATATTTGAAATAAGAAACTGGTTGCTAGTAATATGCAGAAAGAGATCCTCCAGCTAGAAAAAAACTTAGCATACAGAGTTCAGTGTCATTAATAATGGTTTCGATAATTCATAGTTCATTTTCATGCACTAGTGAACTGTAGGGACCATGCCTTTAAATGACGAATTAATGGGTACAGTCCTTGTTCCCCAGGTTGGAGGGGTTGGGAAGGGAAGCTCCTCCCTCATCCCCACCACTTCCACTGCCACACCCTAGTTCCTTTTTTCCTATTAAGGTACTGAACAGTCTGATTCTGCTTATCTTCAAGGATCAGATGAAATTGGTGCTTTCACAGTTGTATAGCTTTGCCCAACCTGAGTTCTTTTCTTCTTTCCCTCTCTCAGGCTGAATCCACTATCTTTCTTGGTATTTCTGCCTTTCAGCTACTCCTGTTGTTTTCTGATGTCTGCATCGACTTGTCTGTTTTTCTCTTCCTCATTTCTTGGTTTTGCTTTTTTCATTCTGTATCACCTTTGTCTGATCCTCTTTTTTGTTTGCTTATTTTGTTCATTGTTTCAATCTGTGTTTCTGCCCCATTGACTATTGCTCAGTCTCTTTCTGTCTGTCCTTGCGTTCTTTGTTTTTTTTGTCTCTTACCCAGTCTGCCCATTTCTCTCTCCTTCTTTGTCTTTCTGTTTCTCTTGACCACCTGCCTTTCTTAATGTCTTGACCTCCCCCATTTATTATTTCTTGTCTGTGTTCTGCTGAAAGATCTTCTTGCGATGCCCTTGTTGCTTTCCTCTCCCTCACCATTTATTTTCTTCCCTTTCTTACTGATACCTGTGATGCCTGTCACTCACCTTTCACGCGCTCTTTCACAGTATAGAGGTATTACTGAGAAGTACTTCAAGTGCTGAAACTGCAGACTTGTCTTGGGGTGGTAAAGGAGTATTAATAGAATACTTAGATTATACAAAGTGCTAATGCAAGATAGTTTTACAATTTCAGCATTAGATTTTACTGTATTCCATTTATTGGAATCATATATTTGCATAGAATTTGGGGGACTTAAGGGTACTGTGTAAAGATCATCAGGATATGTGGTTGGTGGTGTCCAGTGATTTCAAAGTTTGGAAGTTATGCCGAGTATACCTGATTGGCTATAACTATTAAGATGTTTGCATTTAACTGCTTTAGTAAGTGGAAATATCAAGCCTTTCTTTCTTTCTTTCTTTCTTTCTTTCTTTCTTTCTTTCTTTCTTTCTTTCTCTCTCTCTCTCTCTCTCTCTCTCTCTCTTTCTTTCTTTCTTTCTTCTTTCTTTGATGGCTCCCCATGGGTGGAGCCCTCTTATACTATTTTTTTAGTTAATTAATTTTTTGCATACCAATCCCAGTTCCCCATCCCTCCTCTCCATCTGCTCCCCTTCTTCCCTCTACCCCACTCCCCATCCACTCCTCAGAGAGGATAAGGCCTCCCCTAGGAAATCAACTTAAGTCTGTCTCAAGCCACACCATTGTCACCTGTAATCAGGGGCCTAGTTCGGTCCTGTGCAGGTTCCCCAGTTGCCAGCCTGGAATTAGTGATCTCCCACTAGCTTGGATCAGCTGATTCTGTGGGTTTTCCCATTATGGTCTTGACCCCTTTGTTCATATTACCGCTTCTCCCTCACTTCCTTTGTACTCTGGAGCTCAACCCAGTGGTTATTTGTAGATAAATTTCTATCTGCTTCCATCTGTTTTTGGAAGAGGGTTCTAGCTTCTCTTGGGTTGTGGACTGTAGGCTGGTTATCTGTAGTGTGAAGCGGCGGGGCTGCGTCCCGCCACCCGGCTAGCTTTACCCAAAATAATTACACGGAAACTGTATTCTTTTAAACACTGCCTGGCCCATAGTTTCAGCCTCTTATTGGTTAATTCTCACATCTTCCTTTAACCCATATTTAGTAATCTGGGTAGCACCATGAGGTGTGCCTTACCAGGAGAGATCTTAACCTGCGTCCATCTCGGAGAGGAGCAGCATGGAGACTCACTATGGCGAATGCCTGAAGCGTCTCTCCCACTCTACTTCCTTGTTCCCACAATTCTGTTCTGTCTACTCCACCTACCTAATTTTCTCTTAAAGGGCCAAGGCAGTTTTCTTTATTAATAATGAAAGTAACACATAAACACTCCTCCATCAGTTATCCTTTGCTTTATGTCTGATATCCACTTATATTTGTTGTTCTGGGTCTGGGTTACCTCCATTCAAGATGTTTTTTTCTAATTCTATCCATTTGTCATTGTTTTTATTTACCACTGAGTAGTACTCCATTGTGTACCGTATTTTCTTTATCCATTCTTTGGTTGAGGGGCATCTAGGTTGTTTCCAGGTTCTGGCTCTATGCTGCTATGAACATAATTGAGCAAATGTCCTTGTGATATGAGTGTGCCTCCTTTAGGTATATGCCCAAAAGTGGTATTGCTGGGTCTTGAGGTAGATTGATTCCTAATTTTCTGAGAAATTGCCATACTGATTTCCACAACAGCCATACAAGTTTGCACTCCCACCAGCAGTGGAGGAGTACTCCTCTTACCCCACATCCTTTCCAGCATAAGTCATCATCAGTGATTTTGATCTTAGCTATTCTGACAGGTATAAGATGAAATCTCAGAGTTGTTTTGATTTGCATTTCCCTGATGACTAAGGATGCTGAGAAGTTCCTTAAGTGTCTTTCGGCCATTTGAGATTCTTCTGTTGAGAAATCTGTTTAGATTGCCTCCCCCCCCCCGCTTTTGTTTGTTTGTTTGTTTGTTTCTTGAGAAACGGTTTCTCTGCAGCTTTTGAAATTGTCCTGGAACTTGCTCTTGTAGACCAAGCTGGCATTGAACAAACAGAGATCTGCCTGCCTCTGCCGCTGTTGGGATTAAAGGCATGCGCCAGCACCTCCCAGCTTCTGTACTCATTATTAAATTATATTATTTGGTAATTTGATGTATAGTTTCTTTGAATATTTTAGAGATCAGCCAACACCACTCAGCTTAACCAAGTTTTCTAAGCGACACTGACATCTTCTGCATAGTTATGTTTATTTTTTAAATTATGAGAACAGATGACAGGCAGACTATAGTTGTCTGCATTTGGATATTTTGGCAGACATTTTCTCAAAAAAGAGGGTAAAGTAAGTCTCTTACTTAAAGAAAAACCTATAATATTGCTGCCAGTAATAACATTTGAAGTTTTAAGTGAAATTTGAGTTTTGGGATATTTTTATCTGCCACTGTGAATTTGGTAGTTCCTCATACTTTGCTCTTTGACCAATAATTCTGTTAACCATTTTCTTCAGTAATTGTGAAGCATGTAGTTGTAGGGTACAGCATGGTTGGGGTAGTGAGGGTGTTCTCCCAGGCTGCGGACTGATGTTCTGTATTCTCACATAGCATAGAGAGGAATAGAGTGCTCTCTCCTGTCTCTTTGATGATTCTTCTACCAAAATAGTTTTTTGCAAAACAAGTTAAAATACAATGTTATTTGTTTGCTTGTTTCTTTTTCTTATTTTTGACACAGGATCTTGTATATTTCAGGCTAACCTCAAACTGGATATATGTAGCTCATGACCTTGAACAACTCCTCCTCTTATGTCTAGCCTTGGGTTTGTTATTTTTAAATGTACCAAAAACTAATGAGTTAATTATGAGGATTCTACCTTTATAACTGATTATTTCCCCCAAAGGCCTCAGATCCTAACACTATCACATTGGGGATTAGGATTTCAACATATGAATTTTGAGGGGAACACAGATACTCAATCCATAATTGTCATTTAAAAGTATTACATAAGCTGGTGGGGTGGTATATGCCTGTAACCCCAACACTCAGTAGTTGTGGTAAAATTGAAAGTTCAAGATTTTCCTAGGCTATCTAACAAATTCAGCAACTTAACTAGATAGTGTCTCAGACAAAAATGTAGAAACTGGGTTGAGGCTGGAGAGATGATTTGGTGGATAACATGTTGCATGTTCTACTGTTGCAGAGGGCAACGTTCAGTACCCAGAATCCACATGGCAAGTCACAACCCTCTGTGACTCAAGTTCCAATGGCTGGAACCAGGCACACATGTGGTACTCATGCATATATATGCAGGCAAAATACCCATAAGAGAAAATTCAGTCTTTTTTATTTAAGGTACTGATGGTGCACCTAATAGTAGAGCACTTTCCAAACATGCAGAAGTCCCTGAATTCACATTTTCAGCACAGGCAGGAAATGTATATATGGTAAAATACATCAGCTTTTGGAAGAATTACATAATTCAGTAAGTATTTTCGAAATGACAAATATTATCATTTATCTGCCCCCACAGACATCATAAACATAGACACAAAATAAGCAAGTTTTGACAAGTGTGATTCATTTGTGTGTTTGTATGCTGCTGCGGAAGAGGCAACAACTAACTACACTGGTTAGCAGTAATACTTTCTTTCACATTATTTAGTAAACTTGCTTATTTGTCAAAGTTACTATATTAAACTAGCATTTATTATATGCTGTAGCATTAGGGCTTGGCTTGTTGGGGTTTCTGTCCTGCCCTGTTCCCACAGCTGGCAGATCCCAAAGAAAATCACATAAGATTATAAACTGATTGGCCCATTAGCTCTGGCTTCTTATCAGCTCTTATAACTTATATTAACCAATTATTCTTATCTATGTTAGTTGCATGGCCCAGTACCTTTTTCAGCGGGGCAGGTCACATCCTGCTTCTTTGGTGGTCTAGGAAGGACTGAGGAAAGAGCTTCCTTCTTCCCAAAATATTCCTGTTGTCTTTGTCCTGCCTCTACTTCCTGTCTGGTTTTCTTGCCTATACTCCTTGCCTGGCTACTGGCCAGTCAGCGTTTATTTAAAACATGATTGACAGAATACAGACAATTCTCCCATACCACTTCCCCCCCTTTTTTTTAAACAAAGAAAATCATCCATAGTCCATTTTTTTGGGGAATGTGGACATAGTATTCCAGGCTACTTCCAGCTGGTTGGGGGCGCTGATAATCTTATGGGGACCTAAAGAAAATTTAGAATTATGATCAAGTCCTGACTGGTGTATCCTGTGAGTCTTGATCATCTCAGGCAGCAGTCTTGAATCTGTTCTGGATGTACAACTCAGACATCTGGGCCATCTGTTCCTACCAGAGATTTCTCAGGTCATCTTCCTTGATCATACTTGATTTTTCTTATCTCAGAATGAATCCACAGCCTCTCATTTCCTGTGGAAACAAAAGCAAAATCTCTTCTCCAAAGTAACATACCTTTTGACTTCAATTTTGAAGTCAAGGTATTTTCAAAATACCTATCTTGGATTAATTCAGCAGCATTTATAAGCAAATATCTTTTAGTAGCTGTTGTTCCTTCCTCAGCATTCAAAAATTCAAAGAGAGCATAATAACATACAGTATCAAGATTCTCTGTGTATTTTTCATCTTTATGTGGCTTTACTTTAACCTCTATTTCTTTTATTTTTACTTTTGACTTTTTGCAACAGGTTCTCTATGTATCTTTGTTCTGGAACTCTCTGTAGACCAGGCTGTCCTTGAACCCACAGAGATCCACTTGCCCCTGCTTCCCAAGTGCTGGGATTAAAGGTGTCTGCCACCACACCTTGAATTTACAGAGGTCTGTTTGCCTTTGCCTCCCAAGTTTTGGGATTAAAGGTTTGTGCTATTACACCTTGAACTCACAGAGGTCCATCTACCACTGCCTCTCAAGTGTTGGGATTAAAGGTGTGTACCACCACACCCAACTACTCTCTTTCTTTCTTTTTTATTTTAAGGACTTTCACCTTTTTCTTTTCTCTCCCAAACCAGCATATATTTTTAATACACAGTAAACCATTTAGAGGTTTTTTCTTTGAATCTCTCTACTGTGTATCTCTTTTTTTAGGTTATAAACTGATTGGCCCATTAGCTCAGGCTTCTTATTAGCTCTTATAACTTATGTTAACCCGTTATTCTTATCTATGTTAGTTGCATGACTCTGTACCCTTTTCAGCGGGGCAGATCACATCCTACTTCTTCAGTGATCTGGGCAGGGCTGGGGAAGAATGGGCTTCCTCCTTCCCAGGATTCTCCTGTTCTCATTGCCCCACCTTTACTTCCTGTCTGGTTGTCCCACCTATACTTCCTGCCTGGCCAATCAGCATTTATTTAAAACATGATTGACAGAATACAGACAATTTTCCCACACCAATATGCCTTCTTTTTACTGAGTAAAGTTTTCTTTAAATGAAGGAATTAAAGAATTTTTGTGGAAGGTGCTGTGGAACAATGGTCTTTCATCCTATCACTTGTATTATTTTTAATAAAATGCTGATTGGCCAGTAGCCAGGCATGAAGTATAGGTGGGGCGACCAGGCAGGAAGTAGAGGTGGGGCAATGAGAACAGGAGAATTCTGAGAAGAAGCACAGTCTGCAGTCATGACCCAGCCACAGAGGAAGCAAGATGGGACTGCCTCACTGAAAAAGGTACCAAGCCATGTGGCTAACATAGACAAAAATAATGGGCTAGTTTAAGATGTAAGAATTAATAAGAAAAGCCTGATCTACTAGGCCAATCAGTTTATGATTAATGTAGACCTCTGTGTGCTTATTGTGTCTAAACGGCTGTGGGACCTAGTGGGACAGAAAACCTCAAACCGGGGTAGGGAACAAACGTATACTGAGTGACAAAAACGTAGTTTTTCTTTTTTTTTTTCTTTTTTTTCTCATTTTTTTATTAAAGATTTCCATCTCCTCCCCTCCTCCTCCCCCTTCCCTCCCCTCCTCCTCCCCCTTCCCTCCCCTCCCTTCTACCCATACTCACCCATACCCCCACTTCCTCCCTCTCCAGGTCAAAGAGCCATCAGGGTTCCCTTCACTATGTTAAGTCCAAGGTCCTCCCAACTCCCCCTAAGTCCAGGAAGGTGAGCAACCAAGTTGACAAGGCTCACAGTCAGCCTGTCCATGCTGAAGAGTCCAAGCCCATCGCCGTTGTCCTTGGTTTCTCAGTCCTCCTCCACCGTCAGCCACATTCAGAGAGTCTGATTTGGTCGCCTGTTCCATCAGTTCCATTCCACCTGGACTTGGTGGTCTCCCGTTAGATCTGTCCCACCGTCTCAATGGGTAAACACACTCCTCACGGTCCTGACTTCCTTGCTCATGATCTCCCTCCTTTTGCTCCTCATCGGGACCTTGGGAGCTCAGTCCGGTGCTCCTATGTGGGGCTCTGTCATTTTCTCCATCCAACGCCAGGTGAAGGTTCTATGGTGATATGCAAGATATTCATGAGTATGGCAATAGGATCTGGACATTTATGGCTCCCTCTCCTCAGCTGCCCAAGGAACTAGCTGGGGGCATCTTCCTCGACACCTGGGAACCCCTCTAGGGTCAAGTCTCTGCCAATCCTAGAATGCCTTCCTTAATTAAGATATATAATTCCTTGTTCCCATATCACCCTTCCTATATCCCAACCATCCTATTCCCCCAAGCTCTCCCCATCCTCCACTTCACACTTTTCTCTCCCCATCCCCCCATCCCACCCCACCCCCAAGTTCCCATTTTTTGTCCGGCAATCTTGTCTACTTCCAATATCCAGAAGGATAACTATATGTTTTTCTTTGGATTAACCTTCTTATTTAGCTTCTCTAGGATCACGAATTATAGGCTCGATGTCCTTTATTTATGGCTAGAAACCAATTATGAGTTTCTCTGTGCAGCTCTGACTGTCTTGGAACTCGCTCTAAAGACCGGGCTGGCCTCGAACTCAGAGATCCCTCTGCCTCTGCCTCTGCCTCTGAGTGCTGGGTAGCTGAGTGCTACCACTTCCTATCTTCTATTTTTATTTTTAAGATTTATTCATTTTATGTGTATTAATATTTTGCCTGCATGTATGTCTATGTGCCACATGTTTACCTGATGCCCAAGGAGGCTAGAAGAGGGTGTTGGGTCCCCTAGAACTGGAGTTGGAGATAGTTTTGAGCCACCATCGGATGCTGGGGGATAGGGATCAAACCCAGGTCCATGCCTCCAACTGCTGAGCCATCTCTGCAGTACCCCCATCTCTTTTCTTTTAGATAGAGTCTTACTTTTTTGCTCAAGCTGGCCTCAAACTCATTGTGATCTCCTGCATCAGTCATCAAGTGCTGATATTACAGGCATATATGACCTTTCCTGACTAGAGTGTTTCTTTTTGATAAGAATATATCATAAAATTCTTAAGGAGCTAGAACATGGTAATTTTATATTAGCCAATAAAAGAAATTTGAAAATTTTGGCATGAAACAACATTTATAAGTTTAATGAGCTAGAACAAGCTGATGAATGACATAAAAATTCATGTTTAGCATTTTACCAGATCAATAATTTTCATCATATGTTTTTGGACCAATTAAAGTACTAGTTTGTCTTGATCACTTGATAAAGTTGAGTCAGGAACTCAGGGAATGAATGTGAGTCACCTGTTAATTTTGAAAACCTAAGACCCAGAGTCTATGCCACTCAAGAGTTAAGCATTCATAAACTGCTCAATCAGTTTATACCACTTATATCAGAATGTTTAAAAGAATTGACCAGAGAGAAAAATGATTACATATTAGATGTCATTTAAGACAAAACCCACCTCATTCTGCTCCCGTAACTTGAGAAAACAGATGATCAGGTTTTGGTGTTTATATAAATTTCTTACTTCATTTTTTCTTTTTGGTATTTGTTGACTGATTGAGCTGCTGGGTTTGACAGACTAAGGTAGACTCTGTTAGTTGATCTTGGTCGGTCTGGAATGTCATTTGGATGGTGTCAGAATGAGTCCTGAGGGAGATGAGGGAAGAGATTATTCTTGTCTTGATCTTGAGCAAGCATTTTGTCCCTGGTATATGGGTCTTACTTTGAGATTGTTATCCTAATATATGTAAAGTGTTTATTTCAAAAACATTGTGTTATTGTTTATAGAGAGTGTTAAACTAGAAATGTTTGTTTTTATTTTACTTGGTGCTTAGATTTTTATAAAAAGGTGAAATTAAACTACAGACCTAGAGAAATGAAGCTGGGTGTTTCAAATTGGCTTTTTGTAAAATGACCTGGTATAAGATGTAATTTAGTTGAACACAGATGTAATTTTATCAGTTTTGTTTTAACTTGTAACCTCATTGTTTTCCTAGGCAAGAAAGCAATTGCTTGACTATCAGAATACTGGTCCCAAAATAGGATTCACACTGTTTTCAACTTGATACATTTCCTCCTGAAATGTTTCCATTGGGGACTGGAAGAGCTGTGATTATTTATAGACTAGTGTGCTTTAGACAGGTGCTGAGTTTACATAGATCAGTAGAATTATCAAATATCAGAGCATTTCATTTTATCATCACATTTGTAGTTAAAAGACAAGAATAATGATGTGGGTAGACATAGGTATCATTTGGGGGGATTCTTTTCATTTTTGATCTTGTTTTGCTTTTGTTTTGTTTTGAGACAGAGTCTCACTATGATCTCACTAGATTTCAGAGATCGTCTAGCATCTGCTGGGATTAAAGGTGTGTACCACCATGCCTTGCCTTGTCATAGTTTTCACTGTTTCTCTGTGTCTTTGTAAAGAAAATACCAATTTTAAACATATTCTTTCTCCTCATAGTTTAGGAATATTTCTAAGGTGTTAACCTATATAAACAGGTTATTTGTCATGCATTATTGAGACTCTTCGTAAAATTCTAAATTAACTATATTGTATTAAAACTAATACTGTGCTAGTTAATATTATAACTAAAACTTTGAAATTTAACCTTTGTACCAATTTTTTATATTTAAAACTATTGTTATATTAATTGGGCATCTTAGAATTACTCCTCCAATTGTTACACTAGGACCACTTTGACATAAAGGATTAATATAACACCAAACAAAACTCTTTTTTCTACTCCACCTCTATTTAGGAACTCTATTCCCTTCTAAGAGTGTTTCTGAAACTTTCATTTTCTTTCTTTTGCTTTGTTCTGTAGTGATATTTTCTTAATGGTTTAATTAATAAAGCTTGCTTGAAGATCATAGTGCAGAACTAAGCCACTAGAGGCCAAGGAGTGGTGGCACACACCTTTAATCCCAGGACTCAGGAGACAGAGGCAAAGGGATCTCTGTTACTTCAAAGTTACCCTGGGCTACAGGAGACTGAGTCTGTCTAAAAGAGAAACAGCTCACACAAAGGTGATCCCAGCACTTGGGATCACCCGCCTTTAATTCCAGCAATAGGGAGGTGGAGATGGGAGTGATATGACTGGGTGGAGAGAGGAATATAAGGTGAAAGGAGACAGGAGCTCAGATGCAGCCTGAGGTTTGGTGGAGACAGTTGCAGTTTGAGGGCACAGTCTGAGGACAGGATCGTGCCTTTGGTCTGAGCATTGGTAGAGGTGAAAGGTCTCTTTAATGACTGGCTGCTCTGTGTCTCTGATCTCTCAGCTTTCACCCTCTAATATCTGACTCTGGGTTTTTATTATTAATACCAATTAAAATTTGAGCTACATTGTTCCTTTTTGAAAGCTCAGAGTCTATTTCCATTTAGTTAAGAGATTAGGTATAATAATGTAAATATGTCTCCTTTTCTTTGCCTTACATATCTATCTATCTATCTATCTATCTATCTATCTATCTATCTATCTATTAAAAACTTCCACCTCCTCCCATTTCCCTCCCATTCCCCCCACTCTCCCTTCCTCTCCAGTCCTAAGAGCAGTCAAGGTTCCCTGCCCTGTGGGAAGTCCAAGGTCCTCCCCCCTCCATTCCAGATCTAGGAAGATGAGCATCCAAACACACTAGACTCCCACAAAGCCAGTCCATGCAGTAGAATCAAAACCCAGTGCCATTGTCCTTGGCTTCTCAGTCAGCCCTCATTGTCAGCCACATTCAGAGTGTCTGGTTTGATCACATGCTCCATCAGTCCCAGTCGAGCTGGCCTTGGTGAGCTCCCATTAGATCAGTCCCACCGTCTCAGTGGGTGGATGCACCCCTTGTGGTCCTGACTTCCTTGCTCATGTTCTCCCTCCTTCTGCTCCTCATTTGGACCTTGGAACTCAGTCCAGTGCTCCAATGTGGGGCTCTGTCTCTATCTCCATCCATCGCCAGATGAAGGTTCTATAGTGATATGCAAGATATTCATCAGTGTGGCTATAGGATAAGGCCAGTTTAGGCACCCTCTCCTCTGCTGCCCAAGGAACAAGCTGAGGACATCTCCTTGCACACCTGGGAACCCCTCTAGAGTCAAGTCTCTTGCCAACCCTAAAATGGCTCCCTTAATTAAGATATCTACTTCCCTGCTCCCATATCCACCCTTCCTCCATCCCAACCATCCCATTCCCCCAAGCTATCCCCAATCCTCCCCTTCTCCCTTCTCTCTCCCCATCTTCCCTTACATATCTTTATCTCTGTCCAGAAGTTCTCTGTCATGTGTTAGTTAAGCCATGGGTAGTTAAAGCCATCTAAAGTTTAAATTCTTCTTACTGTTCCTTTTTGTAACACATTTACTAGGAGAAACAGCTTGTGTCTTGAGACATTGACTCTTTTATAATCTAGTATTACATGATTGAAAATCTCTTTGTGCATATTCTTTGTGATCATTAGTGCTCATCAATCCTTTCTGGGGTTTTTTTTTTTGAAGATGTATTTTATTTTTTAAATGATAGATATTGGTGTATTGGAAGGGTATGTACATGTGAGTCCAGGTGCCTAGGAGGCCAAAAGAGGGTGTCAGATCCTGTGTAACTGGAAGTACAGATAGATGTGAGCCATTCAAGGTGGGTGCTGTGAACCAAACTCAGGTCCTCTACAAGAATAGCAAGTGCTGTTAACCATCTTTCCAGCCCCTCCCTCCCTCCCTTTTCTTTTGTTCTGATCATATAATTCCTATTTTGCCCCTATGTCTACAAAGATGGAGGGGACTGTGGGTTCTCTCTGAGTCTTTGTGCATCTGTTCTTAGTCTGTCAAGTTAACAGTTTCAGATTTGTCACCAACAATTACACCAAAGAGAAATAAATTTGATAAGCTTATCTAAAAAGACTAAAATGTGATGATGGAAATTTCTGAGAGGTAGTATATGAAAAGGAAACCACATACAACATGAATAGAAAGGCTGCAGTGCTGTCTTCTGGCAGCTTTGGAAGGAGATTAAAGAAGAGCTAAACAAACTAACTTTATTTACTTGTTTTATTGATTTATCTTGTTCAATGCCTTGAAGCGGAGCTGTGTGTTAGATCAGTGACTACAGTGCCTTTCTGCTAGCATGAACCGCCTCACAGTAGCCCACAAACAAAAGAATCGGTGACTGTGGGCGACTTCACAGATATTTGTCCTGGGTGCGAACTGACTTGATAGTGAAGGAAGCTACATGAAGTCTGTGGCGATTCTGGATAAGGATCCCAAAAGAAAGCCTGGAAATTAGAAACCTAGAAATACTGACTAGACTCTTCATTTTTAGCCCATTATTTCTCAAAGGTTGACTTGTAGGGCATCTTGGGATTCTTGTTAAAAAAAAAACATAAACATACTCATTTTGTTAGTTTAATGTATTTTAGTAGAAAGCTTACAGGAGCAGCACAAACGACAGACATTAAAACATGCACTTGCATTTAGGACAACTCAAAGAAGTACATTGAATGGATAGTCTAGTATAATAAAAATGATGCAAACACCATTCAGTTGTTACTCATCAGAAGCTTACCTTTTTATTATTTTTTAAACCTGAGGCACAGATGAGATACAGTGGCCTGTGATCAGTATGACGCACTAGTCTGAGGACTAGTAAATGTTAGACTAGAGATTAAGATTCTGAAATCATCATATTAGTTGGTAGGCTTCAGTAGGAAGCACCTACCATGAGTTTTGGTATTGTGGAAATGAATATGCGGAGGGGTATGGTCAGAAACTATGAGTGGGGCCCAGTGATGATGACATATGCTTTTAATCCCAGCACTCAGAGGCAGGCAGATCTCTGTGAGTTCGCATCTAGTCTGGTCTACAGAGTGAGTTGGAGGACAATCTCCAAAGCTACACAGAGAAACTCTGTCTTGGAAAAAAACAAAACAAAACAAAAAAACAAAAACAAAACCCAACTATTAGTGTGGTCAGGACTGTGAAATGTGTCATGGGCCCATTATCTTAGCAATCAAGACGATATTTTATAACCAGAAAGAGACCCTAATTCAAGTAGAACGAGCTCATTACCTTGACTACTCATGGGAACATTGTGGCTTTCTCAGTGATGCCCCTTAGAGTGCAGATACACACTTTAGTTCAGAAATACATATTGTCAGACAGACTGTGTCTGTTCTCTATTTAATGGTTCAGGTCTATTTGAAAACTGATTAAAATAGTGTTTTTTAAAAATGATCTTAAACAGATTTTATTATTGTATTATGATTCTCTCTAGACATTTAACTTGTTTAGACTTAAGAAAAAAATTGATTTCCAATTAACACCAGATTTCATAAGAAATAAAATATTAACTAAACAATTCCATCAAGTAGCGTGTATTCCAAACAAGACCAGACACATCTGTTAATTCATTTGGGAAGACAAGACTGAGCTTCATTCTTTCCTTTTTTTTTTTTTTTGTTTTTTTTTTCTCATGGTTTATTTTTTTATATTTAAAAATTTCCATCTCCTTCCCTCCTCCTCCCCCCTCCCTCCCCTCCTCCTCCCCCTTCCCTCCCCTCCTTCTCCCCCTTCCCTCCCCTCCCCTCCACCCATACCTCCCCTCCCTCCCTCTCAAGGCCAAGGAGCCATCAGGGTTCCCTACTCTATGCTAAGACCAAGGTCCTCCCAACTCCCCCCAGGTCCAGGAAGGTGATCGACCAAGCTGAGAAGGCTCCCACAGAGCCCGTCCATGCAGAAGAATCAGAGCCCAGCGCCACTGTCCTTTGCTTCTCAGTCAGCCCCCGCTGTTGGCCACATTCAGAGAGACGGGTTTGGTCGCATGATCCATCAGTCCCATTCCAACTGGAGTTGGTGATCTCCCATTAGTTCTGTCCCACCGTCTCCATGAATGAATGCACCCCTCACGTTCCTGACTTTCTCCCTCATGTTCTCGCTCCTTCTGCTCCTCATCAGGACCTTGGGAGCTCAGTCCAGTGCTCCAATGTGGGGCTCAGTCATTTTCCCCATCTATCGCCAGATGGAGGTTCCCTCACGGTCCTGACTTTCTTTCTCATGTTCTCTCTCCTTCTGCTCCTCATCAGGACCTTGGGAGCTCAGTCCGGTGCTCCAATGTGGGGCTCTGTCATTTTCTTCATCTATCGTCAGGTGGAGGTTCTATGGTGATATGCAAGAAATTCATCAGTATGGCTATAGGAACTGGCCTTTTCAGGCTCCCTCTCCTCAGCTGCCCAAGGAACTAACTGGGGGCGTCTCCCTGGAAACCTGGGAACCCCTCTAGGGTCGAGTCTCTTGACAACCCTCAGGTGGCTCCTTAAATTAAGATATATGCTTCCCTGCTCCCATATCCACCCTTCCTATATCCCAAGCACCCCATTCTTCCGAGCTCCCCCCATTCTCCCCTTCACACTTTTCTCTCCCCATCTTCCCTTGGCCTAGTCTCGCCCAACCCTCAAGTTCCCAATTTTGCCTGGCGATCGTGTCTACTTCCAATATCCAGGAGGATTACTATATCTTTTTTTGGGGAGTTCACCTTCTTATTATCTTCTCATGGATCCCAAATTTATAGGCTCGATGACCTTTAATTATGGCTAGAAACCGATTATGAGTGAGTACATCCCATGTTCATCTTTTTGGGTCTGGGTTACCTCACTCAGAATAGTGTTTTCTATTTCCATCCATTTGCCTGCAAAATTCAAGATGTCATTGTTTTTTACCGCTGAGTAGTATTCTAGCATGTATATATTCCACAGTTTCTTCATCCATTCTTCCACTGAAGGGCATCTAGGTTGTTTCCAGGATCTGGCTATTACAAATAATGCTGCTATGAACATAGATGAGCATATGCTTTTGTAGTATGATTGGGCATCTCTTGGGTAGATTCCCAATAGTGGAATTGCTGGGTCCTGGGGTAGGTTGATCCCGAATTTCCTGAGAAACCGCCACACTGCTTTCCAAAGTGGTTGCACAAGTGTGCATTCCCACCAGCAATGGATGAGTGTACCCCTTACCCCACAACCTCTCCAGCAAAGGTTATTATTGGTGTTTTGGATTTTAGCCAATCTGACAGGTGTAAGATGATATCTCAAAGTTGTTTTGATTTGCATTTCCCTGATAGCTAGGGAGGTTGAGCATGACCTTAAGTGTCTTTTGGCCATTCGAACTTCTTCTGTTGAGAATTCTCTGTTCAGTTCAGCGCCCCATTTTTTAATTGGGTTAATTGGCATTTTACCGTCTAGTCTCTTGAGTTCCTTATATATTTTAGAGATCAGACCTTTGTCAGTTGCAGGGTTGGTGAAGATCTTTTCCCAGTCAGTAGGCTGCCTTTGTGTCTTAGTGACAATGTCCTTTGCTTTACAGAAGCTGCTCAACTTCAGGAGGTCCCATTTATTCAATGTTGCCCTTAATGTCTGTGCAGCTGGGGTTATGCGTAGGAAACGGTTCCCTGTGCCCATTTGTTGTAGAGTACTTCCTACTTTCTCCTCTATCAAGCTCAATGTGTTCAGATTAATATTGAGGTCTTTAATTTGGACTTGAGTTTTGTGCATGGTGATAGATATGGATCTACTTTCATTCTTCTACAGGTTGACATCCAGTTATGCCAGCACTATTTGTTGAAGATGCCCTCTTTCTTCCATTGTGTACTTTTGGCTCCTTTATCAAAAATCAGGTGTTCGTAGGTTTGTGGTTTAAGATCCGGGTCTTCTATACGATTCCATTGGTCAACTTCTCTGTTTTTTGGTCATCTCATTAGATGCTGAAAAAGCATTTGACAAAATTCAGCACCCTTTTATGATAAAGGTCTTGGAGAGATTAGGGATACAAGGGTCATTCCTAAATATAATAAAAGCTATTTACAGCAAGCCGACAGCTAACATCAAATTAAACGGAGAGAAACTCAAGGCTATCCCACTAAATTCAGGAACACGACAAGGCTGTCCACTCTCTCCTTATCTCTTCAATATAGTGCTTGAAGTTCTAGCAATAGCAATAAGACAACATAAGGGAATCAAGGGGATTCAATTTGGAAAGGAAGAAGTTAAACTTTCATTATTTGCAGATGATATGATAGTATACATAAGCGACCCCAAAAACTCCACCAAAGAACTCCTACAGCTGATAAACTCCTTCAGTAACCTGGCAGGTTACAAGATCAACTCCTTTTTTTTTTTAAAACTAGTCTAGTTCTGCATTTAATAAATCAGTGTAGTATAAGTGGGAGTAAAATCCTTTTGAGTTTTAAATTATTGTTCAGAATTTTATTTCAAGTATACTTTTTTAAAGATTTATTTATTATTTTGGATATATATGAGGCCAGCCTGGTCCATATAGTGAGGTTCTGGCTAGCCAATGCTACATAATGAGACCTTAAAATTTTTTTAAGTTATTTTTATTTTATGTGTGAATGATTTTGCCTGCATTTACACCATTTGCATACTTGGTGCGCAGGGAGTTCAGAAGAGGGCATCAGTTCCCCTGGGACTGGTAATGATCTGGCATGTGGGTGCTAGGAATTGAACCCAGATCCTCTGCAAGAGCAGCGAGTGCTCATAAGTGCTGAGGCATCTTTCCAGCTCCCACCACAACTTAAAAAGTATACCTCACCCCACCTCTCTGTTTCTCTCTCTTAGACAAAGTCTCACTCCAGTTCATAGAGTCCCACCTACCTCTGCCTCCCAGTGTTAGAATTAAGGGCTGTATCACCACACCCTGTCTAGTCATGTATATGTCTTTTAATAGCAGAAATACTTCTGAGAAATGCGTCTTTAGGTGATCTCATTGTGCGAATGTATTCTAAGGGTACTTAAACAAACCAAGATGCTACAGGTCAGTTACTTGATGTGATCTTTTGCTAAAATGAAAAAACCTGATGACTCAGTGAGTAAAGCACTGCCACCCAAATGTGGGGACCTGAGTTTATGTCCCCAGAACTCATGCAAAATTGGATGCAGTCAGTGTGTGCCTATAATTCCAGTGTCCCTGTGGCAGATAAGATGGCAGGCAGAGACAGTAGAATACCTGGAACAAAGGGAGAAGACTGGCACCTGAGGAACTCTGATAACATGTGACACATGAACTGCGTGTGTACTCACAGACGTACATATAACACTGGGGAAAATGGGGGAAATACAAGATTTGTAAGGCTGCTGGTGGCCTAGCATAGCTTACTGTTTTACAGTAAGCTTTTATAAGTAGGAGTCCACTCAGATCATGAGAAAAGGTATAATGCGATAAATACTTAAATCAGTAACATTTATAGATGGCCCTCAGTTACTGTATCCTGTGCATGATTGTGTTCTGTATCTTCACATATAATATAGGCAGTGTGTTTACATCAACATTACCTCAAACATAAATAATGTGATGTACCAGGGTGTTGTGTTGGCTTCATTGTCACTAGCTGATAGTTTTTCACGTTCATTATAATTGTAAGGGTCTAATGTGGTATATGTGGTCTATCACTGACCAAAACCTTACTATGTAGGGAATGACTGATTTGTTTATGATCACTACATTTAATATTTTATAGCTAGATCTAATGGTAACATCTGACTAGTGTAGCACTCTCTTAGCATGAATTCTTCATTTCTTTTTTTTATTTATAATATAATTAATGCTTCTTTAAATTTTTGTTTTATTTACATTGGTGTTTAGCCTGCATGTATGTCTGTGTAAAGGTGTCAGATCTTGGCGTTACAGACAGTTGTGAGCTGCCATGTGTGCTGAGTATTGAACCTGGGTCCTCTGGAAGAACTATCAGTACTCTTAACTGCTGAGCCATTTCTCCAGCTCCCGCCACCATAATTAATGCTTTTTTTTCTTTCTTCCTTCCATTTTATTTATTTATTTATTTTGGTTTTTCAAGACAGGGTTTTCTCTATAGCCCTGGCTGTCCTGGAACTCACTTTTTAGACCAGGCTGGCCTCAAACTCATAGAGATCTGCCTTCCTCTGCCTCCTGAGTGCTGGAATTAAAGACATGTGCCACTACTGCCTAACTTAATTAATGCTTTTAATAACTTTGAAGCACTACAGTTTTTAAAACAGATTTTAAAATAAGAATAAAGGATAGATTTTGTTTAGAAGTTTTATTATGTACTACCATCAAATCTTAAGTATTTGAAATGTTAAAAATATTTATTATAATAAAAATATTGCAAAGGATTCTAAAGGTTATCTAGTTCCAGTTCCCATCTTTTACATGAAATTCTTAATTATTTCCAGAATGGATATGGTCACGTGGCTTTATTTTTTCTTCTCTAGAACTCATTACTTTGCCAGTTACATTGCAGCCAGTCATAAGTGCTCATACTACAGGAGATACAAGGATCTGGAAATGGACAACACGGACACTTGCCCTGTCTTCATAGAGCTTAAAACCTATTGGTGACTTTGCTTTCTTCCCCCTCCCCTTTTCTCAGGTCTGCTCGAAACTCACTTTGGAGACCAGGCTAAGTTAAAACTTGTAAACTCTGTCTCCTTGGTGCTAGTTTCCCAGGCATGAGACACCACACCTGGGCTTACGGTCAGATTTTTAAATTACTGTATATGTGCATTGTGGTGGGATGGGGGTCCTGTTTGTGCCATGACACATGTGTGATCAGAGGACAAACTTTGTGGAAATGGTTTTATTGTCAGGCTTATGTGGCAAGTACTTTTACTCACTGAGCTATCTCTCTGAGCTCAATAGTGACCTTTAAACACATCTTTCTTGAAGAAGGAATTCAGTTATTTTCATTGCTTTTTGAGATAGGATTTTTCTTTGTAGCCCTGGTTGTCCTAGATCTCTGTCAACTACTCTGGCCTCGAATTCATAAAGATCCACTTGCCTCTACCTCCTGATGGCTGAGTTTACAGTACGCTTGGCTTGGAAATAGAGTGTTAATAGAATATGACAGAATTTCATATAATGTATGAGAATTAGAGAATGTTGTCTTAAGGCATATGTGTTCTAGCTGACATTTGGAGGATAAATTAGCTAGAGATAGCTGGGAAGTTTTTTATGATGAAGAAAAACATATCCCAGGATCTAGAGTTGTGAACATGGCATACTGAAAACGTGAAACAATTCCAGTAGGAAGGCATCTGCCCTTTTCTGCAGAACCCTAGCATGGCATTAATGTTTAGAAATAAAGGAATCCCTTAAGGGCTTGATGCTTTGGGAGTGACCCGCTAGTGATGGGGAAGCACTTTCCTTCAGTGACTTTATAGGAACCAGACATGAACATAATGGGAACAGAATATGAAAAAACTTAGGAATGCTGTGAGACATCTAGACTAGAGAGCAAAGGGGAGATAATAAGGCAATAAGCAGTAAACACTGGAGTTATTTAATACACCTGTAAGCTGGTAAGGCAGAGGAATATTTGAATTATCTATACCCAGTAAGGCATTTTGTAAAGCAAATTATTTGACTTAAACTTTCCCCCTTTTGTTTCACCCCTCCACACTTTTTGGGGGGGGGGGTTAGGAAATAGAATCTGGAAATAATAATCACATACATTGATATTGTAATTTATTAACTTTTAAGATTTTATATTTTTAAGTAAACATACATTAGAATTGAGCTTTTATTTCTTACAGTTTATGGATTTTAACATATGTAGAAGTGATTGCTATTATTTCCACATCAAGACACAGAAGTTCCTTTGTAGTCACACACAGTATACAATCCCATCAACCACTAAGATTTTTCATCTCTGTAGTTTTGTCTTTTTGAGAATAACATCTGAGTGGAAAAATACAATGTAGCTCTTTGTTTCTTTCACCTTTTGTACAGCTTTGTACCTTTGAGGTTTGTGTGTGAGCTTATACCAGTAACTTCGCTTTATTGTCAAAGTATCCCATTGTGAGCCATTTACCTGCTGAAGGATATTTGTGTTGTTCTCAAGTTTCCAGTGGTTGTAAATAAGGCCACTTTAGACATTCATTTGTTTATGTGAACTAATTTGATTTACCTAGGTACTCAGGAATGGGATTATTTGGTCATATTTTAAGTATGTATTTAACCTTTTTTTTTTTTTTTTGAGAGAAGTTCTCACTGTGTAACTGGAGCTGGCCCAGACTCAGCTATTTACAAGCTGACTTGAATTCAAGAACTGCATCTGTCTCTCAGGTGCTGGAATTAAAGGTATTCTCATAAAGTGTTGCTACTGGAGATGTCCATAATCTGAGGGGAGTGCATTTCTCTACTGATCAGTGAGCTGAATGTGTGTGCTCCCTCTGGTCTGCTGGTACGCACTAGTTCCAGGCATGGTGGGCCAGCGAATCGATGCTATTTCTCCTTCTCTTGGAGATTTCAGTGTGCTGAAACAGTGGGGCTTAACTTTCCAGAGTAAAGGGATGATTTTTAAACATTTCAAGAAAAATATATACAATATTCGGGGTATACATTGTTTTACATCTAGTTTCAGAAAAGTTCCCTTACAGTCCATCTGGGAATCACTGATGAAGAATTACATTTTGGAAGTATCTTTGATTTTGTTTTTTAAAACTCATTTGCATAGGTTTGTTTTTTTCTAAAGAACTTACATTCTTTTGCTTTCTAGAAATCTTATATTAATGCTTCATATCTTATTATCTATTTTCTTACTCTGGTGCTTCCTAAATAATAAGCAAAAGATCTAATTTTCCTATGAAAGAGCCAGTGAAGGGGAGAGGACGCAGCCTTCATACAGAGAGCCTGCCCTTCTGTTTCGCATTTCGTTCACTTGAGATTGGCAAAGCAACAGTAGGACTACGTCTCTTCTAATCTTAAATTAGGGGTAATCTTGATTGTAACAACTATGGTTTATCTTAGGCCTTATCAAACAGAAATAAATGTTCACATCAATCTCCTAGAAAGAATCTGGAAGCCAGGGATTATATAGTCTTGTGCCTATGGCATAAGTTGCCTGAACATAGACAAGTTTTTAGTTTGAAATTCTGTATGCAAAAACTGATTTACTTGATGACAGAGACCCATGGATTCAAGGCTTATGTATATTCAGGTGTGTCAATAACGTGTGTTCTTTCATTGTAAACAAGTTGAATGACCAAGTAAAATGAGGATTTACTGAAGGGTAAATATGGTAGCATACAGAATGGAAGGAACAAATTAATGTGAGCAACAAGAAAGAAAAAAAAACATCTCCACTTGGTGCTTCTAGTGGTGTGGTCCATGAAGCACCTTCAGAGAAAGCACATCAGGTTATCTACAGCAAAGCATATCTATACCTGTGTTTGAAGTCAAATGATTATTTGGAGTTTTAAACTAATGATTGTTTATATGTAAATACTATTTAATTTGGATAGTTTTGTTGTTTCACCAGCCAGCATGTCTGTAAGTCACCTTTATTGTTTAACCCTTTGTTTCAGTGCTCAGTAAACTTTCAGGGTTTTTTCTATATGTTTTGGCTCTTGAAAATTTCCCTTGCTCTTTCTTAGTTATATATTTAATGAGATGGAAGCTTATCTCAGGCTACTGAAACAAATGCTCATGGACTCTCTAGCTTAAACAACATTCATTTATTTGTCATAGTTTTGGAGGCTGGAGGTCCAAGGTCAGGGTGCCAGAAATGGTGAGGTTCTAGTGGAGTCTCTCTTCCTGGTTATGTCATCACATGGCATGTCCATGGTTTGTGCTAGCAGAGAGTGATCCTGATCTTCATTCTTTTTCTTGTATGAGTCTCACCTTTTTTATCTTATCTGAGCCCTATTAATTCTAAAGGCCCCACTTCTGAATAATATATTGGGGTTTAAAACTTCAGCATTTGAATTTTTAGTGGGCACAGCACCAGGTGTAGTGTATTATGAGTGTTCCTTAAGGTATAGAGTCCCTTTGTGATCATGAAATGTCTCTTTGCCTTTTATTGTTCATAATGACTGCTAAAAATGCTTCAGACTGTATTATTAGTCTGCCCTGGTCTCATTTCTCTTGCTTCTTCCTATCTACATCCTTCAGCTTCTTTTTCACACCACACCTGCAGTGTCATTTCCTCTGCATGGCTTGCTTGAACTCTTAGTGGATTAGTGCCTGTTGGCATGTGTCCTCATAGCCTGTGCTTTCCTTTTTATTATTGCAAGGTTCTTCTGATTACTAACTTAGTGTCTGTTTTCTCTCAAAGTACAGGGACTGAATTTGTTTTCTTGATCAGCAGGTTAGTGTATTTTGGAGGGTTGCTTGTTGGTTCCCGGCCACCTGGCTAGCTTAGACCCAAAATAATCACACAGAAACTGTATTAATTAAATCACTGTTTGGCCCATTAGCTCTAGCTTCTTACTGGCTAACTCTTACATATTAATTAAACCCATTTCTATTAATCTGTATATCACTATGAGGTCGTGGCCTACCAGCAAAGTTTCAGCACGTCTATCTCTGGCAGTGGCTGTATGGCGTCTGTCTGACTCTGCCTTCTTCCTCCAAGCATTCAATCCAGTTTTCTCTGCCTACTAAGTTCTGCCCTATCAACAGACCAAGGCAGTTTCTTTATTCATTAACCAATAAAAGCAACACATAGACAGAAGGACCTCTTACACCAGGTTAGTGTCTGGCATATAGTCAACATTTTGGGGGAGATTAATGCCTGTTGTAATTATTTGTATGTACACAGTTTCTCACAAGGATAAAATTTCTAAAACGGGATAAATGATTTTCTGTTCATAATGTGATGGCAATTTGATATCCATTATTCTTGCAAGTAATAAAATATTTATCTTTCTAGTAACAGGATATCATCTATCAAAGAATATATGAACTAGTTGGGAGGAGGGTCTCCATCCCTTTAAATATGAAATTTTATTTTCAAATCTCCAGTGATGCCATTTTATGTTTAATACTTGTAAATATTGATGTTTTGATATAGTGCATTCTAATAATTGTAGTGATATTTCAATGCAGGGCAAGTTTTAATATTTAAAGCATGATAGTTAGAAAAGTTTTGCTATTTAAATTTTAATTCATATGAATATTTAATCCCCAGAAAATAATAGTGCTGTGTTCAGTAAATGACTTAAACATAAATTTTGTGATCTAAAAAAATGAAAATATAAGTTCAAGAAGAAAACATAGTAATATAAACAAACCTATCAGCTCTTAAAGATCTTGTGCTTTGGTTTTGTTTGTTTGTTTGTTTGTTTTGAGACAGAGTTTCTCTATCAGCTGTGGCTGCCCTGATACACTCTCTGTAAACCAGCCTGGCCTCCAACTCAGAGATTCACCTGCAAGGTGTGCACTACCAGCAGCCAGCAAAGAATTTTGTTTTCATGTGTTTGACAAATGCTTTTGGTTTTCATGCATTCTTGAGTATTGAACCCAAAGCCTTAGGTTTGCTTGGCAAGCATTGTACTGCTGACCTGTGTCCCTAGTCCTTTATTTATGAATTTTAAAGTGAATTATAGTGAATTTTAGTAGTAGTGATGAAATGACTGTGGCATTTGAATTCCATTATGCCCTTTTTCAAAGTGTCATTTTAATCACAGCCTATCAGAAATTACATTGTTTTAACTACTTAAGTGTTTTTAAGTCCTTTGTCTTAACTTCAAAATATGTAAGATAGTTAGTTATTCAGAATTGTTTTAGGGGTTATAGAGCAAAACACTACTGGAAGTCACTTGCTGTCCAGCTCATGTTAACCTTGAATGGTGCCCTATTTAAATTTATTTGTCAGTGTTTTCATGTTAGATTTCTTTGTTTGGCAGATATTAGGCAACTATTCAATTAATACTTTAGATTATATTAGAGCTACTACAAATGAGATTAATTTCATCTGTTACATATTATAAATATAGTTCAAAGACTTTTTGGTCTGTATTCTGCCAAGAATATTTAAAACCACTTGGTTAAAACTTTGTGTGATAAAACCTCAAAGACAAACTTGGATCAGAGGCCCCTGTTTAGGACCACAGAAGCCAGGCTGAATTCAAAATCATTTTGTACAAATTAGCCATTTTAATTATGGAACACAAAATTTTTAGATAAGAGAGAATTTTTTAATTGCTTATTCAAATGCCTTCTCTTTTGAAGAGAGAATGTAGAGAAACATCAAACTCATACAGGCAGTAGGCAGCAAAACCAGTCATGAAAACTATTGATTTTTACCTCTAAAGCAGCTATATGAAGCAGAGAAAGGACTTATTCAATGGGGATGCACTGAGAAAAGGAACAGATGAAGAGGTCCATTGACAACACACCCTGCGCTTCAGTCCCAGCCCACCAGACTCATCATCTGGATCTCTCTACCTCTTGTCCTCTCCCTCATCCACACTACCATAGTCTCTCATGTTTTCTGTCTATACCTAGTTAATCCCCTCTAGCCCTCATTTAGAAAGCATATCTGCTGATAACTGCCCTCTGCTTAGTATCCTCTGCAAGAACTCGCTGTCTCGCTGGGCGGTGGTGGCGCACGCCTTTAATCCCAGCACTCGGGAGGCAGAGGCAGGTGGATCTCTGTGAGTTCAAGACCAGCCTGGTCTACAAGAGCTAGTTCCAGGACAGGCTCTAAAGCTGCAGAGAAACCTTGTCTCGGAAAAAAAAAAAAAAAAAGAACTCGCTGTCTCATAAAGAAGGCTCGTCTTTATTTATTTTTTTTTAAATTTTATTTATTTATTTTTTTTTATTTCCATCTCCTTCCCTCCTCCTCCCCCCTCCCTCCCCTCCTTATCCCCCTTCCCTCCCCTCCCCTCCACCCATACCTCCCCTCCCTCCCTCTCAAGGCCAAGGAGCCATCAGGGTTCCCCACTCTATGCTAAGACCAAGGTCCTCCCAACTCCCCCCAGGTCCAGGAAGGTGATCGACCAAGCTGAGAAGGCTCCCACAGAGCCCGTCCATGCAGAAGAATCAGAGCCCAGAGCCATTGTCCTTTGCTTCTCAGTCAGCCCCCGCTGTTGGCCACATTCAGAGAGACGGGTTTGGTCGCATGATCCATCAGTCCCATTCCAACTGGAGTTGGTGATCTCCCATTAGTTCTGTCCCACCGTCTCCATGAGTGAACACACCCCTCTCATTCCTGACTTTCTCCCTCATGTTCTCGCTCGGAAGGCTCGTCTTTAATAGTCACCATTGTTCCCTTGTCCTCCTTACAAACTCCAGTCTCTCAGATTTACTTTATTCCTTCCTTTAGCATTTTGCTTATATGCTGTTCTTCTGCTTGGACCATTACTGCTTCTTTAGTGAGTGACTGCTTAATCTTCATCTTCCTTCTCAAAGGACACATCTCTAGAGACTCCCACATTTCTTTTCCATGTCCTTTTAGGCTTGACATGGTCTCACTCCTGGGGTTTTTGTTAGCTTTATACTTTATACTTTTATATTAATGTTTATACTTTTGTGCCATTATTTGATTGACATATTTTTTGTAGGTAGGCTGTAATCTCTGAGTGCAGAATTAATGAATTCTGCTCATCACTCTTGCTATTCCTGCCATATTGCTTGGTGCGTAGGAGGGACTTAGTATTGTTGAATGAATGACTCCCAGTCTTTTCCCATTTCCACTATACCAGTGATTTCAGAGTAACATTTTTATCTTTGGAATCTTATTTGCAATATGCTTTTTATAATTTATCCTCCCATCTGTGGATATAGTGTAGTATCTGGGAAAAAATAGAATTTCAAGCTAGTTATTCCCATTTATAAATTTCACACTCTTAAAAACTCCAACTAGTTTTCTCAAAAGCATGAAATCAGTAATACCAAATACTCCTATTTTTGATCTAGTCTCATGTTGAATTTTATTTTTTAAGTTTTATCATAAGTAGGAGAAGCTAGGAAGTCATTGCCTGTAGAATACAATGAAACATACAGAGAGGTAGTCATGGTGACATTGAAGTTAATGTCTCCAGAAGGAGTGTTCTCCAGAATACTGAGCCTGAAGATTTCCTCAGGATTGCACTGTTATGTGTAACATTGCAAAACAATACCCTGAGTCCCCTTGTTAGTTTAGTAAAACTTCTTTGTTTTAAAGCAAAGATTTTTCAGCCTGTAGTTTAACATTTGGGGATATTATTTGGGAGGGGCAGGGGCAGGGAAGGATTGCTGGGCATTGAAAGACATTTTGACAGTGTACTTGGTTTTTTTTTTTTTTTTTTTTGGTTTTTCGAGACAGGGTTTCCCTGTAGTTTCTAGAGCCTGTCCTGGAACTAGCTGTTGTAGACCAGGCTGGCCTCGAACTCAGAGATCCGCCTGCCTCTGCCTCCCGAGTGCTGGGATTAAAGGCGTGCGCCACCACCGCCCGGCGTGTACTTGGTTTTTACCCATTAGATTTGTAGTACCCTGTTAAGTGAGTTATGACAACCAAAAGTTCTCTCGATACACTCTAGAAGGCAGACTTCCCATCACTGAGAATAAAAAAAAAAAAAAAGAATCACAGCAGGTGGGAAGCGAGATGGCTCAGCAGGTAAAGATGCTCACTGCCAACCAACTCTGATGGTCTGAGTTGTGATGCATGGACAGAACCAACTCCTTCAAGTTGTCCTCACCAATTCCAGCTAGTCTAGGTACCCAGCTTGCCCTAGGGATCCCCTTTTTCTGTCTCCTATGTGCTATGATAGTAAACAGTAGCCTTACTTACCCAGCTTTTTCTTGGGCTTTGGGGATCCAAACTCCAGTCTACAGGCTTATGTAGCTTTGTCCATTGAGCCATTCATCATCAATTGTTGACTTTTTTGTTTTTTGTTTTTGAGAGAAAGTTTTTCTGTGTAGCCCTGGGTGTGTCCTGGAACTCAATCTGTAGACCAGACTGTCCTCAAACTTGGAAATCTGCCTTCCTCTGCCTCCTGAGTGCTGGGATTAAAGATGTGCTCTACAACTAGCCAATTGTTGACTTTTAACTTCAATAAATCATTACAAAAATAAATTGTCCTCATATTAATATAATTTCAACATTTACATTTCAAACATAATATATGGACCACATTATATAAGATAATATATTTGACATAGGACTTATAAAAATAAAGGAGGCATAGTTCTAGCCTAGGTATCTCTCAAAGCTGGAAATTAGGAGTATTCTTTATAGAAGAATATCAAGATATTTGATGAAACACCAGAAATGAAATGGAATTAATAGAAGCTTTAAATTGGGTTTTGAGAGGTATGGTGTTGATCTGTCTAACCCAGATACTACATTAGAGATTAAATGATATCTTTGGTATAAAATTAAAATATTCCTGAGAGTGGTTATAAAGCCCTTGATGGTGATTTCTGCTCAGTGGAAGATGTTTGCTTTGATTGATACTCTTAAGAAGCATGGCAGGCTGGATGAGAAATTGTTGTTCACAAATGTGAAGTAGGTATAAGACAGTTATAGAAATGACAAAATCAGACTGTCTATGTTAGCATAATTGACTGCTTAGTCCAGATCAAAGGGATTTCTACAGCAACAGTCTCTGAGTCATTCTTCATCAACTCTCAATTTTTTGTGCACTTCAGTTTTTTCCTGTTAATACTAATCAACAGAAGATGTACCTTACCAAGATTTGTGCTTTTTCATGCTAGCTCTCTTTGCATTAAGCTTCGTCTTTTTGTGACGAATTATTGAGTTTAGGGCATGTTTGACTGTAGCTAGCCTTTCTGTCTAGTCAGCCAGCTCTCAAGTAATGACATGGAGACTCATTAATTATGTAAATTTGCCTTAGGTTATGTTTGTCCCACTAGCTCTTATTACTTAAATTAACCCAGCCTCTGCCTGGGATCAAAGGCGTCACCTCCACCAACCAATTTAAAGATTTATTTTTGACTGGACTCAGAATTTGAAGTTCTTGGAGAAGACACAGCCAAAGTCTCTTGGCAGTCTATTCTGGTATTTTTCTTTGGCATTCTTCATTCTCTTGGCCAAAAGTTTAGCGTATTCTTTAGCCTCTTTTTTGTTTTCCTTAGTGCATTTTTTCTTCAGAGCAATACATTAGATTTGAGTTTCAGGACATGTGGAATAACAAGATGATGAATCATGGGTGCCTTGGTCTTGTATTCCATACCTTTTTTGTTTAAGGACTTTCAGACAGCATATTGGAGGATATCATCTTTAGAGAGACTGAAAAGTTTTCAGATTCTTTAGGCTCTTTGGGGCTCCATCCACCAGAGCAGAGTAGTAACTGTCAGTCAAGGAATATCCTTCTCTCCTTTTTTTAAAACCAGCACAGCCAGGGCTACACAGATAAACCTTGTCTCAAACAACAACAAAAACAAAAACAAAAACAAAGCATTCAGATTGGCATCCATAAATAGACTTATGCTTCTTCCTTTCAATTCTCCTTGGTCTTTTACAAAAGTGCCCCTGACTCAACAACAAGCACACTCTGCTGTGGGTCAAGAAACCCTATTTCCTGGGAATTGTGTTTTTTCCATTGATTTGGATTCCACAACCCTTTCTTCACCCGGAACATCAACAACTACTTCTTTGGCCATTCACTTTTCATAGACAGTACCAAGCTATTGTTCATCGTTGACTGCAATGAGTTTCTGATGGTCAGTGGCTGGAGAGCAGATACTGGGCTTAATCTGGACACAACTGACCCCTTAGGATGTGCTACCAAAAAAAAAAAAGTATACTTTTTTAAAAAGAAAATGATTGCTGTAGTATAACTACTGGGTTAATTTATTTTCATTTTCCTTATTAAAATATGATGTATTAAATCCATGAAAATACATTATTTTGTGTAGATTCCTTTAGAACATGTTCCTACGTGTGGGAATGAGCATACTGAACATTTTGATAACTACTGCCAAACTGTCTTCCTAGAAAGACTACAGATTCACATAGATATCGACAGGGAGTAAGAGTGTTGATTTACCCTTATTGCCAAAATGATATCACTATTTTAAAATTGCTTCCAATCTGATGTTGAAATTTCATTTTATATTTTAGATCTTGAATTTATTTGAGATCTTGATATTGAGCCTTCTTTCAATTTCTTTTTTGGGCCAGTTATTATTTTTCTATGAATTGCTTTAATTGGCTAATTTTATTAAGAAGTTAAAAATCATGTAGTAATGGCTTATAAACATTTTCTGAGATAAATTTTGCTGAATCTGGGGATCTGAACTGAAGTGCTCTTACGTGATAAGCCATTTCACCAGCCCCAAAATAAATTTTGAACATGAATTTTTTATTAAATACTGCACATATAAATTTTCCTATTGCCTGCTTCTCTGTCAGCTGTACTTATGGTATCTCTTAAAGTGAGATACTTCATTTTGTAGACGTGTTAACTATTTATTCATGGTCTCTGTATTTTGCATAGTGTTTAAGAGAGACTTCTTTGTATAATCCACTCTTTTTTATGCAAGTTTATTTTGAGTTGGCCTCTCTGTTGTTTTCTAATCTTCTACCAGTAGTGTGCTTCTAGTAGTTCCTTTGTGTATCAGGTCTTTGAAATCTGACAGGACAAAAACACCATCTTTCATTAAATTTCTGCACAGCTGCCCTTGCTGTTGTAATTTATGGTTTCTCCTCTTTACCCTCAGATATCACTCCCCTGTGTTGCTGTAACCCTACTGTATTCCACTAAGATTTGTGACATTTGCATTATATGAGAATAGAGATAACAGACTGCTGGTGTTTTAGATGAAATAGTCTTTGAAATAAGAAAGTAGATTGTTCACAGTTAATTCATAGATGGATGTTTTTGTTTCCAAGTCTTTGGCAACATTTGATGTTGATGTTCTTGAATATGTAGCTTCTATATAAACCTTAATGTGTATTAAAATTATTTTAAAGAATAGAAGCCATATTTAAACTAAATTACTGGACTTTGCAACTTTGTCTTTTTATTGTTAATAGGGAAGCAAAGCAAATATAACCAAGCTTTTTTTTTTTTTTTTGCCTTTGGGGCTTATTTCTTAACAATAGGGAATAAAATTAAAATGAAGAATGTAGGAAATTAATTTATTGTTCTTATTTTTAATTAGCTGGAGTTAGATGCTATTCTAAGCACAGCTTCTGTTACCATGGAGTTTTCTTAACTCAGGGTCAGCTTCCTTAAAAGTGCTGGGGCCTGCTTTATGCTTTGAAAAAAAAAATTCTCAGTGGCCTTGAGTAGTGGCTGTAGCCTTTGTTATATCTTAATTGCTACTTTTACATGAGAAACATAAAGTCATCCCCATATTTCTGAAGAATCAGTGCAACACTCTGCATTGTATGCTTAGACTTAAAGCATATGAAATAGAAAGTGGGTATATAGAGATAAATTTTTACAAATAATAGACAATATTAATTTGTTTTGCAATTATGTTGTTCAAATTAAATGAATAGGCTTGATAACCTTTTTTAAAAGTTATTTAATTATACTTATTTATTTGTGGGGGGCACATTTGCTATCCTGTAGACAACTTGAAGGAGTCTGTTCTCTCTTTCCACTGTTTGTACTGCAGGAATTATCAGGCTTGATGGCCAGCACCTCCACTCGCTGAGCCAGCTCACTGTTCAAATTTGACAAGCTTTTAAAGACTATTTAAGCCGTTTGTCTCTCTTTAAAGTATTTCTAGTGCTATGAATTTGTGTGTGTATTATATTTCTTAGGGAAATGTCATTTCATTTATTCTTATACAGGTGGAATATTTAAGGGTTTCTGGGTTTGCACTCAGGGTCTAGTATCTGGGGGATGGAAAGGAGCCTATTCTTTTTCTATACATCTCAAGTTAAGTTACCCTAGATCCAGAAATAGAATGTTTCTATATTTTGGTTAAGATCTGGGAAGTGTCTAGGCAAATCTCACATGGTTCTTAGAGCCCCTGAAGCTACTTTTCTTTAGCATTTCTAGTATATTTAATAGTTGGTAGGCCTAGCACAATACTCACAGAGTAGATCTAGTCAACAGAAAGACATGTCATTGGTCCAGAAAGATCTTACAAGTCATATTAACACACAAAAGTGACCAAATGAGCATTTCCAGAAGTCATCCCCCTCTGTCCTGAAGGTGTCAGTTGTTATCTACTTGTACAGGTGTCTCATCAGTCACTACGTTACCTAACAAGCCTCTGACACTGTGGACCATCTAATTTACACTCACTGGTCCACACCACCTTCCCTGTCTGTACAACTAAAATAAAAATGAGGGAATGCTAGCATAACATAAAACAGAATTAACCTATTTTTCTAGAAACATGCTGCAGTCTCATTTCTTTTATTTCTTTGTTGTATTTTTTTCTTCTCTGAAATATTTAATTTCCCTTTTCTTACGTGAATTCTACTCAGCTCAGCTGCCAGCACCTTGAAACTTCTTTGATTAATTGTCTACAGAATTTTCTGTGTGTTCTGAAGTCTTAGAGCATTTCTCTTCTCAACATGATAACTTGTATTATACTAGTAGTGTGTTTGGATTAGCCTCTTTCCACTGCCAGGCACTTACATATAGATGTCTACTGGCTTTTTGAAGACTAAGAAAGTAGTCCTATTTTTATCCTACTTTCCCCACTTGGCCTTCTGCCTTAAATTTGAAATTTTTTTCTTGCTTTTCAGTTACAGATGAGGATACAGTTAAGAGATATTTTGCCAAGTTTGAAGAGAAGTTTTTCCAAACCTGTGAAAAGGAACTTGCCAAAATCAACACATTTTATTCAGGTGAGTAGTCACAAAGAAAAAAGACATTCTGCAATGCCCTTCAGACATGATCGGTGTTGCTTGAGGCTGGCTTTCCTTGTTTATGCTGCAGTAATGCGATTGGTACTGTAGCGTTTACACTTTATGAGGTCATTGCCTAGGTTCCCTTACAGGTTATAAGACCTTCTGTTATAAATTTGATTTTATCTTTTCTAAATTTTAATCACCATTTCCATATTATCACTTAGGTTAATTTTATGCCCTTTCATTGGCTAGAACACTCATCTTCATCTCTCTAATGCATAGTCTCACAAGTGTCATCTGCAAGATGCTATTGGAGCTTGAAAAGAAAATATTAACTTTATATTTTGATATGCCTAGCTTGTTTAAAGTGTATGTTTTAATGTACTTAACAGAGATTAGTAAAGGAATGTCCTTGTAATTGATTGCCTAGAGCATTGCCTTAAGCATCACAAATCCTGTGGAGCCTAGTTGATAATTAGTTTTGTGAGTACAGAATCAAAACAGTGATTTAGATTCAGAGAGACTTCATCCAGACTTTGAATAAACGTTATATGTATTCCCTTGTACATTGCTGAATGTATCCCCTTTATGTTTGGTATCACCTACTAGATGTAATGATCAATAATGGATTTCCCTCTTCTCTTGACAAAGGCTTTGGAAATACCATAGTCTTAATACTGACATAATCATTAAAAGCAAACAATCAAAACTACTAGTATGGGTTAGTCTGAGGATGACTAGTTGCATGACTTTATTAGTTTCTTTTTCAAAGGATGATTTTTTTCCTCCTAGCTTGTGTACAACTTTTGGTAGCATTTTATTCAGATATTTTCTCAGCAGCCCTCAGATATGTCTGATTATTCTTGTATATGGCACAGTGGGAGACTGAGAGAGGTAAGAAGCAGTATAAAGCAGATGCCAAAACCCTAAGAGGCTTGGTCTGACATTTTTAGGTGCTGTTGTTTTCCAAAATCAGTACTGCTGTGTATCCTGCAAAGTGGATCTATGAACATCTGGTATCTGTGGAGTTGGCCACTCCTGTGTATTTGCTACTGCTGATCTCTTGGTTGCTTACTGAGAATAAAGATGCTTATCTCCCAATGTAAAGTTTTATATCAACTTTCTGTATAATCCTGGTGACTTTATTGCCTTTGTGGACAGTCCATTTTGGGTTCCAATCTATTTTTTTCACATTATCTCATGGCTATACTCGCCCAGAATTGCTCTCCTCCAGATTAGTAAATTCCATAAAATTCTAGGACCATATTTCCCAGGTTTTAAGCTTTTTATACACCTTCTCTAACATCTGGAGACATACATACATACATACATACATACATACATACATACATACACACACACACATATATTATTATTTTGTGTTTATGAGTATTTTGCCTGCATGCATGTCTGTGTACCACGTGCATGCAGTACTGCAGGGACCAGAAGAGGGCATCAGATCCCCTGGGACTTGAGTTACAGATGGTCGTGAGCCACCATGTGGTGCTGGGGATTGAATCTTGGTCCTAGGAAAAAGGAAAAAAGGGCTCTTAATCACTGAGTCATTACTCTAGCCCCCTATTTATTTGTTTTGTTTATTTGTTTTGTATCTTGGAGAGCTCAAATTCCTTCACATCTTCATTTTATTCCAGTCATGTCACACCCTGTATTGATGTCTTTTTATCAGTCATTTTAATCATTTTGTCCCTGTACTTTCAATTCCTTTACCCTTATTGCTTTATATTGTGCTGGCCTAGCAAACTCAGTGCTTCTTGTACCTTAGTGCCAACCTTCTGGACTGCTTCACATAACAATAGAGTTATAGTTTAAAAAATCTACTTTATGACTAAATATGCAAATATACAGCTTCCCAACTTGTTTTGTTTTGCTTTTTTTCTTCCCAGACAGGATTTCTCTGTGTAGCCCTAGCTGTCCTGGAACTTGCATTGTAGACTAGGCTGTCCTTGAACTCAGATACATATACCTGCCTCTACTGGGATTAAAGGTGTGTGCCACTACACCTGGCTAGATCTTCAGATCTTATGTGTGCTTATGCACCTATGAGTGTGAATATACAAATGTTTAAATCATTTAAGTGTTTTCAAACAAACAATATTTGTCTTCTTTTAATCTATTTTTTAAATACTTTTTTCTGATTGATTTTTAAAATGTTGATTGTGTTTCACTAAATTTGGGGGGTTTGTTATTTTTGTTTTTATTTTAAGACAAGGTATCACTGTGCAGTTCTGACTGGCTTAGAACTTGCTATATAGACCAGGCTGGCCTCAAACTCATGGGATTGGGCTGTCTCTGCCTCCCAAGTGCTGGAATTAGAATGTACCCAACCTAAATTAGTTTTTTGTTTTTTGTTTTTTTTTTAATTTTTTTAAACATTTATTTATTTATTTATTTATTTATTTATTTATTTATTTATTTATTATGTATACAATATTCTGTCTGTGTTTATGCCTGCAGGCCAGAAGAAGGCACCAGACCCCATTACAGATGGTTGTGAGCCACCATGTGGTTGCTGGGAATTGAACTCAGGACATTTGGAAGAGCAGGCAATGCTCTTAACCTCTGAACCATCTATCTCTCCAGCCCCTTTTTAAATTTTTTATTATTAAAAATTCCGCCTCCTCCCCACCTTCCATTTTCCTCCCCCTCCCCCAAATCTCCTCCCCTTACCCCATACCCCTCCCCCTCCCTCTCCAGTCCAAAGAGCAGTCAGGGTTCCCTGCCCTGCGGGAAGTCCAAGGTGTCCTACCCCCTCCATCCAGGTCCAGGAAGGTGCGCATCTAAACAGACTAGGCTCCCTCAGAGCCAGTACATGCAGTAGGATCAAAACCCAGTGCCATTGTCCTTGGCTTCTCAGTCAGCCCTTATTGTCCGCCACATTCAGAGAGTCTGGTTTGATCCCATGCTTTTTTATTCCCAGTCGAGCTGGCCTTGGTGAGCTCCCATTAGACCAGCCCCACCGTCTCAGTGGGTGGGTGCACCCCTCGCAGTCCTGATTTCCTTGCTCATGTTCTCCCTCCTTCAGCTCCTCATTTGGACCTTAGGAGCTCAGTCCAGTGCTCCAATGTGGATCTCTGTCTCTATCTCCATCCATCGCCAGATGAAGCTTCTGTGGTGATATGCAAGATATTCATCAGTATGGCTAAATTAGTTTTGAACATTGCTTTTGATCCATATTGGGTTGCAGGATTCAGTTTGAAAAGTAGTATCATGGAGTAGATCAGTTTTCAAAAATTATTTTGGTTGGCTATTAACTTTTAACAACTTACCTATGTATATTGGCAGGGCCATTGGGGTACAAATTGATAGTCACTGACTGAGTTTTTGCCAGGTCAGGAAGGGGTGACGAATATGATTGGACATGATTGGAAGACAAGAAATAGAATTTGACATGTGTAGACAGCATCACTTTCCTCCCTAGTTAGCTGCTTTCTTCACAGCAGATTGTCTATAGACTGCAGTCTTCAGCACTCATGCCTGAGAGAAGCCATAAGCAACTAGTGACCTACCTTCTGGGAAGGATTAAGAGAAGCTCTATTTGGCCCAAACCAGCCCCAATACCGTCCTCCTGACAGGGCTTTCCAGTGTTGGGTATAGTTGTGTGCACCACCTGTTTGAGCTTATTTATTAACTCACCTTCATCCACTAAGGTAGCACAGATTACTTAATACCTCAAAATGGTCAGTCTTTAAATGACTTATATTCTAGATCCAAACATTTTACTACCTCCTAATTTTTTGTCTTTCTAATCATACCAAAACTCCAAAAATAAATAAAATAATAAAAGTGCTAATTCCATCAACTAATTACATTTTGAATTTTTAAAGTTTAGATTTTTGTTTAATTTTTTTCTTTTGGCTTTTTTGTTGTTGTTGTTGTTAGCTTTTCAAGACAGGATTTCTCTGTGTAGCCATGGCCATTCTGGAAGTCACTCTGTAGACCAGGCTGGCCTCAAACTCAGAGATTCGCCTGCTTCTGCCTCCCGAGTGCTGGGATTAAGGGTGTGTGCCAGCACCACCTAAATGATTTTGTTTAATTTTATCATTTAAAAAAACTATTTAACCTTCCTACACCAACAAACACTTGCATATAAAGTAGATTAATTCCCGGGCCTCTTAGGATTGTGCTTGTTAAGAGTAAGAAGCTGTTTTTAGTTGAAAACCTTATATAAATTACTTTTCTTATTTTTTTCCTATCTGTTTTGTTTAATTTTAAAAGAACAGTTGTATATATTTCTAGAAAAATGTTTTTGCAATTGAAAGACCATGGGGAAAGAAGGAACTTTTAAAAATGAGGGGCCCCAATTTCCAAGATGAACATAAATGTAAACAACCTCAATAAAGTACTTGCCAAGCCATATTCAATAGTACATTTTAAAAGATCATATGTGATTGAGTTAGTTTTATTACAGAAATGCAAGAATTTCAACATATCCAAATCAATAAGTGAAATATAGCATATAAATAGAATCACATGATCATTTTGATAGATGTAGAAAAATTCCTTTGATAATATTCCATATCCATCCTTTCATTATAAAAAGCCTGAATAAAACAATCTAGTAATAGAAGGATCATACTTTGACATAATGAAGGCAGAATAAGACAGACCCTTTCATAGCCCATATAATAAATATGGACAAATTGAGAGCATTTCCTCTAAAATAAGAGGTGGCATTTACTCTTGTGACTCTTATTCAGTGTAGTGCTTAGAATCTTAGCCAGACCTTTAAGGCAAGAGAAAAGAAACGGGATGCAAAGAGAAAAGGAAGAAGTCAAATTGCCCTTGTTTGCAGGTGATACAGTCCTACACTGGAAAGGTTTTAAAGACTCTATGAGAAGCAATATAATCAACCTGTTAAGTGTCTGGGTAGTCCCATTGGGTAACAGGACCATATCTGAGGGTCAAGAATGGTCTCTACCTGGTGAATAGCTGCCTTGCCTAGAGTGTAATTGAATACTTGCATTATCAGGTGTGCAGGTGCATACCAGGTGCTAGGGACTGTATTGATTTGCTCCAATGAAGCTACCTTATCCAGAAGAGCAGCTGCTATAGGAGAGAACACTTGCTTAAGTTAACAATAAAATCTGTATTTCCCAAGAGTCATCCACCTCTGTACAAAGTAAAGCTAACGCTATGTTAAGTGATAGTTTGTATAGGCATCGCCATCCATTTGTCTTTCAACTGTCTGGTGACACCTTTAAAGTTTTATTGTGATACTAGGAAGTTATAGGAACTTAGGCTTAGCTCCCTGTTTCACACTGTTCTTACTTCTGGATCACAATCAGTATGGAAATCCTACTTGTAGCCTAAAGTCTATTCCAGTTACCCATTTTAGAACTGAGAAAGTTGTCATAGGATGAGTCAGTAAACCAACTTTCTACTGTGAGCCAAACCGGGACGTGCACTTGATGGTTTGAACATCTATGGTTAGTGTGATTGTTAAGTTGCAGTAGTGTTTAGAGATTCTGGAAATTTGTGTCAGTGCGTTGTTATTGTAGACATAATTTTAAGATAGCCTTCAAGCACAGAATGCTTGCTAGAAGAGAGTTTTTTCAGGAATAATTAAGGTTTCAAATCAATTGCTTTTAAGTAATGGTACTTACCCCAGGTTAGCCCAACCTGGCTAGGTGAATCCTTAAAAGTGACTTAGTTAACCCTACATACAAAGTAATGAAGGACTTGAAGTGAGAGTTTCTCTGTTGGTAACTTTGACAATCAGTAGAGACCTCAGTCTTACAACTTCAAATAACTAAATTCAGCTACATCCCAGTAAGTGTGACAGAGGATCCCAAACTCTTAGATGGTCCTGAGAACTGTACTGGCAAGGAACCCAGCTACATCATGCTTGGTTTGTTTATGCCATTAAGTTTGTGCTGGTTTGTTATATAGTAATAGGAAATCAATATAAAAGCTGTTGCCTGGGAATTTTAGAAATGTCTGGAAGTTTCCTTTTCCACAAACCACAGTCACCCTAGAAGATGGCCACTAGGCCCTTTGAAGAAGGGTTGGGGAAAGACTTAATATATTCCTGTGGAAGTGGCAAGAGAGAGCAGCCTGCTGTGTTTCAGTAAGGAGTCTCATCGTTGTGAATTGCCTCTAGGTCTGGAAACAAGATATCAGTTGACTAAACTCAACTGTCTGCCACTAGACTGTGCAGACTTTACAGTGATAAGGCAATATTCTAATAGTTTGCCCATTTGTTTCATTCCTAAGACAAACCTTGATCGATTAACCTTAGCTAAAAATCCTGTGGGCTAAACTGTTCTGGTTCGTGACTCACTCAGTTGCCTTTTATGACAAGCATGCCCATTATATTTTGGGGGTTAAATGCTACCATCTGACCTTTCTCTTCAGGGTCCTTTTGTTGCCACTGAAATCAGTGAGCCCTAATGGCTTCATCTCATATGACTGGGCCTATTCTGCAGTGGACAGCAGACTCAGAGCTCTTCAAAGAGGCAGATGCTTTCCTCAGTGACTTTACTCCCTACCTGCCCTAGTGAAGGGGGTTTCTGGGCCTCCCGGGATAGAATGGAGTTGGTTTTAGAGATGGGGAGTGTGATCTCAAGATATACATAAAAAATAAATTATTAAACATAAAATGAAAGTCAGGTGGTTAAGGATAGAGATGAATCCAATAGAAATAACTTCTGAGAAAGAGAATTGTGTAAATTATGAAAGAAGCAGCAGTGCCAATGAATATAAAAGTACTAATACTCCACTTCAGTGTGTATGACAGTCTCCACAGCAGAGAAGCCTAGAACTCTGAAAAGTGAGTCAACAGATAACTCCTTACTGCTGTTGTCTAATTACCATCGTTATTTACTGAGCGCTAGCTGTGCCCCGTGGCATTTTTATGCTGCACTTAAACTTTACAAGTACTTTTTAGGAGACTTGTATCTTTTTTTTTCACCTATGAAAGGCTTAACAAAAGTTGAAAAATAAACTCAACTAAAATCATATGAATTAATAACAAATATTTGAACATAAATCTGCTTAATTCCATATACTAAAGTGTGATCGTGGAATGTAAGATACAGTTATTTTAAAATGTAATTAACCCTTCATACCAATGGAATCTGCATCTATGAATTCAACCAGTATATTTAGAAAAAGAAAGCAGGAAGCGCAAAGTGCATAGCTCAACTAGCATGTATTAGACTCTAGGTTCCATCCATACCATGGCAAATAGTGTGTGTGTGTGTGTGTGTGTGTGTGTGTGTGTGTGTGTGTAGACCTGCTTTAGCATAGCCCCCACCCTGATTGTGTTCCTAGGAAAAATTGCTTCTATACTGAACATGTTCTTATGCTTTTTCATCTCTTCTCTAAATGCACTTCCACCACTGTTTATATTGTATTAATATTATAAGTCAGGGCTTAAATTTTTTCCGTTCATGACATCTTTTTACCCCCCACAATTTTTACTTGACTTAGAGTATCTAAAATTGGATTATAGATCACATACTTACTGGTAAAAATAATAATTGTACTTTGTTTCATTTCACCATTTATTAAGGATAAGTACAAATATGCATACTAGTGAGGAACATGTGCTTATTTACTTTTATATAACTAATTGAATCTTTGCTGATTCTTTGATATTGTAGGAAACAATAGGAAAAATTTTTAGAGCTGATCAATAGTTTATAATTGTCTTTAATGGCAATTTATAATGACTTTATAATTGTCAATAATGAGAATGCTTGTTTCTCATTAAATGTGTAATAAAAATGGCAGCAGTTTTTATAAGATTTATTTCAGAAATTGTTAGAATTTTTTTAATCTCAAACCAAAATTATTTGATGATATTTTAAAATTATGAAATCTGTCAACTTGTTCTACAGAACAGGAAGCCAGAACTGCACACAGAGACCCTGTTTAATAAACAAATATTTTTCTCTCTTTCTCTCTCAAAAAAAAGGAAAACAAAAAACAAACAAACAAAAGCCAGTAAGACAAAAATAACAAAACAAAAGGCCCAGGAGAAAACCCGGAATCTGTTCTATGTTGGCCAACTGCTTCTTTCTGTGCATGGGGCTTGCCCTGAGTGTGGCTAATGTAATCTGCCTAGTGACGCTGCTGGGAGAAAACTCATTGTCCCTTCCCCAGCAAGCGTCAGTTGAAATAGCTTCTTGGTTGGTGGTGGGCTCTGTATACGTTTCTCCTTCTCAGTTTGTAGAGCAACATAGGTTTTTTTTTAATAATCAAAATTAAAGATAAGAATTTTTGAAACTGTCTCCAGACATTTCAGATAATCAGTTATAACTCTTATATTTAAATCTTTGAGAAAGTTATTTTTGGTTAAACATTTTAAGATATTTACTGTAAATGCTTCTAAAGAATGATTTTTAACCCTATTCTTCCATTTGTTAACTATTTAGTTAAAATTCCAAAGAAGGGTTTAAAAATGAACTACTATTTGAGGCACAGCTTTTAATGAAGCTACTGATTTTTCTGATATCATAAAACATATGATCTCATTGGTGCTCTGATGGGGGCTGTGAGTGCCTCCCTGTGAAACACCAAGTAAAAGTGTTATGTTCGCCACCAGTTTTTTTTTTCTTTTTTGCTACAAATTCAACTTCTCTCACACAGTGTTGCTCCAGCACCATCTATACAGACACTAGTACCATATTCTCACTGGAGAAAGCTCCATTTGTGAGGAGTTTAGCTCTCTGGTGACACTCCCGCTTTCTGATGGGTGGTGAAAGAATAATGTCTCACACATACTTCCTTCATAAACATACTTACATAAAGAAATAGCTGTTTCAGCTAGCTGAATTGCAAACTTTGGGCTGTTTATATGCTTATAATAAACTGCTTTCATTAGTCATTACAAATTATAGAAGTTCGTTTAGAAACAGCTTGATTTGATAAAGGAATTTTATTAATTTCATACCTATACTTTTTTTACCCTGTGAACTACTCTGCCATCTCTACCCCACGAGAGGGTTTTTCTATGTAGCCTGGCTGTCCTGGAACTCCTTCTGTAGACCAGGGTGACCTCAGACTCATAGAGATCCACCTGCCTCTGCCTCCAGAGTGCTGGAATTGAAGGTGTGAGCCACCACTGTCCAGCTAAAACTATTCATTTTTAATAACAGCAGGTAACACAAGATCTCCTTTCATGTAATACTTTTTAGGTTTTGGAATTAAATAAGAAATTTCAAACAAGGAAACACTTTTAATTGACAAAAAATCTTTCAAAACATTATTTTTGTTTATTTGAAGATTTGTTAAAAGTATTCAAACAATGCTGCTATAAACATAGTTTAGCACATGTTCCTACAATAGGAAATACGGCAATCAGAGCTTTGATTCTACTTCTCTTTGTGTATGAAGTTGTAAACACAGAAACATTTCTTTAAACATTTTGTAAAATTACATTTGTTTACTGTTTGCTTGTATGCTTCAGTGTGTTTGTGGAGGCCAGATTACAATTTGGTGGACTTGGTTCTTTCTTCCCACAATGTGGGTCTTAGGGATTGGACTCAGACTGTCAGACTTTTGCAGCAAGTCCCTCTTGCAGAAGTCTCGGTGGAGACCTCCAATTGCCACACACTGCGCCCCTGTGTCTGCGTTCGATGTACTTTTACCCAGTTACACAGACACACACAGGCAGAGAGACAGCGACACAGGTCATCCTTGAATTCCCCAAGAATGCCCCCTTTATTGTGTTCAGGGGCAGATTATATAGAGATAGCCATGCCCCAACCAAACCCACCAGAAACCACTCTTCTGCCATCAGGAACTCCTGAAGGTCTCATGCTCAAAACAGCTGTAGGCACTCAGATCAGGGGGTTCCAAGAAATTCAGGATCTGGGGTCTCACTGCTCCCAACACCTCTGACCCTTTTGCCAGGCCTTCAGAAATATAGCTTATATAGAGCTCTTTTAAAATAAGATACATAAAAGAAAACTTAATTATTTATTTAGATACTGGGGTTAAATCCTAGGGCTTCATGCATGCAGGGAAGCACTTTAATAACTGAACTATATCCCTAGCCCCAATGTTTACTATTTTATAATATGTAATTTTAAGTCACGATATTGTACACTCATCACTATCTAATTCCAGAACATTCTTGTCATTCCTCAAAGGCATACTGCTCCTTATTCCTGCTAGCAGTCACTCTACCTTCTCTTTCCCTGGCTACTGCCAGCTGCTAATTCCCTATTTTGGACAGTTCATCTAAGTGGAGTCATACCATACTTGGGGGTGGTGTTGTCTGGCTTATTTCACTTAACATACAATTAAGGCTTATCCACGTTGTAGCATAAATTGATACTTACTCTTCTGTATGGCTGATACTCCATTTTGTATATATGTTTGTATATCCACACACTACCTTTTGTTTATCCACTCATTACTTGATAGATATTTGGCTGGTATAAGAACTTGTTTATATTGTATGCAAGGTTTTCTGTGGCTGCCTTATGTTCAGTTCTCTTATGTATATACCTAGCATGGGTGTTGCTGATCATACGGTAAATTCTGTGTTTGTTTTCCAAATTCATAATATTTGTACTGTTTTATGTTTTCACTCTTAGTGACTGCACGTTTCTTTAATCTATGAAAATAGGTGCAGTAACAGTTTTGCAGGGAGTAAAGTATGAGGTAGAATGTACAGATGTTGTGCCAAAATGTTTTCTCCCATCTGGTTCTACATATCATGTGTAATATTTTTCCTAGAAATTCTAGGGAAGAAAATTAGTTTAATCAAAAAAATTAGAATTCAGTAAAAACAAAAACAATTCAAAATTGAGAGCACTTGTCACTTCTTTTTTATATAAGATTAGAAGATGAGTATACTTTATTTTAATTTTAGATTTTTAAAAAGTTTTATATGTTTGGGTGTTTTGTTTACATGTATATCTTTAACCTGATTGGACAATGCCCTTTCCTTACAGAGAAGCTGGCAGAGGCTCAGCGCAGGTTTGCTACACTTCAGAATGAGCTTCAGTCTTCACTGGATGCACAGAAAGAAAGCATTGGTGTCACTACATTGCGACAACGCAGAAAGCCGGTCTTCCACCTGTCCCATGAGGAGCGTGTCCAACATAGGAATATTAAAGACCTTAAGCTGGCCTTCAGCGAGTTCTACCTCAGCCTCATTCTGCTGCAGAACTATCAGGTGCTTAGATTACCCTAGGGAGTGGCTTTTTAAAGTAAACTCCAGTAAGTGGAATTACCTTGATCTACACTGAGTCCCCCAAAGGTGACATTGTCTTTATTCTTGGGGTTCTTGTTTGAGTTTAGATGTCTTTGTTGGCCAAAAACCATGCATTAGAAGGATTAAAACTATTAGCAAAGCTAATAGTTTTTAAGCTATACAGAGAGAGAGAGAGAGAGAGAGAGAGAGAGAGAGAGAGAGAGAGAGAGAGAGACTTTTGTAGGGCAGAGGAGATGGCAATGCGAGCACCAGAGTTCAGGTTCCCAGAGCCCATGTTAAAGCCAGGCAGGCGTGGCAGCCACCTGTAATTTACACATACAGGAAGGAGACGGGAATTCCCAGAGAATATGGCTAGCCAGAAGTGGAAAGCTCTTGACTCAGCAAGACAGCCTGCCTCAGTAATATAAAGTGGATAGCAAGTGAGGAAAATACCCAACACCAACTTCAAGTCTCCACACACATATACACTTAGTTAAAAAACAATTCATACGCTATTTATGGGTACCTTTGGCTCAGAGAATAGCAGTTTGCTTACTATTTGAAGGAAGCTCTTATAGTGGTGAATAAAAATAAATGTCTATCAAAATGTTGGCTATGTAGTCTTTATATTCCTAATGCATAGCTAAAGTTCAGAAAAGCATTGGATCTTTCTGAGGCAGACATTAAGAAACGAAAAGCAACTGCACAGCTAACATTTTTGCAAGTTTGCCATAATAAAACAAAAGAGCTGAACATTTTAGCTTGGTACCAAAAGAATCCCAGTTTTGTAAGCGGAGACTGCTCTTTTTGTTTCCCGCCCACCCTGACCCAAATAATCACACAAAAACTATATTAATTACAACATTGTTTGGCCTATTAGCTCAGGCTTTTTACTGACTAACTCTTATATTTTAAATTAGCCCATTTCTATTAATCTGTGTTTCGCCACAAGGCTATGGCTTACTGGGTAAGGTTCTGTTCTGGCATCTTTCTCCTTCTGCAGCTACATAGTGTCTCTTAAACTCTGTCTACTCTCTTTATATCTCCTCCAGCCAGGCTCTATTCTGCCCTGCTATAGGCTGAAGCAGCTTTTTTTTTGTTAACCAATGGTATTAAAATATATTCATAGCATACAGAGGGGAATTCCACATCACAATTTTATTATTCACAGGATACAGTGTAACCATATCAAAAATAAAGAAATTAGATCATGCTAGATATGTGTAAAGGTTAAATATATAGGCTTTTATAGCACTCAATAGTTTTTACACCCAGTATGAAAAATGTGAACATCCATTAGCCCTATATTAGGATATTCATTTATTTGTAATTTGTTATAAGTTTGTTTATATAATTGTTATGAAAGATAATAAACAGGTTATGTTCAATAATAAACATTTACATCTCTGAGTCTGATGTACTAGTTTGCATTTTATTCTCTAATATAACTTAAAATGAATGATTAGCACATTGCAGGATGATAGAACATCTAAAAAGTAAAAGTTATGCAAGAAAAGTTTTACCTGTAGTGACTGGTGATACAGCTCAGTTTGTAGAGTGCTTGCCAGCAGGCATGAAACCCTGGGTTGGATCTGCATAAAACTGGGTGTGGAGGCACATGCCTCTAACTCTGGCGCTAGGCAGATGGAGACAAAGGAATCTAAAGTTCAAGATCATCCTCACGTACACGAAGTTGAAAGCAGTTTGTGTAGACTTTAAGACTCTGTCTCAAAATAATAAATAAAAAGGTTTTCCCTGAAGTGTTTCAATTTTAAAATGCAGAGTACCAGAAATCCCCTATCTACAATGATCTTAATTATTAATATGTATGCTTTTCCCATCGTTTTCATAATTTTTTTGATAATTTAGTAGTTTGTCATTCAAAGAAGAATCCACTTGAGAAATAATTCAGCAGAAAAGTAATAACATAAGAGAAATAAATGATAATTCCTTTGTTTCTTTTATATACCCCAGGCTGATTTAAACTTGACATCCTCCTACCTTAGCCTCCTAAGTGCCAGGTTCATTATCTACATACCTAGGCCCCTTTTTTGACATTTTCCCCAAAGCTTTATAATTTGATTTTTTTTTAGAAATTCATATTAGTAACTAAATATTTAAAAGAAACAATGCTTTTCCACAGGTTTTAAAGTATTAACCGTGTGAGTTGGAGAGAGAATTCAGTTGTTAAGAGCACTTGCTGCTCTTTTAGGGAACCTGAGTTTATTTCCCAGTAGCCCTTTCACTATGCTCACAACTGTCGGTTGTTGTTGTCCTCTTCTGGCCTCCACGGGCACCTGTACGTGTGTGATATTTAGTTACATGACATATATTCAAAAAAATAAAAATAAATCTTAAAAAAGTAATAGAAAATATCCATATTTCCACCTTATTTTGTGTTGTTAAAAAACAAAACAAACAAAAAACAAGAACAAAAATGCTGCTTTGGATGCTCTGGAACTGGAGTTACAGACAGTTATAAACTAGGAATCCAACCTAGGTCCCAGGTCTTCTGCAAGAACAAGGTTCTTAACTGCTGAGCCATCTCTCCAGCCTCAATAGTATTTCTAAAAGTTCTGTTGTGGAGCTGCAAGGATGACCTGACTTCAGATTCCTAGCATCGAAGTAAAAGGGCCAGTTTTGACTACTCTGGCCTATAATCCCAGGACTGGGGAGGAAGGCAAAGAGGATATTTAGGGTCAGTCTGGCCAAATTTGGTGAGCTCCAGGTGAAAGACCCTGTCTGAAGAAAGTAAGAAAGGGTGGAGATCTAGAATATGATGCCCAAGGTCACCTCTGACCACCTCTGCATCCACACACATGCATGAACACACACACTTACACCTGTTTCTAAGTTGAGCAGTCTACTGTACCCAAGAAGAGTTCATGATCATGCATTATGGTATGAGGAATAGATTCTAACAAGTGAGCAAGAAACCTTATCAGCAAATACAGACAGCCTCTGGTTGGTAGATCTCATCTAGACTTGCAAATCTGTGTTTCTCTGCCTTTCAGATGATGGGCAAACAAGTGAAGGTGAGAGTGTAGGAAAATACAGTATTTTGATTTTGTAGAAATTGAAGGAATGCCAAGCTCCTACCCATTGTCACCTGCCCTGTGCAATGGTTCTTTTCTGCTGACATCCCCTGCTTACTTCCATCCCTAAATGGAGGAGGATGGAAGGAAGAACAGAGTCAAGAGAACTAGAGAAGTGTCCGTTGTACATGCCTGGAGGAGTGAAAACACACTCTTCACCACCCTTCAAAGAGCAGAGTTAAAGCAGATGGGTTCAGTGCATGAGAAATGCAAAAAAAAAAAATTTCTGAAAATAATCTACTGGCCAAAGCAGGAAAACAACCTATTTTAAAATGGTTAAATGTGGAAAGTTGGAAATGAAAATGTTCTGAGCTTAAAATTTTCATTAATTTACTTGGAAGAAAAATAACTGAGTTGTGTTTCCAGTAGGATTCTACCTTGGAACCAGTAAGTTACAGGAGAGCCTTATCCTGGTAGGCAGTGAATGCTTCTAGGAGGCGCTGCTGTTCCCCAGGGTTCTCAGTATTGACTCAGTCAACTCTGTTGATGTCTGTTGCTTCATTATTTTAATGTTCTCTAATGATTGTAGAATGATAATTGCATTTCTCTTTTCTTCCTATAGAATCTGAATTTTACAGGGTTTCGAAAAATCCTTAAAAAGCATGACAAGATTCTGGAAACATCTCGTGGGGCAGATTGGCGAGTGGCTCATGTAGAGGTGGCCCCATTTTATACATGCAAGAAAATCAACCAGCTCATTTCTGAGACTGAGGTACAACACCTCTGCTTGCTTGCCGTATATGTTCAGTATCATTTGTATGTATTTTAAAGAAATAATTCACTATTTTTGTTCTTTTATAAATTGCTTGGTTTAGAATACCTGTGCTCTTACAGAGGTCTCTTTCCTTTTGCTTTATCAGTATATTTATGAAGAGGCTATCAGAACATTATATACATGTGTATTTATATGTATTGCTTTTATTTAGAATAATTTATACAAAAACTTGACAATTCATCTTTCTAGGCTGTAGTAACCAATGAACTTGAAGATGGTGACAGACAAAAGGCTATGAAGCGATTGCGTGTCCCACCTTTGGGAGCGGCTCAGGTTAGTATCAACTTTAGTGGCTTGTTTCCTTTTCCTTTTCTTTTCTTGTTATTTCTTTTTTTTTTTTTTTGCTTTGTTTGTTGTTTGTTTGTTTTTCAAGACGGTTTTCTCTGTGTAGCTTTGGAGCCTGTCCTGGAACTAGCTCTTGTAGACCAAGCTAGCCTCGAACTCACAGAGATCTGCCTGCCTCTCCCTCTCAAGTACTGGGATTAAAGGTGTGCACCACCACTGCCTGGCTTTCTTTTTTTCATACTTAATAATTAACCCAGCATTGCTGTTGACTGTTGTCATTACCTTAAATTTTTTAAGCCAGACTTTTTAAGTAATTGATATTGTTTCTCTCATTACAAAAAAAATAGATTCAGGCATGGCGGCATATGTTTTAATCCAGTACTTAGGAGGTGAAGGCAGAATAATCATTAGTTCAAGGCCATCCTGGGTTACATAAGACCCATGTCAGAGAACAGAAAGAAGGAAGGAAAAATTAGATGCAAGCTATCATATCTTAATGAATTGCAGTACCTTACACCTATCTCTTAATGCTCCCCCTCAACTCCCTCTCCTGTTTGCTCTTATACACACTTGCTTCTTGGCAGTTGACTTGTCGACTAAGATGAAGTTTTTTGTTGTTGTTCGTGATACGAGAAGTTTAGATGTACTGGGCTACCATATAGCTTTTTCCAAAATAGCAGTTATACCCCTTACAAAAGAGAGGAGGGGCTTATTCATTGCTATGTAAATATCTTTTGTCACATAAAGCATGTCTCAATAAATTAAAAAAATTATCATGGAGTATTTTCTTTGATCACAATGTTTTGAAATTAATAATAAAAGACTTCTATAACTTAATAACTGGACTGTTTGAAAAATTTAGACTTGATTTATACTTAACAGTAAAACACTGACACTTTCTTTACAAGACCAGGAACAATTTGTATATTCAGTCTTAGGTCTGTCATTAAACCTTTTCCTGGTGATTATAGCCTGTGTGATAAGATCAGAAACAGACATAGAAGGTATTCAGGTTAGAAAGAAAGATAAAAATACTGAGGTTTTGTTGTTTGCTTGCTTGTTTATTATTAGTAAATTGATGATCTCTGTAGAAAATCCAGTGATTTGTATAGTATTAAGCTATTCAGGGAGTTAGCAAGCTTGCAGAATACAGTACCAGTTTACAAAGAATCAAGTGTATGCCTGTACACCAAGTACAGTTAAAAGTCAAAACTTTACCAATAATGCTACAGAAATAAGAAATGCAATAGTAATAGTCCTGGCAAAAGAGCTGGAGATTTTTACATTGGAAATTACAGAACATTGCGGAAATAAACTACAGATCACTTAAGTGAGAGCCAATTGAATTATGGATGGGCTTATTATGTAAGTAAGCTCAGCGGTTTTAGGAAACCATTTTTTAATTTTAGTATAGCATAATCCATCTAAAATAATCTCAGTCAGGATATGGTATGAGGTGTGCAAGTGTGTGTGTGTGTGTGTGTAAACTGGTAAACTAGCTTTAAAATGCATGGAAATGCAAAAACCTTACAATAGTCAGTACATCTTTGAAACAAATTAAAGGTTAAAATATTACTACTACATGGTATAAAAAGCTACAGTAGAGTCAAGATAGGCAGACACTTCAAAGGAGCAGAATAGAATCTAAAAATATGCAAAGATATGTATACAACTAATTTTCAATATAGGCATAAAGCATGCTAGTAGAGGAAGAATAATCTTTTCAACAATTCAACAGTTGGATTCTCTATGCAAAAAGAAATCTAAGGCCTTTATTTATATTTTATACCAGGTATTTCTAGACATAACATGGACCTAAGTTAAACCTAAAACAAAATTTTAGAAGGAAATATAGGAGACAGTCTGAGCAACTTTGGATGACTCCAAGACTTTTTAGAAATGACATCAAAAGCATTTCATCAAAGTTAAAAGCAAATCTTCAAAAGACCCTGTTAAGGAGAATGAAGAATATTAAACTAGTAGAAAATATTTATAAAACATGTCTAGTAAAAGGCGTATTTTACTAAGGAAATATAGAGAACTCCAGTAGTTAGCAAGGAGAAAATGACCTGAGTGTCATCAAAGCTATCTAAGTGGAGAATGGGAGCATGGCAAGGTGTTCCACTCCAGTGTTCTACTCCTAGATATTTATCTAAAATAATGCAAGTATATGTCCACAAAGAAGTCTTTTAAATAAGTGTTCATAGCAACTTTATTTGTAGCAGCCTAAAGTTGGAAACAGCCTGTTTCTATCAGTAGGTAAGTGGATAAACAATTGTACTATATATCTTCTCAGCCTGAAAAATAATTTGTTGATACATGCCATACATAGGTAAAAAGAGAGAGAAAGAAGGCACTTTTTTTAAGTATACACTATCTGACTCTATTTACTTACTATTTTGGAAAATGTAAACCAGTAAACAATGACAAAAAACATAGCATTTGTTGCCAGTCAAGCTGGAAGTGGGGCAGGGAGGCTTGGGCAGGAAGGAAAGACAACAAAGCCCATAAGGAAACTCTTAGGAGTAGTGACTGTGTTAGGGTATTTTTTTTTTTTTTTGAGACAAGGTTTCCTATAGCCCAGACTGACCTCAAATTCACTACGTAGCCAAGATGACCTTGAACACCTGGTGCCTCTGCCTGAAGTGCTGGGAATATAGACATGTACCACCATGCCTTGCTCCATATATTGTCTTGATCATCTTCACTATGGTTGTGATTTCATAAATATCTCTATATATTAAATCTCATAACATCAAATAAAATAATTTAGTGTGTGTTCAATTCATTGTATGCCAGTGTATTCAATAAAACAGTATTTAAAAAATAGACACATCACAGTCAAACTGATTGAAAGATAAAGAAAAAACCGTAAAAACATCATAACAAACAGAAATTGTGTACATTAAGTGTATATAGTTTATATACTATTTATAGCAGAACAATACTTTAAAATGAAAAAATTAATTAAAAAAACTAAAGCATTTAAAAGTGTGCTTGGAGGAGACAGTCCTGCAGAAAACACAGAAGCAGTTATCTGGTGAGGAAGGAAGGGATGTCATGAGAGAGGGAAGGGCTTCAGGGTAGGATGGTATCTAAAGACTAGGATAGATACTATGTATGTTCACTTTACCAGCTTTTTCCAACATTCTAAATATATGGTGTACATTCTTTTATGAATAGAGTGTATTGTGCAATTTTTGTAGTTTTTAAGAGAAGATAAATTACCATTTTCTAGATGCTTTCACTCAGAAACTGACAATACACATACCTCCTGTGACAAGTACTGGGGGTTTTGATGCTTGTGGGGGGATTAAAGGTGTGACCTCTCAGCTTTCACTACTTTAGAAAGCTGTAAGTCTGTCTATCTGTCCTTCATCCCTTTATATTTAAAATCTAAGGAATTTTTTATTTGCTTTAGAAAAAAGTAATTTAAGGTCAGTTATAGATATAAAATCAATTTTTTTCCTTCCTGAATGAGGTAACCCAGACCCAGAAAGATGAACATGGTATGTACTCACTCATACTAGCTGTAAAGCAAAGGATAACGAGCCTATGGTTCATGATCCTAGAGAAGCTAAGAAAACATACATTGACCCACCTGGAAAGGGGAAGTAGACAAGATTTCCTGATAAAAAAATTGGGAGCATGAGTGTGGGGGAAGAAGAGAGGGTGGAAGGGGAAGGGGGAGGAGAACTTGAGGGAATGGGATATTCGAGATGGAGGAAGGACAGAGATGAGAGCAAGGAAAGATATTTTGATTGAGAGAGCCATTATGGGGCTAGCAAGAAACCTGGCACTAGAGAAATTCCCCAGGAATCCACAAGGATGACCCCAGCTAAGACCCTAAGCAATAGAGGAGAGGGTTCCCAAACTGACCTTGTCCTGTAGTCAGACTGATGAATATTTTAAATATCACAATAAAACCTTCATCCAGCAATTAATGGAATCAGAGGCAGAGACCCTCAGCAGAGTTCTGGGCTGGGCTCCCAAAGTCCAGTTGAAGAGTGGGAGGAGTGATATTAGCAGAGAGGTCAAGACCATAATGGGGACACCCACTGGAACAGCTTACCTGAGCTAATGGGAGCTCACCAAATCTAGCCGGACAGGGAAGGAACCAGCATAGGTCCAAACTAGACCCTCTGAATGTGAATAAAATCAAATTATAATAAAGAAAGATATAATTATAAGTCCATTGCACTGGAGATTTTAATATGCCTAATCACTTAATAACTAGTATAGCTTAAAATGTTGCATTTAAGAGGCTAGAGAGATGGCCCAGAGGTTAGGAGTGCTTATTGTTCTTGCTGAGGATCCAAGTTTGGCTTCCAGGAAACTACATAGGAAACTCAAAACTCCAGTTTCAGGTGGATCTGATGTCATATAGCCTCTGTGGGTGCCTACACATACATGGTGCACATAAACTCACACAGACATGCATATATATAAATAAAAGAATAAGTAAATGTTTAAAATTTCTCACTTAAGTTTTTCTCAGTATAAGATCATAGCATATTATCAGAAAGTAAGTATTCTTGTTTTTGCCATTGACTTTCATCATTCATAGTACCAAAAAGTAAACTCTGAGTAATTCTAACTTAAGAAATGTAGAGATAAATAAATTTTATAAAAACTAAATTGCATTCTAAATCACTCAAAACGTACTTCTATGTGTTCATCTGAAGTCTAAAATTACCATCTTATTTTGACTCATATTTCCATCTCTTTCTCTTTTCTCTGTCTCTCTCTTCCCTTTTTCCTTCCCCCCCCCCCCCCCCACGTGTGTGTGTGCATGTGCGTGCTTGTGCATGTGTGCATGTTCTTAGTCATTTTCCAGCTTGCTGTTGGAGACCGTCTCTCACTGAACCAGGAGCTCACTCACCAGTTTATCTCAGCTCATTGCCTGCAAGCTGCAGGAATCTTTCTGTCTTTGCCCACCTGGCATGGAGATTACAAACATGTTCTGTCCCCAGCTTTTTATGTGGGATCTGCCTGGCTCTTTATGTGGTCTGGGGACTGACCTCATACCAACACAAGTACTTTACTATATGAGCATCTCCCCAGCCCCGCAATACAGATGTCTGTAAAATAACTCAATAGTGTCCCTATCCTACTTATAGAATGATGGGGTGTAAATGATCCTCTGCTTCGAAGTTATAAAAGTTAAAATAATAAAATATACTTTCACTGTAGAACTTTTGGGGTCATACTACTAAGTTACTATACTATAGCATGCATTACATGTGTGTTTGATATCTTTTACTCAAAATTCTGTTTTATGTTCACAGCCTGCGCCAGCATGGACTACTTTTAGAGTTGGCCTATTTTGTGGAATATTCCTTGTGTTAAATATTACCCTCGTGCTTGCAGGTAATTCCTAACTTTTTAACTCATTTGTTCTTATTATGGTTTTTTTTTTTTTTTTTTTTTTTTGGTTTTTCGAGACAGGGTTTCTCTGCAGCTTTTTTAGAGCCTGTCCTGGAACTAACTCTTGTAGACCAGGCTGGCCTCGAACTCACAGAGATCCGCCTGCCTCTACCTCCCGAGTGCTGGGATTAAAGGCGTGAGCCACCACCGCCCGGCTTTGTTCTTATTATGTTTATGTCATATTTTGCCCTTTTATAAAGAATCAAGCATATATCTACCAATTCTGTTGAAAGAAGTGCAAGGTTTTAGAAAGTTGTTTGTAGCCTTTGGGATATAATTTTTTAAAACATTGACCTCGTATTTACTATCATTTTCTAGTCTTTAACTTCAGAATTTTTACAGTTCAATTGTTGAGAACTTAAGCTTAGGCCAGTGATATGGTTTAGTGGGTAAAGATGCTTGCTGCCAAATCTGACTATGTGAGTTTGATCCCAGGTTTCACATGGTGGAAGAAGAAAGTCGACTCTCACACACTGTCCCTGACCTCCTCATGTATGACATGGTACACACACACACACACACACACACACACACACACACACACAAACACACACTAAGTAAAAAGTGTAATTAACTTAAGAACTTGTTTCCTTGGTCATAGATGAAGATAAATATGTTACAAAGTTCATCCACTAAACTTTTTTACTTCTTATAGAGACCCCCACCCCCTCATGTTTTTCCAAAGCTGCTTATAACTGCTCTGCATGCTTGGCTTTGTAGTTTCAATTCAGTGAAATTTCAAAGTAGGGAATAGAGTGTATGTTTAGCATGGATGAAGTCCTGTGTTCAGTCCCCAGCACTACATAAAACCAAGTATAGTAGCACATACTGATAATCCCAGCATTTGGGAAGGAAAAGCACAAAGATCAGGAATTCAAGGTTTTCCTCAGCTACATAATGTGTAGATAAGCTTCCTAAGCTTGCCCAAGAATTTATAGCGCCCTTCAGTAGCATTTCACATTACCACTGCTTGAAAAGCTTCAAATGCCACACCTGTTATTTTTCTCATTATTTCTCTAGTATTTCTTTCCCCAGCCATGCTATTCTTTGTGGCATTAAAATGTTAGGTAGTACCAATATATTCAATTCTCACATATCTGCTATCTATGTTCATTTCCTATCTAGGCAAATTATTCAAGCCTATGGCTACAAATACTATCTATATGCTAATGGCTCACAAGTATATATCCTCTCTCCTCTGAAAAAAAGATCTAATGGCTGTTTGGAGATCTAATACACACTTCCCATTTAAGTAGACAAAAGGACCCTTAATTTTTTTAAGTCCCCCAAATAGAGCCCAGACCTTTTAGTTCCTATTTATTCTGTTTTGGCTGAAATTATCAACTTAAAAAGAAGAAAGATTTATTTTGGCTTATGTAAAGATATTAGTTCTTGATCACTTGGCCTTGTCAGTTCAGGCCTGTGGCAAGGCAGAATATTATGGTGGAGACTATGTTGGAGTGCAAAATTTCTCACCGAATGGAAGCCAGAAAGTGTACACTGGGGAGGAAGGATGTTCTAGTACAGGCTTCAAGGGTCCTTCCCAGTAACCTTCTTCCTCCAACTGGGCCTGACCTCTTCAAGTTTCTCCCTCCCAATAACACCAGGAGCTGGGAACCAACACACATGACACATGACCAAGATATGTGAGCTTTGGCCAACCCTTAAGGCCCAAACAACATCCCTTATGTTTAGTCACTAATTCATATAAGAAATCCTATTGCTCTGTCTTCATACTCTGTTTGAATTTGAATTTGAAATTTTCACTTTCACTACACCCATTAGCACTGTCCTTGTCTCAAGAGCCATTTCCTGTTTACTGTACAATAGTCTTCTGGACTTGTCTCTGTTTGCATCCAGTGTTGCCCTCTTCTGACCACAAGTTTGTCAAGGGTGGCTTCTCCTTTCCTCAGCCCCTCTCTCATCAGCCCATGTCCCCATGCAAAATCTATTTATGGTTTCTCTTACATTCAGATTCCTTACCATAGTACACAAGACTTTCGAGGATATTGCAGTTAGTCATTTCTTCCTTCCTCTCCTTTCTTTCTCCCTGTACTCATTTTCATTTACTATTCTTTAAACACATCTGTTGTCTAAGGGATTCTTTTCCATCACGGGTGTCTGTTTGCATTTCCTTTCCCTTCACTTAAACATCTATTCAAATGCTGTCTCTTCAGTGATACCTTCCGTGGTCACCCTACACTAAAACGGTTTATTCTATATCTTTCTGTTCCTTTTGCCTACATTAATTTTCTTAAGAATGCTTGTCTGACAGGATCACATATTTATGTCTCTGCTTTCCCACTAACATGTAAACAATGTTTGGACTTGATAGCAAACTTCTCAATGCCTGGGCTTTCATCTCTAGTACTGAAACACTACATGGAGCATAATAAGAATTCAAAAGTTTTTGAGAAAATTTGAATGGGTGGAAGAGATAAAGAGTTGAAATTAAATGATGTGCAGAACTCATTATTCCTTGCTTGCATTCTCTTCAGCACTGCCTCTCGCATTATCAAGTTATAACCCAAATTGTAAAGGCTTTTACATGAACTTTGCCTATTGACAGTATGTTTTCAGTGTATTATTAGAGTTCTTTGGCTAGAGAGAGGATTCTGCCATTAAAGGCTAGGCTCACAACAACATCAAGAGTTCACCTTTCCACCAGTTGCTAAGTATTATGCACCCATAGCTTACAATGTGACATTGATGAGATTTATGACCAATTTACTTGTTTGTTTATATAAGGTAATTATAGTCTCTACTTATATAAAATATATGGAAATTCTGCAGTACAAACCCCAACCTAGAATGTCAAACTAACTGCCATGAAGAGAACGGAAGTCCTGCCTGAGTTTCAGTTTCAGTCCCCCATTTATTGTTAGTTGTTATGGTTGTGTGGACAACCCTTAGATTTTTTAAAACAGTTTTCTCATCTATTAAATATACTCAATACCTTACAGGATTACTTGAGAATTTATTTGTTCATCCACAAGTAGCTTTAACATCTGGGGTTTGTGTGTGTTGAATGAATGTGGATTCAAGCACAGTCACATACCACTACACGTGTGGGAAGTCAGAAGACAACATCCACTATCATTCCATCTTGTTTTGAGGAAGAATTTCTTTACATCTGGTATGCCAGACTGGCTGGCCCACAAGATTTACCTGTCATCTTGTTGCTGGAGCATTTGGATTACAGATTAATGTTATAAAATCATGCTTTTTGTGTGGGTTGTTAGGATCCAAAGTCAGACCCTCAACACTGGCCACACAGGCACTCTGCTCACCAAGCCATCTCCCCAGCCCATCCACAAGTCACTTTTATGTATCTCCCAACTGTTCCTAATCCCCACGAGTCTTACGATATAAAAGCTGTTGGGGGCAGAGGGATTGAGTTGTGTAGCTCAGTAGCAGCATGCTTGCCTATCATAAAGGAACTCCTGGGTTAGAGCCCCAGTACTGCAGAACCAGATGAAATCAATCTCTTAGACAGGTGTATAGCATACTTGTAGTCAGCATTTAGCAATGGGACTGGGAGAACCAGGTCGTTGGTGTTATCCTAAGATAATAGTTCAAGGCCATCCTGAGCTACCTGTAATCCTGCCTCAAAAGTATGAAAGGTGATAAATGTTCTAAACGGTACAATGAGACAACAGCATTTTCTTAATTAGACTATTGGGGAAGACGCTGTGAAAGAAGTGACATTTAAGTTAGTGGGATTAAAAGCATTACCAGAGAAGGAAAGAGAGAGTAACTTAGTTGGTCAGGTGTAGGAAGAGAGAGGGAGTTGCTAGAGGGGCCGGTTAGTAGAACAGGGTGAAGCCCAGCTTTGAGAGCAGTGCACATATGGTGAAGCACATCAATCCCAAGTATAGACTGCACACGTGGATCTCTCTTTAGGGAAATATGTTACTCATTTATGAGTGGATTTACTTGTCTAATTTCCAAGATGTATGTGGTGATTTTATCCTCCCTAGCTTAAGACAAGGGAAGAAGCAAATGTCTTTCTTTTCATGTGAATTAAATGGAAAGGGTTTTTGTTTGTATGTTTTATTTCTTAATTTATGTCAAGATGGGGTTTTAATAAATGTAGACTGTATTACTGTGATAGTTTGACCTTTGAAATGCATGCAGTTTATACATTTAGCATTGTGTATTATGTTCTAACCTCAGAACCCTTCTTTGTTTGATCTTCCTGTGTACTGGTGAGGGGGGAGGGTAACCAGAGATAAAGCCAGCTGTCTATCCTTATTTATCTCCCCCCGGGTACTCAGAAGATAACAGTATTGAGAGTCAGAGGGGATCACAGCAGTAGTAATGCATGTACAAGCACGATTCTTAGAGCATTCACATAAAAATTATGTGCATAATTGCTGTGGTTTCTCATGGGGACTTGGCCCGGTGTTCAATAATTTGCCAGAAAAAAAAATCACACATTATAGAGTTTTAGTTTCATAAAAATGAAATTTTTGCTGTATAGGCTTTTAAATTTTTCTTCTGGAAACCTTGGCTCTATTTGAAATAATCACAGTATGCCATATTTCACTTACTAGTTTATCATTTACAGTAATATAATGGTGTAAATTAAGCACTTGTAATTAATAAGACTATTGATGGTTGAAATCTCTTGAAAATAATGTGGCAGTATATGTACAAATTTGATAATGGTTTTAACTAACTTTAGTTTTTTTACAAATTTAGCTTACAACCTAGGCTCCTACAAGGTAAAGAAATTATTTATTGTCATGTTGCTTATAACAGCAACATCTTAGAAACTGCTCATATAGCTACTGATTGTGAACTGTACAAATGAGTTGTGTTGCCATATACAATGGCATATCATGGTTGATTGAGCTGGAAATAAAAGGGAGGCATAGCACTTTGGAGAATGACTTGGCACTATTTACCAAAACTGAGTATATATTAGCCTATGATCCATTTTTAGTAATAGGAATGCGTGCATATATCTACCAAGAAACATTCAAGAACATTAGTAACTGTACTGTGTTAATGTCCCCAAACTGGAACAGCCCAAATGTTCATCAACAGTGTAGCAGATGTCTTTACCCAATGGGATAGTATGTAGCCGTGAGAAGATTGAAATGTAGCCCATGCAAAAACATAAGTGAATCTCACAAACAAATGAAAGTGAGGTTTATATAACATAAAATTAACCATTATAAAGTAAACAAAAGAAGCCAGACACCAAAAGTACACATTATATTATTTAATTTACAGGAAGATAAAAAATTAGTGTTAGAAAAAGAGTGCTTACCATGGCTGGAAAGAAGATGTAAAGCCAGGCCTTTGGGCACTGTTTTGTATTCTGGGTCCTGATTCACTGTTGCTGAAATTTATCATACTGTGTACTTAAGATTTGTTCCATCTTCTATAGTGTGTAACACCTACATTTGAAAGTAAGTTAGATTTTTGTGTGTATTTATGAGAAAAATAACCACTCTAGGATGTAAATGAAAAAAATAAGCTTTAGGATCACCATGTATGGATTGCTGCTAATCGTAGTTGGTTAGTTGCTTTGTTTTGAAAGTTACTTGGTATTTTTCAGTATGTGAAGAATTTCTTGGAAGGTAATAGATAAAACTGTTAACATGGTAGCCTCTAGGGAAGGAGGTAGGGATTTGAATATAGGAAGCTTCTTACATCCTTTATATTTAGAGCCTTTTCTCTTATATACATACATATATATATATTTCTTATTCCTAAATATTTTTAGCAAAAGGAAAACTGGTTTGGTCATTCAAAACCCCAGCATGGAATGGGGAAAGGTCATGAAACCCCACCTGTTGCTGAGGATCCATTGGCAATTGATGGCTCCTGGTGGACTGAGTGTATTTGCTTCAGGGATGTGTTCCCGGAGAGGCTATCCATGCTCCAGTAGTGTCTTTCACCTATGTCCATAAAGGCAGTGTAAAGTATTCTTAGTGTTTTGATCACAATTTACATGTGTAAAATTCTTAATAAAAAGAATAACAAACAAATCATAACAAAAGGAAAACTATTTGACAACTTGATTCATTACCATGAGGACTATAATTTTGTAAAGTTTCGAATAGGCTTCTGTTTGGGTTATTGATCTTGTTTTGTTTTAACAGATGCATGGTAGTTTGTATATAACTTAGCTACATTGTTAAGTGCATCAGGCTCTAGAGCCAGATGACTGGGATTAAATCCCTGTGTCCTTAAACAGGGGCTTAATTTAACTGTTTCTTCAATGTGTAGAAAACTGATATATGTTTTTTGCTGTGAAAAATTAATGAAATTGTGCATATCAAGCACTAAAACATTGATTGACTTCTATTTTTCTGAAAATAAAGTGACCATTGGAATTTTGACAGGGATTTAATTAAATGTATAGATTGACTTGTCATCTTAACAATATCAAATCTTCCAATCTTTAAGCATGGCATTTTTTTCTATATACTTAAGTCTACTTTAATTTCTATATATTTTGTCACTTTCAACATATGAGCCTCTCATCTCCTTGTTTAAAATTACTACTAAATGTTTTATTCTTTGGGGTACTGTTATAATTAAAAATTGGTTTTGTAATTTTATTTTCAGATTGCTTATTGCTGATGCATATAAACACAACTGAATTTTGTGTGTTGATGTTGCATTCATGACCTTGTATTCTATAGCTTTGCCAAAACTACTAACTCTTACAGTTGTGGCTTCTTTGGAATCTATGCTTTGTTTTCTGTCATTGTAATGTCTGGGGTCTTTGCTTAGGATTCAGGATGCAAAGCTACAAATGTGCTTTTCTACTCCTCTAATTTTCCAGCTAATCTTGACTCTGTGGTTCATTGTCACATAGCAACCAGGACAGTCTTTTAAAGTGATTACTTGGGTCTTAACCCATTCAAAACCTTTTATTAGTTCATACATTAGAAATAAAACCTAAATCTGAACAAAGTACTACAAAACCTTGTCTTGTTGCTGGGAACTTCTGATAATAGTGACCTTGGCCTTCTATCACTAAGCTTCTTGTACTTTCTCTCTACCTGGAGTCCTCTAGAGATTCCAGGGGTTCATTCTTCACTCTTTAAGGCAAGTGTATCTCCTGAGAGTCTTTATCTGCTGATTTTACTCTTATCCCTCTCACCATATACTGTTAGATAGAAGTTAAGTGGAAATTGGTATCTTGTCTATTATTCACTTGAATCCCCAGTTCTTAGGATGATGTTGGGTGTAAAAAACATCTAGTAAGTACTTGTTGTATAAATGTTTTATTTAGCAACTAATAGAAACTAATGTAACTGATATATACTGAATACTGATAGAGTCAAACATTAGGCACTTGATGTGTTTTTCACATTTAACTGTCACAAGCATGTGAAAGTATGTTGATTGTTTTTGGGTTTTGGTTTGTTTTTAAAATAGGTCTCATGTAGTCCAGGCTGCAAAGTTCTATGTACTTCTGATCCCCCTTCCTCCACCTCCCAAGGCCTGGGATAACAGGCATGTATAATTCCAATTTTATGCAGTACTGGAGATCAAGTCCAGTCTGAGAACAGACAGTATTTTCATTGACCAAGAGGAAACTGAAGACTAGAAACTCTTAAGTTAAATAATTTATTCTACTAGGATTTGATATACAGTTTATATAATATTTGATTCCAAAAAATTTTTCTACCATTATTTTTAAGTTATTAAATGTTTTTATACTATAGAGACTACAAAGACAAATAATAAATCATTATTTAAATTAAGTAAGTATATAAATTTGTAGAGATGAAATAAAAGAACACTATAGATTATGGGAAAAATAACTTTTTTAAAAGATGAAATTCATTGGGGTTGGCCATTGGGGAGTACTATAGGATGAGTTTGGAAAAAGTAAGTTGGAAACAGATTTTTTTTAAGAGCTTAAGTTTGCAGACCTAAGGTGTTTGAACAATATAATTCTAGGAAAGCTGTAAAATAATGAGGGTACTGAATGTTTGTATGGGCATATGAGCAATATAGTACTTGAGAACATGGGCTTTGCACAAAATTATGTAGGTTACAACTAGGTATGGTGGTGATGCCATTAATCCTGACAGAGGCAGGTAGAGTCGAGGCCAGGTCAGCCAAAGGCTACATTTAACTCTGTTTTATACTAGCTCAGTAAACCTGAGCAAATTACTTAACCTGTCTGTGCTCCAGTTTCCTCGGAAAACATGGACATAGTAATTTTTAACTTAGAGAACAATTATAATGAATTAAACTAATTGTTACATGTAATAGCACCAAGAATAAGGCTAAACACTATATTAAGCACTCAATATGTGTCAACTATTGTCTATTTATATGACATTTAAATTCTCACATTGTCTTCTTGTGCTTTGTAGCTTTTCATTCTTTAATAACTCTGTGAGGTAGAAGTTACTGTATCCAGTTTAATGGTAGAGAAGGCAATGTTGAAGAGGGAGGTATCATAGGAAAAACCCCAGAAGACAAAACTAGTCTTAGACCTGGCTGGCTTGATGTTGTATGCCTTTAATGCCAGCACAGAGGAGGTAGAAGCAAGAGTTCAAAACCAGCCTGGTCTACATAGCATACTCCAGTATAGATAGCCAAGACTACATGTCTCAAAACAGAAACAAAAACTGGTCTTACCATTTCAAAGCTATTTAGTTCTGTAGTACTAAAGCTTAAAATAAAACAAGATAAAACACTTATAGGACAATGGAATAACATGTTAAAAACCAATTTTGGAGAAAATTATTCTAATGGCATTTTGCAGAGTCTCTGAGGCAGAAGAGGAAAGAATCTAAAGGCAAGTTTATTGGATTCTTAAAATAATCTAGATACAGATTTTCTTTATGAAAACTTCCTGCTAGGGTTGTGTCTGAAAGAATGAAGAAAAAAGATAATTAAAGGGAACATTGTAGATTTTACAACTAACTAATACATTTTTTTCCAGCCGTATTTAAACTTGAAACAGATAGAACTGTATGGCCCTTGATAAGAATCTATCGGGGTGGCTTTCTTCTGATTGAATTCCTTTTTCTACTGGGCATCAACACGTACGGTTGGAGACAGGCTGGAGTAAATCATGTCCTCATCTTTGAACTTAATCCAAGAAACAATTTGTCTCATCAGCATCTCTTTGAGGTAATAAAACAGAGTCTCATGAATGTAGTTTGCAGTCTTGATGAGTACTCAAATTCATCTTCCACTTGAAGATTGTTGGATTCTTTATTGTTTTTCTTACCTTTGTTTATTAAAGGTTTTTCTGTATAGTGATAAGAAGTAACTTTCTTTCTTTTTGTGTTCCCTGTGCTTTATAGATTGCTGGATTCCTGGGGATATTATGGTGCCTGAGCCTTCTGGCATGCTTTTTCGCTCCAATTAGTATCATCCCTATATATGTGTACCCACTTGCCCTTTATGGATTTATGGTCTTCTTTCTTATCAACCCCACCAAAACTTTCTACTATAAATCCAGATTTTGGCTGCTTAAACTTCTGGTAAGTCTAGAAAGCTTATGCAACATTTTTAGAGTAGTGTTGTTAGTCATTGGCTACCTCAAAGGTCACTCATGGCTGCTGAATTTTACAGCCCATATGTGTGGTTCACATTGCGCCACGGGAGTGGTGCCCAGCTTTAGGAGCAAAAATGTTTTTGACAGAGACTGGATAACCTTGAAAATTTACAGCTACAGCATGCAGCTCTGGAAAAGTACTTTGTATTTTTGTCCTCCAAGTGACCAGATAGTGAATTGATTTTGCAAATTATGATTATTTATTATTTTGTTATACAGGTTATTTAACTAGTGTGATAGTATGTAGAACTTAGAACTTTTGGCTTCTTTCTAAAGAAAAGAAAGCCAGGCATAGTGGCTTCGTGTAATTCCTGTACTTAGGAGATAAAGGCAGACGTATTAGAAGTTCACAGTCATTCTCAACTACATAACAGGTTTAAAGCCAGTCTGAACCTATCCTGTTAAAGTTGTGATACTATTGTTCCCACTTGTCCAGTTGATGTGACTAGTTAGCCAAGCCCTTTATTGTAGGAGCAATTGGTTCTCCACCAAGCTGAATTTGAAGCCAACTTGTATTTTTTTGTTTTGGTAACTTCTTTCTTTATATGATTTTGCATTCAGTTTTTTGAGGTAGAGTCTACTTTTATAGCCCAGGCTGACTTCAATGTCATGGTTTTCCTGCCTTAGCCTCAAGTCAGGGTTATAGCAAGTGTGCCACAGTGTTTGGCCTTTGCCCGATTCTTTTTTTTTTTTTTTTTTTTTTTTTGGTTTTTCGAGACAGGGTTTCCCTGTAGTTTTAGAGCCTGTCCTGGAACTAGCTCTTGTAGACCAGGCTGGCCTCGAACTCAGAGATCCGCCTGCCTCTGCCTCCCAAGTGCTGGGATTAAAGGCGTGCGCCACCACCACCCGGCGCTGCCCGATTCTTAATGATCTCAAAATCTTTTAACAGTGGAATAAAGAATGTCCTGGAAAATTATAGCTGTGTCGTTTTGTGATAGTGTAAAGGTAGTTCTGGGAGGATCTGATACACTCTTAAATGAAGCTGGCTTTATTTTTGAAGTCAATTAAGAATGTTCTCATGTATATTTTTCTTAGATGATGGATTACAGCTGATAATAGAAGGAGGAATAGTGCTTAAAATGAATCACCGTAATACTTTACTCTCCTTGTTCATCATACCTCCCTGAAAAATATAATTTTTATTTCTTTTGCTTTTTGTTTTACCCTAGGGGATTAGCAATACTTGTTTAAAATTTTAAAACTGAAACATGCTGCCCTTGGTGGCTCATTCATGTAAACCCTGCATTCTGGAGGCTGAGGCAGGAAAATTGCCATGAGTTCAAGGCCAGTTTGGTCTACATAGTGAATTTTAGAGTTAGACCCTGTCTGAACTTACACGCCCATGCACGCACACCCGCACACCCACATGCACACTGCCTAAAACCTGAAAACCTAAAACACAGCTTTCTTCCCCTATTTGTTTTGTTTTAAATGAAAGTGAATGCTTATAGCAACGAAGAAAATAATATGGCCAAATTTTCTTGGCTTTTCCAAAGTTGAATATTATTATGAGAATTTTACCTTCTACTAAGATTTTTATTACAAATTAAAATTCTTCCTTTTTCCCTCTTGGGAGTAGGGAAGACAACAAAAACTCAGGGCTCATGATACACCTCAGTTGATAAAGTGTTTGCTAGCTGAGGCTAACCTGAAATTTAGTTTGTAGACCAGGCTGGTCTTGAATTTGCAACCTTCCTGTATCTGGAACATGAATTCTGGGATTACAGGCATGTACCAGAACCTAGCATCAGCATGCTTTTAGAGAAGGTGGTTTGGGTTTTAGAGGGAGAAGAAAAAATAGAGCCGCAATTTATCTCTTGAATATATTAAAAATATTTTCTTAGATGAACTATACGTGTAAAATCCCTATAAAGTATTGGGTTTTTTTAAAGATTTGTTTCTTTTTATCTTTTTATATGTGGGTACCTTCATATGTGTATGTGTGGTTTGTGCTCATATAAACTAGAAGGTGGCATTGGATCCTTGGAACGTATAGATGGTTATGAGCTGCCATATGGGTGCTGGAAACTGAACCCAAGTCCTCCAAAAGAGCAGCAAGTACTATTAGCCACTGAGCCACCTCTTCAGTTTATCTATAAAATTATTTCTAAATGAGGGATTTTTTTGGAAGATTCAGGAAGCTTATTATAATAATCTCATTGTGATAACAGGATGATGTAGTTGTGTATGTTGTGTGCTAAGTGCGCAATTCCCCAGTGCATCCTTTACTTAAGTAGAAAGCCACAATTTCATGCATGGCTACTTACTCTGATTAGTAGAATGATCCCTGTTGAGTAGATGTTTATGTATGTGGCTGCAGTGTGTGTTACTAATGCAGATTGGTTGATTGAATAGACTAGCAATGATGTATAAGAAGGAATCATAGACTAGTAAGAAGCACTCTTAGAAGCAGTGAAATGTAGAAAGAAACACTGATTTGTTGCTTTTGTTGTGTTGTTACCAAAACAAATAATATTACTGTGTATAGGTCATTTAAATTCAGTTGACATATTTATTTTATTCAAACTTCACTGATCCAATTAGTCCCTATAATGTATGACAGAAAATTAATAGAATGTTTTCACTGTAGCTATATTTCTTTGAATTGTTTTTTAAAGATTTGTCCAAAATAAAATGTTTATTTCTCTTTTTTTTAAACCTCCAATTTTTAGTGTGGAAAACACATATGTCATGTGATCATAATAATAAAGTACTTTTATGTTTATAGTTATATGGGAATATGTATTATATTCATAGTTACATGGCAATCTTTGAGATTGGCAAATGCCACCTTCCCTTAAAAAAAGCTCAAGAACTTTAAGAAACTAACTTACTGCAATATTAATATGTCTAGTCTAGCACAGTCTATTTATACCCATTAGTCTCTTTCCTACATCTGTATTTGCCCCAACCAGAATTTCAACTAGAAAGTATAAACAAAGCTCCAGATTTCCAACAGTAACATTACCTTATTCTTCCAGTAAGCTAGCTCAAGATTTAAAATAGAATTGGGCAGTGGCATGCATGCCTTTAATCACAGCACTCAGGAAGCAGTGGCAGGCGGCTCTCTGTGAGTTCAAGGCCAACCTGGACTACAGAGTGAGTTTCAGGACAGCCAGAGCTACACAGAGAGACCCTATCTCAAAAAAAACAAAAAACAAAAAAAAAACAAAAACAAAAAGAAGTTTTAAAATAAGAGATCGTTTTTTAACCAATATTTTCTTTAGTTCTATAGTAAAATCATGTGTACACTCACATGAACTTAGGGGTCGAGGAGATGACTCAGTGGTTAAGAACACAGGTTGCCCTTTCAGAGGACCCATTTTTTAGTACCAGCATTTATATGACAGCTCACAACTGCCTGTAACTCCAGTTCTAAGGGATCTGATTCCGTCTTCTGCCCTCCAAGAGCATAAAAGCACACGCATGGTGCACAGACATACATGCATTCAAAACATCCATATGCATAAAATAATTTTTGAAGTAGAACTGCAGCCTCATATAGTATATATTTACCTTCAGCTATCATAGATTCGACATGTAGACTTACGTCCCATCCCCAAGATAGCTCATAACGTATTTGCAAATATTCTAGGACCTAAAATGCTGTACCCTAGGCCAGTAACTTACCAATCACCCACCAGTGATTTGGTTTTTTTGTGCATTTGTCTAAACATTCAGAATTAATTCTAGATTTCATAATACTATTACTCTAGGGTTCTATCATTTTAATCAAAGAGTAGAGGTAGAGTATTTGGAAGGCTTTGGCTAGAAGTGAAAAAGAAGAGTAACATGATACTCATTTAGAAAGAGGATTCAGATACATCTGGAATGAGGTTGACTGTGTATAAATGTCAGTTAAGTATGACCGGTCAGTCCTCTTGACTTGCCTGTGACAGAAGTGCTTGTTCCTTTCTGTTTTCTAGGGTGTCCTTTTTAATGTGTCTCTATGATACATTTGCCACAGGGTGCTATATTGTATCTCTGTGCATTTATTTGCCCAACTAGACTGTGGGTCTTCTAAGCTTTTGGGATCACTTTTTATATCTACATGTCTACATACTTGACATACAGTAAAGACTTAAGTCTTTGTTAAAATGACTAACATTTACTCTTCCCTCTTTTTATTTTTACATCAATGCTTTCCTCTTGTAGTTTCGTACCTTCATCCTTTATTTCTTGTTGCATTGCATTTATCTGCTTCTCTTATAGGAACATTCTGGACTAGCCAGGTTTTGAGGATGAGGCTGGCGATTAAAAAAGTAATGGAGGTTTGTCTCGTGTCAGAAGGAAACAATTTCCCCTAGTCTACCAGTTTTGCAAAAGTCAACTACTAGAGAACTGTGGCAACTCCTTCAGCCAATAGCCTTTAAGATACTGGCCTACTTTGGGTGTGGTCCTTTGGTGATCCTTTGGTGTTATATTGGAAATTATCCTCTTGCATTTGTTTCTTTGAATTATTTAAGTCTATTCCACATCCTAGAGTATCTCAAAATATTACAGTAGCTCAAAGCAGAGTCTACATACATGGACTGCTAAGACCTCATTCTGCCTCTTCTCTGTAAGGAAGTGTCCTCTGTCTGGAGCTTATGGTGTAATAGCATAACTTGTAACCTGGATTTTTGGACTCAACAAAATATAAGGGAGCTATCAAGAGAATAAATCATGGAACCCAAAGATACCAGCTCCATACAGCAATATCACAAAGCCTGTATTATTGTTTTGTGGTCTAGTTCCAATTCCAGTATTTGTTAGGTGACACTCAGGATTGAGTCATACCATTTAGTCCTGTGTCTCTCTGAAGAGAAATGCTTATGGATTGAATTTGTCTACTAAATGAATATATCCAGAGAGCTAGAAATTTATACTCATTTTCAGAATTGCTACTTTGACAGAGTAGTACATCATTATTATCTTACTCTTTTTTATAATAAAATCAAGGGAATCTGACAGGATAAATATAAAAGCTATCTGCATCCATACTCCTTTGCATGGAGTCATCCAGGCACTCTCCACAACTTTTTATTCCTGGTGATGGCATTAGTGTCTGAGTTTTCTCTTCTCTGCAGTGCCAGAATTTCTCTCTGAAGTTATAACAGGTTGATATAGAGCAAGCCAAGATGAGTTTATGTTTAATGGAATAGCAATAGTACCTAACTTTGGAATTGAGTTGGGCATGGTGGAACACACCTATTGTGTAAAGGTGAGGCCTGTCTACATAGTGAGGCCTGTCTCAACCTACTCCCCTTAAGAGGAGTTATTATAAAGATTGAGCTGTAGCAGTCTATAAACCCTAAGAAAATATAGTTTTTTAGTTAGTGTTCAATATATTTGCTTAATAGATTGACCATTTTCAGGACGGTGGTAAGAGAGGTGATTTTGTGGTGAAATTCAGGGTTAACAAGCCATTACCATTACGTTAGTGGGATAAATATTACATAGGCTGGGGTTGCAGTTCAGTGATAGAGCGCTTGACTTAAGCACAAGACCCTGGGTTTGAAACCCCATGCTGTAACAATGTCATTTAGGTTAGAGAATGTGACATGCCTCAGCTGATATAACCACCCTTCCCTACCTGTATTTTACAGGCAAAGAAGAGCTTTGTATTTAGTTTGCTAAGTGCTTCCCTGTCCAGCAAATTTTCTTTGTAACCTAAATATTAGATTTCCTCTCTGTATTTCCAGCACTTTTTTTTTCTTGGCAGGATTTTACTTTGTAGCTCAGGCTGGCCTCAAATTTGTGGAAATCCTGCCTTAGCCTTCTAAGTGTTGGGCTTACAGGAATTACCCACTCTGCCTAGTTTATTCTCCCTCTTCCTGATCTCTTACTTTTTTACCTGCAGTTCCTACCTGCGCCCCGCACACTCAACACAGGCACACTGTTGTCTTTGCAGTCGTGCTTTCAGTGCAATCCCCGTACTGCTGCTTACCCCAGCCTTTGTTGCATGGGCTTTGTGTGTGTGTCTGTGCTTCATCAGCAGACACTCTGAATGGTCAGACATCAATTGCAGAAATTTAATGTACGGTTTCCTGTTTCTATGCTCTCTCTCTCTCTCTCTCTCTCTCTCTCTCTCTCTCTCTCTCTCTCTCTCTCTCTCTCTCTCTCCCTCCCTCCCTCCCTTCCTCCCTCCTTCCTTTCTTTCTTTTTCTCAGTTTCGAGTATTTACAGCTCCCTTCCATAAGGTAGGCTTTGCTGATTTCTGGCTGGCCGATCAGCTGAACAGCCTGTCAGTGATACTCATGGACCTGGAATATATGATCTGCTTCTACAGTTTTGAGCTCAAATGGGATGAGAGTAAGGGCCTGTTGCCAAATGATCTACAAGGTAGGCTATGATTTTGTATTCACACTGCTGAATTGCCAACATAAACCAAGAAATATTGGGAATGATAACTGCGACGGTTGAGGTCATGGTGAAAACTCATCCAATAACATTACAGATTTAATTAAATGTACTTGGCATTCTGTTAGCAATCTCCTGAACTGAAATAATTTGGATTTTAAATTGTGTTATTTTAGCCATCCACTTGCCAAGAAATTTACAACTTATACTGAAGAACTCTGCAGTTATTTCTTCAATGTTCCTATGTGTTGGTAACTGTATCACAAATGCTAGAGTGCCAGCAATTAGTCTTCACAAAAATGCTTGGGATAGCATTGTAGGTACCGTGATCAAAGTACTGATTGCTTAGAATCAGGTCAAATGCCTTGGGAAAAGTTGTGGTAGATTGCTTTACAAATCTTATTTGAAACCTTTATTTTTCTTCTGGCTCTGTACCCACATTTAAGGTAATGCCAGGTTTGTATAGTTAGGAAGTTTGCATTCATCACAAAGATCTAATATAGACAGGTCATACATAGAGCATCTACTCACAAAAGAGAATGAAAAATTGGGTGTGACAGCCTACCATGCACTTGCTATCCCCGCACTGAGGAGGCCGAAGCTGTAGGATAGTAAGTCCCTGTTCAGCGTAGGCTGCATAATGATGAAACCCTGTCTCAGAAGTAAAAACACAACAAAGCAGCAGTAAAAAATTAATAATGAACCCTATACCTTGTTCTTGATTAAAAGGGAGTCCATAGAACATGTGCTCTGTGTACATATTTTATAGTACTTGGCATTTATAAAACTGTCTAGGTACCTGTGACTTTTGTCGGTTTTCCATATGTTTAACATCATAGAACAAAACAGTTTTTTTCTTCTTTTGATTCATAGACTCTTTTTCCTATAGTTTTATTATTGCACTTGAAAAAAATTAATTCTAGGATATTAAGAAGTCTAGAGGACAGATTTTCCCAGTAGTTCCTCTGTAGTTTTTACCTTTTCTCATTGGCTTATCCACCACTGAAAAGCTTGAGCAAATAGTAAGTAGTTACATAGGAGAGAATGACTGAACCCATGGGGATGACTTGGATTTTATTCGCTGATGGGTATTTGGACTGTGCGACTAAATGGTGTGAACAATTCATTCTTTTGAATTGTAATTTTTCCTTCTTCTTTGAAATCTTCACAGAACCAGAATTTTGCCACAGATATACATATGGTGTACGAGCCATTGTTCAGTGTATTCCTGCTTGGCTTCGCTTCATCCAGTGCCTGCGCCGGTACCGTGACACAAAAAGGGCCTTTCCTCATTTAGTAAATGCTGGCAAATACTCCACCACTTTCTTCACCGTGACCTTTGCAGCCCTGTACAGTACTCACAAAGGTATGCTGAGACTTTCAAATCTGAGTTGTTTCTTCCTGAGTCTGTTGCCCTGGACCTTACTATTTGTGCTGTTGGTTTCCACTGAAGCTCCAGACCCTGATTATCATGGTTTATCCTTGAATACAGTTTTAGTCTCATTTCACTGTATATTAACAAACATCATTAACAAGAATCACAGTCGATCAGATAGGAAGAATTATGTTAATGTTCGAAAGCCTGAATTATGCTCAGTGGATTTAACCTATGAATGCCTTGGGTTTTCATTTAGTGTTTTTTTTAAGAGCTCCTTGTTCATTAATGAGGTTAGGAAATGGGTAGGTGTACAAGATTCCCTCTGGCAATCAAGTATATTTTTAATCGTTTCCCTTCACCAACTAGCAGGGATTGTTTCCAGCCCATTTAACTGCAAATTGAGTTCTCTGATCCCTCTATTTTCTTGTCTCCATGGCAACCTGCTATTACTTGCTACTGCTCTTCTATTGGGAAGAGAAAAAAAGCTTTTAAGTTCTGAGCCACATGCAGACACTCCTTTTGAATTTTTAACCTTTTCCCAAGAACTGTCAATCAGTTATTTCACTTCTTTTACTAAAACGCATTACAGTATCAGCCCACGACTTAGCCACTACAATTTCTCATCCGTAGGTGGCCCAGAAATGTGACTAATGGAAACCAGTAGAGTGCTTTTAAATACTCAGGTAAACTGTTTTCAGAAACCATTTTTGTGAGGCTGTATTTGTGAGTCTTAATTCAGTGGGACAAAACTGCTGCTGCACTAGCATGTATCTGCTGGTCCTGAGAGTTAATAGTGTGAGATTCTGTGCTTAGAATAGCATGTGGCCATTCTGGGTAAGTGATAGAATTTAATTGAGTACCTTAGTGAGGGAAAAGCTCCCATAATTTTAATTTTGCTGAGGAATGCCACTAGTCAGTTATTACTAGATAATTTATAAATTTGACAGTTGATCTGATACAAGATGCTTTATGGCTCCTCTTACTAAATTATCACAAACACTTGCCTCCCATCTTAGGTAAAAATGAGCACCACTATTTTGGGTAAATATTTTATACTAACAGTACATTCATTAAGGAGCTGACAGTTGCCAGGGCTGCTGGTGCTGTTGACACAAATACACAACACTCACCTCAGGAAATACAGCTCATTCTTGATCCAGACATAAGTGGTGATAGCCTGGGAGCACAGATGCAGGTTGCCCTGAAAGACGTGTTCCACTGGAAGTAGTTACATGAGAGTTTGCAGTTACAGAACAAAGAAAGCCGTAAGTCAGGGCATTTACTGAGTGTTCTGGCGGTGACTGCAAGTAGGCAGGCTACAGCAAACGAAGGGAACACTATAGGTCTGGGGTGTTGTCAGCTTTTAGATTGGTAGGAGCTAGTGTTCTGCTGAAATTAAATTTTAGGGCTGGTAACTCATTCAGGAAAAGGCTCGCTGCACGAAGTTGAAGACATGAGTTTGGTCCCCAGAACCTATGTGAAGGCCAAGCCTGGCAGCAGGCACTTATAATCCCCACTCTGGGAAGACAGACACGGGAGGATCCCTGGGGCCTGCTCAGCAGTCAGTTCAGTCATATCATAGCTCTGGACTACATCAGACACTGTCTCGGAAAACACCGATACCAAGCTCTCCATACACACAAAGAATGCATTTTAAAGATTTTGATAGTCACAGAGATGTTCAGACACAGGAGTAGACAATGAATGGTTTTTAAAGGGTCTGAAGACGGTCTTCAATATTATCTACAATCACACACAAAGTTCAGCCATTCAGCCTTGAAGAATCCTTTAACACAGGTATGACTTTTCTTTCTTCCCCCCTGGGAACATCAGTTTATACAAAGACCTATAATGAGACAAATGATCACAAGTTCAAGGCCTGCCTTAGTTACAGAATTAAGTTCAATATATATACATATATACTCTATATGTGTGTTTATATGTGTGTGTGTGTGTATTTGTTTTTGTTATTTGTTTTTCCAATACAGGGTTTCTCAGTAACTTTGGAGCATGTCCTGGAACTTGCTCTGTAGACCAGGCTGGCCTCAAACTCACAGAAATCCGCCTGTCTCTGCCTCCCAAGTGCTGGGATTAAAGGTGTGTGTTACTACTGAACTATATTTTAATGTGATATAGTTTTACATTGGTGTAAATGTATTTATAGTTGTTGACTTACCTGCTGCATATATCCTTTCACTAAAAGGTGTTAAGAGAAATTTTTCCCCTTTTTTGTAATTATTGAGCTTTGTTGAGCTGTATACTGAGGAATGGCTAAAAGGCTAAGTTTTATGGGGTTTGGAAACTACATGTTTTGAAAGACTTCAAAATAGAGTACTAGTTTGTATAAGCAGGGTACTGGGAAAGCACAGAGCATAAATCTCTGACCCAGCCTGATAGGCCACAGATGAAAAATGATGTTCAGATGACATGTAGCTAAGGATGGACTTCTGATCCCCCCACTACCTCCGCCACCCAAGTGTTGGTATTCCAGATGTGTGCCACCACGCCTGTCTCTTCATTTTTATTTTTGTGATACTAGGATGCTCAGGGTCTTATGTGTGCCATGCCAGGCAAGTACTGTATCACTGAGCTTATCCCAACCTTACCTTGCAGTTGGAGGGTAGAAGCAATCCTGTTTCCTACTTCTGCTTGCCTTGGCCTCATTTGTCATAGCTGCTTTTGTTTCACAGAAAGCCATAACTTTACCTGTATCTATTTACTTCACAGATTTATTGTAAGAATTGCTCATGGAATTATATTATAAACTGGTATACTACAAAAAATGGGTTGAATGGGAAAAGAACAGCTCCCTTTGCTGACCAGTGCTGATGAATTTCAAAACAGCCAGGGCTACACAGAAAAACCCTGTCTCAGGGGAAAAAAAAGAAAGAGAGAGAGGGAGAGGGAGAAAAGGACAAGGTCTCACATAGCTCATGTCGGCTTCAAATTCACTGTGTATCAAGGATGACTGAATTTGTGGTCCCCTTGCATCAGTCTCCCTCTTGAGTGCTGGGATTACAGGAATGTACAATACCCAGTTTTATGGGGTGATGGGGCATCAAACTCAGGGCTTCATGCATGCTAGGCAAGCGCTCCATACACTGTGCTGTATCCCCAGCCTTAAGTTCTTTGATTTTCTTGGGCAGTATTCTAAGAAAACACAGACTTTAGAAATAATTACTGAGTCAAAAGAATCAATTCAAAATGACTAATTATATACTTTTCTATAGAGTGCATGTGCTGTTGCAAAAGCTACATTTATGAGGAAAGAAGAGTAAAAGATCGTGACATAACCTTGTTCAGACTCAGATCTGAGTCTTTTAAAACACTAGTCTGCCAGGGTTACCATAGTAACAGCATTATATTAAGTGCACTTTCAAAATTGTTACAGAGGTTGTTTCTTATGTTATGCTGCATGATTTGTAAAAATGGAGGTGTAAGCATTAACCCTGCACCTAGAATCATTTTTTAGAAGGTGAGGGTTTAGGCAGCCCATTTAGGAAGATTAATCATGATAATATTTCAGTTAGGCCTCTTTTGTTGTATTAAAAAAAGCACATTTGAATTAATTCAGGGCATTTTATTTTCTGTCATTGATTTTTTGGAGACAAAGGAATTCAGCTAGCAGCCAATCTCTGTGTTTAAAAATTCATATTTCATTACATGACCACATTTGAAACAGCTCCTTACAAGTGTTGTCTTGGAATTGGGATTAGAGGAGGTGAGGAAGTGTTTTAAATGGGTTTTGGTTTCCTTGAGGTTTCTGGGCTTTGCAAGAAAAGATCTTTGGGAAGTATAATAGCAGAAAGACTGTGATGTTATTACTTCTAACAAGTTGTATTTCATCAGCTCGCATTGCATTTGTAGGTCCTAAAATTCTGTAATCCTCGTAAATTCTTAGTGGAATTAGACTGTGTTATTCACATAAATATATGGAGGGGGTGCTTACACTCCACATTCCCTGACTTTTGTGGACAGGGTTGGATTCGCTATAAAGTTTTGAAAGAGCATCTCTTGTGTTCATTTACATCCATGTTACTGGTGCCCAGGTCTCGTCTGAATCCCCTTGTGCATTCTGAAGGGTGTTATGCCTCCCTGTGAGGTTTTCTCCTATGCAGCGACCACTTCATTATTTTGAGTGAACACACACAGTCCTGAAATGCTGTTTCTCTGGGGTACAGCTAGTTGCTACCCTCTTGCTACCCTGAATAATAGGCTTCTAGTCCACATTTTAATTGTCTTATATTATAATAGAAAGAGTAATTGTGGTTTTTTTTTTAATTCTTTGGGGAAATTTTTGTTCCATTAGCTTTAAAAGACATATGTTCAATTAAAAAAGAAAACTCATTTGGATAAATGTTCTCATTTTTGCCTTGATATTTAAAGTAGTTCAAAACATTAACCCTTTTGGAACTTAATATATTCTGTTGTAATTTCCTCATAGGAGGAAAAACTGTTTCACAGTCTATCGAGACAAGATTGGCTAAAAGATCTGTTGATATCAGAAAACAAAACAATAAGATACTGATTTCTTCTCATTAGTAATTTAATGCTCTTTGCCATTTTTGGCTATCATTGTACTAATTTTCAAATGATGTAATTGTTTCTATATATAAATTTATATATTTCTACATGTGATATATATATATATATCTTTGAATAAATTAAATCTTTTTACCTTCTTTGTCACTTAAAAGACTTTTAAAAAGTAACACACACATTGACACCTTGATATCATTTTGGTTTTCTCGTCACATTGGTTTTCTTAATTGTTCTTACAACTCATGAAAACAGCATTTCCTATATGTCGTGTTGCTTTAATAACACTAATATTTGTAATATTTTATTGCTCAGAATTATAGGATTTTTGATGCTAAGAAGAAGCAAAGGAGCCAGTCGGTGGTAGCACACGCCTTTAATCCCAGCACTCGGGAGACAGACACAGGCGGATCTCTGTGAGTTTGAGGCCAGCCTTGTCTACAAGAGCTAGTTCCAGGACAGGTGCCAAAACTACAGATAAATCCTATCTCGAAAAACCAAACAATAAACAAACAAAAAGAAGCAAAGATGAAATTTAATTCAACTTACACAACAATGCCTGATTAGAGAGAAATTTGAGGCTTGATAGAATTTTTAATTTTTTTCTAGAAAAAAGATGAGATCACATTTATTTATTAAATGTTCGTGTAAAACTATTAAAAACATCTTTTACTTAAGATAAAGTCCACTTACACAGAGTTTTAAAACCTTTAAAACTTTAAGCATGTGATATATATATATATATGTACATATAATTTTACATTGATGTTATCAGTGAAAAACGATGAACTTATTGTGTCTACATATTTTTAGCACAAAAAGAAAAAGCAAAATATAAGTGAGCAAATAGACTATAAGGGGGCTTATTCCTACTATATGTTGTAGGGAGAGGGGGAGATTTTATATGGATCTCTTCCAATTGTTTATATAGTTCACTAAGGGGGCTTATTCCTACTATATGTTGTAGGGAGAGGGGGAGATTTTATATGGATCTCTTCCAATTGTTTATATAGTTCACTACAGTAAGTATACTTTCTCATCAGCTGTTGCTACATAATAAATCAACCCAAAGTTTGATAAGTAAAATAACTGTAATTTCTTCTTGCTTGAGCCTCTTTGGGTCAGCTGGAAATTGACTGGAATAGATTGGGCTCATATGTTAAGGCTGCCTCTGCTGAACTATCTTATGTGGACATTGTTCTCACTGTCATTTGGGGTGGGTCTGTTCCATGTGTGCTTATTCTGGAGCCTCACCTCATGGAGCTACACTTAGAAAGGAATCTCCTGACATGGCACTGAGGGAGCAAGTCCTACTGCACAAATACATGCAGAGCCTCTCTGCTCACCATCTGCCTGCTTCTTGTTAGCCAAAGGAACTCACAAGACAGGTCCAAAGAAGTCTGTATTTTCTAACACTAAAACCAGTCACCAAACCCAACATCACTGAGGCAAAGAATATTCTTGTCTTGGAAACAGGGATGGGCTGAAGGGAATGGATATTTTTCTTAGCTGTAATCTAATCTACCATTATTTGGAAAACAATTTAAATTGATTCTTTAATTGTCAAAGGACATAAACATAATTTTGCAGAATAAACACATTAACAGTGTTTCAGTTCACTAATGCAAGTTAAAGTAGTATTGATGGGAGAGTGATGATGTTCACTGCAGGGTAGGTTGGTGAGCAGTCCCTCTCTGGTAATTGGTTATTTATTTTGTTAAGAGTCTGGCATGGTAGTGCAGATCTTTAATCACAACACTCAGGAAGCAGAGGCAGGCAGATCTCTGAGTTCAAGGCCAACCTGGTCTAAAATATGAGTTCCAGGACAGTCAGGGCTACACAGAAGAACCGTGTCTCGCAAAACCAAAATATATATCTTTTATTCTAGTAAATCCAGTTCTATAACTAGAATAAATAAAGGAGTTGTGAAAAATTAAGGCGTGTTCATGGCATTATATAGTAAGAAAATGGAACAATGTAACAAGTTTGTAATAGACTTAGTAGCAGCAGTACCTGAAACATTACACAATAGCTTGCCAAAGGATAATGCCATTTTCTGCAAAGAGTAGATGAAGACTAGTGAGTGATATCACAGTCTACAAGCCAGGTGTGATGAACGGCACATGTTTGAATCCCAGTGCTGAGCAGGTAGAAACAGGTAGGTTGACAGCTTATGACCAGCCCACCAGCACTACTTAGCAAGTTCTAGGCTAGGAAGAGACCTTGTCTCAGGGAGTAGAAATAGCCCTGAGGAAGGGCACCTAAGGTTATCCTCTGGCCTCCATGCATACAACACAACACAACACAAAAAGAATACCTGTACTATCAAATGTAGTATTTATGGGATACATCTATGGACTGGACACTATTTTAATTTAACATATACTAACTAGCTTAATTCATAGCAATCTTGGATATTAAAAGCAAAGCTAGGCAGTTTTTTGGGTTTTTTGGGGTTTTTTTTTTTGTTTGGTTGGTTTTGGGTTTGGTTTTTGGAGACAGGGTTTTTCTTTGTAACCTTGGCTGTCCTGGAATTTACTCTGTAGACCTGGCTGGCCTTCAACTCACAGAGATCCACCTGCCTCAACTCTCCCAAGTGCTAGGGTTAAAGGCATGAGGCACCACCACCCGGTGCTGGGAAGTTCTTAAGGTGGCATTTTATTGAGAAGTATTGCTAGTGAGGAAGAGTGGTCATTATTCTTTTTGTGTTTGTAACTCCACTTCTGGAAGAAATGAGGATTTATAGCCAAGAAGGAAGGTAAGGATGGAAAGTTACTAAAAGGAAACATCAGGATTATGCACACTGGCTAAACTGATTTGACAGGATTCTTACCAAAGGTTGACATAGGTTCTCTGATGCCTGTTGGGTTTGGAGACTCTAAACTTAGCAAGATGCTTGCTACAGGTAGGTGATATGGACCTATAAATCCCAGATGCTAGGGTTGGGGCCTAGAGAGAGTAGAGAGTCCTAACTAAGCAGGTCAAGGAGAGAGTCTTTCATACACACAGACATTTGATCTTCATGTGACAAGGAAGGAAATTAAAAACTGGATAAGATATTTGCCAAAGTCTTAAAGCTAGGAAGTAGAAGAACCTATGACTATGCAGTGTACCTCCAAAATCAGCTAGCAAGTGGGTAACAGAGCTAGAATTTACATCAAGGCCTTAGGATTATTTTTGTTGTGCCATTCTTCTAAGTTTGTAGAATGCCCTGAGCACTACCCAGTGACACGGTGTTAAAGCCTAGGTAAACAAAACAGGACCAGTCAGGTACAGTAGCATGCTGTCATTCCATGGGACAAAGCTGTCTTTGAGAAAACACAGAAGTACAGTGATCAAGAATGATGTAAGCTGTATTTATAAGGAGATACCTATTTCCTGGTTCTTGGCCCTAAATGCCACATCCACCGAACACCGAGCCAGGAACTTACCTTTCATACTAACAGCCACAGCAGTGGTTCACACAGTGTGGAATCAGCTCCAAGTTCTCCTTCTGCCAGAAAAGAAAAGTTACCTATGCATCAGAGGAAAACAGAAACATTAATGCTCACCCGGCAATGATCATGCACACCTTCAATCCCAGCACTCAAAAGGCAGAGGCAGATGGGTCTTTGTGAGTTTGAGACCAGCCTGGTCTACAGGGTGAGCTCCAGGACAGCCAGGGCTACACAGAATAAACTGGATCTTAGAAAATGAAAAAAAAATTAATTCTATTTCAAGTAGTGAGAAAATGATTTAGCATGAGTAATTTGCTTAGCATTGTGTTCCTTTTACATTTTTATTTCATCATTATTATTTGTCTATATAATGGGAGAGCATTGTGTGCCATCATGTACATGTGCACGTCATAAGACACCGTGGAGTCTGTTTTCTCCTTCCACCTTTACATGGTTCCAGGTGTCAAACTCCAACAGTCAGGCTTGCACAGCAAGTTCTTTCCCTCCAAGTCAGCTGGTCTGTATCGCGCTCTATTTTAGGGTTTTAAATTTGCTTCTTAAGAACTGTTTTGGGGGGGGGGGTGCTGGAGAGATAACTGTTAAGAGTAATGGCTGCTCTTCCAGCAGACCCAGGTTTGACTCCCAGCACCCACATGGTGATTCATAATAGTCCATAACACCAGTTTCAGGAGATCCTATGTGCTAGTCTCTAAGGGCACCAGGCACACAGATGGTGTACAGACATACATGCAGACAGAACACCCATATATGTGAAAAAATAAAATATTTTTTAAAGGGAACTATCAAAAAAGTTTGCTAATAAACAAGACATGTCATCTATATGCTTCTTCGAATGTGGTGGACAAAATGTAACTTTACAGCATGTATACATACATATTTTTAATTGTTATAGAATGAGGCCATAGAGTATATTTTCTTTAAAGACAAAATGTACACCTGTTTACAGAAGGAAACTCAAACACCTACCAAACAGTGGAATATTAAAGCCTACTCAACACATTTCATGTCTGGGACAGAAATTGAATAAAGCATAGAATCCGTTACATGGTCTTCCTTGTCCTTGACAGTTACAGACACACTGTTTTGTTTGTTTATCAAGAACTACAGCTGGTTGTGGTGGCACATACTAGGGAATCCCAGCACGTGAGAGGCTGAATCAGGAGGATTTTGAGTTTGAGGACAGCCAAGACTACATACCAATATCCTTTCTCAAAAACATACCCTCTAATGCCTACAGTAAGGTTTCATCATCTTCCTCTTCTCAGTAACCAAGTCCTCTGCCAAAAAGCACTTTAAAGTGGCATTTTCTGTGACAAGCGCTCGTGTGTGTAAAGAGCTAGCATGTAGACTTGGGAGTTTAGACAGAGGAGGACTGGCTTAATTTATTCAGTTCTTGACTGTGTTACCCTGAAAAAGACACTGATCTGGATTGTAGATTCATAAATTCAAAACATCAGTTTCTGCCTCTCAAGTTTACCTGTAAGCTTTAACTTTTGTGTAAGAATTCTGTATTTGACTATAATTGACTGATCTCTTCATGGTGTGATAAAGTATATAGAAAACACATGTAAAATGTAAAGGTTTTTTAAAAAATATTTTATGTATGTGAATGTTTTGCTTGCATGTATATCTGTGCACCATATGTGAGCCTGATGTCCTTGGAGGTCAGAGAGGGTATGGAACCTCCTGGAACTGGAGTTATAGATGTGAGTCACCACGTGGGTACTGGGAATTGAACCTGGTTCCCTTGGAAGAGCAGACAGTGCTCTTAATGACTGAGCCAGTCCCAGAAAGGTGTGTGTTTTGTTTTTAACACACTTGTGGAGGACTTCAGTAGATCAGTGGTCCCTTCAGCTTCCTGTCTGCTATTCTTGTGGAGCTGTTTGCAAGTATGCCACTTTGTGAAATGTGGATTTGGAATTTAGACATTTCATTTGGAATTTATGTCTTTTTTGATGAGGTACTAATGTATACCTTTTACCCATCTTTGGTTGAATTTGCTATTACTTTTGAATTTGTTGAGTTCTTTATATACTTTAATAGAAGTCATCAGATAGTGTTTAAAATAAGTTTTGCCATCTACAGCTTTTTATTCTCTTAACATGGCCTTTTTCAGGGCAGGGTTTAGTTCATCAGTTCATCAACATTTTCTTGTATGGACCATGTTTTTTTTTTTTAAGACTGACAACTCTTTACCTAAGTCTAGGTTTTTCTTCTTTTATCTCAGTCTTTTTATTATTAACATAATTTTTTATTGACTCCTTGGGAATTTCACATTATACACCCCAATACTAAACTCATTTCCCAGCCTTTCCATGTCTGTCCTCAACTCTTGTAGCTGTCCCTGAAAAAGAAAATTTCAAAAATAAAAATAATTAAAACAGAAGCAAAACCACTTCGCTTCTCCATCTTTCCCACCTCTCCATCACATATTTGTTTGTTGTAGTGTCATTGGGAGCTGTGGTATTTCTTACAATATGCCTTTTTGTCCAGTTAGCTTTACTAGCAAATGTTCATTGCAATGAGTCATTGGTCTGGTTTAAGGCTTCTGGTACACCATCAATACTGGACACTTACCAAAACCCCTCTCAGATATCCTGCTTTTGCTCTGAGTCATGGACATCCTGCTGCTGTAGTTCCACAGGACCAGTCCCCTTCATGTGCTCCAGCAAGTCATAGATGGGGTAGATGTTGGGATGGACCAACTCAAAACCATGGATATGTGCCTAGGTGGTAGCAGAGTTCAGTCTGTGCTGCTCGCTGGGACCACCCCCTATCCCTCTTGCTATGGTCCAAGCCAGATCTCTCATACACATGGTAAGAGGTGGGGCCAGCCCCCCCCCCCCACACACACACCCAATGGGACCAACTCTCTTATTGCAGCAGCCAGCAAGTGGGGTGGCCAGTTGGCCCATGGCAGTCAAAAGTTTGGGCCAGCTCTTGTGTGCCTATGCCACTGGGGCCAGTTCAGCTGAGGCAGTCAGTGAGAGAGGGGCAGGACCAATTCTCTAGTTTCCAGGCCACCTGGGCCAGCTGTCCCATAACTCCCAGTGGTAAAACAGGCCACAGACATTAATGCAGACCCCAGCTGCATGAACCAAGACATGACCCTCAGCTGCAGCTCTGGACCAGACGTCATGGTGTCTGGTGGCAGCACAGGTCACTCAGATTAATATGACCTCAGTAGCAGCATGGCCCTTGGACATCAACGTGGCATCAGTGGCAGCCCAGACCACACGCATCCATATGACCTTCAATGGTAACAGGGGCCATGGACGTCAGCATAGACCCTGCACTAACCTAGACATGGCCCCAGGTAACAGTGTAGGCCACCCATAGCAGCCTGTTCCTTACCACTGTTGAGTCTTCAGTTCTGCTTCTCTCCATAGCACATGAACTGTTCCGCTTCTCTTTCTGTCCCATTGTCTACCACTTACCTGTTCATCATAGTGGCACCCACCAGGAGGGCCTGAGGCTGGCTTCTGCCCACCAGGGCTGTTGGGAGCCCTCAGTCTTACATCTTTCTCATCCTATTTTTATGTTTTACAGGTAAGCCCATGGTCTATTTTGACTTAATATTTATGTATAAGTTACAAATCAGTCAAAGTTTATATTTGACCTATGGTTATCCTGCTTTAGTAGCACTGTGTTGTTGAAAACAGCTGTCTCTGTTCTATTGAATGTCTGCTTTCATATCGCTGTCAGAAACAATTAGGTATTTTTGTGGGGGTCCTTTCCTGAATTCTCTTTAGTGTTTTCTTGTTGCCAGTATCACACAGTCTTCATTCCTGGAACTGCATATTAAATCTCAAAATTTGGTAGACTGATACCTTACCTTACTATTCTTTTTTTAGATTGTCTTGCCTATTTTAATTCCTTTGCCTTTTGTTATTAATTTTAGAGTTACGTTGAACCTGCTTATAAGTTTAAGAATTGGTATCTTGTCTACGAACACACTATACTAATTTAGATATTCTTTTATTTCTTTTATTGGCATTTTATAATTTTTGCTTTATACTTATGCATAGATATTTTATAAATGGAGGATTTTTTTTTTGAGGGATTGTAAATAATACCATGGTGTAGACTGTTCATTTTACGGCCACTCAGACCCGAAATAATCACACAGAAACTATATTAATTACAACACTGCTTGACCAATAGCTTAGGCTTCTTTTGAACTAACTCTTACATCCTAAATGAACCCATTTCTATTATTCTGTATAACTCCACAAGGCTGTGGCTTACCGGGTAAAATTGCAATTGCAGCATCTTTCTCCTTTGGCAGCTACGTGGCATTTCCTTAACTCCGCCTACTTTCTCTCTATAACTCTGGATTTCCTGCCTGGCTTTATTCTGCCCTGCCATAGGCCCAAAATAGCTTCTTTATTAACTAATGGTAATAAAACTTATTCATAGCATACAGAGGGGAATTCCACATCATCATGGTTTGGGATTTTTACTTTCAAAGGTTTTAAAAATACCTAAACTTTTTACAAGAAAACTATAGGTTTGCATTCAAGTTTGAAATATATATTTATTGCAGCTTGAGAGGTGGCTTGGCAGCTAGGAACACTTACTACTCTTTCAGAGTACCAGAGTTTGGTTTTGGCTTTAAGTCCAACTCCAGGAAACCAGTTCCCTCTTCTGACCTCCACAGGCATCCACAACATGTGACAGATACACATATACATAGATAATATTAATATTAATATAAATATATATTCATCATTATTTTAAAATGTATCTGTATAATTTTGTATATGTTGTACTCTTTACACAGTTTTTTCCAGCATTGTAATTAGGATGTTAATACAGTTAAGGTAGAAAATATTTTCACTTGCACAAGTATCTTTATTTTATCATATCTGTTTAACATAAAGATACAGTTTCATTTCATATCCAGAGAACTGGTTGTTACGCTTTAACCAAAACAAAAAACAAAAAAAAACCAGGGTACTTACAGGGTTCTTACATAGTTCTGGGTGTCCTGGAACTCACTCTGTAGACAAGGCTGCCCCCAGACTTACAGAGATCTATCTGCCTACTAATGTCTCCCAAGTGCTGGGGTTAAAGGTGTGCGCCACCACCACCTGGCCTATTTTCCTTTTCTCATACTGCTCTTGATTCTGTTCTTAGAGTGAAACTGGCTTCATAAAATCAATAGAAAGGTATTTTCTCCTTTTTGGAAGAAATTGTGCAAAATGTGTAGTCTTTAAATATGTGGTAGATTTTTTTTCCCAGGAAAACCATCCTGAAGACTTTTTCTTTGGGAGACAGAGAGGCTCTCTGTGTGGTTTAGGCTGGCCCCAGTCTTCCAAGTGCTGGGATTGTGGGCATGTACACATGCCTGACTTGGTGGGAGTTTTTAAATTCGCAAGTATTTTTTTAAGTTCCAGTCCAGCGTGTTCCTTTTTACTCTGCTAGGCCCTTTTGCTGTTGTCTTCCACTTTGAGAATTGATAGGAATCATTTTCTATCAACTCCTTTTTATGTTTGTTTCTCTAAAACTGAAATTCTTTGCAGTCTTTTTTTCCAGTCTCAGAAGACAAGGTGTCTTTTTTTCCGTGATGTGCTTTCACTTCCTGTCTTGTCTGACTGTGGAAGTCATCCTTGTCTCTGTCCTATAAACTCCATCATTGCTGGGTCTTTCCTTCAGCCTATGCTCAGGAGACCTTCATCCCCAAGCAACTTCCTATACCACACCAAGCCATCTAACATTATTGCTGTTTCTTTGTTTAGAATAGTAGTCTGCTTCTCCACACTATCTCATTCCTTTCAGTCAGCAGTGTTGAGTAACAATCACAGCATACTTGGGGACTAGGGCTGTTGCTCTTGGTAGAGTGCCTAGCACGCACAGGGTTCAATCCCAGTACTACCAGTTTGTAGAAGTAGAACAGGGGATGTAGCTTACGTCTCGACTGTTTGCCTACCAGCTGTATGCATCTGATAATGCACTTGAAGTTGCCTCAACTATCTTTTCTTTTCTCTCTATTTTTATCGTTCCCTCTTTCCGTTTTTCTGTCTCTCTTCTTTCTGTCCTATTCTTTTTCTTTCTCATTCTTTTTCTTTCCTTCGTTCCTCCCTCCTCTCTCTTCCTTCTGTCTTTGGCATTGGGTTCAAACTTGGGATTACATATGGTAGGCACTAAGCTTTATAAAACACCCAAAATGTGTCTACTCTAAATTAAAATATTCCATAGGTATAAAATACAAACTAGATGTTGGGGGCTTAATATAAAAAGGAATATAAGATATCTCAATTTTAATGACTAAAATATTTTGCATGTGATGAATTAAATAAGATGTATTATTTAAGTTAATGTGTTTCTTTTCACTTTCTCTAACATGGTGTCTAGAAATTGTAGCATTGTATCTGTAATGTCTTTGAGTTTTTCATGTAGCTGCCCCTTCTCATCTCAGACCTTCTCTGCCTGGACACTGCTTGAATACTGTCTGAAGGAGCTCCTCCCATCTGCTGTGTCACCCTGTTCTGTCTCCCTCGTGGCTCTTTCACTGTCCACAATCTTCTCGTTCATCCACGCATGTGATAATCATCTCCCCACTAGACAGCAAGACTCGATGAGGCAGGAAATTTGTCTGCCCTTTAGTAAAAATAAGATTCACTGCTAGGTACCTAGCATCTAGGATGATATCTGGTTCACATTCAGCAGATGCTCATATGTTGGATGAATGGTTTCCGCTCACTGGAAATAGTTCTCTCTGCACCCATAAACTGTTCAGCTAAGTCCCTTTAAGAGTCAGTTCAAGGAGCAACTTCTTCATGAAGCTTTTCCTAGCTGTTGCCTCTCCCAAAAGCCGCATTCTTCCTCCATGCACAGGTCTCTGGTTGTGCTTACAAATTGGTTTTACCTGCACCAACTCTCCTCTTTTAAATGTAGCCTTTACTTGTTCTTCAGCACATCCCTAATTCTCCAGAATAGGTTACCCAGGCCACATTCTCTCTGTAGAATGTACCAAAGAACACACTTCTCCTTAGAAGTTAATCTTCGGTGCTATATCCATATAACAAATAATGTAAGTTACAGCCCTTTGTTGAATAAAGAAATTCCTATGTGATTTAATATTATAAACCAATACATCATTTATAAATATCGTCATGCTGACATCTATTTTTCTTTGTCTACTTTCTTCCCTTCTACTTTTAAAGAAATTTATAAACTTCATGAATGTGACACATGCATATATACATTGAAGCAAACACTATAATTGTCAAATAATACAGAAATAAAGCTAGAATGAGTTCCCTCATCTGGAATAATCATCTTTGTCATTGCAGTAATCATCATTTTATATACAAAAATAATTTGAAATAATATATGTATAGTTGTTTTGGGTTAGGGTTTATACGGGGGTGGCTTTTTTGAAACAGAATCTCATGTATGGCCCTGGCTTGTCTAGAACTCAGAGATCTACCTGCCTCTGCCTCCTGAGTCCTAGGATTAAAGGTGTGTGCCACCACTCCCTGGCTGCACTTTGTTTTGTTGTGAAGGTTGAATCCAGGTCTTACACTTGCTGAGCATCACTCTACCTCAGATATAGTCCTTTAGGTTCTATAGATAGTGTTTAAGTCATTTTTCTACATCATCTTAGAAATATTTTCATGGTACTCCATAGCTGCTAGAACTTCCCTTTCACTTTGAATATGAGAGGCTCTCAGGAAAGCACGCTGTGTGGTACAAAAGTTTCTTGAGCTGCACGGTGGTGGTACACACGCCTTTAATCCCAGCACATGGGAGGCAGAAGTAGGTGCATCTCTGTGATTCTAAGCCAGCCTGGTCTACAAAGTGAGTTCTAGAACACCAGGGTTACACAGCGAGACCCTGTCTTGAAAAACCAAAAAATAGTTTCTTGAATAGGGTTGCTATTTTTCTTTTCCTCTTTTATTCTTGGGCCTAGTTAGTTGTATTTTTGTCTCGATCATGTTAAGAGTATTTATCTTCTGTAACCAGAAGGTTGGGAAGTGATAGAGTCTATATTCCAACCCAGATCTTTTAATTTCAAAACCAGTTATTTTTCTACTTCCTTTCTCTCTGAACTTTAGAATCTTTAACTGTAAATGAAAATAAAAATAGCTGTTTTGCTTGCTTCAATTTAAAGATGGTCATCACCTAAGGGGTATTATGTGCAGTCTTAGATGCTAACTAAAACACAGTAATGACCAGTGACTATGTACTGATTCTCCTGTAGTGGGGTTGTGTCCTGTAAACCTGTGTGCACTGAGAATATTGTAAATCAAAATATATTCAGGACACTTAACCAACCACACATCATAGCTTGTGCAGTGTGAAGGACCAGCTGCTTGAAGTTATGAACTCATGACTGTTGGAGCTGTGCCCACTGCTGCTCCCTGTCATGAGACTATCATGAAGCATATAACTAGTCAAAATGCAAACTATAATTTTTTTCTGAGTGCATATGGCTTTTACGCTATGTGTTGCAGATTATCTGTGTATTTATTCAGATTTCTGAATTTTTCTGAGAGCATGATATTAATCTCATAATTCAGTGATTTGGTTTGGAGGCTATAGGAATAAATGCAGAATATTACATGCTAAGTTCAAGCATAATTCAGTTTACTCCAAGGTTTGAACTTTGAAAACAGTGCCCTCTCTATTTCATTTTTTATTTAGTTTTAGTGTAAAAAGTGGTGATTAACAGAGCAGGACTCTCTCTGGGTGAGAGACTACTCCTTTCCTTCACTCTGAAGCACCTTCCTGACAGAGAGGAGTGCTGTGTGATGTGGTTTCTGCCTATCACTTCCTCTGACTCTTCCTTCACTTTTCATTCCTCTCATGGCTGTGGGTATGCAACTCTTACACAATTTATTTTTATTTTAAATTCAATAAATGTCATTTCCACAAATTTATTCCATATATTCTGCTTCTAATGTGGCAGATGAGTAAGAGAGAGACTCCTGGTAGAATAGCAATGACTTGATTTTCTGATTCTCGCTATTATTAAAGTGGACTACCAGTGTAAGCCAAGAGAGAATATGGTGTAATTGCTTGCCTAAAGTGATAACACCTGTCCAGTGTGTCCCTGAATATCAATGAAGGAGGAAGATTTAAGGGAGAAGCATTTTTTATTTGGGATATGTTAAAGATCAAAAACGAGACCAAAATTTAGTACCTGTTCATCATTGAAGTCTATGAAGTAAAATATCATTTATTTTGAAATCTTATATAAGAATATTTGTTTATTTTAAAGGTCAGTAAAATCACCATGTGTGTCTCATAGAAACCCCATAGAATAATTGGACTTAGAAAGAAGGAGGTACCTGAACCATTGTACCAGTTTAAGAATTGTACTATGAAGATAAAACAAAATATAAAAATGCAGGAAAATTAGTACAGTGTGTTTTGTTTCACTGTTAATTCCTTTTCCTTTGACAATGATGTATATTTGATTATTTCTTCAGTAATTAATAAAGAGCATCAGCTTTCAGTAAAATACTCGGTAGTACCTATCTATACTCACTTGATAAACACCAATTTGTGACCTACCTGTTAGTCTGTGTGCAAATCCTCACTAGCAAACTAATTAATAGATTATTATTGAAAAAGTTGAAGTAATATTTGTAGAGTATAAGGCTTATCATAAACATTTTATTTGATAAGTTACTATTACATTTATTTACAAGTTGTTTATCTTTTAATCTCTGTGTTTATCTTGTTTTTGAAATATGAAGAGTGGGTTTCATTCCATTCCTGAATTTGCTTTACTTTTTGGAAACCTTGATAGATGAATTTTGAGCATGTTTTAATGCATTCATGAAGCAGATAACTAATACTAGTTACCTGACAACTGAACAGATCCAAATATACCTAGATAATTAATAATGTGTTAGACACTTAAAATTCCTATTCAGTGTTCTAATGTAAATATTCAGATCAGTATGCTTTTGAAGAAGAGAACTTTTATGACTATAAGTTAAACCTGAAAATTAGTTTCTGTCCAAGCAGAACTTTTCTGCTCTTTTTTTGGATGGATCAATCAGAATCACTTGCCATTCCTTCCTCCTGACTGTCTAAAAGAAGCTAAACAAGGGATATACTGGTTTGTGTTTATTCACTAAACCAGCTAGCTCTTGGTGAGTAAAGATTGGGGACACTGGTTTTAGTGTTTGTTGATTTCCATGATGTAAATTTTTCTGTCAGACCCAATTTAGGCTCCTAATGTTGAATGTAGAGTTGAGAAAAGATGTACAGTGTTTTCATCACGCAGACAGAATGTATACAACCTCGGAAGGGTAGAAAAGAACAAGGCTTAGCACCTTGAAGAAGTGATGAATCCCAAGTATCTATTACTTTAATATTGCTAATTATGTCTATGTGACTTTATGTTTAATAATGATTGTTTCAGCAAACAATATGTATCTCATGAGCTGATAGATACTAATTCTGGACCTTTAAGGTATCAGATTTTTTTTTCTAACTATGCAATTCTGGTGTTAGTAAATGTCTAAGCATTTAGTTTTCTAAAATACAGAGCTGATCCTAAGGCCCAGGAAGACATTCTGCAGTCAAGTCCTACATATCTTTTCCAATGTCATTTCAGGTTGTTACAAACTGTCTTATGCTCTGTGTCCCCTGCCCTAGATGTAATTTTTTAAGCATAGCACACTCTCTTTTCAAAGGTGTCTTCAACTGGGCAGTGGTGGCGCACGCCTTTAATCCCAGCACTTGGGAAGCAGAGGCAGACGATCTCTGTGAGTTCGAGGCCAACCTGGTCTACAAGAGCAATTTCAGGACAGCTAGGACAATAACACAGAGAAACCCTGTCTCGGTGGGGGGTGGAGGGAAGTGGGGAGTGTCTTGAGCCTTAAATGACCTCACTTCATCCACCTGACTTTTGCAATACTGTTTATTTCACTTTCTAGAAATATCACAAATGCTACTGATGCTTGTTTCCTTCTGTGGGAAACTCCCATTCTCCTTGATGTTTTTTCAGTTCTTTGTACTTCATTTGAACTCAAGTTTACTCTTGTAGCAAATGTCTGTCACTCAGTAGATTGTTAATTACCTTTGGATCATAATGTATTCAGCACATTACTAACTTTAAAGTGATTAATAAATACTTGTTTATTTTAGTAGTTTATTTTAGTAGGACAAATTGTGGAGAGTCCATGAGAGTCTGAGAAACTGGCTAAACCTTAAAGGATTTTTGAAACTAGATCACAGGCACCATTCTTTCTCCTGACAGTTCTGTACCAGATTGTTATCTCTCAGTGTCTTGAAACTGGAGAGCATCATGGGAACTCTGGAGTTACTGAAGGAGAATTTCAGAGAGCAAACGAGGTTCTTAAGACCAAAAATGATCAAATTTATTAACTATGTTTACAAATTATTTTATTCTGTTTTAATGTGCTTTATGGTGTTCTCAGAATAAAACCGAAAGTACTGTTTATCAGTATAAAGATGGATTGGACCTTTATATTAGTAATGTCCCTGTGAAAGAAGCAAAACTAATCGAGTTCTGTGGCTTGAGGGAAACTCATTCTCATAAACGTAAAAGGCGAATACCTCATCGGTCTGTTGGGTTCTGGGGCATTTTTTTTTTTCTGGAATTGCCTGATTGTCTTCACAGTAAGATTGACGAGATCAAAGTGTGTGAAGGAAATGCTCTAACATCAAAAACAACCCAAGATTTTTTTTATCTTTTACCCTAAGCTGCCACCTAATGGCAGAAGTTTAAATGACATGTTTATAAAATCCAAAGAGTACATTGAGATGTTATAGATTCATTATAGATCCTTACTCCTTAATAAACATTTGTATAATTTTGGACCTCAGAGAAGTCATATTTATTACTAACCTTTGTTAGGCAATACTTCTGCTAAGGATGTTTGTTTTAAAAGTTGGGTTTCTCTTATTATAAAGTTGGGTTTCTCTTATGGGACACTATAAAGCATCTATTTTTTGGTTCAGTTTAGTCACTTTATCTTGTCCTTTTTGCTTCTCTTTCTCTTTCTGCAGAACGACGGCACTCAGACACTGAGGTGTTCTTTTACCTGTGGGTTGTCTTCTGTGTCATCAGCTCCTGCTATACCCTCATTTGGGATCTCAAGATGGACTGGGGTCTCTTTGATAAGAACGCGGGAGAAAACACTTTTCTCCGGGAAGAAATCGTATACCCTCAAAAGGTATGTATGGAATGTTCACACTTAAGGGAAAGAGTTTTTTAAAAAAAACTTAGCTATATCAGTAGTTAGATCATACAGCAATATCGACTCAAAGTTCTAATTACATTAACCTAAAAATGATTTTAAAAAAATAATTATCCAATTGGGCGGTCCACACTTTTAATCCCAGCACTTGGGAGACAGAGGCAGGTGGATCTCTGTGAGTTCAAGCCAAACCTGGCCTACAGATGAGTTTCAAGACAGCTAAGATGGTTACACAGAGAAAGCCGGTCTCAAAAAAAAAAAATGTCCAAGATACCAACCCAGTCCACAAAAAAACTTATCATGTTTGCCATGTGGTAGATGCTGTGGGAATGTAAGCAGATAAGCAAATCGCAGTGCTATGCCCTAACTAGTGGAGAGGGCAACTTTCTCTGAAAAACCTCTATTTTCTTAATGTATCTGGTGCTTGGGTGTTCATGTTCCTCACTGCTCAGAATAATTTTTGTAGACTTGGTGTGCACCGAATGAGTAGCTGCATACTGAAAAGGCAACTTTATGAACACCCATGGGGAAAGGACTGCCAAAGTGCTCAGATCCTTTTGTCTATGCAATGAATACTTGTTAGTGCCAGCCCAACTGGGAAAAAAGTAGAGTTTTATAGGAATCATTTTAGTGTTTTACCGGCATATTAGAATAAAGGGAATGAGAAGCTGAATTTCAAATAAAAATTGTCTTCATACAGATGCTTTGGTAAAGCTATATACCATGATTAGACCTTGAAAAAATTGAACAATGAGTTGGGAATGTGGGTATGTGTATTACAATCCCAGCTGTATTACTAACTAAGCTGTTTAGTCAGCCAGACTGAAGGGGTGTAGACGACATTAGCTCTTTTTTTTTTTTTGGTTTTTCGAGACAGGGTTTCCCTGTAGTTTCTAGAGCCTGTCCTGGAACTAGCTCTTGTAGACCAGGCTGGCCTCGAACTCAGAGATCCGCCTGCCTCTGCCTCCCGAGTGCTGGGATTAAAGGCTTGCGCCACCACCGCCCGGCTTACATTAGCTCTTGATATATTCTCAGGCCTAAAGTTCTATTATGGATAACATATAATTCAATACCCAAATGTTGCCATTACATCAAATCTGTATTTTGAAAAGAATGTGATTGTATAGTATGGAGTAGAGAAGGCTGTGACTAAGGCATTAAACATTTTTTATATTTCTTAATTAAAAGGAAAATGAACAGGTTGGGGCCAGGCAGTAGCATGCTGGTAAAGCACTAGCAGGAGCAATATACAGATTAATCCCTAATGCCATTTTAAAAAAGAAAAGAGGACCAGTAATCGGAATAGTCATGAATTCAGTTAAAGCTACTTTTATGTTCACCACATGTGTGTTTTATTACTGCATATGGTGTTTGGTGAACTCTGCACATATTTGTTACTTACGCTGATTGCTTCAGTTCATTGTATCTTTACATAAATGTTAGGCTGTTTTCTATTTAAATGAGTTCTGATTTACTGGGTTTTTTGGTTTTTTTTTTTTTTTTTTTTTTTTTTTGGTTTTTTGAGACAGGGTTTCTCTGCAGCTTTAGAGCCTGTCCTGGAGCTAGCTCTTGTAGACCAGGCTGGTCTCGAACTCACAGAGATCCGCCTGCCTCTGCCTCCCGAGTGCTGGGATTAAAGGCGTGCGCCACCACCGCCCGGCTACTGTTTTCTTTGTAATGAAATTAGTGAGTAGAATTTTTCATTTAGTTTATTATATATTTTAATGCCATAAAAAATAAAGTATAAATTTTCTTAAATTATAGTTGCAAATTTATAAGGAAAAAGTGAGGAAACTATTTGTGAAGTCCAGTGAACCTTCATTATAAAATCCTGTCACAGGCTGGGCATTGGTTTCGCACGCCTTTAATCTCTGAGTTCGAGGCCAGCCTGATCTACAGAGCTAGTTCCAGGACAGGCTCCAAAACTACAGAGAAACCCTGTCTCGGAAAACAAAAAACAAAACAAAACAAAAATCTTGTCACAGTCTTCATAAGAATTCTACCTGCTTTCTCACATGTGGGGAACCTATATTGTGGGGGGTGTTTTATGAAACTGGAAAGGGGACCGTGAAAAGGTTAAAAAAAAAAGACCTTAAGGGAGGAGGGAGATGGAAATGATGGCGCACATGTGACATGAAAATAAAAGTGGAGCTATTGTTGAGGGGAAGGGGAAATGGGGCAAAGAGATGGGGCAGGGGTGAATACTATTAAAGACTGAAAATACCCTAATGAAGCTTATTGCTTATTGTAAGCTTGCTTAAAATTTTAATTTAAAAACTAATCAGTTAGCCAGACGGTGGTGGCGCACGCCTTTAATCCCAGCACTCAGGAGGCAGAGGCAGGTGGATCTCTGTGAGTTCGAGGCCAGCCTGGTCTACAAGAGCTAGTTCCAAAGAGCTGGCTCCAAAGCCACAGAGAAACCCTGTCTCAAAAAACAAAAAAAAAAAAAAAAAAAAAAAAAAACCAATCAGTTAGTGGATAATGTCTAAAACTGACTAGTCAAAACATTAAACACATTATTTAAAATTATGGAGGGCAAATGGAATGGATAGTTACAAATGACTGTCTCTGGGGAATAGAAGAGAAGTACAGGCATTGATTGTCAGTTCCTGTTAATAGCCCTCTGATGGTGACTCATGCTTTGTTAAAAATTAAGCAGGCCTGGAGAGGTGGCACAGGGCATAAGAACACTTACTGATCTTGGAGAGGGCCTACGTTCAGTTCCCAACACCCATGGCCACTCTCAACCACCTGTACCTCCAGTTCCTCTTGTGGTTTCCGGAGGCACAGTACACATACACACATGCCAGCAAAGAAAAGAGCAATACTTTTTAAAGTAAAGTAAATTAATACAGCTTACTACATAGCAGTTCTAGTTACCAAAATGACACAACCTTTAAATACATTTTGAAGTGTGAATTTTGCTTAGTAATAAAAAAATCCATGAGTTTTGGGATCTATTGGCAGTTTGTATTTTTAAGACTTTTGGGTAGTTAAACTGGATTAGTTGAATACTATCTCTTATTTTCAGCCATGTTTGTGAAATATTTATCATTTGATTTATCAACTAAAAAAAAAAACAGGACAAAACTTGTATTATATATGGGATAAAAAAAATTGAAATTTTAAGTACAAATTGTACAGTTAATAAATTTGCTGATATCCTTTAGTACTAGTGACTTAGTCATCGTCTTACCATGCTTCTCTCCTAGAACACAGTCTCAGTTGATCAGGGGTCTCATTTAATTTACAAGAGAGGCTCGTGTACAGTGTGGACGTTAACTGTATTTGTTAACTGATTTCTGAAACTCAGTACTACATCATCATTTTAAATATTGCACTATTTAGGGAAACTAAAACCTATGTAATGTTTCCCATTTATCTGTTAGTGGGCTAGCTGTGAGTCTCAAGAGCTGATGTAGGGGTACTTTGTAAGAAGAGTGGTGAGAAATATAATCTATTTGCTTGTATTTCTTAGGCTTATTACTACTGTGCCATCATAGAAGATGTGATACTGCGCTTTGCTTGGACTATCCAAATCTCTATCACTGCTACGACTTTTCAGCCTCATGTTGGGGACATCATTGCTACTGTCTTTGCCCCCCTTGAGGTTTTCCGGTAAGCAAACTACTGAACAATCTATTAAGGATTCTTTTAAAAGATGCCCAGTACTGGGCCAGCAAGCTGACTCAGCAGGTAAGGTACTTACTACTACCATGTTTAATGATCTGAGTTCAGTTCTGGGACCCAAATAGTAGAAGAATGTTGTCCTTGACCTCCATCTTGACCTCTACGTGTGAGCTATGGCCTTTATGCCCAAACAAAAACAAAGAAGACAATAAGATGTAATAAAAACTTTGTTTGGGCATGGAGTAGTGCACGCCTTTAATCCAAGCACTCAGGAGGCAGAAACAAGTATATTCTTGTGAGTTTAGGGCCAGCCTAGTTTGTATATAGAGTTCTAGACCAGCCAGAGATACATATGAGACTCTGTCTCAAAAATAATAATTATTATTATTATTAAAAATCACAAAATGATAGGTTTAAAAATGGCAATTGTTTAGAAATGAACCAAAACATGTTTGTGCTGTCACTGTTGATTGTGAAAGAGAACCAACAGGCACAGCGTGGAAAGGACAGTTTCAGAGAAACCTGAGTTTATGGCAGGGGTGGCATGACAAGGCATGGTGACGTAGCATGTGCCGAAGACTTGTCCATCACAGTGGACCAGGAACCAGAAGGTGGAGGTCAGAACTAGGGGCAAGTGTAAATTTCAGAGATCCCAGTGGTCTTCTCTGGCCCGAGCCCCACCTCCTACATGTTCCACAGCCTTCAAAGTAATACTGGAAAGACTCAGCACATGTGCCTTTGGGGACATTTCAGATTCAAACCATTGTGATGTCTAATGCCCTGGAGACAAAGTTAAAATTGTAACAAAATGTTAAGATATTTTAATAGACTGAAATCGAAAGTGATAGCAAAAAAATGAAAATGAAACTAAAAAGCCACGGGGGAAAAAAAAAATAAATGTATCAGAAAAGTAGAAAGCTTAAGAAATTAGAAAAAAATTAAAGCTTCAAATCAAACCTAAAAGAAAGAAACATATAGACTAGAAATTATCAGGATAGAAAACAGATGTGCAGTGGAGAATATTAAAAACAGAATTTTTAAAAGAATAATAATTGATGAAGTGCTTACATAGACTAATCCAGAGAAAAGGGGAGGAAGGTCACATCCAGGAGAAACCCTAAAGAAGGCTAGGATGTAGTTAAGAGGCAGAGTTTGACCAGAGTGCGCAATGCTCTGCGTCCCATCTCTGAACAGGAGGGAAGTTCTGAAGGTTTTTAAAGAGATGTAAGTGCCATTAAATGAGATAGTCAAATTCCTCAAAATACCATAATCGATAAGAAAATAGAAAATCTGAGAAATCTGTATCTTTCAAAAACATCAACATTTAAATCAATATCAAAATATTTTTCATGAAGAAAACTCCAGACCCGGAAATTTTTTCTTATAGTTGAAGTCAAAATTTTTGTTTTTTACAAAACACTTCGAAAGAAAGGGACAAATAAGGACTATGAGGCCAGCATGACAGTCATCTGAACCTCCAAAGATATTCCTAGAGTAACCCTGTGCCTCACGGTTGCCTTGCAGCATAGTTGCAGAAAACCTGAACACAGCATTAGCCATTGAGTTCAGTAGCATCTAAAAAGGTTAATACTTCAAAATTTAGGATTATTCTGTGAATTAAGGTTTAATATTGGTCTTAGTTACTCTTCTGTTACTGTGAAGAGATACCAGATACCATGGCCAATGCAACTGATAAGAGGAAGCATTCAATTGGAGCTTTGTTTCAGAGGGTCAGTATGTGATTAGCCTGACAGGAGGCATGGCAGCAGGAAGGCATGGTGTAAAAGCAGTAACAAGAGCTATATCTTGATCTGCAAGCAGTGAGCAGAGAAATTAAGACTGGTTCTGCCCATAGGCTTGGAAAACCTCAAAGCCTATCCCTGGTGACGTACCTTCTCTACAAGGCCATTCCTCCTAATTCTTCTTAAACAGGTCCACCAATTACGGACCAAGAAGTCAAATATATGAACCTATGGGGGGGCCATTCTTATTCAGACTATCACATGTTCAAAAGTTAATTCATGTCATTTAACTCAATAAGAGAATAAGAGGGAGGAGCCTGTGACATGTGGGAACGGCCGTTTTTAACAATACCTGGTTGAGCAAAGGAGTATGTTATTTATAGTTGTAGCTTTTTGTTGTTGGTTTTGGTTTGTTTATTTGTTTGGGGGTTTGTTTTTGTCTTTTTGGTTGTTTTGTTGTTGTTGTTTGTTTGTTTGTTTGTTTTTTGAGACAGTCTCTCTGTGTAGCTTTGGAGCCTGTCCTGAAACTCACTCTGTAGACCAAACTGGCCTCGAACTCACAGAGACCTGCCTGCCTCTGCCTCCCAAGTACTGGGATTAAAGGCGTGTGGCAGGAAGACTGTTGGAGGTCAGGCTGGGCAACATAGCCAAAGCCTATTTTAAAACCAAACAAAAATTTCAGCAACTTAAAAATTGATACTTGTTCCTGGAAAAAAATAGAAAAACAATGTAAGATCATAAAGCACATAAACACAATGTGGCCAGAATGATGTCTGCTGTCGACAGTTATGTTTACCGTCATAATGCTGCAAGAGTGGGTAGTAAAATGAGGAGGATTCTAAAGAACTTAATCCATGTCCTTTAATAATGCCAGGTACATTAAAACACCCAGAAGTCAATCTAATGAGAGATTGGTGTATGGGTGAAAGTTGACAAGCCAATTCTATAGTGACGCAAGTGTGTGCATGCGTGTGTGTGTGTGTGTGTGTGTGTGTGTGTGTGTGTGTGTGTGTGTGTGTTTTTCAGATGGAGTATCACTAAGTTACCCAGGCTGGCTTCCAATTCCCTGCTGCCTCCCTCCCAAGTGCTGGGATTACACCTATATGCCAAACATGCCTGATAGTTTTGTAATTTATATAGGAACACAAAGAATAACCAAGACTATTCTAAAAAGAACAAGGCTAGAGTAATGTTCTAAGTTGAAGACTGATCATACAGAGAGAACAAGGCTGTGCACCGTGTTAGTAAGAGGTTAGACAAGAGGCTCCCCTGGAACAGAGTGGGGCATCTAGAGACAGATCCATTATCATGACACCACCTGCTGATAAATGTAGCTGCCTAACAGTGAAGAGAGGACATCACACATGCGTGGAGGGGCTGGGGGCTGGAGAGATGGCTCCAGTGGCTAAGAGCACTGACTGCTCTTTAGGAGGACCTGGGTTCAATTCCAGTACCCACATGGCAACTCACACCTGTCTGTAACTCCAATACTGGGGACCCAACACCCATGGCAAAACACCAATGCATTTAAAATAAAAATAAATTTAAAAAAGAATATAAGAATAAAAGAACTTAAAGATAAAAAGGAATCAAAGTATTTTAAAATAAAATAAGAAATTTTTTAAAATAAATAAATAAAACATGAGTCAGCTGACTGTATATAGAAAATAAATCCTGCTGCCTGTCACATTCAGTATGCAGAATCAATTACAGGGAGGTTACAGAGCTAAATAAGAGTAGCACATAAGCTCTCTAAGTGTTGGTAGAGAGCCCTAGAGGCGACATTCAGGGTAGTAATATATTTTATACTTCCAGATATCAGATATGCAGTGTATTTTTGTATACTAGCCAAGCTATATACTAACATGCAAACTTTGAGGTGTATGTGATACGCTTGTTTTGAATTACATATTTATAATTATCTTGTGTACATATGTATATGTGTGTGGATGCTTGTATGTTATCATGCACATGTGGAGGTCAGAGGACAGCTTATAGAAATTGGCTCTCTCCTTCATTTGCAGCCCAGTGACAGCACTCAAATCCTTTGGTTGGCAGCAGGCACCTGCTGAGCCATCTTACTGGCCTACATTTACTTTATTTTTAAGTAACCGTAGAGAAATAAGTGGCAGTTAGACTGACAGGTAACTCCTCAACAGTAACAGTGAAAGTCAAAAAGCATGTCTTAAATGTGCTGGAGAAAAGTGAAGGCCTCCCTCCCTTTGACTCTTCATCCATGAAGATAGCTTGCACAAAAGAGAAGATAAAAAGACACTTTTAGAAAGGTGTGTGGTGTTCTTGCGAGCCAGGAAGGACAAACATAGCTGATAAATAACATAGGATTAGAAACAAAGCTAGCCCTGAAAGGCAAATGAGGGCTTTGGACAGAGTGTGCTCATTTGTGGGTGCCACTGACCCCTCTGGACCATCACCCCCTCTTCATTTCCCTAAACATCTGTATGTGAGGCCCAAACCCTCCATAGTAACTACTCCCTGCACTTGACTGTCTCTGCTCTCATTTCTCTCTGTTCTTCCTTTCAACCCTTGTATTTGTTCCCAACACGGGAATTGGGCCACTTTTAAAAACTACTTATGCGTATGCATGTGAGTATAAGCCTAAATATGCCGTTCTTACTGTGAGTGTAGAGGGCTTAGTGAAACTCAGTAGTCAGTTCTCTCCTGCTGCCTTGCGGAAGTCCAGCATCAAACTCAGTTTAGCAGGCTTGTCCTCAAGCACCTTTACCTGCTGAGCATTCTCACTGACCCTCAACCTAATCCATTTTTAAATGATCTGTAATAATTATAGAGCAAGTACTCTGCAGTACCAATTCTACTTCTGTCACTGTCCCTTGGCCTGCATAGCCAGGGTGACATTTCAGTGTTACACCATTTCCTGGTGACAGAGAAGCATAGGCAGAGAAACTCATCCATCATCTTTATAGCTAGTAGTGGTGGAGCCACGATTAGAACGTAGACAGTCGTCTAGAGTCGGAGCTCCCAGGTTATGCTGTTGTGAGTCTTGCCTTCGCTCCTCTGTACCTTATCTTCTGTCTCCCAGGAAAGCCCTGTCCTCACTCAGCTTCTCAGAATCCATGTTCCCATTCTACCTTTTGTTTGAGACAGGTCTCTCATCAACCTGGAACTTCACCAAGTAGGCTTGGCTGGCTCTTCTGGTCCAGTACAGATTCACCTGTCTCTGCTTCCCATCTTGCCCTTGCTGGAGTTCTGAATGTGCATTACCGTCCTGGCTTGTTGCATGGGTTCTGGGTTCCCACAGTCATGTTCTCGTGCTGGTGAGACAAGTGCTTCACTAGCTGAATCATCATCTCCCCAGCCCTCTGATTTTAATACTCTCGCCTGTAGTCGTTGTTTTGTTCTCAGTGAGTAGGAACTTGAGTCTCCTGAATGTTTACAGGAGGGAATATTCTCAGGTCTTCACTTGAATGCATCCACCCTATTTTGCTTAGGCGATTTGTATGGAACTTCTTCCGCCTGGAGAACGAGCATCTGAATAACTGTGGTGAATTTCGTGCCGTGCGGGACATCTCTGTGGCCCCCCTGAATGCAGATGATCAGACACTCCTTGAGCAGATGATGGACCAGGAAGATGGGGTGCGAAACCGCCAGAAGAATCGGTCATGGAAGTACAACCAGAGCATATCCCTGCGCCGGCCTCGCCTCGCATCCCAGTATGTATAGCCACCACTTCTGAGTAGAGTGCTTCTTTGGTCTTTAACATCACGTAACATTAGCTAACAAGCCCTAGACTGAACCAGATGAAGTTGCTGATACTCGGCCATGCTTCCTCTCCAGACAGTAGTAGTAACCAGCCACTCCATATGATCAACTTCTGGAATGTGTCCTGGGTAATAAAATTTAGAGAGAACAGATAGCAGACTGGAATAAAAGAGACTGAAGCTGAGCAGTTTTCTAAAGATAGGGAGTGTTTAGATAATACTGTGAGTGGAAATGAAGGGGAGAAAGGAAAAGCATGTGTCCAGAACTGAAGTGAGAAAATATAATTGGGTGCACTCACTTGAACTGTCAAAGACTGGCCAGGCATTCAAGACAGTGGAAGCAGGAGGATCAGTTCATGCTTATCCTTGGCTACATAGCAAGCTCAAGACTAGACCTGACTCAAAAAAAAAAAGAAGAAGAAGAAGAAGAAACAAACAAATAGCCAGACTGAAAACTGCAAGCTTAATCTTGTAGACAAGAAAGAGGCGTGTTCTTTCCGAGGAGTGATGTGAAAGGAGATTTTAATGATACTACACAATGTGGTAGGAAGTTGGGGCAGTAAAGACCTGGATTGGGATCTTAACATTGGACTAGAAGGAACATGAAGGACATGAGCAGAAGGTGCTGTAGCCCGCTGAGCACGGGAAAGTAGACTAAGTCCTGAGCTTTAGCTAGAGATTGGAAAGGGTAGAGAAGGAAGGAAGCAGGAAGCTGAGTCTTGGGCAGAAGGAAGAGCAAAGTAGCAGAAGTCAACAGGGAAGTCAGCCATAAGAGCATCGAATCAGCCAGCCTTCGGCTAAGGAAGGCTTTGGCAGACTGGGATTGAGTAGGTAAGAGAGGGGCCTCAGAGCTGAAGAAAACATTGGTGGGCTAGAGCTCCTTGCTGTGAAGGTTTCAGAGCTACCAGCAGAGGGCAGTCTAAACACACTTTCTGTTTCAGAAATGGGCTCTTCGGCCCCAGATTATATTCACTATTATATTCACTTCAGGTGTTTACCGGGAAACTAGATGGCAACCAGAGGTGGAGGTTTATGGTACAGAAAGTGTGGGGAACCTAGGGTGAGACCTGAGTCTGAGTTCTGACGCTATGATTCAAGCAGCTGTGGCACATCATCAGCCTTCTGAATGTCAGCTTCCCATCTGCCACATGGGAGCAACCGACTCCTTTCACAGACACTACCTTCACACTTGGGGCGAAGAGTTGCAGGACATTTTCATGTTACTTAATTCCATTTCTCACAGTACAAGAATCTCTGCACAGAGTCCTTAAGAAACCGATCATTTTTTGCCAATTGGCAATCAGCAGTGGTAACCGTTTAACTGAGGCACCTGCATTATATTGGATAGTCGGTACTCAAACTCCCGTCTTTGTTTTTGAGAGCTACTCTGATGTTTAAACATAACCCACTGTTGTTCCTGCTTGTCCACCTTCTGCAGTAGATAGTTCCTGTTTAGGATGAGCACTGTATGAGATCAGTTACATGTTTATTTCCTCTACCCTAGATCCAAGACTCGAGACACTAAGGTATTGATAGAAGATACAGACGACGAAGCTAACACTTGAATTCTCTGAAGTCTCGATTAACATCCTTGGTTTCCTACTCTACAATTCTTCCCTTGACCAACGCAACCTCCAGCACCTTTTTCCAGCTGAGAACAGGAGAAAACAGAACACGTTCCCGGGCTCTTCAGATCGGGTCCTATGGACTCGAGCAAGCTCACTGTGTTTCTTTTCTTTTCTTCTGGTTTAATCTTCATTTTCTATTTTTAAAACAAAAACTTCATTTTGCCAATCAGAGGATGTTTTAAGGAACAAAAACCTAATATCTTATGGATTGTTTACAATCACAAAGACACAGATGCCCATCAGGATGAAGAACAGGCATTGGAAGGAGGCCTCTGATGGACGGCATGGACATAACTCAGCTTCCGCCTAGCCCGGTTTTGACTGTTTGAAACCGGACACTGATTTTTAAATTTTCTGTCAGTTTCTGTGGAGAGTTTTTTCCCTTCCTTCCTAGCCAGCATAGAGCCACTGGCAGCACTTGCAGGGAAAGTGCAGCTTGGAGCAGCACCCTCCTCCACAAAGCTACTTTTTAATTTGATGTGGGTTTTCTCATTTGGGGAGGGTTTTGGGTGGGCGGGGAATATGATGTATTCATTACATATGGTCTTCTCATTATTTATGAAACTTAACCATAAATGAATGATGCTACTCCTATAAAGGGAGGCAGGAGGAACAGAGGGGAGATGGTATTTGGGAGGGTCAAGCCCACATACCTTTTCCAGGAAACAGTTTGTACCAGTTTGTACTTTTCCTCTTTCGTTTTAACTTTAAGCCAAAGTTTTATTGCTAAATTTAAGTTGCTGCCCTAGAGTCCCGAGTGTCACTGTCATGACCTGGCTTCCCACTGGTAGACATTCAGAGCAAAGGTTCTGATCCTTGTGTCGTTAGGAACAGGTACAGGATGCACTCGCCCATTTACCAGTCCCAGTAATGAAGTTCTGCCATCTGCTTCTGCATGTAGGAGAAGTGAGTCTGAGTTCTCCTGGCTGAATGGAAAGGCAGGCCTAATTTCAGACTCTTCACACCCTTATTAAATATTTCCCCTTCTGGTCTCATCTACTTTACCCAGAATTTGATCAAACTAAAAGTCTTTGGTGGGGACTGTACTTTTGAGCATGTAGAACAAATCCTTCATCCTTCAAATTACATTGACAGAGAAGACCTTGGCAGCCATTTTTAAGGCCAGCAGTATTAAAAAGTGAATGTTGGATTTTATGACCTCCCATAATAGAACCCTTTTAAATTTGGGGCCTCTAAACCTGGCCGTACTTTTAAAACTATATTTCTTAGAAATTTCAGGCTATAAACATTTTTATTTCTTTATCTCATCCCATCTTCCTAAATTCTCTAGAGAAACCTAAAAACATACATTTGACTTTCTTGAAATAGTGGTATCAAATTTACTATTCTTCAGGACTAGGTATAGATCATTGGTAGCAGTGATTGCTTAGCACTCTTGAGACCTTGGGTTTTCTCTCAGCATAGGTGGGGAGGAGAACCACTCTTTAATAAAATTAATATAAATACTAGGAAAAGGTAAGGTCAGCTTTAGTGCCCCCCCCCCGGGATACAGGAGAGCCATCAGAATCCAGTCACTTATGCCCTCTCACATTAACTTCAGCAACAGAGAGCTAGTGACTAGGAAGACGGCCGTCAGCACTTGCTTTGTTTTCAAAAGTTGGCTGCTGCCCTTTAACCTCCCTTTTGTCGTGAGCCCTGCCGTCATAACCGTCCCTCGTTAAAGTTACTGCACTACTAAAATTCCACCTATTAACTCATCAGCTTCCTTTTAGAAAGGGTTTCTTTCATTTTTATTCTGACAGAGTTCCAATTCTTTTTCTTCTTTCAGAATTGAGATTTTAACACATACATTCGTATCCCCGCAAGTACATACAATGTTGTAGGTTCTCTTGCTTTTTGTTATGCCAAGCATGTCCCTTGCCCCAAAACTAAAGAAGAAACATTTATTTTTAAAAAAACAAATTTTAAATAAATTGTATACTTTATAATAATCAGTGGTAACAATTTAGAGACCCTTTGTAAATTAAAGGTTGCATTATTTCTATTTAGAATTTTTTTTCCTAACCTGGGTTTTTATACTTTAAAGTAGGTGATTGATCTCACTGGTCTCTGAGGTAACATCAGCAAGTACTAAGACTCTATAGAAAAGTCCAGTGACCTATGATTTTTTTGTACAAATAAAGTCAGTGGTACTGTGTATCCAGAGCCACATGAATTGGCAGCTTCTTTCTCTGGTAGTCAGTCTGTGTGTGACATGCAGAAACTCACACAGTTGACTTCCACCGTTCCAACTCCTTGATGTTTTCACGTCAGTTAGCATGTGGCCAGCTTGGTCTTTCTCCACCTGTTAGGATCCAGGCCCTAATCAGTATTATTTCTTTCATAAATAATGCAGTTATAGAGTGTATTCATTTTTGGTGTTTGTCATGTTGCCTACTCAAAGTAAGGCTTACATGTTCTCCAGCTTACCACAGCAGATGCCCAGTACTTTCTTACATACTCCAGCTTCATCTCCCTGGCTCTAAAGAGATTACTTTATCCAACGAATTTGGGAAACCAAGCATGCATTTCAGTTTTTCCTTTCAAAAAGGCAATGTGCATTTTTCTCTCCTTGATTTCATCTGCCCTAAGCACTGTGAACAGTGTGTCCTGCTAATGTTTAGTTGCATAGTCCTGTTCCCTGAAACTCCTGATGGAGATCTTAGACGTGAATCCACACCACAGTCGTGTTACAGACTAGCCCTAATTTTAGTTTTATTTAAAAAGGACTCCACTTTTAATAGTGCTTAAAATACTCCCAAAAGGAATGAAGTAGAAAATAGTCTGTTTTTCATTTTATACTGTGTAGAAAGCAAAGGAGTACAAAGAGCTATTAGCGGTTTGTTCTTAACAAATGAGTGCCTATAGCAGAGGCTGCCATGGTGTGACAATGGATCATTGATAATGTCCTCTCCTACAGAGACAAAGACGTGATCAGAGATGAAGTCATCCGATAGTCGTGTGTGTCGTGTTGGCTTTTTGTCTCCAGCACCCTATTATTAGAAGACTCCTTAGGTTCAGGGACACAGTGTGAAAGAATGCCAGTAACTCGGCAAGAATCTGGACGAACTCTTAGAGGAGGCCCCACTTCCTAGCTCCGTGACGTCCAGCCTTCTGAATGAGAGCGCTGGGGTTTCAACGGACTGTTCACAGGTGGTGTCTCCGGACATGGCTCCCTAGTTTCCCAATAGGTGGACCTAGCGCAAGGCAAGAGTGGAACTGAGCCACACAGACGCACATTAGCACTGAGTTGGAGATGACAGAGAGGACTTGGGCCTTGGCAGCAGGAACGGGGCACTAGGTAAATCACATGACCTTTCTGTCCCTCTATGCCTCCATTTCCTGTCACTGCATCATTTAAGAATAGTTTTTTATACCTAAATTCAATTTTCTGGGCAGTAACTACAGAGATTTCTTATTCTAAGGAAAGAATTTAGAAATAACACTGTCTGTGACATTATAGTAAACCCCTGGGATTCTCTGAAGTGATGATACTATTTCATCAATACGTTTTAGGTTGTCATTCTTTTACTAGTTTAATAAAATTTGCCTCCCTTAATAGATACATCTTACTATAAACAGTGTGCTCTGGTGTCTAAAATTAAGGTAACTTCTTAGACTAAAAGTTGATCATGTTGAATCTTGATCTCCCTCGACTACAGAAACCATGCCATACTTTAATAAACCAGTGTCATTATTGACCAGGTGAAAATAGAAATTCAGACTGAATTTTGAAAACAGTGATCTGTTTTCTACTTGATCTAATTGGGTTTTGCTGGTCATTCGCTTCAACATGGATTTCTGCGGTTCTGCTACAGTCATGATATTAAATCCTAAAGCTCCCAACCTGCCTATTTCAAGTTTATACAGTGTCAGAACATGTGGTTGTGTGGGACAGAGCTGGTTCTGTTGTAGCATCCATTTGTGGCGTGCCGTGTGACAAATCAGCCTTGTAGCCCGCATTAACCACACTCTATTCAATGGATAGTAGCAAAAAGCAAAAGCATCTCCTTAGATTTGAAAGAGTTGAAGTCAGACAGTACAAACATTTGCCTGCTGGAGAAGAGGTGCTGATGGGTGTGACCCCTGATGCCTTTCTCACACAAACTTTCAAAGCCGATACAGAGCTGCCCCGGAAGCAACTTTCAGAATGTATTTTCCTATGGTGGATGAGGAAGTGAGGGGACAAGATGAGTTTTCCTTGAAGTGGGGAGAATCCTATCAATTTACAATTGAATGTGTTTCCTTGTAGCAGACCTTTGGTTTATTTTATTAAACCAATGCCAGCTTCAGTTTTGGTGGGGTTTTTTTTTTTTTTTTGTTTTTGTTTTGGGGTTTGTTTTTTTTTTTTTTTTTTTTTGGTATGGTGCCATCCACCTAGGAGGACAATCAAATGACCTATTGTTTGCCTTAGATTCGGTGTCTATTGATTCTCATCTTGTATACCTCTGAACTTAATTTCTGCTTGGCGCCTATCCATGTGAGCCACCACGAGTCAGAGGGCAGCTAGCAACACTGCTGGACAGCTGTGGACCTGTGAGAAAGGGCAGGGTCCTGCCTCCCTGTTTCAAATGTTATTCCTGAAGTTCTTGCCTACACTTCTCCCAACATCCTTAGCAAGACTAGTGTGCTGTGGACAGGGAGAAGGAGTTTTTGTGACATTGTTATTGTTTGAACTGTTAAGGTAAAATTGTAAACCACTCCTGTTTCATCTGCAAAAAGAACAAAACCCTTGAAGCTTTATCCCATTGTGAAGACTCTGGGTTAGCACAGGAGCTTGTATTAGTAGGACGGAAATAGGGTGAAACTTACTTTTCTCTCAAGTCCTCTCTCTACTGTGTTACACACACATACACACACACACACACACACACATACACACACCCCTCCACCCCGCCACACTGTGTTGGTCAGATGATGCTGTCCTGTGACTCCCTGAGCTATAGTTGTCAAGAGTAACTATGGATTGTGATTAGTCCTCTGTGGGTGACTCTTGCCCCATTTGCTCCCTTGCTTTCTTCCCTACTCTCCACTCTGGTGAATGGAAAAGGTGACGTCAAAGAATCAATGCTTGCTTGGACTCACGTCGTATCTGTGACTATGCTATTAGCTGTCTCCTTTTTCCTTCTTCTATGGGTAGAATTCTTATGACCTGTGGAGTTCCCTTCTGGATAAGTAGGTTAAATGCACAATGTGGTACTGTTCTATAGTTTCTAGATGGTTAATGTGCTTATGTGTTTTTAAAAGAAAATAAGTGATTGGTTTCAAAACTCTGGCCTTTTTCGTTATTATAAGCTCTGTTTTCCAGTAGTTTGCTGACTTGTGTCTGGGGAGTGCTTTGTGTCACTGTGTGCCTTTCTCTCTGGGGTCTTGGATTCTTGATCATTATTCCCCTTAGTACTAATAAGTATATGGACCCAACACAAACAGCTTACAATGGTGAATTAGAAAAACAGAATTTGCCAAATTCAAAAACAATTTTTTTAAAAGGCAGGCATAGTTGTCTATGCCTATAATCTCCAGCACTTGGAGGCTGAGGCAGGAGAATTGCTTTGAGTTTGAGGCAGGCCCTGGCTGAATAGTGAGTTCCAGGCCACCTGGACTAGAGAGACACAGAGAGACAGAGACCCTGCCCCCAAAACTCAAATAATCTTAAATGGCTTTTTTTTCCCCAAGGTATGGCTCTAAAACAATGGAATTGATCCATCAAGTTTTATCTTTTCTTACACAGAGAATCTCAGCTATTAAAGGAGACGCTGTGTGTGACTGCATGCTGGACAGCAGCACCCTTGTGGCCTCACAGCTCACGCTCTTCCTGCTGGGTCCTGGGTAGAGTAGCACTGATGTCTGACTAGGGGAGTTAGGAAACTCACTGACCCCGCAATGAACAGAGGGAAACGGTCTGCCGACTGAGCAGTTGAGCCGTCTCCTTCATGTCGTTGCTGTTTCTCGGTCTCCTGTTCTCTGCAGGCTGAGAACTTTATGGTAATGAGGTTTCCTAGCTAGCGGGCTAGGCTGGAAGTGGCATGAGCCATCAGAGCCACCCCTTTCCTGTAGCTCAGCATTTGTGTGCCTGTGGCCTCCATGCTTGCCAAGTACACAGCACTGCAGTTACATGTGAACCAGTGGGCAGTTTTAATTTTAATTAAAACCCAGAGCCAATAAATCTGTAATCCTAGATAATCCCAGAAGCCCAGTGGCTCTTTTTACCAGCACATCCAAAATCCTTGGACTTTCAGCATCTGTATCTTTCTGATTTTTTTTTAATTAAACCTTTTTCAGAGGTTATGAAAATATTAGTTTATCCTTTCTGACTTCCCACTTTCCTCCTTAAAGGCATTATTTAGTTCTTACATTTTTAAAGATTTACACATTTATTGAGTCCCTGCCATGTACTCAGTCAACATTACTTGGCTTTCACTGAAGTTGGTTTTGTTGACTTTATGAACCTGAGATGGTAACAGTTACTTTTATGAAACCATTAGCAAAATGATCTAGACTCCTGGGTGTTTGCACTGGAATAAGCTGGATTTTCTCTACCAAATCACAGGGGTCTTCACTCTGTCTGGGGCAATCATTAAAGCCTATCCTGGGTACTTTTCATTCCTTAAAAAAACAAAGTGTGGAACAGAACAAGATGTCAGTCAAGATGCTCCAATTACCATCTCCCTATAGACATTGCAAGTTCGGGCACCAAAAACACTACACTCTGGACAGCTAAGGAAATCCAGTCAGAGACCATAGTGCTTGGTTTCAGCATGACAATGAAAAGACAGGCTAAAAGCCCCATGGTGGTGCATGACTTTAATCCCAGGACTTGGGAGGCAGAGGCAGATAGATCTCTGTGAGTTCAAGGCTAGGCTGGTCTACAGAGTGAGTTCCAGGACTGGCTCCAAAAACTACACAGAGAAACCCTGTCTTGAAAAACCAAAAAAGAAAGAAAGATAAAATATGCCCTTGTCACCTCACCCTCTTCTACTTCGGGCAGCCCAGCAGAGACATTTCCTACTTTACTGAAGGGAGCCCTCCTCAGTTAATTCCCATTAAGTCGAGGCCTTTGACTTGAAACCCAGTTCCAGGCTTATCGTGGTAAAAAACCAGTGATAACATGACTTACTGTGAGCCTCAGGCCAAGTGCAGTGTAGTGTGCTTCAAGTACCTATTTACTGAAGCCAGGGTAAGCACAAGACATCTCTCTAGAACTTGCAGATGAAACCCCATTCCCAGGTCTGCCTATGCATGGAGCCTTAGGAAGAGCTTCAGTGCCAAGAGAATACATATAACCCCAGTATGCTAGCTTAATACTGCAACTAGCATCACCTGTGACTAGTTGCAGGCATCTTGGGCCACAAGTCCCTAGCAATAGGTAATCTCTAGCTGTGTGGCTCTTGGTCCTACCCCAGTGTTGTGTTGGTCTTAAATAGGCTATTTATTCAGATTACATTTAGTATCAATAGTGGCCATGGTTATGACATAGGAATGGAATTGGGGTTAGACTCATCTGTGGTGAGTCTGCATGTAGTTACATGGAATCCCACAGTGCCTGACCACATCCTGGTAACTGGGAAAAGTATGTAGGCATCCTCCAACCCCAGAGGGAAGTTTAAGAAGACAGACTGCTATTGTTCAATAGTCTGGTTCTTTCTCACCAACACACCAAGAGTAAGTGTATCTGGGATAAACTGGCATAGCCCATCCTCTATAGTGAAACAATTTGTACACTAACAACAGACTCCCTGCAAATCGGGACCTAGGCATCAACCAGCCAGTGTGGAAATGGTGACTGTAACCAGCTTAGGAAATCAGAAAATACATGCACAAACAAAGCCAGATGAAGAACAGTGGGATGGATAACTTGTAAATACCTACTCCTTCGGTGTGCAGATGACCCAGGAAGAGCTGAGGAAAGCATGACCTCACCTCATCAAATCCAGACACTGACGTGAGAATAACCACTAAAAGAGAAGCTTGAGCTTGTGTAGCCACTGTGTGAGGATACTCAAAGAAGTGAAGAAAACACAAATCTTTCAATACTCAGAGAATATAACCACAGATGGAAGAATCTTAGAAATAAAATATTTTGGAAAATTCAAAACAATAGAAAGAAGCAACAGTAGGAAAGATCAAACAGAAGAGAGACTCCAAGCTTAAAAATGGCGATGTAAGAATATACAGTTGGGATAGAGGAAAGAATTATGGAGAAAGTTTACGGGGACTTTGTGACAGCATTAAGAGAAAATATTTGGATTGCTGGCAGAAGAGGCATGGAAAGTTTATCAAAAGAAATAACAGAAAAGTCCCCCGAGCCTAGAAAAGGGCACATCTGGGTAAAGGAAAGTCAAGATCACTAGCCAGTTTAACTAGATCCTGAATCAGCCCAAGCTAAAAAAAAGAATTAAGCTCTAAAGGGAAAGAAGGAAGAGAAAGGTCTCAAGACTGCACGAGAAAAAACATGCAAGCGTGCCTCGGTTCTCCAGCTGGCAGTCCTTTGACAGGCCTGAAGAGAATGGCATTGGAGTCCTGTAAGGACTGAAGGGAGGAGTGAAGTGCTCAACCAAGATTACTGTATCCAGCCGGGCGGTGGTGGCGCACGCCTTTAATCCCAGCACTCGGGAGGCAGAGGCAGGCATCCCTCTGTGAGTTCGAGACCAGCCTGGTCTACAAGAGCTAGTTTCAGGACAGGCTCCAAAGCTACAGAGAAACCCTGTCTCGAAAAACCAAAAGAAAAAAAAAGATTACTGTATCCAGGAAAGCTTTGGTGTAGAAAGATGAGAGAAACACAAGTGGAGCACTTAGCAAGACCTGTGCTGTAAGAAATGTTAGCCAGATATGATGGCTGGCCCACATGATCTCAGTAAGGAGGAATGGAGGTGTAAAGCTTATTTGTATATTTTGTGCTTCCATCTTTATGGTAATGTTAAATTTTTATTTCCAAAAGGTAATCTCTACATATGTTTTTGTAGGACTTAACAATAAACAGAAAGCATGCTACTAAATTACTTAACCGCTCTAGGAGATGAAGAAAGCAGGCAAATGTGAGGGAGTTACCAGTAGGGAAGAGATGCTCCAAAACAGACTAGGTGAGCACCCCACTTTCAGCAATGGGCCAGTCGTACAGACACAAAGCCAACAAGCGTCAGAGTAAAATTATACTCCAGATCAAATGGAGCTTGCAGACACCCGTAGAACATTCTGTCAAACAACCGCAGGCTATATGTTAGTGAAGGATCTAGCTGTCCGTACATAGCAAGAGAAAAAGCCTGCAGTGAAAACTGTTACTCACACAGGTTGCAGTGCAAACAGAGGTTGGGGTTGACGCAGCAAGGTGAGGGCAGAAGGTAGATAAGAGGGCTTGTAGTTGGGTGTGAAACGTGCCCTCCACCCTGAAGCCCTTGAGGAACATAAGACATCATTATTCTCCCTCCCCTTCTCCCTCTTTTTTTAAAAATTTAATTGCATTTTATGTGAATGAGTGTTTTGCCTATATTGTATGCCATGTGTGTGCCAGGTGCCCACAGAGGTCAGCAGAGGACATTGGATCCCCTGGGACTGGAGTTACAGATAGTTGTGAGCCACCATGGGTGCTGGGTCTTCTGCAATAGCAACAAGTGTTCTTAGTCACTGAGCCATCTCTCCACCCCTGCTTTCATGCACTCTTGCATCTAACGTAGTTTGTAGCAAACGGAACTGTTAAAATACGAGGTAACCAAAACAGACTGCAGCAACTGTGGTAGAGTGAACTCCTGTGTACGAACAAAGAAGAATCTACTTAACACCCAGGAAGCCACCTGTGAGGTCATCACTGACAACACAAGCTGGGTCTAAAACTACAGGACAGTCAAGTTCGAGGTCAGCAGCTAGCAAAGCACAAGTCAGAAGTGGGTGTATCAACCACCCCTAGCTGGGTGGGCAGTGTACGAACAGTGTGTGATCTACCTTGAGCCATGGCAGACAAAGAGCATAACCCTCCATAGTCTTGACTCATGGTAGCCCAGAGACCTAATTGGTGTGGGATATTTTTATCACTTTCTGACACTGCTGAGATCGCCCAATAAAGTAATACCTTGAATTGGGGCAGAACCAGTGACTAGCTGACCGGAATTGGCCATGGAGAAGCCAGCAATTTGAATAGAGAAGAGGCCCAGGAAGGAAAGGGCAGGGACTAAAGTTTGAGCTTGCTTCGTTCTGGGACGAGGGAAGAGATGTGTCATTTGTAGTGTCTTCACCCAAACAGCAAGGTGTGCTAGTTGCTCTCCAGCCTCCCTGAGCTAGCAGGTTTCCACCCAGCCTTTGACTTCTGTGACTAATGATAAATAGACCAATTTAGACTTAACCATGGCACCAGAAGCCGGGTCATGGGGCAGCAGACAATAACTAAAATATCAGTAGATTCATGAGCAACTACTGAGCTGACAGAAAAACAACTATCCAGTCTCTTAGCAATGACCTCAGCCTTGGAAATGCCAGCAAGGAGTTCAGACTTTCTTCTATTGAAAACCCTTCTCTAGGAGTTTACCACCTGTCTCCCTCAGCTTTTTACTTTTCCATAATTCTCTTTGATAAAGCTGACTCCCACTGAGTGTCTGCATCATTAATCTTTATTGATGTGAGATAGAGAACCCAGAGCCACTGTCCCGGGCAGTTTTTAGGGACTGCAAATGCCCATCACCCTAGCTCCTCGGATCATGAACAACTAAGTCAGTGATTCTCAGCCTTCCTAATGTGGCAACCCTTTAATACAGTTCCCCATGGTGTGCTGACCCCCAACCATAAAATTATTTCTTTACTACTTCATAACTGTAATTTTGCTACTCTTAGAAGTTGTAGCCGGGCGGTGGTGGAGCACGCCTTTAATCCCAGCACTCAGGAGGCAGAAGCAGGAAGATCTCTGTGAGTTTGAGGCCAGGCTGGTCTACAGAGCTAGTTCCAGGACCGAGAGGACTGTTACACAGAGAAACCCTGTCTCTAAAAACAAAACAAAACAAAAGCAAACAAACAAGAAGAAGTTGTAGTGTAAATACCTGTGTTTTCTGGTGCTCTTAGGCCACCCCTGTGAAAGCATCATTCAGCCCCATTCCCACCCCAGGGATTGCGACCCCAGGTTGAGAACCACTGAAGTAGGCTAGGGACAGTCCCATTGCACTCGAATTCTGCACCCATAGTTCATAAAAACAATTCTCAATTTTAAAACAAATTATCAACTATCTTTTTTTGATGACAACATAATACCCCTGCTAAAATCAAAAACACCAATGATAGCCTTTGCTGGAGAGGATGTGGAGTAAGGGGTACACTCATCCATTGCTGGTGGGAATGCAAACTTGTGCAACCGCTTTGGAAAGCAGTGTGGAGGTTTCTCAGGAAATTTGGGATCCACCTACCCCAGGACCCAGCAATCCCACTGTTGGGAATTTACCCAAGAGATGCCCAATCATATTACAAAAGCATCTGTTCAACTATGTTTATAGCAGCATTATTTGTAATAGCCAGATCCTGGAAACAACCTAGATGCCCTTCAGTGGAAGAATGGTTGAAGAAAGTGTGGAATATATACATGCTAGAATACTACTCAGCGGTAAAAAACAATGACATCTTGAATTTTGCATGCAAATGGAGGGAAATAGAAAACACCATCCTGAGTGAGGTAACCCAGGCCCAAAAAGATGAACATGGGATGTACTCACTCATAATTGGGTTCTAGCCATAAATAAAGGACATCGAGCCTATAATTCGTAAAATCCTAGAGAAGCTATATAAGAAGGTGAACCCAAAGAAAAACATATAGTTATCCTCCTGGATACTGGAAGTAGACAAGATTGCCGGACAAAAAATGGGAACATAGGGGTGGGGTGGGATGGGGGGAGGGGGGGATGGGGCGAGAAAAGTGTGAAGTGGAGGATGGGAAGAGCTTGGGGGAATAGGATGGTTGGGATATAGGAAGGGTGGATATGGGAACAAGGAATTATATATCTTACTTAAGGGAGCCATTCTAGGGTTGGCAGAGGCTTGACTCTAGAGGGGTTCCCAGGTGTCCAGGAAGATGCCCCCAGCTAGGTCCTTGGGCAGCTGAGGAGAGGGTGCCAGAAATGTCCAGATCCTATTGCCATACTCATGAATATCTTGCATATCACCATAGAACCTTCACCTGGCATTGGATGGAGAAAATGACAGAGCCCCACATAGGAGCACCGGACTGAGCTCCCAAGGTCCCGATGAGGAGCAAAAGGAGGGAGATCATGAGCAAGGAAGTCAGGACCGTGAGGAGAGCGTTTACCCATTGAGACGGTGGGACAGATCTAACGGGAGACCACCAAGTCCAGTTGGAATGGAACTGATGGAACAGGGGACCAAACCGGGCTCTCTGAATGTGGCTGACGGTGGAGGAGGACTGAGAAACCAAGGACAATGGCAATGAATGTGAACTCTACAGCATGGACGGGCTCACTGTGAGCCTTAACCTTCACCTGGCGATGGATGGAGATAGAGACAGAGCCCCACATTGGAGCACCGGACTGAGCTCCCAAAGTTCTGATGAGGAGCGGATGGAGAGAGATCATGAGAAAGAAAGTCAGAACCATGAGGGATGCGTTCACCCACTGAGACGGCAGGACAGAACTAATGGGAGACCACCAAGTCCACTTGGAATGGGACTGATGGAACATGCGACCAAATCGGACTCTCTGAGGGTAGCTGATGATGGAGGCTGACCGAGGAGCCAAGGACAATGGCGATGGACTTGGTCTCTACGACATGGATGGGCTCTGTGTGAGCCTTGTCAGTTTGGTTGCTTACCTTCCTGGACCTGGGGGGAGTTGGGAGGACCTTGGACTCAACATAGTGTAGAGAACCCTGATGGCTGTTTGGCCTCAAGAGGGAGGGAGTGGGGGTGTGGGTGGAGGGGAGGGGAGGGAAGGGAGAGGAGGAGGGGAGGAGATGGCAATTTTTAATAAAAAATAAATAAACTGGGAAAAAATGTGCTGGAGTGAGTGATCACTTGCTGTTCTTACAGAGGACCCAGGATCTATCCCCATCACCCACATGATGATACACATGTCCACAAGCAGCCACAGGCTCATGCATGGTATATATACATACATGTAAGCAAAACACCCATACACATAAAATGAAAATAAATAATTCTTAAAAAGTAGTAGTTTTAAAGTGACAACTAATGCTATAGAAACATAAAAGATCATTAGCAATTCTCATGAACAGTTTATGCCAATGAATGTAAAAAGAGATGGAGGGGCTGGAGAGAGCACTGGCTGCTCTTCCAGAGGACCCTGGTTCAATTTCCCAGCACTGACATGGCAGCTCAAGACTGTCTGTAACTCCAGTTCCCAGGGGTTCTGACACCCTCACACAGATGTATTAGTAGATTAAAAATAACTACATAAAACATTTAGTAGCATTATATAATAAAGAAATATATATATATGAGAAATTCCTAGACATAGATGCCTCCCCAAAACTGAATCATGATGAAGTAGAAAACATGAGCAAATCAATAAAAAATAAAATGAAATTGTATTAGTAATCAAATAAAAGCCCAGGCCAAATAGCTTCACTGATGAATTCTACCAAACATTTAAAGGGGAACAAATACCAGTTCTTTTGGGGGGGGTCAGGGGAGTGCTCTTGAGACAGGGTGTGGTGGTTTGAAAGAAAATGGCCCCCAAAGGGAGTGGCACTATTAGGAGGTGTGGCCTTGTTGGAGTAGGTGTGGCCTGTTGGAGGAAGTGTGTCACCATGCAGGTGGGTTTTGAGGTCTTCTTTGTTCAAGCTACACCCAGTGAGAAAGACCACTTCCTCTTACCTACAAGTCAAGCTGTAGGACTCTTGGCTACTTTCTCAGCACCATGTCTGCCTGCACACCACCATGATGATAACGGACTAAGCCTCTGAAACTGTAAGCTGCCACCTCAACTAAGAGTGATAATAACCCTAAGACACAGGGTTTCTCTGTATAGCCCTGGAACTCTGTTTGCAGACCAGACTGGCCTCAAACTCACAGAGATTCACCTGTCATTGCCTCCTGAGTGCTGGGATTAAAGGCGTGTGCCTTTAACCACCTCCTGGTTCACCAATTCTTAAGTGAGTTCAAAACAACAGGCCATGTTTGAGGTTGTGGCATAGCCACCATCTTATTGCTGCCTGCATCCCTCACCCATGAGCGAAGCTGATCTGTCTTATCTTTCCCCTTTTGTTTCAGCTGGCCTCACAGGGTCCCCATACACTTGTAGGTCTGCCCCTAGGGAGGAGCAAGAGACAAGATCTGGTCCACCTCGTAAAGCTTGCTTGTGCTCAGTCCTGGAGATTTCATTTGTGTCCTATGATGGGCTTGTGGCTAAGCCTGTCTGACAAGACTCAGCATGTATTGGGCAGTTGTAGTCACAAGGTCCTTGTTGACCTGGTGATTAGATGTTTTCTACCAGTAGATTCAGCTGGTAGCTACACTTCAAACTCCACACATGGAAAGCCTTGAGAGACAGTAGGGGTCAGGCTTTGACTAGTACACCTGCTCATCTACTCAACAAGGAAAGATCAACAGTTACAGGGTTGGGGGAAATGGTCTGACCAGCTGGTCAGAAAAAAATGAAGGTTTTAAGGGGTCAGGGGGAGTCTTACAATCGCATGTTAGCTCCCATAAAACAGCATCCATCATAGACAACAAAACAGACAAGTGTCCAGTGACTTAGCCCATAGACATCAGGAAGCCTCTGTCACTGGCCACTCACGTTGGCTCAGTAACAGCAGGTCAGTGTCTATCAAACACTTTGATGTAAAGAGGAGACAAGCTATTCATGGGTCAACAGCATGCAGAGTCTATAGAAAAAGATTTACAGATCTATCACCAAGATCCAACCTGCCTGGGTATGGCTTTGAAAGCATTTGATCTACTGGCATAGAACTCCATATAATATCACCGTAGCCCCAAAATCCAGCTTTGCAGCACAAGAGGAATATTATGGGGGATGTGTCCCATGGCTATGACACTCACTAGAGCACAGAGGCACCATCTAGAAGCTTCCAGGTTAAATGAGCATTGGACTAATTAATATACTGAGGACATACATACCTATAGTGCCAGATCAAAACACGTGCTGTGAACATGAGGATTCTCTTTTAGGATATAATACATGCTTTGAATCAAAGGTTCAGATATGGTACTGTACTCTTGAGAAAAGGACACATGGGGTCTGAAGATCAGGAAGTGGACTTGGAGCCCTGCTTACCTTCATGGCCCTGCCTCTCCTTTCTCCTCTCTGTCCCTCTAACTCTGAGCTCACAGGGTCCCAAGGTCCTAGAGCTGGAAAATTCTAAGTTCTCAATAACCAGAGACCAAGAGTAGCTGACGTTTTGGCAGGGCAACTGGCCCTGGCCATTAGGAAGCGTGGGGCTGCCATTACACAATGAGAGCAAAGGGGATCTGCAGGGGGGTTCTGAATGTCAGTCTCCCAGACAGTATGAAGTGGTAAAACTGCCTGGGGAGCGGGGTCCACCTTGTGAGTACGGAGATGCTCTGAGAACAACCGAAGATCTGGAACAGATATTACCATCTGAGAACAGCACACCAGAGATGAGGGGATCATCAGGTGGCTGCAGAGGTGGCCTAAGAGGTAAGAACTGCTCCTGAGGTTGAGGTGGCTGCCCAGACTGAGACTCTGTGCTTAAGGAAGGAACTGCAACAGAAGAGTGATGTGTGCCTAGGGTCTTCTGCATGAGCCTCTGAATCACTGGGGAAATTGCATAGAAGAGAGACTGGAAGACGAGATGGAGCTGTTGGCTTCCCACTTCTCACAGCTAGGAGACAGAAGGGTAAACACAAATCAGATCTGTATTAATGAACCCTTCCTGGGACCCCCTAACCTAGAATCTATGAAAGGAGCCAGGTAACAAAGATGCCCCTCTGGTGTGATCTTCAAGACAAAGACAGGGAAAATCCAGGACCCCTGCCCCACCCACCCTGCAAGCAGGAAGAGGGAGGTGACTTGTGGGACATGCTGAGGGACATGTTCTTGTTTTTTTTGTTGTTTTTTGTTTGTTGTTTTTTGAGACAAGGTTTTTCTGTGTAACAGCCCTGACTGTCCTGGAACTAGCTCTTGTAGTACAGGCTGGCCTCAAACTCACAGAGATCTGTCTGTCTCTGCTGGGATTAAAGGAATGTGCTACCACCACCACTCGGCCGGCTGGTGGCAGTTCTTAAGAATGGTTCAGTGTGAGAGACCATGGGAATCAAAGCTTATTCAGCACTAGAATTTCTGGAATCAGGGAAAAGCTTCAAATATGTGATGAAAGAGTCTCTCAGGCTGGTTTGTGAGAGATGCAGGCAGATGGGTTCGGTCTGAGTGCCATGGACACACAAGCTGAGCAATGTCACCGCATATCCTTAAGACACAGACTGCAGAACCCGAGACACTCTGAGGGGGATCAGTCCCTGGTGGATTGACTTACCATTAGAGAGATTTGACCATCACCAATGGAGGTTGCCATGGAGATCACCAACTGGAGGACTATGGAGGAGGGACAAGTGCTACTGAGGGAACTGCGTATGAGGAAAGGAGCGTATGATGCCCAGTTGACTGGGTCTCATGGGATTTTTCACCAGCGACTTTAAAGGATGACTTGATTCAGCCATGACCTTGAGATGGACTTGGAGCCCTAGTGGCTTTCCTGAGCCCTTTGGTGGAACAAAACCCATAGATATGAAGTAGGCAAGGCTTTGACAGATCTTAGTGACTTAAGCCAACATATAAAGGGTGTCCATCAAGTGAGGGAACAGCCAAGAGGAGCAAAGAGAAAGGTCTTTCTGGGCTACTCAAAGGCAAATGTGCAAGAACTGCATCAAGTCCAAATTCTTGAAGAAAAAACAAAATGGACAGAAAGCCAAATTTGGTGCTAATGAACTTCTGGAAGTCTTTAAAGCCAGAAAAAAAGTTTCTAGAAAGCATCCCTGTTCAAATAATACAAGTGCGCAGAAGATCAAATCCATCCCAGGCGTGGGCAGTTATCTTCCCCCAAACTAAGCAGGGTGCCTTTCTTTCTTGCGCTATATTAGGTTATGCTAGGAGTGAGATAGTTTGCCCAGCACAGGCTGCCCCCAGCAGCCAGGTATGGTGGATAAAGAGGCAACAGCAGCTACAGCCACAGTGCTAACCTCTAGGCTCTCTGATGCAGGGAACCAGCCTGAGTAGCAGGTGCTAACACCAGGTGTTACTGTGGCATTCTGGAAAGGGTGATGGCTGTGTAAGGTACACGATACCCATCAAGGTGCTTCGGGAAAGCCTGCAATAGTCTTGGTTTGTAAATGCTAAAGAGTGAACAAGAACCTTGTGGAAATAGCAACAGGTGCTCCCGGGAGCACTAAGACTGTTAAGTATCCCCGGGCTAGTGAGTGGGTCACCTCCCTAGGAGTGGTGGCCACAGAGGCCATAGAGACCCTTCAACAATAAAGTCTACTTTATGCAGCTGTTGCTGGCTGCATTCCAGAACTAAAGACAGGAAAATCATAGAGCTTTGGTTTCAGAATTTGGGGAAATAAAGCAAGAACTGGGCTGGACTTGTGTCTTCTATGCCTACTAGCCCCTGTAGTGCTGGAGCGTGGTGCTAAGGATGCTGGGAGAATTAGGGCAGAGTCCTCCACCACTGTGGATCCTACATTCTCTATGGTGGAAGTACGAGGTGAGATGTGCCAGCTTGTGGAATATTGGCAGTGTTGTTATGGATTGAACCAACTTTCTGATTGGACAAAAGGCTCACTCTGTAGGATACTGGGAACTTAGATCATGTGACCAAGGAAGTCATAACCCATTGGAGATGCAATTGTTGTTGCTGTTGTTAAATGAATGTAGCAGCCGTCAGGTCCTTGCCCACATTTCATGTTACAGTCATTGGGCTATCACTGCAAGTCATAGCAAGTGTTGTTTTGTTGGGGGGGTGGATGGGGGACGAGGGAGGGAGGGAAGGAAGGAAGGTAAGGACGAGAAAAAATCAAAAAATCCATAAGAACCCCCTCCCTCCCTCCCTCCTCCTCCGTCCCTCCCTCCCTCCCTCTCTCTCTCTCTCTCTCTCTCTCTCTCTCTCTCTCTCTCTCTCTTTCTTTCTTTCTTTCTTTCTGACAGGGTTTCTCTGTGTAGCTTTGGAACCTGTCCTGAAACTTGCTCTGTAGACCAGGCTGGCCTCAAATTCACAACAATCTGCCTGTCTCTGCCTCCCGAGTGCTGGGATTAACGGTGTGCACCACCACCTCTGCCTCCCGAGTGCTGGGATTAACGGTGTGCGCCACCGCCGCCCGGTGATATTTTTCTTCTCACAATTTCTTTATCCTTTTCCTGACTTGTTTTGTAGTAGGAGAAAACCCTGAAACTTGCCAACAGCCACGTTGTGGAGACAGAGGGATTTATCCCTGGGCACCAGAGTTTGGTAACTCACTGGGGTCAGAGAATAATCAAACACCCATGTCCCCTTCTCCAGGGCTCAGACATCCTTCCAGAAGAGAAGGGGACTGAGTGTGACGCAGGACTGCCCTCTGAGCCAAACTGTTCCTGTCCTCAGGAGTTCAGCTGTGCCTGCTTTAACAAAGGACATCACAGATGGACTTGGTGACTGTTGGTGTTCCCTCGTAGAAGTAGGGGTTTGGACGGACTCACCTGACTACCCAGCCACTCCAAACCTGTTACAATTCTGCCTAGTTGCGCTTGACCTCAGGGGCAGCTAGTAGTCTATATGTGAGCAGACCTAGCAAGGAGGCTCCGTTTGGGTGCAGAGTTTCCAGCATGGCTGCCTTAAGGCCACTCATACTCTTGCCCAGAACCCCTCGCCCATTGCTCTGTATCTAATTATACCTAACAGACTCATTGGTCCCGCAGCATGCTCTTTGGTTGCACATACCTTGGTTTGTCTTGGAGCCTTAGGAAGAGAGGTAAACGTTGTTTATGTCTCCCCCAGGGAAGGAATTTTAGCAACAGTTATGAAATGAACATGTCAGGAATTTCTAAGTCACTCACTGATTAGAGGTTTATTAAGTGTTACAATTTGTTCAAAAATTAATCCCAAGTGTTCAGCATCAGAAATACTGAGAATTTATAAACAAATGGAAAACTCAAAACAGGTCCGTATTCATGGCGCCGTCTCACCAAGCACAATTTGCATTATTAGGGAAAATCATTTCTATGGCAGCTCTGAAGTTTATGGAATCATAAGACAGCAGCCAGACATGGCGGGTGCTTTCCTGTAATTCTAACTATTCCTGAAGCAGGAGGGTGGCGAGTTCAAGTCTAGTCTGGGCAATTTAGCAAAATGCTGTCTCAAAGTAAGATTTTAAACTTTAAAAAGGGCTGAGGATGTAGCTCCGTGGTAGTGTTTGCCTGATATGCACGGTGCCCCGGCCTTGCTACCCAGCTCACGTAAGCCAGCAAAAGCTGTCTGTAAACCAGCACTGAAAAGATGAAGAAGACAGAGCACTCAAAAACCTTTTCAGATCATCCAAAGTCTTTCATTATCCCCCTATATTTAAGTTGATAGTTGACCCCTCCACCCAAAATGATGCACTTAGCTGTCAGGCGGGAGCTCAGCTGGTCAGCTGGTAGAGAGCCTGCCTCGTATGCACAGGGCCCTGGGTTCAGTCCCCAGCTCTGCATGAAGCCAGGCATAATGCATGGTGGCACACACCTAAAACCTGAGCCCTTGGATTAGGAGGTCAGTGTCTTCCTTGGCTAATTGAACAGGCTGCACAGCGACTCAGAGGCCAGCCTGGGATGGAGGAGACCGGCCTCGAAAAGCATTGATGTGCTCTGTCCTGGATAACCTTGAGAGCGACCCTTCTCATCTGTAACCCGCTAGCCAAAGCTGGTAGGCAGGAGCATCAAAGGGGCAGATGGAAATACACCCAGGATCCTTGTTTTTCTGAAATCTTCACAGAAAGTCACTTTTCTTAAAAATACATATTAGCAATAGCAAAATTGACGAGAGAACACTGAAGAATCGGCCAAAGGTGACCTCGCACGCAGGCTTCCCTCCACTCACACTGCTGGACCTCAGCTGTGCTCAGTCCAGGTGAAGCACCTCCCTTGGTGGCTTTCCCCCTTCTTTTCTCCTAAGAAGCAGTTGGTGACCTCATTCCCATTGCCTCAATACTCAGTGCTGTTGCATCCCCATCACATGAGAGCCTCAGCAGTCCGGCTTGCCTGAGTGCAGATGCAGATGAGACCAATGCCAAAGTGAACAACAGCATTACAAGATGTGGTGGCCTAGAGGTAGCGTCAAACAGATCAACTGCCGCCCAGGTAAGGACCTCTGCTCCCACATACCAGGAGCCCCCAGCTTACCCTGACAAACCAGTGGGACAGCAGATGTAATAAGTCAATAATCATACAATCAATAAACGCTTAAAAAAGAAAGATGGGGGGGTCAGTAGAGAATTACCCACCCCAGGATTTGGTGGTTTACTTGCCTGTAATCCCAGAACTCAAGGTGAAGACACAAGAAAATCAGGAGTTCAAGGCCAGCTTTAACTAGCCTGAACTAAAAGTGGCAGAGTCTCAAAAAAATATAAATAGAAGATAAAAATAAAATTATAATAATTATCAATCAGGATTTTCACCCCTGCTCTTCTGGGGACCGAAAAGACGTCCCTGCACTGTCCCCAAGGCTGCTTAAAATGGGGCTGAGCATTGGTCAAGAGTCAACTTGATAGTGACTGTGGCAGCAACTCTGCGAACAGATGGAGAACACTGGCCACCTCTGAGCTTCTCCTGAAGGCGCCACTTCCATAGAGCTGACATGCCTGACCTCACAGCTTCACAGCACAGTTGGTGACGTCATGCTGAACCCAGTGCTAAGCAACAGGGCTGGAGCGACAAGGGTTTGGATGGTTTTCACCTTGTCTGGGCCAGATCCTGAGGAATGTCCCGGGGGCAGGCAGAGAAGGCAGGTGGGGGTATCCCCAAGCAAGGTGGAGAGAGACAGCTTGTATGTATTCAGGGCAAACTGTATAAAATACAGATACACAGATATGTCAAAACATAATGTAATACCCCATTCACCTTTACAAAGTATCCCTTTGCAATTTGTGTGCGTGCATGCGTGTGTATGTGCCTGTGTGTGTGTGTGTGTGTGTGTGTGTCACTAAGGATTAAAAATGGAACCCAGAGCGCTCTTCTGAGCTATCCCCCCAGCCCCACCTTAGCCTTTAGAGCTCTCTAGTCCTGCCCAGCTGCCAGTCCCCTTCTCTTCTTATGCTGAGAATGACACTTTGATCCGTATTAATAATCGTCTCATTTTCCACAATAGTCGTACCCCATGCAATTTGTCTTTAAGGAGTGTATCGTTCAATTTTGTGTGTGAGGGTCTGCAAGTGTAGATGCCGGAGGTTGTTTCTGAGCTCCTGAAAAGTTTCTGCACTCCAATAAACCTCCCCGCCGACGCAATAATCCAAATCAGACCAAATCAAATCGAATTGGAAAAGGCCCAGGTTTAATGGATACAAACATTACAGCCCCCCCCCCCCCCCCCCCCCCGCAGAGAGGAGATGGAAAAGGAAGACAAGAAAACCACCTGTTTGCTCTCTGGAGGGTGGTGGTAAATATCCTGTGGGAGTGGTCTTGAGCATCTCTGGGGAGGGGTCATCGATCGGTGGGCTTTCTCGGGGGCAGAGTCTGGACTGAGGCAACTCCCAGGGGTAGGGGCTTGTGGTGGAACTTCCACCCGAACATTCCGGACTCTTTGGATATAAGGATGCCAGGGGCTCCTTCACCCAAACACCTTCCTCAGTCACCTTCCGTGTTAATGTGTTATTTTGTTGTTGTTGTTTGTTTGTTTTTGAGACTGAGGCTCGCTCTGAACTGGAGCTCACCTATTGGCTACACTGACTGTCCATCAAGCTCCTGTATCCCTTTGTCTCCAGACTGGAATACAGGCTTGTAATGCCTCTTCCAGCTTCCTCAATGTGTTCTGGGGATCCAAACCCAGCCCTCTTGCTTACATAGCAAACACTTAAGCCACTTCTTTAACGTTTTATATTTTTCAGCTGACGTTGTTCCACAAAGTGATAGTGAGACTCAGTCGTGTTTGCGCTGTGACCATCTCTTGTTCGTTTCCATTGCTGTACTGTACAATATTTCATTTTATGCTTAGGACAAAATTATCCTTTCTGTCACCAGTGGACATCTGAGTTGTTTTCAGTTATCTTGTATTAGAGGCACCATCGCTATCAACTCTCTTATAAGTGGCTTCTGTTGTAAAGATTATTTCTAGATGAATTATCATTATTTTAGTCATTTGTTTTTGAGATAGGATCCCACTGATATAGCCCAAGCTGGCCTTGGACTTGAGCTCCTCCTGTCTCAGCCTCCAGACACTGGTTTTACAGCTATGACAAACAAATCTGTCTCTAAATGGATTAGTGGGGTTTTTTTGCCTAAGATATTTTTTTCTTTCAATTCTGTATATTTGAGTAGTGTTGGTATTTAAGGAAATTCCACTTTAACATTTATTTGTGTCCATGTTGCTTCCGTTTTTCATGGGAAACAATCATGTAAAGAAGGCAGGATATTTGGGAGGAGGTAGGGGACTAGCAAAGGGGGTGGTGAAAAGGATGGGGGGGGAATAAGGGCAGAGTAAAATGGCACAGATATGAAACCCAAAACTTCACAGCAGCCTTCGAAAGTAAAATATGTGATCATATCAACATCAACCAGTAAGTGACTGCACCTTCTAACTGATCCCCCATAAATGACTATGGCCGTACCAAGTGTTCTCACTCAGTCTTTACCTTTGATGGGGCCACTGTGGAAAGCACCATTTAGTAACATGTTGGCTGTTTCATGGAGGATTTGAGAAAGATATTTTTATCCTGTTTAGGCAGACTCTACTCAGCATAGTGTTGAATCCTGTCAAATACCTTTTTTTAGCTTTCCCTGAAATAGGCCTAGCTTCTTACTGAGCTGCTGGTGTGAGAATGAAGCCAGCACAGCTTTTCAGCGTCTCTGCTGTGCATTAAGCCAATTAGCGATAGAGCAGAGAGCGGTTTCCGTCTCTTCTCAAGGTCAAAGGTATCACAATAACTACTTCCAAGCTTCCTCACCCTCCAAGGTTTTTCTTCTCCCAGAGTCCTTTGTTCAAAACTGAGAGGGCACTAGGCCTCAGGACAGTGACTGTTGAGGGACCGGACCCTGTTCTTATGCTAATGACAGCTCTCACTGAGCAGGTGAGGTGGGGCGTGGCCTGATTTCCTAATCTCAGTCACTACCCCGTGATTAGGGCTCTGGAATCTGCAGCTGCTAGGTATTCAGCCAGAGTGAGAAGCTGCCAAACCAGTGAGGTCTGCAGTTGAATTGTCTGCCAAAGGTCCCTGTCCCATTGAGCTCCTCACCTGCCAATCTTGGGCAGCAGGAGAGCTTGACTCTGGGCAGGCAAGAACTTCTGCTCTCCTTAGATTTTTAGCTGTGGACACTGTGGCATGGGAGAGCTGGTGTGTGTGTGTGTGTGTGTGTGTGTGTGTGTACATGTGTGTGTGTGCACGTGTGCTCATATGTGTCCAGGGAGGTAGAGAAGAAAGTAGGGTGGCTGCTATCTGGAGGGACCTAGTGGCCACGTGGCTGACTACACCCCTCTCAACATTCTTGTCTAGCTTGTCTTTGTACGTCTCTCTCATCATTGCCTCTTCTCCCTCTCCGTTATCTTATCTGATACGTTTTACCTCCAAATTACCAGGCTATCTCAGATTGGAGTGTAAGAAAACACCGCTGTCTGTGACCAGTGGCCTTCTGGAGAAGAAGGCTGTGTGAAAAGTCTTAGGCGAGCATAAGGCCAGGTGTGTGTCAGTCAGAAGCCTGAATGCTGGTCCTGGCCTTGCCCCTGAACACCTTTCTCAGAGTCTAGGGCAGGATGGGCTGTTTGGAGTGGATGCTCAAAGCCCTTGAAAGGAACCTAAGTCTACTTGGCAAGCAGCAGTCCTTAGGCAGCCGTTTGTAGGGATTTCTCTCTTTTTCCTTAGCCATTGACAGACTTTATGTAGCCAGGGACACAGGAGGAGCAGACACCAGGCTACTATAGAGATTTTTCTAATGGGAAAATGTTCCGTCAGTGTTTCAAAAGGACTGGGCAGGATATTAGGACAAGGATAGGATGCTACAGATGAGTGTGGTGGAGCACACCTGTGGCGGAGCACACCTGTGGTGGAGCACACCTGTGGTGGAGCACACCTGTGGCGCTAGTGAGTAGGCAGGGGGATTAGGAGCTCAAGGTCATCTTTAATATATAGATGAACTAAAGGCCAACCTGGGCTACAGGAGACCCTTTCTCAAAAACAGAAAAAGAAAGAGATACAGTGGATTGAGTGGCTGGGGGACAGACACTTCTTTCTCCTAGTCCTGACGGCTGTGAGCTAGGGAGGCAGCCTGGGTGGGGTCTGGTGAGGACCCTGCTCCTGGTTTATTTCTGTTCTCATTTGTCAGGAAAGGGGTTGGCAGAGAGTAAGCAAGTTCACCAGCATCTCTTCCTGTAAAGTCCCTCCTCCCATTGTGGGGACCCATCCTGTGACTTAACTACCTCCCAAGAACCGCATCTTTCAACAGCCATAATAGGGATTAAGGCTTCAATATGTGAATGGAGTTGTCCTCAGTGGCTGGATGACTGGACTGAAGCCTGGGCAGAGACAGACTCAGCCTCCACAGATGGGCATACATAAGCAGCTCAGCACTGTGGGCTGTGAGGGTTTGCGAGAGCTGAGGCTGGAGGGACCTGTGGGCTTCAGATTGCCTGGCAAGCCCATCGGGACATAGGTTCCGGGGTCCTCTCCATCCCGAAAGAACGAATGCCCATGAAGGAGACCATGGAAGTAGTCCTTCGCCAGTGACCAGGGAGTCACACGTGCCCTGGTCCGTCTTGTCCCTAGGACCCCAGGTACCCAAGGGGCACAGAGCACCGAGTCTGGTCCCTGCTGAAGAGATGTTCGAATGTCCTGCCTCTTCTGGGGCCAGCTGCCTCCTTCCTTCACCATGTGCCTGCCCGGGTACAAGACAGGAGAGCTGGGGAAAGACAGGTTTCCAGCTGGGCGAGCTCCCTTAGTCTGTGCAGCAGGGCACGGACAAATCTCCCCCACCTTGTTTCTGCTTGGCTGGACTCTAGCTTTGTGAGCTGGAAGGACAATCTTTCTCCTTTCTCTGTCCTAAGTGAAACCTGATTCACACCTGGGCTCCTCAGCCCTGCTGGGTTCGAGCACCGTGGAGAAGCTGGGGAGGAGGGGAGGCCTGCCTGTCCTTCATCCAAGGTGAATCAGAGGCTTCCAGGAGAGTGGTCCCTGTAGCTGCTCAAATGGATTGTTTGGCCGGGCACTCTCACACCCTGTCTATGCTGTGTATATGCCCACCGGCTATCCTCTGCTCGTTCTGAGCCCCCATTCTCAGCGACACCACTTCCCACACGACACCTCACCTCAGTCAGCTGTTCCTTAGAGCAGTCTACACCACCCTGCGCTAGACTGACCTGAAACTAGAACACGAAAGTCGACATGCCTGCCCTTCCTACTTTGCAGTTTTGCTGCAAACTCCTCAAGGTCATAATCTACGGTGTTTCATTCTGTTCCCCAGTCCCTGACACACCACAGGAGCTCAACAGATATCTGTGGAAACAAGCAGAATCTGGCCTAAGAGAAAGACGTCCTCTGAAATATGGATGGCGTGATGAAGCCTTGCTGGTTTGTTTGGGACAGGTTTGCTATGCAGCCCTAGTGGGACTGGTACTTCCTATACATATAGCCCAGGCTAGTCTCAAATCTGTGGCATTCCTTTTGCTTCAGGTTCCTGAGCGGTGGGATTATAACCTACCACACCCACGTGACAAGATGATTTAACATAGAATGCAAAGAATTTGCTCTTTGCTATATTTAGGATTGGAGGCTTCCCCTCTTCCCCAGACAGATTAATGAGTAAACCGAAGGTGACTGTTTCCATCGTAGAGGGCTGGAGGGAAGGCAGGGCTCCTTTAAACATTAAACCTTCGTTGAAACTTTCAGAAATCTGCCTTACAGATCATTAACTTCTGCTGCAGAAGGGGCCAGGAGCCCTGGGGAATTACCAGAAGAAGCAAGTACAGAGAAGAAGCAAGACAGACTACCTTGGAGTCACATAGGTTTGGGTTCATAGTTTAGCTACACCAGCTTTGTGGCCCAAAGCAAGTCACTGTCTCTGGACCTCAGATTTCCATATTGCTAAAGTGGAGGCCCACTACATTATTCAAGTGTTGTAAAGCTTTAAGAGCCTATGAAGTCTCTTAGTTTTGTAGGTCCCAGTGGCAGGCAGCAACTATACTGGATGCTGTCTGTCAAACACGTAAGGGGCTAAGCTGTTTTCAGGGTTTACCTTGGACAGCAGGAATAAGGTATGGCAGGTAGAATCCAGAGAAGGGCCACCCCCTCCTTGGCAGCACATTTTCTGTATTGAAAAATTTACCCCCCCAAATGATTACCATTATTACTATTCAGCTTTATTTTATGTGTACGGGTTCTGTGACGGCTATCCTTGGTTGTCAACTTGACTGAATCTGAAATGAACTACAATCCAGAAATGGAAGGCATACCTGTGATCCGGATCTCAAGGCTGGATGACACAGGCTTTTGATCTGAATCTTGAGGACGTAAGAACACCTTTAATCTGAGCCACAGCTTTTGCTGGAATCCTGTGTAGGGATGAGGGAAGAAGGAAGGGGTTGTTCATTCTTTGCCTGCTTGCTCTTGCCTTGGCAGCACATCCATTCCTTCGCTGGTGTTGGAGCCTACTTCCTCGGGATGCCAGCATACACAGAAGACCAGCTGAGACATAACAGCCTCGTGGGACAGAGCAGCTACTGGATCCTTGGGCTTGTGGTCCTCCTACCTCTGTTTTCTTAAGTGTTAGGATTACAAGTGTGTACAACCCAGTTCATGTAGTGCCAGGCATCAAACCCAAACCCAAAACTTCCTGTTTGCTAAGGGAATTTCTCCGGGCTGAGCTACATCCCAACCTGATTCGAAGTGTTTGGTTTGTTTACTTTGTTGACAGGGTCTCACTGTGTAGTAGCACTGGCTGGTCTGGAATTCACAGAGATCCACCTGCCTCTGCCTCCCGAGTGCCAGGCGTGCGCCACCACCTCCCAGCTTCGATTTGAGGTTTTAAAGACTAAACATCCCATATGGTGCTACAGATGCAAACAACCGCACTGAACAGCGTGATGATCGAGGTCCTTAAGTCCTTGGAGACCTGTACTTACTAGCTTGGTCCTGACTGTTCACTGTATCTGCACAAAGGGACAATAGTGCTGGGCTCCTGAAGTCACAGAATGCTTGCCTGGGTAGACAGACAGCCCCCCCACCCCCCACACACACCATGATATGAGTCAGCACCATATCATGTGCCTCGTTTAAGGAACTACTTATTCTGGGAACATGGCAGGAAGATGCCTCTGACTCTGCTCACCAGAGCTGCGTGAGTTGGATTCGCTCACTTAGGGTTTGTCCTGGATAATATCTCTGGTTCCTAAATTGGTTCTGCTGTCAGTCCCTGACAGTCTGCTCGGATCTGGGCCCATTACCTGCCCAGAGTCTCCCTCCCACAGACCAGGGAAGGCAGACATCCTATTGGTTTCTGAGTACTCAGACTGAACCCAGGACCTCTGGCACACTAGGCAAATTCTCTCCCCCAGCACTACAGCCTCGGCCCATTTCTTCACTTTTCATTTCGAGAAAGGGTCTCTCTAGATTGACTACGTTGGCCTTGAACTAGCAGATCCTCCTGCTTCAGTCTTGGGATCAACTGGGATTACAGACCCATACCAGCACACGGGGCAGAACTGGCTTTTCACTTACGTGCTCTGCTCAGACCTTTAGCTTTGTGCAGTAGCTACACTGCCTTCTAGCAGCTGACCCACACAAAAAATTAAATACTCTGGTTGAGGTAAAACGTGCTGGCGAAAGGGATGATGAATGAGCGTGTTCTCTTTTCAGAAGTTTTTGATATATCCTGGTTCCTCTTACTGTTCCCCCCCCCCTCAAAAAATGGGTTTGGACATTAGAGAGACTTGGTCACCTCCCTCTTGTTCCATGGAGAATGCTCCATGAATCTGGGGCACAGTTGTCAGCCCTCTGTCGCTCCTTCAGCAGAGGCCTGAACCCAGCTCTGTTCGGGAATCCATAGCGCCCGGAGAACCGGTCCCTTCCCAATGCGGCTAGCAAGGCAGACCCCACTTTCGGCTGCCTCGGTGAGCAGTCCACTCCGGCTTGCTCTGGCGTCTCCGGGCCAATGACTTTGACCTAGGAGGGCGCCCAAGGGCGATGGGGTCGGTTCTTTGAGCAAGTCCACCGACTCCACCCGAAACGTTTTCTACCCCCAGCGTTCCTCAGCTTCCCCTCCAGCGGAGCTGGTGTAGTCGGTTGAAGCGTGGCACCTCCTGCGCCCCACCATCACCTCGGCTCCTCTCCGCTTTCGCGCCCGCGTGCCCAGGGAGGGTTTGCTCGGGGTCCGGGACACGGCCCGGTGGCAGCCGGTGCGCCCCACACTTGGGGCGCATCCCCCGCCGTCTGGGAGGGGAGCGGAGCCGCGGCTGCTCCGGGATCCCAGCGTGCGCCCCGTTGGTGCGGCCACGACCCCGGGAGGAGCGGGAGGCTGGGGGTGGGGACAGGCAGAGGTCGCGGCTCCTCCAGCCCCTTCCGCCGCCCCTCCTCTCGCCTTCCTTGCCCTCTCTTCCCGGGCCGGCCCCTCAGGCCGCCCGCCCGCTGGGCCTTTCACCTTCTGGCAAAGCCAGGGCTTTGCGGTCGCGGCGGGGCCTGGGGCGCAGCGCACTCCCGCCAGCCCGGCCTCGCCTGGCAGGCCCCGGGGCCGGACGCCATCCCAGGGGCGAGGCCTTCGGGCCACACTCCCGCCTGCCCGGATTTAGGGCGAGTCCTTCCCGGGACTCTGCAGCGGCCCGGGACGGGGAGCGCGGGCTGGGGCCTCGCCTCTCCGAGGGATGCAGGGGATGGAGGCGGCAGTGAAGCCTGCGCGCCGCGCTCAGTGAGTACGGAGAGGAGCCGGGAGGGGTGGCGGGGGGCAGAGGGGACCTGGGCCGCTGAGACCCGACCTCCCACCGCCTAAGAGCCGGAAGGGTTGAGGAGGCCCGCTCTTCACGTCCATTTTCGTTCCAGTTTTCCTGACTTAGAGCATCGGTGCTAGGAGCGGAGGGCTTGATAACTGTCTTCCGGGAAGACCGTCCAGAGGCCTTCACCGGGAGCGTCTTGTTCTTTAAGGTCTGCAGACAAGGATGTCTGTAGTGCAGTTCCAGAGTTTACGGGCCCTGAAGATCTTTGGGTTTTACCGAAAGGGCTCATGTTACAATCCCAACCCTGGCCTCTGGATTGGACCTCAGAGAAAAGGTAGCTGGGCTGCAAAGATAAACCTAGTGTAGTCTAGATCTCTGGTTCTCAACCTTCCTAGTGTTAATACAATATAATATAATCCCTTTAATACAGTTCCTCATGTGCTGACCCCCCCAACCATAAAATTATTTTCGTTGCTACTTCACAACTGTAGTTTTGCAGCTGTTGTGAATTGTAATGTAGATATCTGTGTTTTCCAATGATTTAGGCGACCCTGTAAAAGGGTCTTTCCACCCCCAAAGGGGTCTAGACCCACAGGCTGAGTGCAACCTGCTGCTGCAGATCCAGCAGAGGAGATGACGTCTGTCCTAAAGACAATCCTTAAACTTCACAGATTTACTTCCGTGAAACTTAATTTATATCCCCGAAAAGCATATAAACTGAATTATAATAAGTGACTGTAGAGGAAGTTAACCCTTTAAGAACTTCTTATGGTGGATCTGTATTGTGTGAAGGGAGTAGTTAGCTCCTAACTACTGTCGTTTATGAACGGATTCTTATACATGGGGTTTACTTCATATGAGACACATCTAGACGTTAGGCTGATTTCTCAGAGTGGCCTGACAGAGTAACCAGTAAGACCCAGGAGCTTGTACAGTGAGTAGGACAGTTGCTTCTTTCCTTGTGGAAAGCCGTTGGAATCAGCCCAGTTAAATGCTAACTTCTGGCAGAGTCCTGGGCTTGGAGTGAAAAGCTTTTGGTTATAAGCTGGACTTCCCCCCATGGCATCCATGGGGTGTAATTTCTCCATGCCTCAGTTTCCCCGCCTGTGGAAAAAGAAGATACTAATAGCATTCTAGCACAGACACGTCGGATTTATTTTAGAGAACATTGAAATGTTTGAAAAGTCTTAGTTTGTGACTTTCCCTGTCTCCTCTTGAGTACGGCTTGACTCTAGTCAATGGCTTTTTGCACTGGGGTTGGCATGAGGCTGGCAGGCACCCCTTCTACTGGAGGCCCAGGTCCTTCATCCAGAAGGAGGAGCATGTTGGCCAATAGCCAGCATTCTCAGAGGCTATCCTTGAGCCCAGCGTTGGGAAATCACACTGCTTTTTACAGTACTCCACATTTGTCATAGGATTTGCTGTTTGAAGCCTTGCTTTGCTTACCTGTAAAATGGGGTTAAAAAAGCTAGGAACACAGCACACATAAGGCCCCAGACCCTCAGAGGGACTGTTGACAGTGGTTGCTAGGGAAACAGTGTCATTTTCTTCAATAGTGTAAACACTGGTAAGTTGTTCATGCTCCAGAAACACCCCCGTTCCCCTCCTCACCCATGAAAGAACGTTACTCATGCCAGGAAGAAATAAGCTCAGCAGTAATGTGTTTGTACTGTTCTTTGACTTGTCCTTTCCGGTGTGTGTCCACATTATGTAGTGAACACCCCTCTATGCTGTCTTGATATCAGAGCACTCTGGGGGACAAGCAGGTTCCTGGGCCATGCAGGTGCAGGGTTTCAGCTTCTCCTTTATCCTGCAGAGCATCCAAGTCGGGGAGCAGAGCAACCAGCACCATGCAAGTGACTCCAGCTGTGGCCAGAAATGGTCCAGCGCAGCCAGACAGCAGACCGCTCCCAGGACCCACGCTCTGCCTCCAGGGAGACCGGACGCCTAGCCTGGTAGCTCCCAAGCCTCCCAGGACATGGAAGCTGCAGCTCCAAGGCCCTTCTGTGCTCGAGTCCAAGGTGAAGGCCTTGAAAGAGAAAATGACAGCAAGGAAACAGGGGGCAAATCCCTGTCCCACTTACTATGAGCGTCCATCGCCCCCCAAACCCAAGTGCTGCCAAGTCAAGCTGGAAGCTGTCTGGAGCCTACTTGAGGGCTCTCCTCTACCAGATACCCTGGTGGTTCCCCATGCTCAGAACCAGACTGATGGGCAGCTAGACAGCAGTGCTAATGAGAAGAAGCCTGCCAGGAACGGTGGATCCAGGCCATCTACCCCTGGCCTTGGGAGCTGCAATGGGCAAAGCCTGTGGTCTCCAGAAGCAGCGTGGCTGCTGACTGATCATGGGGATGGCCCGGCACTAGGATCTGGCTCTTTACAAGAGAGCCCCAACAACCAGGTTTCTGTGGGCCAGCCAGAGGGGCCTGGTCCCCACCTTAGCAGCCTGAAGAAGAGAAGACCCTACCCACTTGGAGACAGTGTGGTGACAGAGGGAGATCTAGACAACAGAGCCCTAACAACCTCCAAGGAGGACTTAGTCCCCAGAACAGACCTGCCAGAGATGTTCCAGAGAGCTGGTGGCCTGGAGGCGCTGGGCACTGGGACAAACGCTTTGTCCCTGTCTGAACAAGTGGAAAGGAACCGCCTCCTGCTGCAGATGATGCTGAAAGTTTCCAGACAGAGTTCTTCCACGGTGGGAAGCCCAGACCGGACTCCATCCTGGGACAATGCTGCATCAGGTGAGTCTCATTTTGCAGGCCTGGGTTGGAACAAGTGGGAACTTGTAGGGAAACTGGAAAGATGGGAGAACACGATAATGTCACCCAAATAATTGGTGTCCAGCTGGAACACAAGGTCCTTTTATAGCTCACAGGCAGCCTCACACCCTGTGGCCCTCCAGATCAGTGGGAGGCCATCCTTTGTGATTGGCGACAGAGGCTGTGTGACTCTTCCCTTTGCCTTGTAGCTCTTTGCAGAGTGGCCTTCTACTCTCCCTCTGATGTTGTCCTGTGTCACCCCCATTGTGCTTTGTGTCCTCGGGTGGGCTAGCAGGCAGGAGCACTTCCCTGCAGAGGTTGGACAGAGGGCCACAGGAACACTGTTGTGGGTGTGTGCTCAGACTCCAAAAGACATCCTTTCTTGAGCTTTTTCATTGCCTTACCTGAGGGCATGTATGGGGCCCTCTTCAGCTACTCTGGGTTCACTCAGTCTTTGTGACAGCCTGTGCCTCCACCTCTCAGACCAGAACCTGGGTCTCAGTCCCCCACTTTCTAATCCCATCATCCTGGAGATTAGACTTCGGTATGTAAATTTTGGGGAACATAGGCCTACAGCCCACACAGGGAGCAGAGCATCTCTCCCGTGTTCACCGAGTAGCAGCTGAGAGCCCAGTTGGTGGCTCTTTCCTGATCTCTGCTTCTGCTCTGGGCCCTAGAGAGACCAGCGGGAGACGTGGACTGGGACTCGGGCACCCCCCTGCAGGACTCAGGTCAGAGCAGGTAAGGGCTCTTCCTTACCTCCATTCCTACTTTACTCTGCCCTAGAACAGCAGGGAACCTTGCAAAGACCTGAGGATAAAAAGGCAAACCTTCACCAGTGGATAGTGGCCGTGGCCAGCTATCGTCCTTGAGACTCTGTGGATGGTACCACTGGGTGCAGAGGTCTGCAGAGCCTTCCCATTACCTGCTGTGTCCTGGAGGCCATTTCCCCTGCCCAGGCTTCTGTTTCTTTCAAGCAGGAGGAATTGAGACATCATAGCTATCTGATTAGTTCACAGTGTTATTGCAAAGCTGAAGGGCATGGATGTGAAAATTCTTAGGGAAAGTACAGGAACCCAAAGCTCTAACCCCTCCTATTCTTTTCCGAATCAGAGGAATGTGCTGGGCTCAGGATTAAGGGTTCCCCCCAGCCTCTCACTGGGGCCCACAGATTGTTTTCTAGCCTTTCCATCACTGTTTCAGGGAAGCTGGTTTCCGGAGTATGGTGGGTGGATCGAGGCAGTGTCCTGAGCCTGGAAGAGTGGAGAGAGAGGTGTGGTGGGGGCTATGTGGAGGTCTGAACAAATGCCCACTCTGAGGTTGGCCCCAGCCTTAGGCTTTGCTAGGATGTTGGCCCATGAGGCTGAGCTAGGCCCTGGGACTGGGAGTGGCTCGCCTTTCCACAGCTGCACATGACATCAGTCTCTGCAGAGTCCCATGGTGTCTGCCCACAGCTGTCAGCTTTGTTCTTATTGGTCGGGCTGCTCCCCTTGTAGCCTATTGTCGTCCTCAGAACCCGGGTAAGATCTCTGCCTTCCTTAGCCCATGCCGGCTGCTGTAACAAAATGCAGCAGGTAACTTAGAAACCTCGGGCATGTCTTGCATGCAGTTCAAGGGTGGTGATCAGTCCCCATTTCCCGATCCCATCACACTGTGGGTGAGATTCCAACATGCAAATTTTGGGAAACATAGCCCCATCTCTGCCTCTGCTCTAGCAAGATGAGGGTGCCCAGAGTTAGGTAATCAGGGTTGCGCTCAGCAGGCGGTGGGAGGAGGGTGTGGAAAGAGGGATGTCTGGCTCTTTAGTCCCTCCATATTTATGTCTGGTCTCTTCTGCCTTCCTGGCTGCTGTCCTCAGCCTCACATCACATCCTTATCTGGCCCTGCCCCTATGGTCTTCAGCATCCTCTACTCCCTGTGTCCTCTCTGTAGCTGCATCCCTGTGGAGCCCTCCCAGAAAGCCTGGGGAAAGGCATCTGCTTGCCTCGGAGACAGTACCCCTTCCCCTGCAGCTGCTGCACTCTCCCACTCACCCAGTTCCCAGTCTCCCCAGGCCACCCTAGCTCCTTCTCAAGGGAATCCTCAGAGAAATAAGGCTAGCCCCTGGCTTGCACTGAGATAATAAGTTAAAAAACAAAACAAAACAAAAAACCTGCTTCTCCTGAAGAAGTGACTCAGCCAGGAGAGAAAGGACTTTCACACATGCCTGTGAGGATGTTTAGAGCTCCCAGGACTAGACTCCTAGTTTAGTTTAACCTGGCAGGCCGTCTTTACCCATGGGCTATGTATCAGGGTTCACTCATGAGAGTCAGGTGTGATGGTGCATGGCTGGCATCTCACCCCTTGGCAAGCTGAGGCAATAGGGCCACAAGTTTCATTCCTGCCTGGGCTACATAGCAAAACCTTGTCTCAAACAGAGATAGACAGACAAAGAGATCTCAGGTATGGCTTGTATGTATATGTATTGTATGATTCCTCTCTCTCTCTCTCTCTCTCTCTCTCTCTCTCTCTCTCTCTCTCTCTCTGTGTGTGTGTGTGTGTGTGTGTGTGTGTGTGATATGATGAATCAGTGTATGTGTCTGAGGGGAGATATACACACAGAGAAAAACAGACAAACATGTTTTAGGACCCTGCTCAGAGACTAACAAAATGTCTCCTTAGAGTGCCTGGCATATAGAGCCACAGGCATGAAGGTCAAGTCCCTGCTAGGTAGAAACTGGCTGAAGGGCCAGGGAGCATAGGTTCAAGGAAGAGAAAGTGCCAGCCCCACTGTGATACCCCAAGACATTGCAGGGCTCCTGTCTGAGTGAGATGGTCTTAATGATCCTACTGCAATGGAACTACATTGTCCAGAGACTTGGCTTCCCTTGGCTCTGTGCCCCAGGAGTGCCACAGAACATTTAGGTCCTGGGCTCAGGATCTGTGCTGAGGGGCGTAGGACCCTGGGCAGAGCAGTGCTCTGAGGTGGCAGCTGACCATTTCAATGGCCACCCACCAGTGCGTGCCGTGGCACAGTGGCCACCCACCAGTGCGTGCCGTGGCACTTCACTCTTAAAGCATTGCAGACCTTCTCAGGGCTGGAAGAACAAATGCTTCCCATTCAGTCAAGTTTATAATCTGGATAATTTATGTTACAGTCAAAGAACCATGACAGCCAGATTAGCCCAACATGCTCTTAATTGTTACTGCTCTGCAAGGTAAGACAACAAGCTCATGGAATGGCATTGATTGCAGAGACCAGGGAATCTGAGTCAGCTTGTTGCAAGGCCTGAAGGAGTCAGCCATGGAGGTGAGCAACCTAAAGACTCAGGGCCTCAGATCCTGCAGGAGACCTCCATACCCCGCGCGCAGGGTTGTTCTCTATTAAGGGTCAGGCTTTTTTGCTCAGCCCTCTGGGGCTAAAAAATACTAGTGGCCAGATGACAGAGCAGGCCAGCCACTGCCATTTTCACCCTCTGGCTCTGTGCCAGGTGCTATGGAAGTGCTGTTTCTGCATCTCACTTTGTCTGCACACACATCTTAGCCATTGTTCCGGCTTTACTGGCAGAGAGCCTCTAGAGGAGGCCAGGTGACTTGGAGTCAGGACTTGTACTTAGGCCCCAAGGCCTATGCTCTGGCTGCCTATGGGGCACTGCCTTGAGCTGTCCTTTCCATGTCTCTGTAGGCCAGCCCTTGGTAAACAACCCTTGGGCCGGGGATTTAGGGCCTTGTCTCCCTCCAGCCTGGCCTGTTCTCCGCTGTGGGAGAAGAGACGTGTGGGCCAGCTTGTGCGTGTGAGTGTGTATTGCAGTGGAACTCCTCCCCCCCACTTTACTGCCATCACTCATTGCCCGCTGGCACGGCTGCCCCTATTGCCACCAGTGCCTTTTCTGGTGTCTTTCTCCTTGAATCCCTGGAGGCAGGAACAGGTGCTCATAAAATGTCTGTCAGAGGCAGGCAGGAGAGAACTGATGGAGGGCTCGCCGACAGCTAGACCCTGTGTGGGCTTGCAAGGGTCTGGGCGGAAACCGAAGGAGCATTCCAGATGGGTGAGGCTGAAGAGACGCTCAGGAGCATCTGAGGTGGAATGTGTGGTGATCTGTGGAGGGTAGCCACCCGCCGGGGAGAGCTGGATGAGATCTCATGTGAATGCAGAGGCATCCAGCGGTCTCCTCCCTGCCCCCACAGCCTCCTCCTGCACAGAAGGAGGACCTTAGCTCCTGGAAACATGGGTGGATGTGAGTCCTGTGGGTCCTGGGAAGAGGGTTTGGAAGCCATCTTGAGTCACTGCCAGTTTTTGTATCTTCTGGGCCCAGAGTGTCAGAGAGTTATGAGCCCTGTAACAAGACTAGGGAACAAGACACTGGTCAGCTCCAGCGTTCTAGGGAGCCTAGAGGTTGTTGAGGAATGCCCAGGGAAAGATGTCTCCGAAAGTGGCTGAGCCCCATGTGGCTTGCTTACCCTTATCCTGCACCAGCCATGTAGATGTAAGACACAAAGAAAGCTCTGCGCTTGCAGTCCCAAGAGACTCAAAGGAAAAAGAAAACACAACAGAACAATACACCAAGCCTTTAGCGCTTAACCAGTTCCCCAGTGCCCAGTGTTGATCTCACTGAAAGCCATTGCTGGAACCTTCAGGTGTACTGTCCCACGCCATGCTTGACTCCACACACAAAATTCTCATTGTGGCTCCATCCTGAGCAGGGAGGAGTTCACAGAAGTGGACAGCTTCAAGATGGGACTAAGCTAACTTCGTCAAAGACCTTTCTGGGAATGTCTCGAACATCTGCTCCTCTGGCTGCCCGTGTGCCCGTGAACTCAGGCAGTGCTGACCTGGCCAGTGTCAGGCCCTGTTCTGGGCTTCCCTGGGGGATTTATCATTGCTCTTTGGGGATGTGGGACAGACCTGTTCTGACCTGCCAGAGACCTTTCTTCCTCTTCGTGGAAAGAAGAGCGTGGGCCTTCCTCTGCTCCCTGCCAGCCTCCTCCTGTCCGGTGTGGAAGTAACCTTTCCAACAGAGCCCATCAGAGGCTCTTGACAGTCTAGAGCAAACCCAGCAAGTCTTCTCAAATTGCCCGCTGATTGTCGCTTCTAAACATGCCTTTTCCTTGCCAACAGCAGGGTAGTCTCACTGGCAGGTGACCTTAATTCATGCTCCAGGGTCCCCACACCTAGAGTGAAAGGGTGGAAGTGACACCGTGCTAATAATAGAAGAAACAGTAGTAAATGCTAACCATGTTTGACGAGACCATTTCTCCCAGATTAGCAGGTGAATGCACTCAGCAGTTGATGCGGCTAGGAAGAGATGCCCAGGGCTGAGGATGTGGGCACCACCTCCTTAGGTTCCATCCTGTGGCTGTCCCGCAGGCTGAAGAAGGGTGCTCCGCGACAAGCCCGAGCTCTCCAGCCAGTTCAGACCCACTCCTCGTTCCCCCAGAAGCAACAGTAAAGACCTCTGTCCTTGGGTAGCACAGACTTTAATATACACAAGTAGAGCGTAACTAAGCAAAGGCCTTAGATGTGCTCTGTGTGCTCTGGGGAGATCTCCCGTCACTGTTTGCATCCTGGAGTCTAGTCCCGATTCACCTTCCTGAGATGAGGGGTTAACCCCAGACTTGCTGGAGTTTATCAGTGTAATCCTGGCTTATGCTGGCTGCAGAGAAATGTCTCTGTCCCCTTGACTTTTCTGACTGTGAGAGCTAGGGCTCTCCTGATCTGCCCAGCTCTTGGGGTACTAAAGCCACTGCTTAACTTGTCCCCGCTCTAAGAACCTGGCCTGTAGCAAAGGGCCAGAGTCGCAGGCTCCTTTTGTCGTCAGGATGCAGCTAGCAGAGGAGTAGAGGCAAGGGCCTGGACACATCTGTGGACCTCGAGCTTCCCCCAGTAAGTGGTTCTTTGGGTGACCACTCCACAAGAGCCAGTCCTGCGGTCCAAATGCCCCCTAAGTGGGAACCTCAGAACCCCCTCCCCACCATAGCCTGGCTGGCCAAAGACCCAGACTCAGGGTAGCAATGTGAGCCCTCGCTCTTTCATAAAAGCTCATGCTTACTGATGGGAATCTGAGACCTTGGAGGAAAAGCACTCAGCACCTTATTCCTATGCCCTGCCCACGGAGGTAATGGACCATAGAAACTCAGCTTCAAGGTGGGGATAAATACTGTTTGTTTGTGGGTAGGAGTGCCTGTGCCTGGCTGCACACTGCCTGACTTGGCCAGGAAATTTCCAAAGGAATTGGAAGAGCTGGGATTGTGGGTTTTAATTCATAAGAAGAAGGATTGGCTCTGGGGCTCTGGTCCAGGATCAAATGAAAATAGAGTCTTCCTCAGTTGGAAGTTTTTTTTTTTTTTTTTTTTTTTTTTTTTAATTTATTTATTTATTTATTATGTATACAATACTCTGTTTGTGTCTGCAGACCAGAAGAGGGCAGCAGACCTCATTACAAATGGTTGTGAGCCACCATGTGGTTGCTGAGAATTGAACTCAGGACCTTTGGAAGAGCAGGCAATGCTCTTAACCCCTGAGCCATCAGTTTGAACCCAAGCTTTCGGGAAGGGAGGGCCACCTGTGGTGAGGAGATACCTGCTTGGTATGTTTGGTACCTGCTTGCTCCTCCCCTCAGGAGAGGCTTCCCACTCTTCCCCAGCTGGCAGAGCCCCCATCTCCTGGGTGCACAAAGGCGTCCTTGCTTTGCTGACCTTGTTGCAGTCTGTGAAGGTGGCTGCCGCTCTTCTCCCTGCTTGCTGGGTTGCTGCATAGATGCCTCCAGGCTGCCAGAAAGCCTGCCTTTCTAATCAGTGGAGAAACCAGCTTTGTCTGCCAGACTGAGGCAGGGCAGTAGATGAAGGGGGGTGGGGGGGGGTGGACAGCTGTTCCAAAAAGGAAACAGCAAAGCTGGAAATGGCTTAGAAACCTGGGGGCAAGGCTGATCGCAGCAGCATCCGGCCAGCTGCCGAGGGGCTCTCCTGCCTGCCCACCAGGCCTGTGACAAATGCCCGCCGACAGTCGCAGAAGCACAGCTGTCACCGGAAGGCTGCGAGCATGCAGGCTGGCAGCCAGAGGCCCGTGGCTGCAGGAGAACCTCTGCCTGGTATCCTCATTATCTCTGCTGTTGGAACCGGAGCCCCCGGGAGCACAGCTGCTCTCAGCTGCGGTTTGGGGAGCTCTGGAAGCCATGTCAGGGGAGCCTCTCCTGCCAATGGAGGCCTCACGGGGGCAGCAAGCCTGGAGAAGTACTTTTTTTTTTCATCACTCTGATGAAGCCCTTCTTCCAAGCCTGGCCTCGCCCTGCCAGAGCTCACGGCACAGATGGTCCCTTTATGCTTGCAGCCTTCCCCCTCTGGCCCAAAGCGGTGTTCAGAACACGTGACAAGAAGAAAACAAAAACCCGTCATCTGCTAAGAGCCAGTTCAAGGGTGTCCCAAGGAGCCCTTGTCCTGAAGGCCTTTGTCCACTCCTGTCATGAGAGTCCCTCATATGTCCTGAGGTCAGGGTAGAGCCTCCCCCCCCAACCCCGTGTAGCATATGGATGGAGTTAGGGGTACCCCAGGTGTGAGAGCTAAGCCCTGCTGAACCTTTGGCTGAGTTCTCTTTCTGGGGACCCTCCCTGTGAGCAGAGCCAAGCATATGGGGCAGCGTGGATGCTGGAGTCACATCAAAGCCTGTCTGACCTCAGCCGCAGACATCCCTGCTCTCCCTGGCGCCCTCGCAGGAGGGGACAGGATGTGGAATGAGGCTGGAGACTGGGGCTGGCTGTCCTCCGCGACACTCTGCGTGGCTTTCAGCTGCGGTCGACCTTGAGTGGTGTGTCAGTCCCCTCCAGTCCACTCGCCTAATCTTCAAGTTCAGGAACACCTGCCCTCGTCCAGCCCGGCTGTGAAAAGTGAACTGTGCAGAGAAAGCCATCTTGTCACGGGGAATGTGGGTTGTTCTTACTTCCATAACCCAGAGCAGGTGGTGTGTCACTGTCTGGAAGACAGCTCTGGACTCTGGACTGACCAGGGAGGCAGCGCATCTGGTGGGTGGGGTTCACCGCCACATGACCCTTATTAGGAAACTCGAGCTATGTGCTGGCTTGTTTGAATCCAGCTTAGTTTCTCTCTGCCCTGAGTCTGTGAGCCCTGAGCTGACTCCTGACAGGTCTGGATTGAGACAATGAGAGGAAAACACCAGGATTTAGAAAACGTTATCTGCCAACAAGACTGACAGGCAGTGCCTTGGCCCTGTGTTTTTGGTAGGAGCTGGGGACAGTTCTCTGTGGGCTCCAGTGTGTGTGTGTGTGTGTGTGTGTGTGTGTGTGTGTGGACTCTGAGAGACAGAAGGAGACAGGGAGACCATGCATGGAAAGACCATCTGTCTGGGCACAGGCCCAGATCCATAACCCAGGGACCTTCCTTTTCCTCTTCCCAAAAGCTACGGCTTATGCCCCTGAGGAACAATAAGATAGCCAGACTCCCCTGCCCCTTTTCCAGCCCCTCCCAGCAGATATCCAAGGTCAGGTTGGCTCCCCAGCTTCTGTCTGAGCTCAGGGTGTTTCCCAGGCCTCAGGGGGTGGGATGGGGTGGGGAGGAGGGAGCCCTATGTATGAGTTAGAAGAGAAAGGCTTTTCCTGGCAGAGCTGTGCTGGATACCGTTAAAGCCTCCTAAGCCGTGTTATTTTCTTTTAATCCCTGTGCTGTCCATCCCGGCCTGTGCTCCCCTGCAGGATCTGCGTTCCCAAGCTGGAGCCTGTTCTGAGTGCCAGGGATGAGGGAACCAAGCATCTGACTCAGCATGCTCGCATGAAGGCCAGGACCCAACCACTCCGAGCCAGCCATGATATTGTGCCCACCATTGCTCAGGGCAGCCGGTGAGTGGAGCCTAAGCCAGGCTGGCCTGAGAGGGCTTGTGGCAGGGAAGGGTCACTAGCACAAATAGTTCCAATATAGCCAAATGCCTTTGTTCTCTTCTGTCCTCTCCCCTCGCCCCCGTGTGTGTGTGTGTGTGTGTGTGTGTGTGTGTGTGCATATGTTTTCTGTGTCAGGCACTTGCCTTGATCATTTAGTCAGTCAACACACCATTACCCATAAGATGAGCTATAAAGATAAATGAACTATGTGACCTGAGCTCTCTGGGGGTGTTGAGATCAGTCTCCAGGGATAGAGGGAGCCAAACACCCAGTCGGTTCTGGGGGTTCTAGTGGAGGAGGGGAAAAGCATGTGTGCAGAGCTGGCAGCATTTGCTCCACCTGGGAGGGACAGGTGAGGCCCTCAGAAGGATGTGGCTTCCCAGATGGGGCTTATAGGAGCTGTGAACCTTCCCTGGGCAGGGAGGAAGGGGCACCATTCTAAGGGATGGCAGCTGTGAGAGGCAACGCTGTGCTCAGAGCGCAGTCAGCTTGGAAGAGAGAAGTCTGTCAAGTGCAGCATGAAGGCCAGAGAGCTTCTTAGAGGCCCGCCATGGGGGACCTCCAGGCCTGCAGGCCGCAGAGATGGGTAGACAGGTGGGTTAAACAGGACTGGAGTTGATTAGAGTTAGGGTTGTACTAGCTTGCTCATGGGCCCCTAGCCAGAGGGTGATGCCTGGGTTCAGGGTCAGGCTGTAGAGGGGAGGACTCCTAGAGCAGCACTGGAGATGCCCGTTTAACAGCTTGATGCAGGATCATTGGCGGTGAGGCCAGAAACAGGTGTGGGTACTGTGGTGACTTCATCGTGCTGGAGCTGCGAGAGCACGCACATCCAGGGTGAGGGGATGGAGAAGGAGAGGATCGGGCACTCTTGGACTAGCGTGTCATTACGTGACTGCCCAAACGACATACCCGTCCCCGGAACTGGGCTTGTTCTTTGCATGGTGTATCTTAAAGCACTCCTTGCACATGGAATTCTCCAGCACACAGATGCAGCCCTAGTGGTGCTCTGCCGCGTCAGGCTGTGCCAAATCTTGGCAGGTCCCAGCAGACCCACTGTGTAAATGACAAGGCCTGTGGCTTCACAGGTATGGTGGGCACACTGGATTTGCTTGTCTTCTTTATCAGTGTGGTACTGGGGTAATGAGAACGCTTAGTAAATCTGAACTCTGTGCTCTGTGATGGGGCTGCTGGGCCTGCTCACTAAAGTTTCGGGACATTCACAGAGCCCTGCCTTGACTCCACAGCAAACAGAAGCCTCTTCATTCAATGTCATTGTGACCCGTAGGAGGAGGGCACAAGAGGACCCCCTATGGTAGTAAAATCTGCCCATCGGGGTGCTCTTTCATTTCCACATGAATGCCTTGTTCCCCGTCCACTACAGAGGACTCGCTGGAATGACGTGGCTTCTTTGAGGTGTCCCGGTTGTTTTCCACAAGTGCAGAGAGATGCCTTTGACAGCCACGGCACTCCTGCCCTGTTCTATAGGAATGTGCGGTGAGGCACACATAGACCAGACAGCGAAATCAGTGTTCTTTGTCCTCTTGGGCGCCTCCTTCTCTAGTTTATTGCCCCTAGTCTAACATCCAGTAGCTATTGTGAAGTAGGTTTCCTCTTCCTTGGCTATAAAAATGCAAGGTGACCTACTTCAGCAGCTGCCGTGTCCAGAGAAGAATTACTATGGCTTGACAGCGCTGGCGAATCCTCAGAGGGTAGAGCTGAAAAATCCACACCAGATGGCTTGATGCAGCTGCTCGGAAAGGTTACGCTCCATCAGATCACCCTGGAGGGCAGGCAGAGTTAACGCGGTGATGCCAGGCAGGCCCCAGGCCTCAGCTAGAAGCAGGAGGTCCTGCTCCAGCCCGCCTTATCACTCCTTTCAAAAAACAGCCTGGCAAAAGGTAAGGGAGGAATGGGGGCAGGCAGAGCAATCTGTAGAAGGCCCTCTTTAGCCTAGGTCTACCTAGAGGCAGCCAGGTGAGCCTGGATCTGCAGGCCTCTCCCAGGAGGGGAGAGGTGGAGACGTGTTGTCTGGAAGCCAGTCCACATAGAAATGGAGCAGCTCCCGAAAGGGGGAAAGCTGTTGCCACTTGGGGAATAGGCAGACTCAGGTTGGTATCAATATTCTTCATCACAAAACACAGTACATGTCACTTGATCGCGGGAGCATAGAACATGTCAGCAGGCTGCACCCTGGGAAGGATTGTCCTGTGTGACCAGAGGCTGCAGAGCTCGCAAACACCACATCAGTTGTGTGCCTAGGATAGCACTGTCGTAGAAAGTGAGGCAGTAGACAGGGACTGGCCTCCTCAAAGGCCATGCCACTTCAGGGCAACAGCAGAGGCTCTGAGCTGGACTGGAATCCCAGCAGCTCTGGGATTTGCTTTTGGCTTAGCCGCCTCTTGGGCATGGCTGCCGAGGCCTCCCCCTGCTTTCCTGGGCTATTGTCTGTGCGGCTGCCTGGGGCCTTGCGGTCTGAATAATTGCATTGATGACTCCTACATGGTTAGCTCTTCTTATTTTATTCTACTCAAGACAATGAATTTGGTTTGTGGGATTTTGTTTTGTTTTATTTTGTTTTTGAGACAGGGTCTCACTGTGTGGTCCTAATCGGCCCAGAACTCACTTTGTGGACTCGGATGGGTCTTGAATTCACAGACATATATGTCTCTTCCCCTCTCCCTGCAAGTGCTGGAATTAAAGGTATACACCACCATATCCACCGTGTCGTTTTTTAGATGGGGTATCACTCTGTAGTCTAGATTCCCTTGAACTCAGAATCCTGCTCTGCCTCAGCCTCCTGAGTGCTAGAATTGGGGATATGTATCACCACACCCAGTTTTACTTTTTTAAAAAAAATATTTCATTTATTATGTATACAACATTCTGTCTGTGTGTATGCCTGCAGGCCAGAAGAGGGCACCAGACCTCATTACAGATGGTTGTGAGCCACCATGTGGTCGCTGGGAATTGAACTCAGGACCTCTGGAAGAGCAGGCAATGCTCTTAACCACTGAGCCATCTCTCCAGCGGGCCCCCCCCCCCAGTTTTACTTTGCTTTGCTTTTTGTTTGTTTGTTTTCGAGACAGGGTTTCTCTGTGTAGCCCTAGCTGTCCTGGAACTCGCTTTGTAGACCAGGCTGACCTCGAACTCACAGAGATCCCCCTGCCTCTGCCTCCCAAGTGCTGGGATTAAAGGCATGCGCCACCACTGCCTGGCTTCTTTTATTTATTTGTTTTTCTTTTAAAATAAAAATAGTATTTTATTTTACTGTCTTTGGAGTGAATTTTATGATGCTTGTTCAGTTCACCACTACTGCCCTGGAGACAGGTTCATTTCTTCCTTGCCAGGACTTACAGCCCACTTCCGTCCAGCAGAGCAGGGCGCTGGTTCTGGAGCCCAGCAGGTGGAATGGGTTCTAAGCCAGACACTGAGTCTCCAGTGAGCTATGCTGCCCGCCTGTCCCCGCTCTGTGCCTGATGAGGTGGCACTTGTTTGCTATTGCTCGCCTGCTCCTTCCAACCTAAGCCTCTGCAACAATAAATGTGGTCCGGGTGCTCAGGGCAGGGACACATCACCGAAGGATAGTTATTCACTCCGAGCTCTCTAGAGAAGCATAGCCTATAGGACGCGGCTGTGTATGGAGAAGGTTACTTAAAGGAGTTGGTTCACAAACTGGTAGAAGCAGGATAGATAAGCCTTCGTTTCCCTCAGGCCTTTAACTGATCAGATGAAGCCCACCACATGATGGAATGTAATCTATTTTGTTCAAAATCTGTCAGTTTAAATGTTAATTTTGTCTTAAGAAAAAGAAAGGCTTTGTGCTGTTAACATCCAGAATAATGTTTGACCGAGTATTTAGGTCCTGGGACCTACCACATTGACATTAGATTAAGCCCCATGTTTCCAGCCATGGGAGATGGTATCCTCTGCAATCTGAGGACTTCTCAGAGATCTCCGCTCTGGTACAGCCAAGCTCCTGACTTACTCTATAGAAAAGAATTTCAGGATGAGGCTTTGTGAAGCCAACTGGAGCACATTAAACAAAAGAGGCGCGAGCTCAGAGAGACAGATGGGAGTGGCATCGAGAAGGGCGCATACTTAAATGCCCCAGCAGTACTTATGTGTGTGATCTTGTGGCCTTTGAAGTTACAGGGTTCAATGGGTGGGAGTCAGAGCTGGGGAGGGAAGAGGTGGCAGCCCTGTATGCTTACCCCAAAGGCTATCACTGTGCCCTTTGCTGGGTAATGTGACCTGATGCCAGCTGTGCTCCGTGAGGAACCAAGTCAGGAGGTGAGAAGGGAGCAGGCTAACTGCTCGAGAGCCGTAAGAGAGGCGCCAGGGGCTGCTGATCTGCAGTCCGTCCCAGCAAGGCCTGAGGAAGGCTGAGTGGGAACGTCAGGTCAAGAGTGCGCCACTCCCAGACTTCCAGCCTCACAGAATACCCATGGAGACGTCTTCCCATGAAGGCTTTACAGCACTTAAAGCTGCTCTTCGGTGTTCACAGGGGGCTGGTTCTAATCTCCCCCTTTGATGCCAAAACCCACAAATGGACAGGCATTTTCCTGTACACATTAACCCACCCCTTTGGAGTGATGAAAGTGCTTTACAGTGTTGCCATATCGTCATGTTTAGGGGTGACAAGGAGAATGAGGTCCCTCCATGTTCAGTACAGATAAGGGGTTTTGTTTTCAAATATTTTTATGACGAGATTGGACCCCTAGATGTGGATCCCACTCACCCAGAACTGACTGTACATGTTTCTGCAACTCTTCACTGCCAAGTCAGGCCACTTCCTCACCCTAAACACACACATGTGCACACACACGGAGTGCACATATAAGCTCTGCCATCTTCCTCTGTACCATCCCTAACTTTTCTTGTTAACTCATACTGAGCCCAGCAACAGAAAGCAAGTTAAAAGTAAAGGAAGTTGTATTGGTTTTGTTGAGCAGTGTGTACTAGGATGGATGTGTGCTGTGGGATAAAGCTCTTGTACACTGTAAAGGTTTGTTATTTGTATTGGTTTAATAAAACGCTGATTGGCCAGTAGTCAGGCAGGAAGTATAGGCAGGGTGTCCAGACTAACAGAATTCTGGAAAGAAGAAAGTCAGAGATGCAGTCTCAAGCCAGATGTGGAGGAAGCAAGATGAAAATGCCTTGGGGACCTTAGGAGAGGGGAGCAGAGGAAAAATGTAGAGCTCAATAAAAATCAATAATAAAAAAAAGATGAGAATGCCTTACTGAGAAAAGGTACCAAGCCAAGTGGCTAAATACCGATAAGAATTATAGGTTAATTTAAGTTGTAAGAGTTAGTTAGTAATAATCCTGAGTTAATAGTCCAAACAGTTCATAATTAATATAAGCCTCTGTGTGTTTCTTTGGGACTGAGCAGCTGTGGACCAGGTGGGACAGAAACTTCCATCTACAGACTTGGGATGTGTATATCCTGCAGGATGGGCTTGGGTTTGCCATATGACTTCCCAGGAGCCTGACTAGGGGTAACCTTGTGGGTGAGGCCTGGGGCAGAGCACATCCAGATCAGTTCTTCCTCGCCACCCTCTTGCATGTGACCTCTCTCCTGTCCTCCTCATTAGCAATGGCCAAAGCAGTCCAGCTCTGGGTGTCAGGAGCACCTCTGCCTCCAGAGAGAGCCTCCAGAACGGGAACCTGAGTGACTCCTCCAGTGTGGAGTCTGGCAGTGGGCAGTGGTCCAAGCAGGGAATGCCGCCGTCTCATGTCCGATTTGAAGATGAGTCTGCCCACGAGGCTGAGTTCCGGTACCTGGAACGGCGTCAGCAGCGCCAGCGTCAGGTGTTAAGCACAGTGCTACCAGCTGTGGGCCAAGGACCTCTGCGCTCCAAGCCTGACTTAACCAACTACATTAACCATAACATGGGGAACAGCGCATTGCACAGGCCTGTGGGCTCCCTGGACCACAGTGATTTCCCTGCACCACCATCAACATGGAACACTGAGAGGACATGCCCAGCCTGTGGCAGCTGTCTCGAGGAGCGTTGCCCTGCCGAGGGGAGAGCAGCGCCTGACCTGAAGGTCCTCCAGGGTCTCCAGGCAACCTGTGAGCAGGCATTGCTGCTGGGACCCTGTAATTCCCATGACTTGAGCTCCCCATTCCCAGGGCTCCACGCAAAATGGATCCGGGAAACACGCATCACAGACACTGTTGCCACACACCCCGAGGAAGGGGACTCTGCCCTCAACAGCGCCGTCAATTCAGATAGCTGGACTGACCTTAAGGATGCCAGGACCTCTCAGCCCAGTGGGGCAGGTGGGCAGATCCAAGGCAGCAGCTCCCAGCAGTGGCGATGTGACTCTAGGCTTCAGGAAGGCCCCAAGTGGCCCAGGACTGAGGTGGAGCTGCCCTGGGACCTTCAGGCCTGGCCTCACCTACACGAAGTTGGTAATATGGTTGTAGGCGGGGAGATACAAGGAGCCACAGGACACATATCCCAGGGGACTTTGCCTATAAAGGAAGATGCTGAGCCCAAACCTGCCTCCGAACCCAAGAGGTCTTGGTCCCAGGGGCATCTTGGACTACAGTTAGGAAATCATTGGGCCCACCCTGAGGATTCCTGGACTACATGCAGGACAGCTTATGCTGTGTCATCTTTCAAGAAGCTTGGGTCCTCAGGGTCAGGTCAACCAGACCAAGTGACTGAAAGCCACGAATCTCTGGAAACTGTGTGCACTCCTTCTCTCCAAGGAAGCCCTGAGGAGCCCTCTGCACCTTGCCCAGCCCTGCAGCCAACTTTGCCCCTCTCCCTCGAAGGCTGGGCACCAACCCCTCCCTCTTCAAAGAAATCCTGCCCAATGCCTCTGAGGAAGTCACCCTGTACTGGACATCACAGGCAGGAACACCAGGTGGATATCCCCCTGCCTCTGTCCCTTCCGAGAGTCTCAGTTCACATCTCGCCCCAGACCCAACCCAACAGGCCCTGTGTCAAGCATCCGCTGCTGGACCTGTCCTCCAGCACCAAAGGCAGTGCTCTTCTGCGGCTGCAGGAGCCCCAAGGAGCAGCTGTCCCCAAGAGTAGAGCTGACAGGGAGTACTGCTGCCGGGAGCCTGGACTGCCCCTGGAGAGTGACAGAGATGGTAAGGATCGCTGTCCTTCATGTCCAGCCCAGGCCAGGTCTGGGCCATTCCTTTGCTCTCCATCTTGATCACCGGATAGCCGCACACCACGCCTAGCATCCCTGTGGGTCCCTCACGCCAGCAGCAGGTGGCAGGGAGGTGGCGGAGTATGGGCTGGGTGCAGGATTCAGCATTAGCACGGAGCAGGCTAGCCAGTTTTCTGTGCTTGGGGGATGGGGACCGCAGGCAAGGGCATGGTGCCCTCTTTTTGCTGGGAAGTCTGAGGTGTATAAGGAAACTTCAGTCCACAGCTGCTGGAGGCCAGGCTTTGTGGGAATTCCACTCCTGTAAAGTCTGACGAGCCTGCAAGCCAGCAGCTCCGGAATCCACCATTGCTCAGAACGCTTATTCTCCTATAGTCACCTTGCCACTTCTGCCACCTTTCTTTGGTACCTTGCACCATTTCGTTCACTGTTGACCAGGCACCTGGTACACACTTGGACCTGTCCTGGCACTGTGGGGAACTTATAAGAAAATGACCTAAGCAGGATCCCTGCCTTTGAGGCTCACTGTGACCACATGGGCCTGAGGCTGGCTTCCACCTAGCTACTTCCTTCGGGACTTCAGAGACCTAGTGACCTTTCTGGAAAGCCTGAGTCTGCACCTCCTTGAAGGCATGATGAAGATTCTCTTGTTAGTGACAGGGCCCCAAGAGATGGATTCCTCTCTCCATGCTCATGGTTTCTTATCCAGAAAGTGAGGGCTAAAATACAGCTGGTGTCATGACCACGGGGTCAAGTCTGTGAAGGGCTCAGCATCACCGAGTGCATACAGTGCTCCCAAGATGGACGCTGTTGTAAAAGTTCTGACTGTTTTAGATTTGTTTCCCCTGCTTTTGACTCTGTCGCTTGACACAGAAGGGGCATGACATACCACAAATGGCTTGTCACTTAACAGATACTTACTAGTCACTCACCGTGAACCAGGTAGTCCATGAGGCCACCCTTGTCCTCATTCCAGTTTAGAGGATGCCCAAGGATGGGCCCTGGCCACCTTCCCTGACTGCCTCTTGCGGCTTCCACTGCTTCTGCTCCTGGGGCTCCCACCTCTCCCCAGTGTCTCCTGTCCCTAAGACTGGGGAAATGGAAATGGGCCTTTCCCCACTGTGACCTGTGGGGATGGGGGTGCCTTGCTGTTACAGGGACACTCCAGGACTCTCTCCAGTCGGCAGATGTCGCCACTGTCAATTCTACAGCCGTCACCCTTTCCCTCGCCCCAGAGGAGCCTGAGTGCCGCCTGGAGCCACACAGGACAGAATCCAGCTCTGGAGGCTACATGCCCACTGGGTGAGTGGCAAGAACGAAGCCTGACTACAGTGGGCATTTTGGATGGGGAAAGAAGCTGTAGCCGTAACATCTCTAGCCCTGCCCTCCCGAGTCCTGGAGGGTTCCTAAACCATGTCCTGCACCCTAACTCACCCTTCCTAATCCCCCCTCCCTCCTCTCTCTTTGTGCTCTTTGTGTGTGTTGTACATATGTGTTCATGTGGGTGTGTGCACGTGTCTAGGGACACATGGTGTGAGTATGTGAACAGACCAGATGTTGGCACTGAGTGTCTTACTTAGTTGCTCTGTGCCTGGTTTTTGAGCCCCAGGGATTCTCTTGTCTCTGCCTCCCCAAACTTGGGGTTATTAAGATGCTCTGCCATGTGCCTGCCTGGCTTTTAAACTGGTGCTGGGATCTAACTGGGGTCCTCAGGCTTGCGTGCTGAGCACTTTTTCTACTCCCAGCCCCTACCTTTTCCAGGTCTTTTTATCTGATGCACCTCAAAGAGCCACTGAGTTATCTGCCCACCCTTGAGCCCCAGCTATTAATGCTACAGCTGAGAGCCACAGGCCTCAGGGAGCTCCTAGATGCAAATTGTTTCCCATCTTTGCTCCAGCTAGGGTTAGACATGTGAGGTCTTGCCTTGGGACATCCTTAAGCCGAGTTCAAGGCTTTGGAGAACCTGGTACTTTCCTGCTCCCAACTGTATCTGTGACCACATAGCAACACACAGCCTCCCTATGACCCAGCCGGGCCTGGGCATTTGCCAGGATGCAAGGTCTGTCTTCAGCTTCTTCTGGACATCTCTCCCGGGTATCTAGCTGTCCCCTCAACAGAAATGGAACCGTTGCTTTCCCAGCCCCCTTCCTAGCAGCCACGCTGCTATCCACACAGTGCTTAAACCCACGCTGTCTGCGTTTCCTCCTGCTTCCCCACCTCCACCCTCTGGCAACCCTCTCTAGCCCCCAGCCCCTCTTCTGCCATCTGCTCTGAGCTGCCTCACTTCTTAGCTGCACGAGGGAATATTTTTAAAAAACCCAATTAAATGGAATCATTGTCCTACTTAAAGCCCCACGGCAGTCTCTCTTCCCCTTCCCTTCCCGAGGTTGACAGCGCTTGGCAGCGTGCTGGGCCTGCCTGCCTGACCCCCTACCACACCTCTTCCTGCCTTTCTCATTACCTGGCTGCTGCCGTCGGACACGTCAGACTTGGTTCTGCTCTGGCAGAGGCCCCAGCCGCTCGGTGAGCCTGCGGCTCTCACTTCTAGGATTAATGGCCCGACTCCGGCCTGTCACTGGCCCTTGGTGTAAAGGTTATCTTCTTCCCAAAGAGATCTTCCCTGGAAACTATATAAAACAAGCGCCTGGTCACACTCTACTTCACACACCACTGTCCATGGTTTTTCTCCTTCATGTGTTGGTCTGCTGTTGATAAGCTTCTGTACACCCTTAGCTGAGAAAGCCTGAAGGAGTGGGTGGATGATGAACCTATAGCTGTGTGCTGTGGTGGGGCTATCCTGGGCTCATGACTGTGTGCTGTGGCGGGGCTATCCTGGGCTCATGACAGTGTGCTGTGGTGAAGCTATCCTGGGCTCATGACTATGTGCTGTGGTGGGGCTATCCTGGGCTCATGACTGTGTGCTGTGGTGAAGCTATCCTGGGCTCATGACTGTGTGCTGTGGTGGAGCTATCCTGGGCTCATGACTGTGTGCTGTGGCAGGGCTATGCTGGGCTCATGACTGTTTGCTGTGGTGGAGCTATCCTGGGCTCAGGACTGTGTGCTGTGGTGGGGCTATCCTGGGCTCATGACTGTGTGCTGTGGCGGGCTATCCTGGGCTCATGACTGTTTGCTGTGGTGGAGCTATCCTGGACTGTTCTCCCCAGAAGCTGCTTTCACTCAGCACCTGGCAGTCTGCATGGCTCCCCTTGCTGCAGCCTGATAGTTCCTCCCTGAGGACATTGGCACTGGTCCATCTGGGACCTATGGGACCTTAGGAAGCAGGATGCAGCCAGCTCTTGCCTGCCTATCAAGCCATCTCCAGCCACATTATGCCCCCCTCCCTTGTGTTTCAGAGTATCACCTGAGGCCAGTGCAGGGCATGCGCCACCCTCAGCCGCCCATTCTGATGGGAGTAAGAAAAGGAGGAGCAGTATCTCCTCCACCCTGGGGCTCAAAAAACTCTTCTCAGCCCTGGGCCACACCCCCTGGGCCAGACTGGGCACATCTCGGAGCTACAGTGTAGAACAGCTGCAGCCCTCAGCACTGGCTCCCCAGACTAGTACCTCCAAAGTGAAGAGAGCCCCGTCATTGCAAATCCTGCATCTGGTAAGTCCCCAGGACCCTGGACGATAGGGTGTGGCCCCAGGACAGGAGCAGCAGTGTTGAGGGTCCTTGCTTGGAGCCTAGTCATGAAAGAGGGGACCTGCTGGCGTCCTCACAGCTGACTCATAGAGCTTGTGCTCACTGTGTGTGCAGTACCCCTTAATCATGTTCTTCTCCCCACCACCTACTCTCTTCTTTCTCCTGTTCCCTCAAATTTGTTGCTTCTACTTCCTGGAGAGTTCACAGCCTGGTTTCTTTAGCCTTTTTCTTAGCTCCAGTGACTCTTTTAATCCAAACACAATTTCTTCTTGCTTTCTTTTTTTAAAAAATTATTCTCTCTCTCTCTCTCTCTCTCTCTCTCTCTCTCTCTCTCTCTCTCTCTCTCTCTCTCTCTCTCTCTCTCTCTCTCTCTCTCTCTCTCTCTCTCTCTCTGTGTGTGTGTGTGTGTAGCCTGTATGTATGTCTGTGCTCCATGTGTATGTCGTACCCACAGAAGCCAGGAGAGGGCATTGGATCCTCTAGGACTGGGTTCTAAACAGTTATGTGCTGTGTGTGAGCGCTAGAGATTGATCCTGGGTCCTCTGGAAGCGCAGCCAATGCTCTTAACCACTGAGACATCATCTCTCCATTTCCCAAACGCAATTCATTCCAGTCAGTATTGCTACAGCAGACTTTGGCCCATCCGTTCCGGTCTTTCTTCATGTGACTTCCTTAGTAGTATATCTGAGGTTGCATAAACCTGGCCATACCAGCTGCCCTTGCCAGGAATGCATCCATCTCGGTCATTTATCATGTTCAGATCCAGTGCTGTGAGAGGGGATCTGTGGCCTGTCTGCTTCAACCGTCGTGGTCTGAAGGGGTCCTCAGCACTCCAGGCGTGTTTTTAGAAGGCATCACTGTCCTAGGCCGAGGGGCCTTCTGCTCTGTTTGTCCTCTCACCAGGGCTCACTCCTCCATGTCTCGCCACCTCACTGGAGTATGGTATCTGTACTCCCAATACCTATCGCAGTTGTTAGTCTAATGTACCCCGTTCACGCTGAGTGAGCACAAGGCGCTGGCTAAACGTCTCCCTCTCCGTGTGCTTAGCACAGGAGCCTCGACCAGGAATCCTGCTCTGTGCTAGGAGTGTGCTGGTATTCTGTGTATTCTGTCCTCTACCTCCTCTGTGCAGAGGAGGCAGAGGCAGGCGGAGCTCTGTGAGTTCAAGGCCAGCCTGATCTACAGAGCAAGTTCCAAGGAAATCCTGTCTTGAAACAAACAAACAAACAAACAAAAATAAAAACAAATAAGGTAGAGAGCAGTGGTCTAAGGCACTGGAGCCTTTCATTTCAAAGACCACGGGAGGAGGAGAATGCAGGGCGAATGACCACTTTCATGGAGTCAGGACAGTATCTAGGGGAGGAGATGCATGTGCAGTATCTGCTGTCTGGATGAGTGGAGATGGGGAGAAGCAGAGGGTGAGCTGGGAAGGAAGACAGCTTGCTCCCTGGAAACCGTCTCAAGTTAAACATCTCTGGCGTCGAACTGTGAGCCGTGGCACTTGCGTTTATTGCCACTGGAGTTTCAGTCTCCAGAAGTCCTCAAGGGAAATGACAGTGCACTTGTGTCCCCGAGGTCTTGCTGCAGTGTAAGCTGAGTGACTGAAAGCAGAGAGTAGCCTGGCTAAGAAAGGATGGGACATGCAGGAAGGATGGGACAGAATTCCAGAACTGAACAACAAAAAAAGCATTCCGGTCTCCCCCAGGAGAGCAGATGCCTGAGCATCCCCGGACCCTGACCAAACACACCAGCACATACTGTACCCTCTCTCATGTCCCCATGCCCTCTCTCATGTTCCCATGCAGTCTCTCATGTTCCCATGCCGTCTCTCATGTTCCCATGCCCTCTCTCATGTCCCCGTGCCTTCTCTCATGTTCCCATGCCTTCTCTCATGTTCCCATGCAGTCTCTCATGTTCCCATGCCCTCTCTCATGTCCCCATGCAGTCTCTCATGTTCCCATGCCCTCTCTCATGTTCCCATGCCCTCTCTCATGTCCCCGTGCCTCCTCTCATGTTTCCATGCCCTCTCTCATGTTCCCATGCAGTCTCTCATGTTCCCATGCCTTTTCTCATGCTATCTTTTGGGGGGGTGGGTCTTGGACACCTGTGCCCCTCTTTTCAGCTGGAGAGCTCTTGTCACAGCCTCACTCAAGTGCCAGCTCCTCGTCTGTCCCCATACCTTCTGAACCAAAACATTTCTGCTTAAGGAACTTGTTATGAGCTCCCGGAGCTATCAGGTAACTAGACTCATCCTCACTCCCAACTGGAAGCGGTCTGCTCTAAGGTGTGTCATGTCAAGTATGCCACCAGTGAGCCACACCCCCAGCCCCTCCCCTAAGGAAGTGTTTCCTAAGGGACTTAAGATCCTGTTCCTCCTGCCACAACCTCTGAGTACTGGGGAGATTTCCACAGTGAGCTAAGTGCTAGCACAATGCCGAGTTGTTATTGCTTTGGATATGTAGTTCTATCTCTTGAGCAAGTTCTACTGACTTTTGCTAGGCATCTGGACATGCTGACCAAGGCTTGTACCTTTGCTTTCTTGGAGTGACTTCAGGTTCATGGTTCCGGCAAATCCTATGTTGGGGACCCCTTTCCAGGCTGCTTTTCTCACCTGCAATATTGGACCTTTCCCACTAGGTGTCACCCTCTCATCAGCATCGGAAAGCAGCTTCCTTCCAGAACCTCCATTCTCTGCTAGGGGGCAAGGGAGATCGGTCCAGCCTCTACCGGGTAGAGGGGTCAGGGGACCCCAGTACACCGACCAGGTAAGTGTGGCATCGGAACCTAAAGGACAAACTCAGAGTCGCCAATGGAGCTAGCCGCTTAGTCCTTTCTTCCCTTAGCACCACAGGCGTGCGCCAGTCTGTCCCTTTAAGAGGAAGTGAGGCAGAGTGGTGAGGAGTGACCTCTGTGCTCTTGCCCTGTGCAAGTGAACACTGAGAGGCAGGTGTGCTGGAAGGTGGTGCTGGAAAGCTCGGAAGCCTCTCTCTCGGCTGTCCCAGGACATCCTAAAATCAACGTACAGGGTTTCTTTATCAAAGCCAAAGATCCTTCTAAACACCCAGAAATAGGAATCCTCAGAGGCCCTCGGCTGCCCACCTCTCCGCCCAGGCTCTCTTACCTGTCTGCCTTTACCCAGGGCTTCATGGGAAGACTTTGGGCTGGGGAGTGGAGGCGGGGCAGGTAGCTCTTGAGAACACTATATAAAATTTATATATAATTCCCTCTAATTCTCAGAGGTCTCTTCCTAAAAATGTTGGAAACCACAGTCCTTGCTTCAAGGCATTTAGCCCTGAGGAGCTGCCAGCAAATGTGGTAGCTTCCTGTCTCTAGCCTAGGGAACCCCAGCCTCTAGTGCCAGGTTCCTAAGTCAGAGGTACAGGTCACCTTAGGGCCAACAAGGAGCTGGCCCTGGTTCCTGGCCCTATCTTATTGTCTTTGGTCTCTTTGTAGGCCAGCCAAAGCCTTTCCCCATCGTGCCCTCAGCGTGGAAGATGTGGGTGCCCCTAGCCTGGCTCGCACGGTGGGCCGGGTGGTAGAGGTGTTCCCAGATGGCACAAGTCAACTGCAACTGCAACGACCCCCAGAGGGCACTTTTGGTTTCTGTGTGGCCTACGGCAATGGTCGTCGAGACTCAGGTATGCCCTTGGTAGCCTCAGCAGAGTACCCGGGGTGTGGTCAGGTTCCTTCTGGGCTTGGCCGAGCAATGGAGAAAGGCTCCCCTGGTCCCTCCAGAGCTCCTGCTGCTGTGGGGGCTGAATTGGCAGATTTGATTGCACTGTCCCTCTGCTGTCCTGTGACATCTTGAAATCACAGTCCTCGAGGCTTTTCAGAGAAGCAGAGGAAAACTGCCTGTGCTTGCCAGTTCTCGGCTGTTCCTTTGATGTGGTTGATGTATTTCAACGGCTCCCGGCCTCCAGCTGCTGGTGTGTCTGGGCATGTGGAGTGGGCCTGCCTGTCTGCAATCCTGTCCACAGCCCTCCCTCACCAGCTCCTCGGGGCTTTGTTCAGATGGATCCTGGCTCCAGGCGCCTGGCCGGGTTGCCTGCTGTGTGTCCTAATTCAGTCCCACTGTCACTGAGTTCTTGGTCCCTCTACATCCGTGAGTCCTTCATGGTGACCTGACTTGCCTAGGCCAAAGCCTGTAGTCCAGAGTGCATTTGAGTACAAGGGACCTTGAAAGTTATCCACAGGCTGTGCTAAGTGGGGAAGGTTGGGAGGTGTGCTGAGGGAGGGCGGGCTGAGGAAGAAGGTGGGGGGAGGGCAAGCCCAGGGCTGTGCTCCTGGGCCCTGCAGAGGAGGCTGTCCTGCTCTTGAGTGTCCTAGGTCCGGGCTGTTTAACTGAGAAAGGCCCCCTGCTGCTGGGCTTGCAGCACAGCCTGTGTTCTCGCATCTGTCCCGTTGCTCACCACCCAGCAGCTTCCAGGAAATATGTGCATCAGGTGCCTTCTCATGTGTACTGTGACTACTGGGGTCACAGCACCGCAGGGAGCGCACAGACCCCTGACTTCATGGGCAAGCACTCCAGCGAGGGTGCTGGACCAGTTCTAAAAGTTTGCTTCATCTATTTCGTATTGTGACTGTGACCTAGCGGAAAGCACCAGGAAGCAAACATAAACACAGCAGGCATGGCAGGCATAAGATGGCATGAGTGGAGGTGAGACACGAGAAGGGTGGAGCCATCCGGGGCTGGGAGATGAGATTCAAGATCAGAGGTCTAAAGGCATGGCGTTGCCTGTTGGGGAATTGAGGTCAGACTAGAGCTGAGGGCAGAGAGGTTGCGGGTGTGCTGTCCTGAGGGACTTGGGGTTCCTCGCTGAGTAGGGCAGAGACGATCTACTGAGGAGATTTTAGAGCAGAGGGTTGAGAAGACACAGTGGGACAAGGACAGGCACTAAACCTACTTCCACAGTCCAGGAGGCAGACAAAATAGCAGGTGGCACAGGGTGGCTGTGGAGATGGTGAGCAGGGACTTTAATCTGGCTAGTTCGCAGTTAATGTGACCTGAACTTCTTGGTGGGCGAGAGAGAGACAGAGAGAGAGATTGGAAACAGGAATGGGGTGGGCCTCCCCCAATCTGGACCTGGGGAGGGTCAGATGTTAGTGAGCACAGGGAGCTGACATTGGGGAACCAGACAGTGTCATCCAGGCTGTCTCCATGTCCCTTACTTGGATGGTCCTGTCCAGGTGGTGTCCCACTCTTGTGGCTGTATTTGGCCACCAGATATCACACGGGGATCTCACACTAGGCGGTGTGGTGGCTGCTGCCGTTCCCACCACAGGCCCTCCCCTAGCTGCTTAGGGCCACTTCCCCTGAACCTCGGAGGAGCCATGGCCTGGGGCTGCTCTGGCTCCTTGCTAAGCATCAGTCAGGATGCAAGCATGTGTCCCATCTGACACCTCCACACCCACAGAAACAACAGGCCCTGCCTTCTGTTCTAACCGGCTACAACATAGACACCCAGTACCCCTAACAAAGGCTGCCTCCAGCAGACCGTAAATGCCAGAGTTGCCTTGCAGTCACGATTTCAGCTGGGAAGCCTACCCAGTCTCCCCCAAATGGCTGGACTGACGTCAGTGTCTGGTCTGGCTTGGCTGCATTCTTCTGGGTTCTCTCATTCCTTCCCACCTGCCTCTCCTCCTGCACACCAAACACTTCTGCGGGTTCATGTGGGGAGGAGGGGGTGGCTCCCTCTCTCCATGCCAACAGTGCGCAGACCTAGCAGGTAAGCTGTTCAGGCATCAGAGAAAGGAGATCAAGAATAGGGCAGGGCCCCAGTGGAAAAGCCACCTGCCAAAGGGTGTCCGCTAAATGACACTTGGTCATTCAGCGGCTGAGCCTCACTGGGAAGGCTCATCTTGGCCAAGAAGCACAGAAAAGAATATCCAGACTCCAGACAGGAGAGGAAGTGTGTATGCATCTCAGATCAGCCAAATGGCCACAAACTTTTAGGTTACTTGGTGAAGGAGTTGTAGTCCATATTCAGAGCCTGGCTTCTCCCGGACCCAGAAGCTGCAATAAAGGCTCCCCAGTCCGTGGGCCAAGGTACCACACTTTCCACAGTCCACGATGCTCCAAACCAGAGTTGGAGGCACCAGAACAGACGCCTGACTAGGAAGGGCCTTGGGGCAGTTGCTGTGTTTCTCAGCCAGCTGGCGAAGGTGTCAGGGTCGTGCTCAGCTGTCCCCAAATCCTATTGTATTGTCAGTTCAGGAAAGTCACCCACAAAGGCTATCCCCTGCTGTCCTCCAGCAGGCTGGCTATGCTCACGCAGCAGAGCATGGTAGTGGACTCCAGCCTGTGTATCCTGTCACATGGGGGCAGCTGACAGAACTCGAAAGATGCCTGGCCCTCAGCTGGGTACCCCAGTGCTGTGGCAGCAGTGGCTGGAGGCCTGCCTTCTCAGCCCAAGTACGCATGACCTCTCCCACAAATGGATTTCCTGAGAGTAAGCCGTAAACGTGGGCAGAACAATCACTTTGGCTGGACTTTGGCCCAGATGCCCCCACTTCCAAGTGAGAAACCGTGAGTGATGGCTGAGAACAGGGCAAGCCCTGGACGGTACTGTGAAGCAGATTTGGTCTCAGCCACTTCTACTACTCTAGTGGCACTGTCCCCCACCGTGGCCTTTGGACTGACCCTGGGTCTCTGGATCCATCAACTACATCTATTTATGAGTACTAAGGAACAAACAGAAAGCACACCGGTCTTCATTTTAAAAAATGACTTCCTTATCCTAAAAGCTGCCATCAGAAAAGGGTGAGATCAGTTTATTCCTTCTGGACTGCATATGAATAATGTCTTCAAACATCATTTGCATGGGTTTTCTTGTTTTGAAAGAGGCTGCAGAGAATGAGGTTATGCTTGGGGAGGCAGGGAAGAGGAACATGAAGCCACTTGTGAGGCATGTGTGTCACTGTGCCCTGTATGATTTCTCACCCCCTCTCCTCTCTTCCTCTGCAGGACTCTACGTGCAGGCCATGGCTGACCGGGATACTGCCAAGCTGTACTCGGGGCTGCTTGGGGTGGGAGATGAGATCCTAGAGGTCAACGGGGCCAAGGTTGCTGGGCTGAGCTTGGCTCACATCAAGGAGCTACTGGCTCGTGTGGAGAGCTTGTCAATCCGTGTCTTGAGACAGAGGCCTGTTCCCCAGTGACCCAGAAGTACTGCTGCCCCCATGGACACTCCCTTAGAAGCCCTGACCCCCAAACAGCGGGGTTGGAGGCTGGAAATGCACTACTCAGAGATAATTTGTGGCTGGAAAATGCGGTTCACAGATCAGGGTGGCATCTAGTTGTCTGGGCTGTGGCAGAGCTGCTCTGATCCGCCACCTGCAGAAAGAGACGAAGAGACTGTTTGTATGTTCTAGTTAAGGTCACTAATTTATGCAGATCTGGGGAAAGAAAATAATGATCTTTTTCCATGACAGAAGTGGTAGCAACAGGATGTGTCCCTTTGTTGGAGGGAGAGGAGAGCAAATTATTGTCTCCTTGAGTTGATCCCTGAGAGCTGGCCTCACGCCCTGGTCACACTCACTGAAAAGTCTCCTCAGCCCCCAGCACACCAGAGACAAGTGGCCACATTGGCCTTGTTCAGTCTCTTTCAGCTGTGGCTTGCCTGGTTCCCCTGTGACTGCACCTTTGCTCCTGATCCAGAAGGGGCTCAGTATCTTGGCACAGCACAGCAGCCAGGAGTGCAGGGTCCAAACCAAGCGCTGGGAAGTACGGCTGTCAAGCCTTCTGAGCCCGCTCTGGGTATGTAGACATCTGAGAGGTTCTGAGAGCCATGTTAAGAGAATGTTAAGAAGTTCTAGGAAATTTTTACGATCAACACCAAGCTGGAAAAATGAAATATTGCCATTTTGAGTAAGTGTGGCCATGGTAGTAAGGGTGCAGAGGTGGAGGCCAGCCCGGCCAGCCCAGCCAGCCCTTTGCCTCCACCCCTGCCTAGTCTGTGGCTGTTGCAGCCTGGCCTGGGCGGGCCTTGGTCTTTGTTCTCTTGTCCAGCTTGGAGACAGGGCTGCAGCTGGTGTCTGGCTGTCCCCCAGCTGCAGGATTCCTGTCCAGACCTCCCTGGTGGCAGCTGTGGGTGGGCAGCAGGCAGGGAGGCTGTGTGCTGGGGGTGACCATCCCACCTAGGCACAGCATGCCCAGCCTAGAGCCTGTTCAAGGGTTCAGGACTCCGTAGATGCATGGACAGGTGTCAGTCTTAAATTATTAAAATGAAAAGCCGAAGCTGCTTCCATTGGAGTTCCTGAATTCTGTGTTCTCTTGACCTTCGTCGGCCCTGAGAGATCTGGGGCAGGAGCAGAGGGGCACAGGTATGGCCAGAGGGCATTCAGAGGGGACGTGGGGGGCTGCAGGGATAGGGTCACAGCCAGGGCAGATGCAGAGGTCTGTAGTCCTTGCAGAGAGGAACCTGGCAAGGCCAAGAATGGAAAAGGACATGGATAAAAATGTTGGCTAGGTGCGTCGAGGGGTGGAGTGGGCAGCTCATTGCTAGTTTGGAACTTGCCATGTTGCAAGCTAAGGTTAAAACAAAATGGACTGGAGAGACTGGCTCAGCAGGTAAGAGCACGGCTGCTCTTCCAGAGGACCTGGGTTCAATTTCCAGCAACCACCTGGCAGCTCAGAACTGCCTGTAACTCCAATCTCAGGGGTTCAACACCTGCACACAGACATAAATGCGGGCAAAACATGAATGCACAGGAAATAAAGATGAAAATTTATATATATAAAAAAAAGCTTTCATCTAGATTGGGCTGACATGAGTGTGGTGGGCAGCTTCCATGGGACAAGGAAGACATTGAGGGAGGCATGGACCTGTGGAGAGGGGACAGTGTAGCTTCAGCCTGGGAGGCAAGGAGATGGGACCAGCTCAGCAGAAACAAACAAACAAAAAAACCCTGCTGCTGCTGCCCCAGAAACTGAGGAGAGAGGGGGAGGGAGAGACATGGAGGAGTGTTTCAGAACCCCAAGAATGCAGGGTAGGTTGACTAAGGCTACCCCAGAAACTTCAGGGTATAAAGAGGGTACTGAGGCACCCCAGAGATAAATCTGCCCCCCAATCCCTCCTCCACAGAAACAGCACCCCCTAGCAGGAGACTACAGCCATGGGGAGGACCCTGGCAACCCCTAGAGCTATTTCCTAGCCTGAAGCTTACAAGCTGGAGAAACATCACCCTGAAAAAGGCATCAATAGCAAAAGTCACCTGTGTTCTGTATGGCAAGGTCCCTTGTCTTCTGGACAAAGGCAGTAAGAGCCTGAGGCTGGGAGAGGAGGAAGAAGCTATGCATGGGGTGGGGGGCTGGGGGTTGCAGTCCTGCCGGGGATGGCCAGGCCCTTGTGCCTCCTCTGCTTCCTGTCCTTTCAGAGGTGGGAAGCCCAGCTCAGTGCCATCAGCCCTGCCTGCCTGTCACTCTCTTGTCACTTGTCACTCTCAAGTCTTCCCCTACTTTTCCTCCCCCAGTTCCAGAAAAGGAGAGAACTGGGGTGTGAGAGAGAATGTGCAGGACAGTGGAGGCTCTCCAGCCTCTGACCTGGGAACTGAGGCACCCACTGGGGCCTCTGCTCTTGCCTGGAATAAAGCAACGCTGAGGTCCCTGACCTGTGTGCATGGCGGGAAGGGGCTGCTTTCTCCAGCATCTTGTCTGATCTCCAACATCTGCTTTACCTAGAGAGCTGCTGACCTAGGCCTGGTCCAGCCCTTCTCTAAATACTGTGCTATCAGAGCCTTCTAGAACTAAGTTAATTGCCATAAGCCAGGTCTGGTGCAGGCCAGAGTGGCAGGGGAAAATGAGGAAGACTATCAACACACAGCACAAGGAGGGGCAAGCGCAGCACACCACCTGGGCAGTACCCCTGAGAGCCAGACATGGTGCAGCCCTGTGCAGAGTCAGAGAACTGGTGATGGGAGGGGAACAATGCACCCAAGCAGGGGTCTGTGCATGGGGGCTTGCATTGAGAGCGAGGATACTCAGGCATTAAAAATATACACCCTGGACGAAAGACGTGGGTTTCCCCTGAATAACCGGTTTCTCCTAAGCTCAGGAGTGGCAGCTGAGTTGGGGACCAGAGAACAAGAACCAATTTTGGCCTCAGAAAAGCCAATCTCCTGAGGGGTTGCAGGGCATGGATGGGTGGAGGTGGGAGAGGACCTCAGAAGGCACTATTGTTAATCAAGCCTTGCTTCTGCTTCCAGGAAGAGGACACAGGGTGACCCCCTAAGGTGTGCCTTTAAGTTTGCACAGGATCTGGCAGGAGCTGAGAGGAGGATTCCTACCACTAGGCACTGTGCGTGCTGGTTCACTTTGGAGTGTAGCAACCTGTGCTGTAGGCCTTGTGGCTAGGAGGTAACTGTCATCCTGCCAGCCAGCCAGAAGCAGCTTCGCTGCTTTCTAAGACAAAACAGTAGCGTGTTCAGCAAGTCCGGGTGTCCCTGAGTCTGGGCAGGCCACAGGCTAATCGTCAGCTGCACCTTCAAGGCCACGGGCTGCTGAGGAAGGTGCCCAGAGGGCCTGCTCCTGCCAGGCCAAGGATACCACAACCTCGTGTGCAGTGACCTGGATGGCGATCTCAGTCTGCTCAGGGATAACGCAGCGTAGTGGAGGATGAGGGAGGGGCTCCTTGAGGAAAGGCACTGTAGGAGGCACCAGGCCAGCTGGGGGTGAGGGGTGGGTGCTGACCGAAGCTGACTCACAGCTGGGCCCAAGTGTGCATGCAGGGATGTGCACTGGGTACATGGTTCCCAAACCTTAGGTTAGGGAGCCACAGGAGGCATGGCTCAGATTTCTAAGTTAGCAAGTGGGTAAGGAGCAGGCAGAGTGCCACCCCGATTTACTGACCTTTACAGGGTAGGGGTGCTGTACTTCACTTTCAGCTTTGAGGTCCTTTGGGAGACATGAGGTCCAACTTCCCCCCACCTGCAGTGTTCCTTCCCTGGCAGTGTTTCTGACCCTGGAAAGTGGGGTGTATTGGGAGGAAGGGCCGGGAAACAAAGAGACCCTCCCACAGAACAATGACAAGTTCTCTAGTGTCACCTTGGGCCGAATTGGTGGAACTGATGAACCCAGGCATGATCTTTGGAGGAGGACATCTCTCGTTCTAGACCCGAGTCACCAAGAAGCCTAGAAGCAGATGTGCGGACACATCTGGACTTGTAGGCCCCTCACAGTGGCTCAGGGAAGGGGGCTAACCACTGGGCATTCGCCCTTTCCCTGGCTCCAGCTCCACACACTCATTTATCCTCTTAGTCCGTGTATCTGCGGCCTTGCTGGGCTGCCATTCCACCTAGCCACTGCCTGGCAGCCTTTACAAGGCCTGGAGAAGTCTTCTCCCGGGCACAAACCACGACGCTGCGTGCTGCCTGGCATTGTTTCCCCTTTAATTCTCACACAATCGTGCAATCAGGGACTTTAGACTGTGACTTTCTTCGGTGGGATTATCCTTTAGACTTACCTGGCCACCACTGCTCCGGCCTGCTGCACCTGCACCTGCCCAGGCCATTCCTTCTGTCCTCAGGCTCACTCTGAGGCTATTCAAAAGGCTGCCGTCCCTGAATCCCTTCCCACCATGCTCTGGGACGTCTGTTTCCTATGGAGCCAGGGCACCTGCTCAGAAATGGCAACAGCCCTTCCTTGGCAAGCTCTGCCCAGCTTGCAAAGGCTGTGGGTTTGGCCAGGTCGCTGTGCTGGGCCCGAGGAAGGGAGCTGCTGGGACTGGCTCAGATACCGTGCCCCTGGAGCCAGGACTCAACAGCTGCCCTGCCAGTCCTGGAGGGTATCCGGGGCTGTTCTGCTGATGCCCAGCCACCTGCCAGGCCTGCCTTTGTCTCGTCCTTCTGCAATCTGGGCTCAGGCCTCTATCTCAGCATGGGGCTGCCCTTGGGGCTCTGGCCAGGTGCCAGGCATTAAGGCCAGGCCTGCTCTGCCCTTTGGGATGCCAATACCTCCAGAACGAAGTCAGCTACAGCTGTGAGATAAGGCGGATCAGCATGCCGTGGGCCACAAGAGATGCCAAGACAGGGGCCCATCCCCACCTGGGGCCACAAAGGCTTCTGGGGAGGGCCAGCCTCAACACTGTGATTCCCCAAATTCACCAGCCTCCACCCAGCTCTGCAGTCCGACTGGGAGGAAGAAATGGGTGTGGTGAGAGCTCGTGCCACTGTTGGCCTCCAGGACACATCAGTCTCCAGGCTTTTCTGGGTCACTCTAAGCAGTTGGCTTCACTGTTCCTATAGACAAAAATCCAAATAGCAGCATCTTAGGGTTTCTACTGCTGCATTGAAGGCACCATGACCAAAAGGCAAGCTGGGGAAGAAAGAGTGTTTTTGGTTCATACTTCATGTTACTGTTCATCTTTGAAGGAAGTCAGGGCAGGAATTCAAACAGGGCAGGGACCTGGAGTCAAGAGCTGATGCAGAGGCCATGGGGGGTGATGCCTACTGACTTCTCATATGGCTTGCTCAGCCGACTTTCTTATAGAACCCAGGACCACCAGCCCAGGGACAGAAACACCACAGTGGGCTGGGCCCTCCACCATTGATCACTAATTAAGAAAATGCCCTACAGCTGGATCTTAGGGAGGCATTCTCTCAGTTAGGTTCCCTCCTTTCAGATAGCTCTAGTTTGTCTGTCAAGTTGACACGGACTAGCCAGCACAACCTCTGAGGCCGACTTCCTGAACTCCTGAACCAGAATTATTATTTTGCGTATCCCAGACTGGCCTTGAACTCACCGAGATCCTTGGTCTCCTGAGTGGCTGGGATTACAGACCTATGCAACCATGCCCCCATCTGGATCCGTTTTCCTGACTTAACAGTAGACTTTAATGAAGGCTCTGAGACACAGAAGACCAAGGCACAAGACATCCATACCTACCTCAGGAGTTCGGTGTTGTAGGAGCTGGGAGGTGGCTCAGTCAGTAAGTGGCATGTAAAGTGTGAGGACCAGTCTCCAAACCTACAGTTTTTAAAAAGCCAGCTGTGGTAATGGATGCTTGCAGTCCCAGGACTGGGAAGGCAGAGGTGGGAGGAGCCCTGGAGTTTGCTGGTGAACCAAGCCCCAGCTTGGAAAACTTGTTTCAAAACTAAGGTGGCAGGCTCCTGAGGACCAGTATCCATGTCAGATTAGGAGATAGCTTAGTGAACACCGGTTTGCCATCCCTGAGCTCAGACTGGCAATTTTTCCCCTGAAGAAGCCAGTGGTCCACTCAGACTTGGTGCCAGCTGTTTCCTTAGGGAACTTTCATCAGTACAGGAGGTTGAACTTGGTCTCACACATAGTAGGCAGGCATCTACCTCCCAACTGTTATGCCCCTAGCCTCTTTTTCTTCCTTCCTTCCTTCCTTCCTTCCTTCCTTCCTTCCTTCCTTCCTTCCTTCCTTCCTTCCTTTCTCCCCCCCAAGACAGGGTTTCACTTTCAGCTGTCCTAGAACTGGCTCTGTAGATCAAGCTGGCCTCAAATTCACAGAAATCAGCCTCCCTGGTGCTGGGATTAAAGGTGTGCACCATCACTAGATATCCCTAGCCTTTTTTTTCTACATTAAAAAAGTTTTATGTTTATTTATGTAGTTTGTACGTGTGTAGGTGTGCGTGTGTCATGGCGCCCATGTGAAGCTCAGTACCTGGGCTCCCAGGATTGGACTAGGGTCATCAGGCTTGATGGCAAGCGCCTTACCACTATACCATTTCATATTTCTTCCTTTGGTCAGGGGAGCGGGGAGAGATAAGGTCTCATTAAAGTGGCTCAGGCTGGTCTTGACCTTGAAATCCTCTTGCCTTGGCCTTCACATTATAGGCCTTTGACACTAGACTGGTGGTTAATTTCTTTTTTAAGATTTATTTTGTGTGTTGGGAGATGGTGATAACATGCCTTTAATCTCAATATTTGGGAAGGAGGCAGAGGCAGGTGAATCTCTGTGAATTCAAGGCCACCCTGGTCTACAAAGTGAGTGCTACACAGAGAACCCTGTCAAGAAAAACAAAAGAAAAAAAAAAAGACTTTTTAAAAAATGTATATATGTGAGTGCATGCATGTATGTATGAATGCACACCTGCGCATGCTTGGTGCCCAGGTCGGAGCCCCTGAAAATGGAGTTATGGGCAGTTGTTAGCTACCATGTGGGTGCTGGGAAGACAGCACAGGTCTCTACAAGAGCAAGTGCTCCCGCTGCTGAGCCTTAGCTCCAGCCTCATGCTGGTGCATTTCTAGTAGCTTCATGCAGTCTGCAGACAGAGGCCTGTAATCCCAGATACTTAGGAACCTGAGGCAGGAGGACTGAAATTCTGGCCCTCCTTCTCCATCTTCCTATGTACTGGGATTATAGGCAAACACCACACCTGGACTGCAGGCAGGCACCACACCTGGACTGCAGGTAGGCACCACACCTGGACTGCAGGCAGGCACCACACCTGGACTGCAGGCAGGCACCACATCTGGTCTCATGTGGTACCCAGGATTGAGCCCGAGACGCTGTGCATGCTAGGCAAGCACTCTACCAACTCTGCTGCATCTTTAGCTCCCACAGCTCCTAATTCTGCTCTTCTTGCCGGATTTTCAGCTAGGTTGGCCAGCAAGTCCCAGTAATCCTCGTCTCCATCCAACCACAATACTGAGGCTACAGACATGAGCGGTGGATCTACAGACATGAGCAGCCATACCCAGCTTTTATCTGAACTCGGGTCCTCATCCTACGCAGTAAATGTTCTTCTCCACCGAGCTATCTACCCAGCCTTCCATATGTTCTATTAATCAGTGCAGATGGGGAGGAGTGATAACCTGTATTTCAGTGTGAAAAGACTGGAAACAAGAACAAGAGGGCTGGGGATGTGGTAGAGCACCAGCCTAGCACGGGTGGGGTCCTAAGCTCAATCCTCCATTAAAAATATCAAACAAAGTAGGAAGAAAGAAGCATCCAGGACAAAGGTCTGGTGTCTTCATCTTGCTTTAATACAGAATCCTTTTACATGGCTGCAACACACCTTCAAGAGCAGGAGTAAGAAACGTGAGCAACAGACCTCAAGAAATAAGAACACCACTGCTGTGGGTGGCTGGTTATTTTACACAAGTATGTGTTAGAAGTTCCCAAGTGTGCAGTGTCATCAAATTTTAGGATTACCAAAGGATTATCAAGGCAGGCGTGACTCTGGGAATGTTTCCCTGAAGATGGAGGTCTCCGGTGCAGCAGCAATGGTCCTCAGTGGCGTGCGCTGGAACCTGGGGTGGGGGTGCTGGCCTCATCTCCAGACTTAATGATTCCACAGAAAACGCAACTCTCATAAGTTTCTCTGTGTAGTTCTGCCTGTCCTGGAACTTGCTCTGTAGACCAGGCTGGCCTCTAACTCACAGAGATCCACCTGCTTCTGCCTCCCAAGTGCTGGGATTAAAGACATGCGCCACCACTGCCTGATTCTAACAAGCTTCTTAGCCAGGGAAAGCCACCATATAAATCTACCTGGGACAGAGGTGACAAAACTCTAGTCCCAGGGATCTGGCTCACTCTTACCATGATGTGGGGAAGAACGACCTGGAAGCCACCAGGTGAAACTCTGACCCTGACCCTATACATCCTATTTGAAAGTAAAATTCAGTAAAGCTATTTTTCCTTGGAAAAATAGATAAGGGTTTATTCCCTACTATTTTGCCACTTACAAATTCTAGTTCTGAGTTATATCAATCTCTGATTAAAATGAGCCAGGGAAGCTACTTCCACTTATAAAACTCAAATCTGCCTCATCTACAACACGGTTCCTTTGTTCTTTTCTCATACGTGCTAGCATGGTCCAATTAGGAAAAAGTCAGAGGGAGCTGAAAACACTTGCCAAAGCTTGGGTGTGACTCAGTGGTACTCAGTGTGCTGCATGTGAGGTCCCGGGTTCAATCTTGAGCCACGCCAACGGCAAAAACAGAAAAACACAGGAAAAAAAAAAGCAACTCCAAAGGCTCATCAGTGGGTGGCTGGCGGCCCTCACCCAGACAGCCAGGGTACAGAAACTCTCTGCTCTCCCCAGAATAAAGACACCTGCTTCTCCTGGGACAGACCTCGGCTTCAGGGTCATGCTTGCTGTTCACAAATTGATTCCAGCTGAATCTGCATTCCGCTGAGCTGGAATGGAAAGCCTGATCTTGGTCCCACCCCAGGGCTCATGAAAGCTCAGATGGAGCAGGGGCTGGCTCCCCTCAAGGCAAGAGGGCAGGGCCCAGATATCTGGTCAGCAAACAATGAAGCTGGGTGGTCTACTTCTAACAGCCTCTCAGGACCAACTGGCCTTTCAGTAGATAATTCATAACCATAGAAAACAAACTGTAAAATATACTTTCTCATAAAGCTCTGGCTGCAGTTAGCCAATCAGGTCCATGAAATGTTCGTGCGAAAGCCCAGCAGTGGGGCAGGCGCTGCCTGAGCAGCTAGGATGCACAGTAGGGAGAGAGCATTTCTGGATTAAGGTCAGAAGAAAAATAGCACCAACATGTTAGCTGACAGCAGGGACTCGGGGAGCTACATGTGTGTGTGTGTGTGCGCGCGCGCGCGCACACACACACACACACACACACGAGCTCTTTTCTTCCTTTCTCACCCTGCCCTGACAGCTGACATGACAGAGGCTGTAGCATATGGCAAACTTTCAAATGCAGCCAGTCAGCAGCCACCGGAATGAACGGGCACCACGCAGCTCCCAGAGCTCTGGTGTTTGTCCCAAGGCAAAACACAGCAGGGTGAGGTGTTGAGTACCAGTCAGCAAAGCCTGAGTCCTGCTACCACGGCCAGCATGGAGTGCCGTGACTTGTGGATGGCTCAGTCCTGCCCACAGCGCTACTGAGTGACAGTGACAATGACGGCAGAGGTGGCTCTTTCACGGCTTCATTCCTGTCCTGTGTCCCAGCCCTGCTGCCCAGGTCACAGGAGCTGTTTCACTCCAAACTCACGCTTTTCTGGATTCAAAACCAGACAGCAAAGTGGCCCAGTGAGCTTTAATAAGAAACGGGTGACAGTGGCATCCATGTTTATATACAACAGGCCAACGTCATCCTTTTTTCCTTTAAAAAAATGTACATCTATACATTTGTGCATGTGTGCACACCCACGATACAGCATGAATGCAGAGGTCAGAGGACAACTTGTGGGGGTGAGGTCTCGCCTTCCACCAGGTAGGTTCTGGGGAGCAAAGGTTACCTATTTGGCAGGAGGCACCTTTCCCAGTTCGTCAGGCCTCCCTGCAGCACTCTCAAGAGCGAGATCGTTTCCAGGGAAGATCCTCTGGCTGGGTCTCCAGTGGCCTGGTAAGGTCTCTCGTTGGGGAGTCTTCCCTTCAGGAACTAACTGTGGGGGGTGGGCAGGGATGGAGGGTTGATACACTTGGGAATTCTTTTACTTTTATTTATTTGTTTGTTTTTTGAGATAGGGTTTCTGCATAGCTTTGGAGCCTGTCCTGGAATTCGCTCTGTAGACCAGGCTGGCCTCAAACTCACAGCGATCCCCCTGCCTCTGCCTTCTGAGTGATGGGACTAAACATGCTCCACCACCGCCCGGCACATTTGGGAATTCTGATGCTGCCTTCTTTCTACTTTTGAAGGACAAAGCACACTTTTTAACAATAAAAAAATCCACCGTTCCTACAAATCTGGGAGGGGAGGCTGTGCACTGAGAGAGAAGCGGAGGAAATGGCAGGTGCTGCACCCCATTTTATAACCTGCTTTCCAGATCCTCCATTTCTGCTTTGTTCACAAATTCACTCTGCGCACAAGGCGAAGCCAAACCGCACCGAGTCCACAGAGGTGAACTCATTCCTCCCGTGAGCTCTGGGTCTGCAGGTGCTAAGAATGCCCCTCTGGTCTCACTCTGTGGGCAGAGAAATTACCAGAAGAAAAACCTTGGCTGCAGCACCTTTCCTTACAGAAGGTAAAACCCTCGAAAGAGACAGACGCCCGCTGGAGTCAGACTGGGTTTCTCTTCACAGCCCTTACTCACACGAGGTGAGAAGGCAGGGGAGTTGCCAAGTTGCTGGCTACCAGACCCACCAGTCTGTTTAACTCTGGCTAAAAGCAGGGAATAATGGGCAAGTTACCAAACTTCCTGCTTCAGCTCTAGCGTGAATTCGGAACTGAAGGAAAATACACCCCGCGTGCTCAGGCATACGTGACAATTCCCTGTGCTCACAGTCCAGAGCATGCCCAGCACTGTGACTTCCAGCCTAAACAGAGACAAGACCCGAAGTGTGGGCAGACTCTGGCAAATGCTCTCCATGGACCACCCTCCATCTCACCCCCAATCAGCTAAGTAAAAGTGTTCTTCTAGTAAACACGCTGAGCTCTTTCTGCTATCCAGCATCTTCTGCCAGTTCCTTAACCATGATGGATGTGAGACCAAGTGCAGAAGGCTGGGGTGAGGGGCATCTGCAGGAGGGTACCCTGCTGCCTGTCCCTTCCCTGTTTTAGGACGCACGGTGGAAGAACCCCTTCAGGTCTCTGGAGCACTAAGGAAGGAAGCTATGTCCTTGTTCTCTTTGCCACAGTTTTAAAGGAGCCCTGAACTAGGCCAGCTGAGGCGGGAGGATGTGGCCCAGGAAGGAACCCCTGCGCATGAAGTTGGCTTTCTCTCTGCATACTCAGCCACACTCAGCTTCAGGTCTACAACGCTGTTCAGCAGATAAATCAGTGAGGTCCACATACCACTTCAAAACAGATCCAAGGCGGGCGGTGGTGGCACACGCCTTTAATCCCAGCACTCGGGAGGCAGAGGCAGGCAGATCTCTGAGTTCGAGGCCAGCCTGGTCTACAAGAGCTAGTTCCAGGACAGGCTCTAGAAACTACAGGGAAACCCTGTCTCAAAAACCAAAAAAAAAACCAAACAAACAAACAAAAAAAAAACCAAAAAAACCCAAAAAACAAAAAAAACAGATCCAATAAAACTAAGCCCAGAGTCACAAAACTTCATCCCTGAACTGATGGGGGAATCCTACTAAAGCAGTGGGCATTTCTGAATGGGTCCGAAGGACATTCTTCTAGCAGCAGAAGAACATGGCTTTAAACAGGGTAATTTTAATACTTTGACTGCTCAAGGCTTTGTAATGTGGAGTGTGGGTTACAGTACTCAAGACAAGGCCCACATTGACTTTTAACAAAAGGCTTCTATATTTTAATGCAAATCTAAGTACTATCCGTGGTCTAAGTTCACAGAAGACTATTCAAACCTTAAGATTCCATGAAACATAAATAACACAGAACCCTACATTGGAGCCCTTTGTAATATTCACATTTTCCCCGATCTGAAAAGAAATAGCATCTCTGTATCCACACCAGAGCTGAACGTAAACGTGGCGCTGACAACCCTTTTGGTTTTATTCATCTTCTTTAGCTTTCACCAACAGGCCAGTTTCCTTACCTATCATGATCCTAAACCAGATAAAATATCCTTCTTTTAAAAACTGTTACAAATATTTATTTAAAAGTGCAATTTAAAAGTTAGCTGGGCAAGCACATCATTGGGAATAACAAAACAAAAAAGGGATCCAAAAATAAAAAATCCCAAGGAATATGAATGACCCAGGATTTTTTTTTAAAGTTGGCGTGCTAAGGAATGCACAGAAAGGCAAAGCAAGGGAGGTCACAGGTCAAACTGTCCAGATGCCGCTCTTCCCAGCACAGAAGATGACTGAGGGGCAGCCTCCTTTGTGAAGGGTAGGCTCTGGGTCTTACAGACTTTAATACCAGGTTAACGCATCAGGGACGGTATAAAATCCTCCATGTATGTGCTCATCGGAAGCATCGAAAAGTCACCCAAAGCCTGTAGTGTCAGCAGCTCTCACAACTTCAACCCAATGTCACAATGTCACAATGGAGTCCAAGTGTCACTTAGAGAACAAAGTATCAAGTTCCCTCACCCGCCCATGCTATTACAGAGTAAGGGGCATCTGACCCACAACCAGCCTTTTTGTGTCAGGACAGTTTCTGCATAAATGTACTAAATGCCTGACCCCTCCCCCTCACTCTGAGTGCCTTGCCGTCATAAAAAAGGCACCAGGGGAGAAGGCGTGTCTCACCCACCCGAATGCCGAATGCCACTATGCTGTTCAAGGCTGTGCGCAGGGGTGCTCTAACATGCAGCTGCATCTCTGGGGAGCAATCCGAGGGACAGGCAGCGGATCTGGCCGGCCTCTGGAGCTACTGCCAGCCCTTCATAAAGCTGGACCAACACAGGGGCTGCTGCTCTCAGTTGCTCCTGTCCATTAAAGCCATTTGTCCTCAGCACCTCCAAACCCCCAGGGATTTCACTATTTCCTGTGCTTAGCCCCAAACACACCTGGAAAAGCAATTTAACCTCAGCCCCACCCAGCGAAGTGAAACACTGCACTTCTGTCATGGACGTTTCTGAGCCTCTGTCCTCACCAACAGCCAGCTCTCGGCCTAATACAACAGCTGTGGGAACATCATCCCCAAATGCCTCATTCTTGCCAGGTTTCTTTTGAGTGGACGGCGGCACCCATCTAAGCAGGGCAAGGGTCTGAGCAGAGGGAAGGGGCTGCCAGAGACCAGAAAAATGAGCAATAAGTGGAGCTGTTATTTCTTCTGATGATTCTGAGTCTTCCTCGAGGAGCGAGGTCCAGTAAGGCAAAGCAGTGGCTAGCTGTCCTCAGAAAGAATGGGCAGCTGGGGCGTCTGCTATCCAGCTGGGAGTGCGGTCACCTCTTTCCTCTTCCAGCCTTGCCCTTCCAGCGCTGGGAGAGAGGCTGTCAGTGGTGGAGTCACAGAGGAAGCAGGGCAGAGGCCAGTCTCTGGGAGAGGAATGTAAGTGGCGGAGTGCTTGCTTCTCCTCTCCCCTAGGTCCAGTGCAGGAGGGCCTGAGGAGCGCCGATGACATCACAGCACCAGGAAGAGGATCAGCACGACCAACAGGACTGCGAAGAGGATGGCTATGGCACACCACTGGCGCCGGTCTGGAAGGCAGGACACAGAGGTGACCTCCTGGGATTAGGCACTCCCTCCCTGAGACACAGGTACCCAAACATCTCAGAAGCAGAGGAGGAACAGAGCAGATCCTGCCCCTGCCCAGGCACCAGCACCGCCCCCCCCCCATGCTGTTCTGCCTGGAGGCTACACTTCAAGCACATCTACAACCCTGCCAATAAGTGCAGGCTGAGTCCCAGCCATTAGCTGCTGGTCATACACCAGTAAAAAGGTGGCTGGCACTTGGTGACAACCTGCTTTAATCTCCCACCAAAGGACCTATAATTCAGCAGTACACGGGCTCGTCTATTAGTGAGTGCCGTGAGAGAATGGAAAGGAGATGAAAGTCACTGCTGGCCATCCAGGAAGCGGACAGCCGAGAAAGCACTCCCATGACAGAGAATGATTGATCCCATGCCACACCTATAGTCAGGTGAGGTCACTTAGCCAGTGACTGTGTTCAGATGACTTCTACAGTATACCTGGGACTGGAAGCCAATGTCTTCCAAAACCCTCAGCCCTACCTACCAAGAGCTGTGAGCAACTGCACAGGCTCCAGAGGCTGGACTTCCTCTGTGTGGATGAGAGCATGGATGTCCTCTTCGGACAAAACAGGCCCAGGACGCTTGCTGCAGCCCACGATCCTGGCAGTCTATATGACAGCTGCCCACAGGGGGTGTGAGGGCTAAATAACAGCTGAGCCACGTGCTTGCTGGGACTATCATTTCAAGGTGTGTTACCTTTGTTTATGCTGCATTTGTTTAACTCTGTGAAGCTGTGATTCTTTGCCTGTCTAAACACCTGATGGTCGAATAAAGAGCTGAAAGGCCAATAGCAAGGCAGGGGCAAGGACAGGCGGGGCTGGCAGGCAGAGAAAATAAATAGGAGAAAATTGGGAAAAGGGGTTCTGGAGAAGTAGCTAGAGAAGGAGGAGGACATCAGGGTCCAGCCATCCAGCTACACAGCAATCAGAGTATGAGTAAGATTTACAGAAGAGAATGGGAAAAACACAGAGCCCAAAGGGTAGATGGGGTAATATAAATTAAGAAAAGTGGGCAAGAAATAAACCAACCTAAGGCCAGACATCATAAATAAGAATAAGACTCCGTGTGTGATTCACTTTGGGAGCTGGGTGGCAGGCCCCCCCAAGAGTCCAAAGAGCATGACATCATATTACAACAGATGCGGTGCTGGGCCCAAGCTTGAGACACTGAGACACCATCATCATTAGGACACGTAGTAACTTACAGAGATGTAGACCATGAAAGTGGCATTTCCACTGGCAAGTCCTAGTGTCCTCCACAAAGGACCGGGAAGATACAAAAGAATGTCACTAAGGAGCTAGGCATGCTGGGTATGCCTGTTAAGTCAGCAATAGGAAGGCTGAAGCAGGTGAATTGGCAGTCAGTACAGGCTGCACAAGTACCAAATCAGCCAGAGCTATACAAATTCTGTTAACAAACAGGGCAAAGAACAACGGTGGGGGTGGGTGGGGGGGGTGGGTGATGATGTAGGAGGGTCTTCTGTTTTGTGTTGATTTCATTGGTTAAATAAAGAAACTGCCTTGGCTTTTTGATAGGGCAGAAAATTAGGTAGGTGGAGTAGACAGAACAGGATGCTGGGTAGAAGGCAGTGTGGCAGACGCCATGGCTCTCCAACCCAAGATGGACATAGGTTAGAATCTTCCTGGTAAGCCACGACATCATGGGAAACACAGATTAATAGAAATGGGTTAATCAAGATGTAAGAGTTAGCTAGTAAGAGGCTAAAACTAATGGGCCTGGCACTGTTTAAATTAATACAATTTGTGTGTTGTTATTTCGGGGTATAAACTAGCTAGCCAGGCAGCTGGGAGCTGGGCTGCAGGAAGCGGCCCGCCACTCCTTTTACTACAGGGTGACTGAGCATGTGAATGTCTACTGGACTGGCATGAGGGCCTGAATGCCAACACCATGAACCCAGATAAAAATAAGGCAAGCAGCATGCATCTGAATCCCAGGGTTGGTGGGTAGCAGAGGCAGGTGGATCCCTGGGACTATGCTGGCCAGTAGAGCAGAAATTACAAGTGTTAGGCCTTAAAAAGTAAAAACAATAAAGGAAAGTGATAGAGGAAGTCATCCGAGGTTAACCAGTAACCTCCACACACACGTACACAATGTCACAGGCTATGAAATGCAGCTGAGCCATAGGAGTAACAACTCCATTGAAGCAGAAGTACGGCTGGGTGGTGGTGGTGCACACCTTTAACCCCAGTACTCAGGAGGCAGAGGCAGGAGAATCTCTGTGAGTTTAAGGCCAGCCTTGTCTGCAGAGCGAGTTCTAAGATAGCCAAAGCTACACAGTGAAATCCAGTCTCAAAAAAACCAAAATAAGCCGGGCGGTGGTGGCGCACGCCTTTAATCCCAGCACTCGGGAGGCAGAGGCAGGCGGATCTCTGTGAGTTCGAGGCCAGCCTGGTCTACAAGAGCTAGTTCCAGGCCAGGCTCTAAAAAAGCTGCAGAGAAACCCTGTCTCGAAAAACCAAAAAAAGAAAAAAGAAAAAAAAAAAAGAAAAAAAAAACCAAAATAAAATAAAGAAAAAGAAAGAAGTATAAAGACGATAAAGATGTAGAGGTTATTAAAGTCTAGTGAAGAGTCTATATATTTCAATATACAACTTTGATGATCATATTGTAGGAATGCCCTGAATTCAGGGAAAAATAGATAGCAAAACATGCATGAATATCAACATCTTAGAACTCTTCAGTGGTCAAAATATGTGAATGCCAACAAGCATAGCAAATCCCTTTTTCCTGGACCAACCCCCTTGTCTACCCCAGACCTACCAGAAACTCACTGAGCAACTAAGATCTCGAGTCTGTCTCCTCTGAAGAGAAAATTGAAGCAGACTGAAAGGCGTGAGAGGCAGAGCCGGCCTATCACAGGAGCCAGGGTGTGGAAAGCGCTCTCTTATCTCTTTAAAGATACTGGACTCTAGTTTCCAGTCCAGTGTGGAAGATGGTTCCTTACCACTCCTTCTAACAAGAACAGGGTGACCACAGTGACAAAAACAGCTCTTCTTCTTAGATCTTCCAGGAGTAAAGTCACAGGGCGGGCTGCTGCCCCTAACAGCAGAAAAACTACAAACGGTGGCACTCGTATAGCAGAGCTGAGCCCCTCCCCCACCTTAATCCCAACAGTGACCAACCAGAACCAGTGTGGAGCTGGGAACTATGAGCTGTAACTGACCATCTGCTGGGAAGTCCATGTGGTCATGCCTAAGATTTCGCCAGTTAAAGGGAAACCCAACACTGGTGAGCTTTACTTCCAGAAGTTCAACCAACCTGTCAGGGAGCGTGAGAGAAATGGAAACACGGCAAGGCGCTGGATATGCCATTTCCTCACTTGATTACTACTGAACACACACACAGGTCAAAACTCTACTCTGCGGCTCATAAAGACATACAAACATTACGTACTAGTTCCAAAAATTAAATTTTTAGAGAAACAAGGCTCTCCTGTATGACAAGATGACGGATACATATATTTTTGTCAAAACTTATACAATGTGCTTTATGTGGTGGTACACACCTTTAATCCCAACACTGGGAGGCAGAGACAGGCGGATCTCTATGAACTGGAGGCCAACCCGGTCTAGAGTGAGCTCCAAGCCAAGCAGGCTTGCACAGTGATACCTTGCCTCAAAACAAACAGAAGGAGGAGGAGGAGGAGGAGGAGGAGGAGGAGGAGGAGGAGGAGGAGGAGGAGGAGGAGGAGGAGGAGGAGGAGGAGGAAGCAGCATCAGCATCAGGCCAAGTGTGATGGCACTTGGAAGACAGAGGCAGGTGGATCTCTGTGAGTTCCAGGACAGCCAGGGCTATATAGAGAAACCCCAACTCAAAAAGCAAACAAAAAGAAGAGGATGAAGAAGAAGAAAGGAAGAAAGCTTATTAATATAAGAATGCAATAATAAGTCACTTTTATTAAAAACAACTGACACTTACCAGGGCAAAGCCAGAGAAGATAATTGCTTCCTCCTTCCTCTCCCACAACCTCACACATACTTCCTGCCCCTCCCCCTCCAGCATCCCACCACTCTAAGGGCCAGATTTCCTAAACCCACTCGGCCTTTGACAGTCCAAATTCTGTATTCTCCAACAGCCTTCTCTTGAGCATCTTGATAAGAGCACAGGGATGCTAAGCAAGCAGACACAGAGCCCAGGGCTGCACTTTCAAGGCCACTTTCCTCTGAAGTGGCAAGTTGTTTCTATGAGGCATGAGCTAGGCAACCCTAGGGAGCTATTACCCTAGCAGACATCTGAGCTCTTCCTGTATGGCTTTAAGCACACCAGGAATGAGTCCTAACTACAGTACCAGGCTTGTAACTCAGAGATAAGCCCGAGCTCCGCCACCAAGCTCCACCTACAGCACAGAGTGTGCTTCAGCGAGCAGAAAGAACAAAGGGAACTCCAATGGTAGTTTCTTTCTCAAAATATTTCCTGTATCCAAGAGAAAAGAATCATAGACTGTTGATGGGGGAGGGGATCTTGGCTTTATTCAAAAGAGTATTTCTCTGGGTAAGAGAAAGGCAAATTAGTGTCCCTCTTGGGTCATCTACAAAAGTGAGTGTGGAGTCCTGGCCCATTTCTCCCGTGAAGCAGTCAGCTAAGAATGGATGGGAGGGCCTGGCTCTAAGGAGCTGCTCATGTATGCTCAGGCCTGCTCGACCAAACTCTGGTGTTTTCAGACTGTCCTGACATACAGGTTTGAGAAAACAATGAACGTAACCAAATGCTATGGTTAAGAGACAATCACACTGAAGCAGACATCATAGCAGTATTTCTTGGGGAGCAAAAATTAAAATGAAGGTTCTTCCACACTAACTGCTCTGTTACCTGGCTCTTTTCTGTATACAATTATAACCAAATATCTCGTGTTGTTTCCCAAACTTTCCTTTCTGAAAAAAGTAGAATAAAGCATAAGAAAGTCTTGGTGTTACAAACACATTGCCAGGACTTTTCTAAACTACTCACACCCAGAATGCTAGAAAACAAGACATAGGTCACCTTTGCTCACCCACTCTTCTCTGAGAGAGGCGATGCTCAAGTAGCTACTTGACAGGAGAGCTACCACATAGACCAGCGAGAGGCCTGGTGTTTAAACTGGTTATGTAATACTTCCTCAAGACAACTTTTTTCTTTTTTTTTTTTTTTTAATACAAGGGTACTGAGGAGCTGACAGTGGGTAAAGTGTCTGCTGGGTAAGCATGGGAGCCTGACGTAGGATCCCCACAGCTATGTAAAACCCCATACAGCGGCATGTGCCTATAACCCCAGTGTTGGTGGGGGGGAGGGCAAGGGGCAGACACAGGTGGATCAGGGGCTCACACTGATCAGCCAGCCTAGCCAAAATAGTGAGGTTCGGTCGGGTTAATGAGTAAGGCTGAGGCTGGCAAGAGGGCTGAGTAGGGAAAGGTGCTTGTTGCCAATACCGACAGCCTGAGATAGATCTCTAGAACCTACATGGTGGGAGGAACCGACTTCCTCAAACTGTCTTCTGACCTACACATGCATGTGCATACACAATAAATAAACAGTAAAATTAAAATGACCTCTTGTCTCCACACATGCACATAGCTGCAAAAACATGTGTACACACATGTAAACCACATGCACAAACATAAAATTTAAAAACAAATACATAAATAAAGTAGAGGACTATATAGGTAGAAGAGAGAAAGAGGGAACCAGAGAATAAATTTCAGACCCTTCTCTAATCATGGGGCAGAGACACTGAGCTGGTGCCTGCTTCCTGTATGTGCACAGCTTCAAGCAAAGAACCTGCTTGAAGCAGAAAGACATTTGGCCTAGACAGAAAGGAAAGAACTCTAGATATGAGCTTCTTTTTTGTTTGGATTTGATGGTTCCTTGTCCTTTAGGGTCTTTTCTACTATAGTGTAAAGCATTTACAGAGCATGAATACCTTGTTAAATAACTGCATTATCGTTCATTCAATGCTCACCTTTCTGTGGTGCTCAGCATAGAACATGGGCCTCTCCCATGCCGGGTCAAGTACCTACAATACACTGAGCTATACCTACAATCGTCTGCTTTTTAGTTAAGAAATGAAGCTCTAGATACTATTCTGTAAGTTAGCTAGGATGCAAACTGATGAAGTGTACACAGGCATTTGTATTTTAATCTTCCATGTCATATGTATCTGACAGTAGAAAACCAACAGAGAAATGAGGTGTCAGGAAATGGGGGAAGGGTCTTTTAATGAAGGAGGCATCCTACGGCCCCAAAGTATTCAAATTACCTCAAGAAATATGTCAGTTCTTCCTTTCACCAAGCAACCCCCTCCAGATAAAGAGGAGATACTGGGTATTGGTTTAAAATATATCCTGTCTGACAAGGAAGGTGATTTGTAGGAACCAAAAAAAAAAAAAAAAAAAAAAAAAAAAAAAAAAAAACGTAGTCATTAGAAAACATCTTCAAACACAGAAACTGACCTGAAAAGTTACTTCTCCATCCCCCATCCTGGCACACGTTTGCTGCGACATCATTTTATAATGTTAGCATAGCCTGAAGTGGTAGGTATTTTTCTAACGATGAAAGGAAGATAGTTCACAGAAAGGAGTAAGTGGTATATCAGCGCTTTAAGTAAGTTCCCTAGGGTTAAATGCCTGCTGTCATGCCTGATGCACGCATGTGTTGTGGCAAGTATGCACACACACACACATATACATGCTAAAATAAAGACACCAAAAGAAAAAAAAATGTAAGTTCTCTAAAGTTACAAGAGAAATAAAAAGTAAAAAAAGGATTTTATAATTGCAAGGAAGTTTCTCCACGGAGAGAACAGTCAACAATAAGTGTTGGGCACAAGACCCTTCTCCAAAGTCTGATCACGGGCAGAAGTTATGGTTTCTGCACAGTAGCTTTCTCCTTTCTGATCCTAATGTAGCACAGACAAATAGGCTGCAGGCAGGAGAATGGCACCGGCAGAGTTAGCAGGAATTCCCAAGAGTCACACATACATACCGCTGGTCATGTGAGACACCTTTGCAAGTTTCTTCATCACATTGTCCAGTCGAGACTGAGTGCTCTCCAACTCATGAGAGAAGTCGTCCAGCATGCTGGAGAGAAGGAGGAGGAAGGAGGCGGTCAGCAGACCTTGTATTTACTGTGGATTAAGTGAGGCCTGGGCCTCTGTCTCAATAAAGATAAAAAGGGGCCTCTGGGACTCAGGACTGCATTGTATTACCCCAAATCCTTGGGGCAACTTACATTTTTATAAATTTGGGAAATCTATGGGATTTTTTGTTGTTGTTTTTTGTTTTTAAGGTAAGTTACATATGCTATAGATTAGTCAAGACCCCTTAGTAGGGTCTGGCATAGTTCCCATAATCAAGCATGCTTGGATTTCTGCAGAAGCATGAGGAATCACAGCTACAGTCAGTTCAGCTGAGGTTCCTCCATCACGAGTCTGCTTGAACACTCGGATTTGTAATTTCAGATTCGCAGATGAGGCAGTAGGGCACTGACTGTACAACACTGCCGGCTCAGGCACAGCGCCAGCAGAGAGGCAGCCTTTGTCTCCTGCTACCTTGAGCAAGGCACCCCATACAACTCTTTGAGACTCTTCAGTCATCTGTTAAATAGGACGATTCTACCAACCCAACCTGTTGAGGGGTGCCTGTGAGAATCTCATAACACACAAAAGCACTTTGTGTCAGTGAGTTAAGGAATGTACTTTAAATCAGTCGGATTCTCCTTTAGAGCACTCTGCCTTATTATAATATGTCAGGATACCTGACATCCCTGATGGTGGATGGGGTAGGGTGTGGATGGTGTATGTGTGTGTGTGTGTGTGTGAGAGAGAGAGAGAGAAAGAGAGAGAGAGAGAGAGAGAGAGAGAGAGAGAGAGAGAGAGAGAGAGATACCCCATCTCTTCAAACAAGTGGTGTTTCTCCAGGAACTGGAGACCAGCTCAGGAGGCCTCCGCTATGATGCCCCAGCACGCTGCTGGTAAACACAGCACTGAATGAACACTGTACCTGTATTCTAGCAACCCTTATTTCATAAATTACTACACATTCCAGACTTTAACTTCTAACTAGAACATGATTAGTTTGCGGCTAAAATTAACACACCAATTAGTAGCGGGGCCTTCCTACAAAGACCTTATTTACTCTGACCATGCCACTGGCAGCTATAATCCATTGGTCTGGGTGCAGGCCCACAAAGGAGCATGACAGTCCCTCAGGACCTAGAGCCACCAAGCCCTCATTAAGTTAACTATCAAACTCTACACTGACAACTAAGTAAATAAGTCTTTGTTCTATACCCGAGTTTTCAAATTAAAACATGTTTAGCTCATCTCAGAACCTGGCAGCCCTGGACCTGGCTGGCTGGCATCTCCAGGCAGAGCACTGAAAACCAAGGGCTACTTGTGTATGCTGGGTGTGACTTTTCTCACTAAAGCTGAAACAGGCATGTCACTCAGTCTTCAGCCAAGGACAGCCACAGCCAAGTTCTGCCCGACAGAAAGACCATGCAGGTCACAAATGCTACTTTGCATTTTGGCAGCTGTGCTTTTAAAAAGGTTTTAAAAATTGAGCCAGGATCTCTCATGTGGTCCGGGCTGGCCTTAAACTTTCAAGTATGATCCTCGGCTTCTGATTCCCCCGCTTCTACCCCACAAATGTGTGACCTCCACGCTCGGCTAATGCACTGCTGGGGACTGAGTGCAGGGTCTCACGCACGCTAGTCTAGCACTACCCCAACTGAGCTACAGCCCCAGCCTCTGAAATTCATGTTTAACACTTTATCTAAACTACTATATCCAAAACAACATTTTCACAAGTAACAAAGATTACGAATAAACTGCTCGCCCCATTACTTCAAACTGTAGCGTTCACTTTGTGCTCGCAGCACATCTTAGCTCAATCTTAGCTACATCCCACACGCTCAGTAGCTGGAGGCTGGTGGCTCGTCTCCTACACAGCACATATATCAGCTCGAGACCCGTATTTCTTCCCTTTTATTGTTACCAGATACATGAACACCCAGTTTAAATAGGAAAACAATCCGACAGGGATTTTATGTTAAACTATACATGTTCCCGTCACTTAGCTTCTTCAGGTACTTTCTCCACTTCCGAGGAGCATGCTTGTATGTTCTGCGGAGTTTTGTGCTCAGACTTCATTTGATGGTGCAGTGCTAATAGATTAGGATTTGGCCCTCTGAACTCTCACCTCAGAATCCTTCCCACTTCTCTGATACAGTTGTGTATAATTGGATTAGATCAATATTCAACATGAACATGAAGTCACCTGAGTGCAGGCTAGCCACAGCTGAGTGGTTTGTGGTGGGAATCACATTGCTTCTTGCTCACGCCCCACTGGCTCAGGGGTCAGCATTTTTTGGCCTACTGAATCTACAGCCAGCCGCCTGCCTGCTGTCCGTCATCTAAACTGGTATAACTGCTGTTTCCTGTTCTATGGTCTCCAGGGTCTTTTTTTTATTTTTTTTTTTATTATTTTTTTTAGGTATTAATAACAATAACATTATTTTCTAACAGGTAATTTTCCTACTGCTTCAGCATTTTCCTCTCAGAAAACACAAGTTTTAGAACTGGATCACTTGGTCCTTTCTCTTCTTGTCTCCTCTCAGTTCAAAATGCTTGCATCTCTTAATGGCCAGCATCCTCTTGGACCTGCAGTTGGGCTCCACACACTCAAGCCTGAGCACAATCTTTGTAGTTTTGGCCTTCTTCCGGAAAATTGGCTTTGTATGCCCACGGTAACCACTCTGCTTCCAATCGTAGTGCCGCTTCCCTTGGGTGTACAGGGAATCCTTGCCCTTCTTATACTGGGTCACTTTGTGAGGCTGATGCTTGCCACATTTCTTACAGAAAGTCCTTCGGGTTTTGGGTATGTTGTCCATCTTTGCAGTAGAGCATCTACCCGATGGAAACGAGAGATCTGGTGTCCGAGACCGACGCCTCCACCACGCAAGCTACACGGGAAAGGGTCTCCAGAGGTTTCTCATATCTTTGCGAAAACATTTGTGTCTGCTGTTGCGACTGTGAAGGGAATGGAGCTACAGACTGTCACTTCTCCATCTTCAGAACTAGCGGTAGGTCAGCTTGTCTCTATGCTCAAGCTGCTGCAACAACCAAGTGGCTCAAGCCCCTTTCCGTTTGAAGTAGAAACTCAAACTGTGCATTTGGGTTCCTGTTATTCCGCTGTTCCCATCTAGCATACCCACCTGGCTCCACTCTGGTATATCACCCGAATCCCAACCCCTGCTCACGCCATTACTCCACAGTCTGCCTCCTGGCCCTCCCAGCCTACTGAAAAGGCAAAGCCCTGCCTTCTCACCACACTGACAAGGCCCTCCCTGCTGTCCTGACACCCTGTCAGGACTTCTGCTCCTTCTTTCCCCATGCTAGACACTCACTACCTTGTTCTGTGCACACACACCTGTACCCACACACCTGCTGGCATCCCTGCAGAGTCATTGGCTCTCACTCCACTGCCAACCTCCTAAACATCCCACGCTTTCAGCTGACCCTCTTTCTTGGAGAAGACAGTCAGCTGCACGAGCCTATCACAGAACAGTGGCTCTCTCCCCACCACATGGGACTACTTCCTTCATTTGTACAGGATATGCTGTACCCGAGAAGCAGCAAAGATTCTGAATGGCAGGCGGAGTCTTGCTGCTCACTCCTATACCCACAGAGCCTCCCAGAAGCCTGGTGCAGAACAAGGGCCCAGAAGGAACTGATAATGAGCATGTGTAGAGTTTCTGGAACATCTTAGTAGATACCCTCACCCTTCCAGGTTGTGGGGGGAAAACAGAATGGTATTATATAGCAGTATTCAAGAAAGCTGTCTTTGCTTATACTTTTAGAGTGTAAAAGACAAGATTCTTAAACAAAAGCGACTTTTACGAGTTATGTTTTGTTTTTTCTTTGTTTTGAAAGGGAAGATTGCTTTTGCTAATTAAAATCAAATTTAAATGTTCTTTCATAAGAGTATAATTTCTGTTTAGTGTAGTAGGGTCCTGGGACGATAGCTGAGAGTTCTAATGCCACCTTCACCCGTCTCCCTGCATGCCTGCCATCCTCTCCAGAGTGCTGTCTCCAGAGTCTGCAGCCCTATCTGGACACCTCAAGAATCTACTCAGAGAGCCAGGCAGTGGTGGCATATACCTTTAATCTCAGCACTCAGAAGGCAGAGGCAGGAGACTCTTGGTGAGTTCAAGGCCAGCCTGGTACAGAGTAAGTTCCAGGACAGCCATGACTGTTATACAGAGAAACCCTGTCTTGCGGGGGTGGGGGGACTGGAGGGTGGGGGAGAGGGGGGGTCTGCTCAAAGAAATTTATATATCTTTTAAACAATTTTTAAGTAACAGCTTTGCCTAAACCACCATTGTGAATTTTATCTGGTAGATTTGCCTCTTTGGCAGAGCTAACCTGTGGAACAAAGTAAAAACCGTAACTATAAATGAAGTTAATTTTTCTTTCTACCAGCCATGTAATTCACTGCTGGGCTTTCAGGGTCTCATGGGATGGCTCCCCCTCACTTCACTGCAGATAAGGGCATCTCACTACTCACACTGCCTGTTCCTCCAGCTCCCCTCCAATGCGCTGGGACATGTTCTTCAGAACCCCGATGCTGCCAGAGACCAGCTCCAACTGCTCATCCTGCTGTTCCACAATCAACTGGTGCCAGAGAAACGGAAATAAGCAATTAAAATCCATCTTACCTGGTTCCAAGCCCAGCACTCCAGCAGCTGCTAGTTTCTTTGCCAGCTTGGGACAATTCACATTCAAAAGCAAAGCCCGGAATCAAAGAACCAGACCATTGGCTCTGAGAACACACTGCTCCAAAGACTAGATTGTCAAGCTACCCACACCGCCTGCTGATCCAACTTGTGAACAGTCAGCAGGGCTTGAAACCACCAAGAGAGATTTACTCTGCTTGGCTGAGGTCCAATAAGGGAACAGACAATGGTCGGAAGCACACGAGCACATGACCACCACATCAGGGGTTGGTTAGGAAGAGGAAGCTCACTGCCAACATCAAGGTTTCAGTGCAACAACATCTCCACAGCACAAACGAAGGAGAGCCTAGCAGACAGCTGATGCTGGAAGACCGCAGAGAGTCCTTTTCCTCTACTTCAACGACAATAATTTGCCTTGGTGACAACTGTTGGCTGACAAAGACATACTTTCAACTGTGCTGTGGTCCCTATTAAAATCTTTGCTTTATTATACCATTTTGAGAACAAACTACTAGTTAGGCCAACATAATAACGTAAAGAAAGCAAAACAACACAGCCTACAAATATATACAAAACACACAGTATTTATGAACCCAAGTTTCAATGGACAGATGATTCTCATATCTTGATACATAATGGAATTGTTACCTTCCTTTTACTAGCATTGGTATCCATAAGAGCAAGAATACAAGCTGGCATGGTGGGCCAGGCCTAACATCTCAACACGCATGCAGCTGAGGCAGAACAACTATGAGTTCAAGGCCAGCCTGGACAACATAGCATCATTCTGCCTCAATAAGACAATAACAATAAATACACAAATATAAAATGTAATAACATGGAGACAAGTTCATTTTCCTTCTATACCTCAATCTCCATCAAAGCAAGTGGTTTTTTTATATATAATTTATGGAACAAACCGACAACTTTCAATAGAAAAAACAAGAACTCAATGTTTCTAAAAGTATCTTTGTTAAATAAAAACCTGAATGTATAAAGGGGAAAAGGGACTGCTTTGGTTTTGTAAAATCCTTGGCCTTATTTGGGGGTAGCATACATTTTTAAACTGCACCGAGGGCAGAAGGAGGCAAATCTCCACGGTGGAAGCCAGCCTGCCAACCCAAGCTATACAGTGATAACTCATCTCAAAACAGCAACAAAAACAAGACCTGCACAGTTTGGGCCTCCGCAGTTTTGATGTCAGCTCTGCGTTTCCTGAGGTCAAGTCTAGTTCCTTGGGACACCATGCTCTCAAGATTTTAAACAGTGTATACAATCATTACACACCCAACAACCAAGCACAGGACAGGCTCAGGTCTAACCTGCTTGTCATTTAGTAATAAGGCTGTGGCTAGCAGAAGAGTCAGGCGAGGCACCCTGCCTGCTACCTCCTGTCCTCCACAAGCTGTTCTCAGGTACCTGCTGCTGTGCCTGCTGCTCCTCAATGAAATGGGAGTTGGCTAGCTGCAGCTCTCGATCAAGGCGCCCGTATCGATCCGTCACTCCTGTGTTCCAGTTCTGGCTGCTGCTGTCTCCGAGTAGCGCCTGTGTGAGCAGGGACAACCAATCAAGAGAAACACTCGAAGCTATTGCTGAGCAAATTAAACGGTCCTCAAGCCTGGACCAGACTTGGATGTGGCAGTGCAGGGTGGTACCTGGCAGGATGGTTAGAGCAACATCAGGAAGGGCTCACTCTGTCTTTAAGACCTCCAAATGGGCCTCATGGATGGACTCTGTCTCTAAGGAGAGCAGCTAGGAGAAGATGAGAAAGAGCAGTGGGGAGTAGCGTTAGGGCAGTCTGGCTCTGGCTAGGGTCTAGTCAAGTGTCTGCCATAGGCCCATGAGGTAAAGGCCACCTTGACCACTCACAAACTTCTCTGAAGGGTAAAGTAGGGCAGATGGGACAAGCTGACCAATAGCTTTTCCTATAATTCCAAAACAGAACACAAGAGGGAGAGGTAGATAAGAACAATAAAAACCACCAGGCAGGAGTGGTGCACACCTTTAAGTCTAGCCCTTGGGAGGCAGAGGCAGGTGGAGCTCTGTGAGTTTGAGACCAGTCTGATCTACAAAGCAAGTTCTAGGACAGTCAGAGCTGTTACACAGAAAAACCTTGTCTCAAAAAACAACACAAACAAAAACAAAACAAAAAAACAATGAAAACAAACAAAAAGTGCAACATAAACAACCCAAGCAAACAAGAAAAACAGGCTTGAAGGAATATTCTACCTCACCAAAAGAAACTCAAACAAATCAGAACTTGAATTCGAGTTTAAGTTCTAGGTGATAGCTGTAAATTCTTTAAGGATCATATTTTAACAATTAGAAAGGAGTTTCTTCTCTATTTTTATTATTTCTAATTCTGTGTGAGCGTGTGTATCTGCATGTGGGGCATATGCATGTGGATGAAGGCACTGGATCTCTGGCAAGGGTTACAGGTAGCTGTGAGTTGCCTAGGACGGGGGCTGAAAGCAGCATGTGAGGCTCAGGCCTCTGGAAGGACAGCAAGTGCTTGTGATCACAGAGCCATCTCTCCAGCCCCCAGGGGAGTTTCCCTCCTACAAAAGTGTGCCATTTGTTAAAATACTTGCAACAACCCGGCATGGTGGCTCGAGTCTGTAATCCCAGCACTCAGAAAGCTAGAGCAGGAAGATTGTTTTTGAGTTCTGGGACAAACTGGGCCAGCCATAGCTACATGCACGACAAAACCCTGTCCCAGAGCAAACAAAACACCCCCCATCAATAATCAACATTTTTAAATGAAAAGATTTAATATGAAACGTGCTGCCAGGCACGGTAGCCCATGCCTTAAATCCTTGCACTTAGGAGACTGAAGCAGGTGGATCTCTGTGAATTCAGGCTATATAGAGAAACCCTGTCTCAAAAAAAATAAATAAATAAATTTGAAACATTTTAAGGATTACTCAGATGTCTACATCAATTCATTTATTTTTGAGACAAAATTTCACTATATTTCCCAGACCGGTGCTGAGCTCACACGATGTGGACCTGACTGGCCTTGAACTTGTAGCTAAACTAGGGGCACAGCAACTTCCTGGCTACACCAAAATTGAAACATAACCATGCTATTATCAAGGACCTTGGAGTCCCTTAAAAAGACACTTAAAAAGTTATCAAGAGTCTTTAGCAGATGCTGGCTCACAGGAGGTGGGAAGAGCAGAAGACGCTGTGGGCCCATCAGCAGGAGCAAGGGAACTGGGGGGAGGGGGCAGTGTTGAGGAAAGCTGTCCAGAAGGAAATATTTGTCTAAATGTCTGCTGAAGGCCAGGTGGGAAAGTCTTGGGCCCTAGCTTGTGGCACTCCTGTGAGGTAGTGGGATCTTTTAGAAGTGTAGCTAATAACCATAAAATCAGTGCATCAGAAAAGCTGCTTCTTGTAGTAGATGGGAATTAGAACAGAGACCCACAACTACACAACATGCAGTCAAAGACTTGGGACGTCTGCATCACACCCCTCCCCTCAAGGCCAGGGAGCTGCACAGCAGAGGAGGTGGAAAAGCCGGGAGACTGCAAGGAAACAGCATTTCCTAGACAACAGGGCTGAGGCGCACACGGACTCACAGGGGCTGTGATGGCACGGACAAGCCCGGCACAGGTGCAAGCCAGACAAAACCCCAGCATGGAGAAGAGATGTGGGCACCAAGTCCCATCCCCAAACAACGCTATTTGCTGCTTAATGACGCTGGGAGAGTGCAAGTCTCGGGAGTGGCACTGGGCGACAGTAACCACACTGGAGCGGGCCACATGCTCAGGAGCACTTCAGCACAAAATGGACCACACACATGTGGTTGATTGTGTGCGTGCTCATGCTTGCTTTCTTGTTTGGTTTTAGTTTTTGATTTTTCTTTTTTAGGTGGGTAGAGTTGATTTGGTTTTTGGTTTTTCAAGGCAGGGTTTCTCTGTGTAACCCTGGCTGTCCTGGAACTCATTCTGTAGACCAGGTTGGCCTCTGCCTCCCGAGTGCTGGGATTAAAGGCTTGTGCTACCACCGCCCAGCTTGCTTTTGTCTTGTTTTAGAAAAAGAAAGAATATAAAATGAAGTGGGTAAGGAGGGGAAAAATTGGGAAGAGTTAGGGGATGGGCAAACAATATGAACAAAATATATTGTATGAAAAGAAAAATTTTTTAAAGAAGTAGAATTAATATATTTTGTGATCTCCTGTCATGCCTTGGCACATTCCCAAAAGCATGTGACCGGCTCCGACTTTGTTACAGTGGCAAGTAACAAGAATAGGACTAACAAACAAGAGATGATCACAACACCTACCCCACCACCCAGGGCAGTAGACACAGCGCTTGATCACAACACCTACCCCACCACCCAGAAACAGTGGACACAGGACTTGATCTTGATCCCATAAGCCAGGGTGATCAACAATTTCAAACCCCAAGTATCTAAACACATATTTTCTTTAATGGACACTTATATTCGGGTGTTTTCTCACCTGTCTGTTTTTCCTTTCAGTCAATGCCTGCACAGATGAAGATGACATCTGATCCTTCATGTCCTAATAAGACCACAAGGGCAGAAAACAAAGGGAAAAATACTCTTAAAGAAAATTATGGCTAGTATTTCCCATATTAGCAAAATACACACTTGATTGTCTATCTTTAAGCAAAAAGACAGCATTCTTTGGCTTTTGTTTTCAATTTCAAACATAAAGGAAATTGAAATCAAAAACAGCTAATACAGAAACTAAATTTAACTAGAAAGAAAAGTCAAATACCAGACAGAATCAGGGCTCTCCTGAACTTTCCTGGGGATTGAAAGAGTTGATGTGATTTCTGTTTTCAGGCTGAGGGGCCCTAGGTGCAGAAAGACTGACATCTTCTCTAAGTCATAGAGCCAATAAAGGACATGTGAGGGTAAAAACCTAAAGCCTGTGCTCAAGGACTAGCATCCTCTAAACACATGTAAACCTGTTCTTCTTAAAGTGAATTCACCATTAATACCAAAAACCTCTTGCACGTGTGCTCATGAATGAGCTGCAGCATTCACAGAATGGACTACTACTAACAGCTGAGTGAATTTCTGAAGTATCAAAAATCAGGGGAAATGTTCTTTACCTTAAGCAAAACTTTATTAAATATGAACCATTTTAATTCTTACATCTAACTATAATGGAAAACACTAAAAAAGAGTCTAAAGTAAGCATGTTGTAATTGCAATACAATTTTCTTTCTTTAAAAAAAATGTCAAGATACTTTGGGATTTTCTGTTTCTCTGAATTTTTTTCTGAAATTTTAAGTGGACTTATTCTAACAGATGCAAATGTTATGGTATTCAACTCTTGTTGTTATAAAGAGGGTCTTACTCTGTAGCCCTGACTAATAATCCTGAAATCAGAGACGTGCGTGCCTCTGTTTCCCTGTACTGGGATTAAAGGTGTGCACCATCACACCCTGACAAGAGAGAACTGTATCAGGCATGCCATGGCTTTAAAATTCCTACTGTGGTTAACTCTAAACAAAAAACCATCTTGCTTCAACATTCAAAGTCCACGATCCATGCTGCAAGCACTTACTGATATCTGATATGTCCAAGTATGCGGCAGGCACCATGTTTAGTTCTCTGCTCCCTTGGAGCTCACGTGGGGAAGTGCCCGACTCAGACACCTAAGGGGTTACTGAAAATACACTTCTCTCTGCCTCGTCCTCACCTATGCCACTGGCTCTTTAAGGGGAGTCTTTATTAACAAGTCTCTCCAGGGAGTCATAAGACTGGAACTTGAACCAGGAGGTGGTAGCACACGCCCTTAATCCCAGTACTTGGAGGCAGAGGCAGCAGGTCTCTGTGAGTTTGAGGCCAGCCTGGTGTACAGAGCAGGTCAGCCAGGGCTACAGAGAATAGTCCTGTCTCAAAAAACAAAGAACAAACAAACAAAAAAGACTGAAACTTTAGAACCTCAGTTATATACATATTCTAGAAACCTCAGAACAAGATGGTTATGACAACATGTCCTGGATTGCAAAATCCCCTTTCTATTTATCAACTAAATTAGTTTAAGACAGCATTTATTCAATTCAGAAATTACATTTATTTAATGTACACTGAATGAGAAAGATCAATTTTGGAGATGTTTAGCAGTTTGCAACTTTATAAAAGTCTTTCGAAAACAGTTTATAAGTATTTCTAAAAAAACAAACAAAAACAATGAGCATGATACTTCCATAATGGAATCATTGTATACACAGAAAATGTGGCACCTGAGCCTTCAAACGCTGTATGTAGAATTTGTTTGCTATCTAAAGTTGGAGGGTAGGGGTACGTAATGACTTGAACACACCTCCAACAGGCTCCTGAAGTACTGCAAAAATCTACTTCATGCTTCTAGGTGCCACTCAAATGGAGTGTTCCTGTAATAAACTCACCAAACTGACTGCTTAGGATTTGTGACTTTTTCTAATATGTGACTTCTTCTATATTGTTGTGTGTCAATAAAGTATGTAAGAAACTAATACTGTTCCCATATAATGGATGGATATAACAGGATGAACTCTTCAAAACGAATTTTGTTGTTTTATATTGAACAATTTAAAAATATTTATTGCCAGCTGAAAGGTAGTGGCACACACCTTTAATCTTAGCATTCAGTAGAGAGAGGCAAGTGGATCTCTGAGTTCGAGGTCAGTCTGGTCTACAGAGGGAATTCTACACAAAGAAATCCTGTCTTTAAAAAAGTTTCACTGCCTTGACCTCCATCAATAACAATGTATGTAAAGATATGAACCAAAATAGGTATGGAAAAAATTTTAGTGTCATTTATAATATGAAATAAAGTAGAAATAAAGATTATATCCAAATAAGGGGAAAAATATACAGTAAGCCATATACTACAGTATTATGGCTATACAGCCTGCTTATAAGAAGATTCCTTTCTGAAAGCATATGTGTATGAATGATCAAGTATGGAAAGAGCCCACTAGTGACCAAAGCAAAGCTAGAGGCATTTTCCCAGTTACACCAGGAAAGATAAACCAAGTTCAAGACTTAGTAACACATGACTGGGTTAACTGGGCAGCTTGCTAGATGTTGCATTAGTAGCTAAGGGCCACTGTGGTGACTAACAGTGATCACTAAAATTGAACACATATCTCAGTATGCAGCCATTGAAAAGGATTATCAAAATTTGCTTCTGTCCAACACAGGGGCCATACCAGCTGCAGTTCCTTCAAACAAGGTCAGCACATTACTTTAATTAACTAAAATGTAATTCCATTATTGATACACTCTTTTAAGCACGCTCACAGAAAGCTGGTTTTATGTCTACTTTCCAGTTACAAGTTTTATAAAGTTTAAATGACGACTGTTATTTTCTATTTTGGTTTTCTGAGACAAGGTTTCTATGTATGGCCCTGGCTGTCCTGAAACGCAATCTGTAGACCAGGCTGGACTCTAACTCGGAGATCCACCTGCCTCTGCCTCCTGAGTGCTGGGACTAAAGGCATTCCCCTACACTGCCTAGCAAAGACTTTTATTTTCAATAAAAAATTCACAATTAAACTAAAAATTTAGAGTTTTTAGCATAATAAGTTAAAAATACTTTAACCTACAATATTTCTTACATTGGTTATATGTTCAAATGATAATTTTTGATACATTAAGTTAAATAAAGTATACTAAACAAACTTGTTTTTTTAAAAATAAGGCTACTAGACATAAATGGTTTATAATGTATTTCAATCATACAGAGCTATTCTAACATTTATTGTATTGACACACATAAATTTTGTTGTTATTGCTGTTTGAGACAGTTTTCACCACATAGCCCAGGTTGGTCCTAAACTCATGATCTTCCTGTCTTCACTTCCCAAATGCTAAGGCACCAGGTCCAAGGCACAACACACTTTTTCCTCTCTTCCTTACTCCCATTTTTTTTCTCTCTGATGGGTTTAGAGACTGAACCCAAACATCCTGCACGCTAGGCAAACTCTACAATCAAACTCTTCACAGGGAAATGACAGGACATCCTTTCACTCTAAGAGTCTGTGCTCCAGTACCAGAGACAGACAGAAACGGTTACTTACTTATTTAATGTGTGTGGGTGTTTTGTCTGCATGTATGTCTGTGCACTATGTATGTGCCTGGTGCCTGTGGAAGCCAGAAGGGGGTGCCAGATCCCCTGGGACTGTACTTACAGACAGACAGTCCTCAGAGCTCCTTCCTCTGGAAGGGCACCCAGTGCTCTAAACAACCGAGCCATTTCTCCAGCCCCAGAAAATGCTTATTTCTAGAGAGCAAATTACAGAATGAAGAGGTATTTTCACCTTCCAAACAGAATTAGGTACATTAAAAAACAGAAAGGAGAGAGCAATTTTTTGTTGTTATTGTTTTGTTTTTGTTTTTCAGACAGGGAACTCCTGTATGAAAAGTGAGTTCCTGTCCTGGAACAAGCTCTTGTAGATCAGGCTGGTCTCAAACTCCCAGAGATCCACCTGCCTCTGCTTCCTGAGTGCTAGGATTAAAGGCATGGGTAACCAGCGCACAGATGAGAGTATTTTTTTTAAAGATTTATTTATTATACATACAGTGTTCTTCCTGCATTTATGCCTACATGTCAGAGGAGGGCACCAGATCTCATTATATATGGTTGTGAGCCACCATGTAGTTGTTGGGAACTGAACTCAGGTCCTCTGGAAGAATAGCCAGTGCTGTTAACCTCTGAGCCATCTTTCCACCCCCCAGAATATTCTTAAGACATAAACATGCACTTGATTAACAACAGGGTTCTAGCTATTCATCAAGAGGAAGCTAGAACACAGTGCTGGAGCAGGGACTATTTTGAGTTATATGTTTTTTCCCTCCTCTTGTAAAAAAGCCACTCTAATTTTCTTTAATAAACATGCAGTAGGCAACAGTTGAATAAAATATGCTTTCTAATCTTAGATTTTTTTTTAAGTTTCTATTTGACAGAGGAGAGAGAGAGACAGAGAGAGAGAGAGAGACAGAGAGAGAGAGAGAGAGAGAGAGAGAGACAGACACACACACACAGACAGAGAGTCAGTCCTGATGGGTACATCCCGTGTGGTGTGCACCCTATACATGTTCACTGCGGTGGTGGAGTACAGCCTTCACATGTGGAGGGCATTTTATATAGGCAGGCTAGTCACCAGACACCATACAGAGGACCAACTTCACACTGGGACATGGAATTTTAGCTGTTACTAAACAGTTTTAAACATCCTGTAACAACCTATCATACCAAAACCATAATTACTCATCCTCTTTTTAACACATGAAGCTTAGGATCAGCAGTGAGTCCCAATAACACAAGACCCATCTGCCAAAAGAACAACAAATGTCCTGGTTATTTACTCTCTTGTTTCCATTTCAGCTGTTTCCACGCTGAATGAATATAAGACACCGTGGATCCCAGCACTCCCCACTTACGGCCCCTGTCCCACTGCTATCTCAGCCTCTTAGACTAACCTTTTAGTCACTTCTGCTCTAACTGATGGCAAGCAGTTCTTAGGGGAACACTGTGGACTGTTGGGTGTCAGTGCAGGGTGCAGTGTAGTTCTGATTGTCCTCCCAAAGTTAAAATCAGAGAATGTTGGTAAGCACTGTCTCATTGATAAAATAGAGGGAGGCTTATGTTTTGTGATGAAAATCTATTAAGGTCAGAGTTTAGCCTACAACTTCGGTTTCCTGGGGTCTTACTCACTGTTCCTCTGGTATATGCTGCAAAATACTGAATCACTAGAATTACCCAGAGTCACTTGTGGGATATAGCTACAAAACAAAATTTTCCTACGTGAAGCCTCGAATGGCAAATAGATGATTCTACAAAGTAAAACTATAAACGAGCCAGGATGCGGCTCTGTGCTAGAGGCTTACCTAGCATGCATGAGGACTTGGGTGAGATCCCAGCACTAAGCCAAAAGAAAAGGAAGGGGCAAAGACAGGCTGTTCTACATAAAAGCTAAAATTTATTTTTTTCAGCTAAAACTTCTACCAAAAGCCTGAGATCTCTTTAACTGAGGATAGAGAAACTGAAGTCAATACATGGAACTGTTTTGGATTTTTGTTGTTGGTGGTGGTGGTGGTGGTTTTTTTGAGACAGGGTTTCTCTATGTAACAGTCCTGGCTGTCCTGGAACTAGCTCTTGTAGACCATGCTGGCCTTGAACTCAAAGAAATCTGCCTGCCTCTACCTCCTGAGCACTGAGATTAAAGGTGTGTGCCACCACTGCCCCACAACACTTTTGGTTTTTAATGAACTTGATTCTACGGCTATTTCCTACCTTTTGCAAGATTGTCAATTAAAAGTTATTAAAACCAAATCAGCAAAAGTTCAGGTGTGATTACTGTTAGTAAAGCTAGCAAATATTAACAGCTTCCCAAAGGGTGGTGGGAGGAATAAATTACTAAATCTATCAAGTAGTCCATTGAAAACATAGCTGAATGTGGTTTAGATCTCAAACTCTATAAGGATAGTAAAATTCTGATGTACTGCCATGATTTAAAATAATTCCAAGGATGCTGGAGAGATGGCTCAGTGGTTAAGAGCACTGGCTGCTTTTCTAGAGGTCTTGAGTCCAATTCCCAGCAATGATATGGTGGCTCACAACCATCTCTAGTGGGATCTGACTCCTTCTTCTGATATAAAGTTGATAGAGCACTCATAAACATAAAATAAATAAATAAATAAGTCTTTTAAAATAAAACAAAATAATTCTAAGATGTACTTTAAATAGATTTTCAAATAATAAGAGATAAACTTTGGTATATATCTCTAGTTATAATTATACCAATTTGATTTTCAATATACTGATACCTTTGAATTCCAATATTCAAAACTCACAAATACCACTTTACAGAAAGAAGAACTGCACCGATTAAAGAATATATACTTTACAGCAAGCCACCAAGAAATATTAGGGTCAACAGCAGCATCCTTTAGAAAAACCAATATTTAAAAAAAGGGAGGGAAGAAGAGAGAGGAGAAATGAGGAAAGGAGCATGGGATAGAAGAAGCAAGGAGGGAGGGAGCAAAGGAAAACCAACTATATTAAAGAGATAAATGAGGACTGGCGATGGTCGGCAGCTAAGAGCACCTGCTGCTGTTCCTGAGTTTGGTTCGTGCTGGTAGGCTCAAAGAGCCAGATGTGGCAGTAATACCTGCAAGGCTAGTACTTGGGAGTCTGGGGTCAGTGTGGGGTATAGAGTGAGGTCTTGTCTGAATAAGTAAATAAGAACACCCGAGGGACTTGCACACAAGAGATGTCACCAAACAATGTGCTTAGCAGAACAGCATCTACAACAGCCTACAAAGTCAGAATGTTGAACACAAACACTCATTGTCTCCACGGGGCACCTGAAGTCAAAAGGTTTCTGCTCTATTACATGTAAAAACAATTTATAAATTGTAAAACAATTTAGTTATAAATACAGAGAAAAGCCAACTACTGGTTGAAACAAGAAACAAAGATGTATAAAGTTCAACGACATCTACCATTTGAGATCATTTCAAGAGGAAATCACATGATGAAAGTCTCTGGCAAGCACACAGCAAGGTTCCTGCCATATGTCAGCACTGGTCTGATCCCAAGTCTTTTTCTTCAAGGAAGCTACTTTCGAGTACATATGTTAATGGCAGCTGCTTCTCTTACATCTAGTTATGTTAATCAAATGGCTTAGCCATATAGTTTCAAAATACAAAATACATCTGAATGACACAAGATTTTACCTAACCTACATTTTCTTGTTTATACCTGACCAGTGGGTAGTATTCTAAATAATTTAGTAGTAAAGATGAGTCTACTTGATGGCTTACTTTTATATGCCATCCTTGATGCCTGCTCTGGGTGACTGCTGAGAGGCTGTCAAGCCGTCGTCTATGGCAAGAGTAATGGCATAGCTGGTAGGAGTTCCCGAAGCACTCAGACGGCAGGGAGGGCCACCAGCCAAGCCCAGGAAGAGCCACTCGAGCAGTGCACATTGCCAGTCAATCAGGAAACCATGGCTTCCACAGAGACTTTCCTTTTGTCCAGAAATAGGGTACAATAAGAGATTTTTAAAGCACTATTTTAAAGGAACTGGAAACACAGGCACGTGGGATCGTGCTGTTAAAGTGCCCTTCCAGCCAGCAGTTTACTGTCTTCTTTTCATTCTAACAAACCAGGCAGTATTAAAAGTAGACCCCACTAGCCTGGCGGTGGTGGCGCACGCCTTTAATCCCAGCACTCAGGAGGCAGAGGCAGGCGGATCTCTGTGAGTTCAAGGAGTGAGTTCCAGGACAGCTAGAGAAACCCTGTCTCGAAAAACCAAAAAAAAGAAAAGAAAAGAAAAGAAAAAATATTAGACCCCCACCACCCTACCTCTGCCCAGCCAGAGAAGCTGTACACGGGACACTCGCATTGAGGTCATGCTAAAAGGTCATTTCAGAGTCAACATGCTGGTCTGAGACTGAGGGACAGTTCTGAGAAGTGTGCCTCTCTCCCACACAGGTGACACTGGAAGGAGTGCTCCTTACCCTGACAATCTGCCGAGTACTTGTGATGAAGGCTTTTCTTATGCTCAATTCAGTTGCATCCAGGTTGAATTTCCTAGGATTTGCTTCAACTATGCGTGGGCCAAAAAGTTAAGGTAAAGCAAACGCACCATGAGAAGCCTTACAGATCTGTTAAACGACGGGACTCTGAAGTGACATCCCAAACCTCCCGAAACACCAACTTGACATAAACATTCCCAGACTTTCTCTCCAACCACAGCTTTGAGAAGATCCCTCTGTCCCAAGACAAAGATGACCTGGCAAGTTAAAAATAGCCTCTGTAGCCAGGCATAATGGAACACACCTATAATCCCAGCATTTGGGAGTGGACCTTGAGTTCAGGACAACCTGTGTTTCAAAAATCAGGAGCTGGGAATGCAGCTGGGGTGAAAAGAAGCAAAAGGGTGAGAGGGGTAGAAAAGAGCTATGGGGTTCACCATAAATTCATGGCTACCACAGGTCAGTAGGGGTCATCCGGATGTTTGCCAACCCTTGTGGCTATCCTTTTGTGCCTTCTGATTAGTGACACAGGGAACCCAGAGTGGGCTGGAGCTCACTGTGTAGCCAGGTTTTGAACCTGGAGTGCTAGCACTGCCTCAACCTCCCCAGTGCTGGGAATCACAGTCACCGCAGTCAGCTTCTGAAAACCTTTAAATCAGTACTTCAAAACTCTTCTTTATGCTAAATGCTAACCTTCTGTCTCAACCTAAAAGAGATCAGTGAGCTGATCTCTGATCCCTTTATCCTCAGGTCTGGTTCAACTGCCTTAGGACAGACACTAGAAAAACCTTGTGGTCTCTCTTATAACCTGTAATTACAGTATCTGCTGTATTATTTACTATCTGTTCCCAACCCTAATTCCAGGAGGCCTGGCAGTTAATTTCATTTGACCTAACCTTAAAAACCAAGAAAATGTTTAGTACACAGAACACTCAATAAATGATTGCTGAATGAATAAAAAAAAAAATCAAAACTTTTGTCCTTTATCTCACAGTTTCTTTGAGACAAAGGCAGACTATGCAATGAAGACTGGCCTAGAATTCACTATAGAGCCCCAAAGCCCAGGCTGGCATCTGATTGTGACTCTCCTGCCTCATCCTTATGAGTGCTAGGATTACAGGTGAACACCACCATGCCTAGCACTAACAACTTTCCTTTCTGTCTCCTAGGTTTTTACATTTTATTTAACTGTATAGTCTTTTAAAAACCTGGTTAGAAAAGGAAATCTGGTTAGCAGGCAAAGAAATGGCTTCTCCAGGACATGCCTTATATATGTACCATACTTTGCTCTTTGCCCTTCAGTGCCCTCCTTTCTTGTCTCATAATTTATGTCCCCAGTCCATCTCAGAGGAAACAATATCCCTTGAAATTGCTTATGATCCTGTCCCCTCACATTTTACTTGTCTTTTAATAACGCAAAAGGTACCACGAAGAAAGTAATGAGGAACAACTACCATGGTCACTAGAACAGCAATGAAACACTCTACAGATCAACCTCCCATAAGCCTGTGCTGCCTAGCAAGGGAACCTTGTAGAGTCGGTTTCCTTGGTGGACTGTTTCAAAGAAACACACAAACCAGAGCTCAGACACGGAGCTGGCATGTTTTCTAACTAAAGCTTTGGTTACAGAGACTTCCCAGCTGAAAACAGAAAGCTGCACAAATCCACATCCGCAGCTCTCTAGTTCATCAGTCAGATCTGTGGGCTCTCCCAGCAGAAATCAGCACAATGGATCTGCTCTCACCAAAAAGTTCCATGGTAGAAGGCAGCTCTTCGATGGACAGTGGCACTTTAAAATCACTTAAGTGGCAGTGGAGTCTCTGAAGAGATTTTCTGAGTTCCAGCTACCAAGGTGTAACACTGGTCTGTATATTCGGGTGCGCAGCAAACGACCGCTAGTGTGGTGTGCGCACTCACCCTGCTCCTGGAGCCTTAGGTCAGTCGAGTACTGTACTAGCAAGCAGCCTGCCCAGCACCTCTGCTTGTCCTTTACAGTAATCACTCCGGCAGCCATCATGCTAAGCTCTTGATACATGGAACCCTCTTGACACTAAGCTGGGCAATCTTGTTGTCCTAGCATTCTTCTGAAGAGGAAACTGAAGCATAGAGATGCTTACTAATGTGGCCAAAGCCAGAGTCACTGTTGTGGCACTATTATCAAATATATATTCAACACTCTCTCTGGCCCAGAGCGCCTAAGGCCCTTGGAGTCTCCAGAGTCTATTGCTAGTAGATGACTGATAATTCCTGCACAGCTCCTCTGATCACCACACAAACCAATGCGATGATTACTGATGTGGACTTCTAGCCACAGTTGCCCTGGAAGGAGAAAGGGACTATAGGCGCCTAATCACCAATGGCCAATGACTTAATCAATCATGTTTCATACTCCTGAAATAGACAGGGTTCCTGTGGAGCACCCGCCACAGGAGGATGGCATTATTGGGGACCACACAAGTTCTTCTACCATACTTTCCCTACAAATGTCTTCTACACACAGACTTTACAATATGCGGGCAACCTAAGCAATGCATTTCTCTGAGCTCTACAAGCTGCTCTTGAAAATTAAACAAACAGGATGTGGGTTGGCCAGAACCTGGGGTTTGCAGGTGGCATCTGATATGAATACTACAGCAGCCCATGCTATCTCCAGATAGATAGTGTCAAAACCGTAAGGACACTCAGCTGGTGTCTGCTGGAAAACTGTTTGGTGCACAGATATCTCAAGTATTAGTATTTTACTGTGCATGAAGCAAAAGTTTATTTGTACTTTTACGGCAGTGGAGTGAGAAACTGAACACCAGCAGACTGACTCCAGAGAGAGTGATGGTCACTGCTCTATGCAGCCTGGATAACACAGGGTTCGCCATCCACGCAAGAACAAGGCCAGCCACCTGAGCTCCCTGAGCAGACTTCAAATGTGTCATGGTACAAACAAGAACCAGACAAGTCACTATAGAAGCAGACCTCTCACCTATGGCTCAAGTCTGACAGAACTGCCCTCTTGCCTACGTTCCCGAGTCCCTACACCCAGACACCACAGAGAAGGAAGGATATTGATGGTCTCATCGAGGTCCTCCAGATCCCACTCTATGCTGCGGAGGTTGTTCCTCAGCTCGTTGGTCGTCCAGTCGATTTCTTCCCTTGTTGCTGCAGAGGGGCCCTGAAGGAGTTCCGTCCATCTCTGAAACAATCCTTGGGCAGTGTTGACTGCTTTCTGTACCTCTCTGTAGTCAAGGTGAAGGGAAAAGAGGGAGGGGTCACACAACTCATTCAATGAACTCAAAAACAAGAAAGCAGAACCTAAGACAACACCACCACACGTGACCCTCACAACCCCATCACATTGCCACCCTCACCACCCTGAACAAGGCCCAAACAGTTATACTAAACAAGGCCCAAACACACAGACTGGGTATTTTGTTCCCAGCAGATGCAGAATAAATTGGCCCTTATTGAAGCAACTTTAACATCATGTTTGTTTGAGGAAGACAGTTCAGTTGTTTATTTTTTCTAAACAGACAATACTAAAGTGACACAAAGAAGCAATCCTATAAATTAACTAAAGGGTCCTTCACAATCACATGGCTTTCATTGGGTGTGGCAGTCAATCTTTCTTTTCTTGGGTAAAAGCAGTTGAGAACTATTCCCACCTTGGCTTGTGTTTCATACAGTATTTTAATCTGAGACCTTTTAAATCCCTGGAAGATATCTAAACATTTCAGCTTTGCTAGTATCTGCTTCCCTAGAGTAAGCAACACTGTGTAACAGACCGATGCTTTTCTTGTTTAGAGTGTGGGACTAGCCCCAGCAATGCTGCCGTTCAGAATGCTCTCACAGCAGATGCAGTTAAAAAGGGTCTACAGATACCTTTACTATCGCTGATCTTAAATCCTGAGACTACTTTACCAATCAGTTTGTAGTGTCTGCACGTGCATGCCAAGGTCAAACAGCAACCTTGGGCACTGTTCTTCAGCAGCTATCCACCCTGTTTTTGAGACTGTGTCTCTCTCTAGCCTGGAGCAAGCCCCAGATATCTCCCTGTCTCCACTTACCCAAGCTGGGATAACAAGCGGTGGTCACTGGAGAGCTAACTGACGTCCTTATGCTTGCCCAGCAAGCGCTTTACCAAATGAACTGTCTTCATAGCCCTGTCCAGAGACCGTGATCGTAAACCTATGATTCCGTTTAAGTGCAGAAGCAGACACTAAAAGGGGTAGATTTTATTATAGGTAAAGTATAGCATTAAAAAAAATAAAAAAGGTAAAATCAGGTGTGGTGGTGCACACCTTTAATCCCAGCACTCAGGAGGTAGAGGCAGAGGCCGGCAAATTCAGAGTTAGAAGCCAGCCTGGTCTGCAGAGCAAGTTCCAGGACATCTAGGGATACATAGGAAAACCCTGTCTTAAAAAAACAAAAACAAAATAAGAAAGGTAAAATGATCATTAGTTCATATTTCTAAAGCAGATGTTTTAAGAGACCCCAAAGGTAGGTACTGTCATTAATGGCTCAGACCTTGAAAGAAAAGCCAGACTCACAGTGTATCCAGAAACTCCAACTGAGCAGTACTGAAGAGGCCTCACAGAGAATCTAAGAGCCCAACCTGCTAGTAACATTTTCCAGGCATGAATAAGTAACAGGGAATAATGTGGGTCACAACCAAGTATTCTAATGGTGATAGGGTTTTTCGGTCTGGTTGTTATTGTTGTTTGTTTTTCAAGACAGGATCTCTCTGTGCAGCCCTGGCTGTCCTGGAACTTGCTCTATAGACCAGGCTAGCCTAGAACTCAGAACTCAGAGACTCACATGCCTCTGCCACTCCTCCCCCCCCCACCCCCCGCCAAGAGCTCGGATTAAAGGAGTGAGCCACCACGCCCAGCTGGTAGTGGATTCTGAGTCTCCCTATGTTAATCCTTCTGCCTCAGTTTCCTGAAGGCTGAGTTTATTGTACACATATGCAACTATGACTTGTAGCAAACTTTTGGAAACACTTTTCAGAACTTCCTAGATAACCTGAAATTTCCACATAGTGCCAAGAGCCACAGTCCACCTCTAACAATGCTCAAGACCGACCAGGACACCCTCTCCATCAGAACTGCACACAAGCACCTCGCAGTAAACACTGAGGAGACCTAGCACTTCAACTAAGTCAATCCATGAACATCATCCTGCCACCCACCCATTTGCCATCCTGGAGGGCAGTAGTGCCCTTCTTTCCTTCTCAGAAAAGGAAAGGGAGGAACCTCAGTCAAACCAGCTGAGGAGGTGCTTCCAGGAAACTACCTGCCCTACCCAGCCAGTCCAGTCAGTCCTTTATTGAACGAACAACTATGACCAAAATACTCCTTTATTCGGACAGTGCAGCTTAGCAGTTTCCAAGCTTTTCTCCCAAATATGCAATGAGAATGATTAAAGAACACGCAAGAGCACAGATGCACGCTGACTTCTTAGGGACCAGCTAAGCAAGCTTCTTGGAAAGCATCAGTTGGCTCAGCAGAACTGGAATCGTGACTGCCATTTCAATGACAGCTCACCCGCTACCTTCCTAGTAAGAGCTGGGCTCTAGCTCCTCATGCAGAAGCCGTGAGCGCGTCACTGATGAAGAGAAACAACTATCTCCCTAAGCACAGGCAAGTTTTCTGCTCAGAGCTTCCAGAGTCAGTCTTACACACCACGTCACATCAACAAAGCACTGCTTCAGAAATAGACTTTACCCACTTGCTGTCCGAAAGTCTGTCATAACCATGGGGCCTGACAAGTTCTCAGAACCACAGACTGAAGGACACTAACACCAACCCACAATATGGCCACAGAAATACTTGTAACACAGCACTTCCTTCCTGATAAGTAAAAGACTGCACCTTTGCCAAAAAGAAGAACCACCCAAACTTTCCAAATGAGATTCTTTTACCCACATTAAACAAAAGTTGACAGCAACAGGACTAACCTTTGGAAGTTAACGCAACACTGACCAGTGCTATTGATTTTAAAGCCTCTTCCACACCACACTCCACCCTGTCACACCGTAGTAAAGGGCTCGCCACCCCAACCAATTGAGCTTGGGAGGGCTACAGAATATTCCCAAATGTCAGCCCCTCCAAAAAGAAAAAATTCACGACGTTTTCTTACTTGTAGCTAATGAAGTGTAGCTCGGGCATGGTGGTGCACGCCTTTACTCTCAGCACTCAGGAGGCAGAAACAGGAGGATCTCTGAGTTCAAGGCCAGTCTGGTCTAGTGAGGCCCCCTCTTGAAAAGAACAAGACAGTTTGCCAAGTATAAAAAGAAACAAGGAATGTCTCAGCTAGTAGCGAGTGTCAAGCTTTGGATGGGTTTGAGTGCGTCTCTAAGGGCTCATACATGTTAGTGACTTGACCCTCAGTACGGCAGTGTGGAGGTGTTGAAAGCCCTAAGAGGCATGTCCTAGTCAGAGGTAATTAGGTCGTTCGGATACAGCACTCAAAAGCCATAAAGGTAGCTCTTGTGGGACCCCAGTTAGCTCCCGAAAGAAAACTTGCTACAAAACACAGAGCTTGTTGCTTCCTTGATCTCCCTTGCCGCCTCCACAGTCTCTGTCCCTCTCACAAATGACTGATCATGGAGTGGTACAGCCCAGGGGCCTCTCTCTACAGGGCCCAATCTTGGACTTTGTGATTTTCTTGGTGTCTTGTTTCATTACAAGTTGAAAATTCAAAAACGCTAGTTCTGAAAGCTTGGTAACGTGTGTGTGTGTGTGTGTGTGTGTGTGTGTGTAGAACCAAAAACTTGACTGAATAATTCATCAGATACTGAATAAGTTCCTATACTGTATTTTTTTTTCACCTAGCAAATTAGTACTGAATCTATGTACTAGCAAAGGATTAATAATCCTTGGACAATCTTGGATCCATGAGCTAAATAAACCTCCTGTCTTTACAAAGTATCCTGCCTGGCTACTGGTTAGACCAGCAGAAAGGGGTCTTGTTCTTAGCTGTTACTCGGCTGTGTAGAACTGCAAGATTGCAGTTCCAGCTTCCCTCTGGAGCCTGCCTTCTTTGCCCATGCTGACAGACTGAGTTGGCATCTGTCCCTGCTCCTCTGCTTGCGCAACAACTGCTGCCCAACTCCTTGTAAAATATTGTTTGTTGTGTGCTCACAGGCTCTGTGGAGGAGTAATCAGACACAACAAGGATGACCTGTCCCAGGTCTGAGCTAAAGTATGTGTAGAACAAGGGCTCCCCAGTCACTTCTCCCGAGCTCTCTGAGGTCTCCCCTCATCCTCTTGTGGGGTGGCTTCAGTGTAGCTGACTTCTTCCATGTCAGCTGAGGCACCCTAAGCTTGTGACCTAAGAGAAGATGACGCAGGAGGAAGCTGCACTAGCTGAGGGACTTCATTCTGTCAGTCAAGGCAGTTCCAAAGGTCTGCTCAGGTGTGACACTGGGAGCATAGACTACTGACTGACAGAAATGAATGCCAGCTTCCCAATTTAAGAAGCAAATGGGACAATGCAGACACTGGTGCAGCCTGTATCTGGGACAAGGAACTTCTTGTAAGGCTTACAGAAAAGTTTCTGGTTCAACAACAACATACGAGAGACTAGTAAAGACAACAGTCTGATCCGGAGGTGCAACCTCAAAGACCCAGGCTGCAAGCTGTGCAAGCCTCAGCAACCACTTTACTCACCCGCCTCCCACGCTCCCCCAGATCGCTCCTGCCCTGCACCCCACACACCTCATTCCACTGCCAATCAGGAGAGAGGAGCTCTTCCCATTGCTTGACTTCCACACACACATCTTTTGCATTTAAGGGAAAATCAAAACACTCTTTTCTTAGCCTTACTGCCAACCAAATTCAGGCAAATTCAGAAAAAGTCTCCACTTAATTATCCACACTACATGTATTTTGACCCTAACACGCTGCTGTACATTTGCTTTCACGCTACTGTGGCCAAAATAATAGAGAGAACGAGAAGAAAGACCGATTTCTGCCTTAGGGGTTCAGAAGGCTCACTCCATGGTCTGTTGGCCTCACAGGCTTGCTTGATGCTTGGGCAAAACATGCTGTTGACACAGGAGAGTGGCGTTTGTTCATGGCAGTAGGTAGCGGAGAAAGCAAGACCACTTATCCAGGGTTAGCCCGGTCCTTGTTGGCCCCTGCAGGACACCACCCGGTGGAGCACCTTCCTTGAGCCTGTCCTCACTCTGCTCCCTTTTGCCTCAGTGCTCCAACATGCCAGTCCAGTCCAGGTCTGCTACAACGCTAGGTGCTCTTGCTTCACAACACCCACCCTGCCTATTTACACATTCGCCTTCCATGAGTCACTGTGAGCAGCTCTGCGGCCTCCAGCTCCAGGAAGGGCTTCTCTTAGTGCCTGTCATTCATTATTATGTGGCTGCTTCTCGGTGTCTAAGTCGACTGTGAGCAGAGGGATGACATTTTGGTTTTTGGCCTTGTTTTCTGTGTTTCCAGCCTTAAAGCACAGGAAGTTAAACCACTGGTGGTGGTTTGAACGGAGAAGGTAGGGAGCTTCATGGAGGGAAACACCATCAGTGGAGCTGGGGGGCGGGCAGCACTGTGTATTCAGAAATCATAGAGCACTCAAGTGGAGTGGACAGTTTGTTGAGACATACTAGCTAACATTTAAAGGATGCATCTCCTGAGCTAGAAGCACTTCTTTATGAATTGTAAAGACAGCCAGACAATGGAGAATTTTGTCTCATTTCAAAGAGGAGAAGCTGAGGGAGAATCTAGGGGTCACACTGCCAATAGCTGCAGGCTCCACATTTAAATAATCTAACTTCATTGAGGACAGATACGACAGGGTCAATTATGACGACCCAAGGAAGACCTCATCTTGATGTCATTGGAGGCTTTTGGAACTGGGAAGGAAGTGAAATTAGGGATTTAGGAATGTTGGTTTGATAGCAGCGCTGGCTCCATCAGTGTGTCAGTGTGAGGGAAATTTAAAAAGGAAGTCTTGAAAGCGCTGATCTAACGGTGCAATGATCAACAAGCAGTCCTGCAAGGGCTCTGACAAACTGTCACATCAGGTAATGGTAGTCCTTGTCGTGAGGAGGGACCAATGTGGCTCCTACTAGATGAGCTGGGGCAGAGAATAGCCCCTCCATCACAGATAACTGTTCTCATCCTGCGGATAGTCTGTCCTCATAGGAGGCCTTGTCCCTTGCAGGCCTACAAGAGTGGTCAGTGGTTTTTGGTTTTGTTTAGCAAAAGCAATTTCTAAGTAACTTACGTTTGTAACTTTTCATTCTTAAACATGGAGGTAAGCCACTTGTCCCAGCTTTGTCTCAGCTTTGGGTTGTTTCCATGGACTGTATTCTTGTAGCACAATAGCTAATTCAGGGCACATGCACAACACAGCTTTTCATTTATTGCCAGACTACCCCTAGAAAGTGCCAGGGTGCTTTAACAGACCTGTTTTATTAATCCTTTGCTAGTACATAGATTCAGTACTAATTTGCTAGGTGAAAAAAAAATACAGTATAGGAACTTATTCAGTATCTGATGAATTATTCAGTCAAGTTTTTGGTTCTACACACACACACACACACACGTTACCAAGCTTTCAGAACTAGCATTTTGAATTTTCAACTTGTAATGAAACAAGACACCAAGAAAATCACAAAGTTGAGCATGTTGAGATGTGTCAGTACCATCACGTGCTCCTTGGTGATCAGGCTATACTCTGAGAAACGCCCCATTAGACAATGTTGTCACTGTGAGATGACACAGATGTACTTACATGAACTAAGAAGGCTACACCACTAGGTCATATAAACATAGTTTTGTTTTTTGGGGTTTTTTTTGCTTTTAATTTTTTTTGTTTTTTGGGGTTTTTTTTTTGTTTGTTTGTTTGTTTGGTTTTTGAGACAGGGTTTCTCTGTGGCTTTGGAGCCTGTCCTGGAACTAGCTCTTGTAGACCAGGTTGGCCTTTTAATTTTTTAAACTAAGTTTGTATTTATCTTGTGCTTGTGCTGGGGGCATGCCACAATGAATATCTGGAAGTCAGACTGTGGGAGTCAATTCTCTCCTTCCACCGTATGCTTCCCAGGGAAGGCAAACCCTTCGACCACTGAGCCATCTTAGAGGCCCTGCTTTAGGTTTCTGTTTTTGAGACCTAATTTCACCATGTTGCTCAAGATGGTATGAAATTCAATATGCAGCCCAGGCTGACCTCAAAAACATGGCAATTCTCTGGCCACCACACCCCAAGTGCTGGGGTTATAGGCACTTCTTGTTTAGGAGGTGGCGTGTTGTTGTTTATCTGTTTGTTTTGCTATCCTCCCTCTCTGGATCAAGGAAGCATTTGGGAAAACAAAGATTAATTTATTTTATGTATATGAGTGTTGTATTCCCAAGAATACCTGGTTCACATGCAGGTCAGAAGACCGAACCAGATCCTCTAGAACTAGAGTTATAGACAGCTGTGAGCTGCTATCTGGGTAATGGGAATCGAACCTGGATCCTCTGCAAGAAAGTGCTCTTAACCTCTGAACAGGAAGTTAAAGAGAACTTCCTGTTCACTAAAAATCACTTTTCCAAGGGCTCAAACTCAGATCTGCTCATTCCATAAGGAACACAGATTTGTTTGGAGGCTGAGATTAAACAGGTCTTGGTAGACGAATGTTTTTCATTCTCAAGGTCAAAAGAACTGAGGCAAGCAGCCAAAATGTCTGAGCCCTAGATCTCTTTAGCTTTTCCACTGGTGAAGGGTAGGTTATCCTAAAAGTTCCTTGCAGACCTAAGAATCCAGTGGCTGACTCAGTGGAGGCTGTAGAAGATGGGAAGTGAAGGAGAGTCAGTGACTCACACCTAGACAGGTCTCCAAACTATCTAGGTGAAACTGCCCACTACCATAAGGGTGAGAGAAGGAAGCAGCCTTTCTTTCTAAGTCTATCTTGTCTGCTTGTTTGAATAATTGCTTTTCCCATAGCAGAGATGATGATGTCTGGTCTTAGCAATTAGAATGTTCCTAGATAGCTATGGAGGGGTTAACCCTGGAAGGGGTTAGGTTGGAAATACAGCTGGAAGCTTGTCAGCATAAAAGAGGTGCTCTGAACCCATGAATGCTGGGAAACACCCACAAGTTGTAAAACACTGAGGAATGATGGGACTAAGTGGGAGCAAGGGAAAACTGGTCCACACTAGAAAAGCACAGGGTCACAGAAACAAACACTGTTCCAAGAAAGTAGTGGGACTGGTCTAGAGCCAAGTATATTGGAGGAAGGAGAAGTCACTCACTCTTGACCCAACCTGCGGTGTCAGTGGTGTCAGTCCTGTCGCACGGCAGCGTGGGGGCAGCACGGATATGAAGGAACGTGAAGGATTCGGAGGGCCACCTTGTATTTACAGGCTGGGCCTCAGCAGGAGGTGCTGTTTGGGAGGTCTCAAAACTGTAGGATTTCGCTGAAAGAAGTAATCACTCTGTGTGTGTGTGTGTGTGTGTGTGTGTGTTCTTGAGGGAATCTTAACCCTGGCCCTTCCTGTCTCACTTTCTCTGCTATTGCCTGCCATGAACAAACACCTCCCCTCGGCCACTCTCCTGCTGACAGCATGTTTTGCCCAAGCATCAAGCATGTGAGGCCAAGAAACCATGCATATTATTTTTTAGGCAATGGGCAGCCATTAAATGATATTAAGTAGGTTATACCTGCTCGGGCCTTGAAGGGCTATATTGTACTGTCCAATATGAAATTCACACATGACTATTCAGGTATGCCTAAGGACTTTAAAAGTAGTGTCATTAAGGAACTAACATTTAATTATTTTAAAAACTGACACACAATCTGGTTGCCCCAAAAGTGGTATGTATGTTGGGAACAATTAAGGTATGTAAATTTCTTCTTTTTTTTCTTCTTTGAGACAGGCTCTCATACAGCCCAGGCTAATCTCAAACTCATTGTGAGGCTCCTTTTGAACATCTGCTCCTTCTGCTTCTGGCTTCCAGATGCAGGGATTACAAGTGTTCCCTATGACCCAGACTTCGAATATATCTTTTGAACTGTAAATTTAAAGGAATCTAAATATAGGACAGTATGTTCAAATTTTTAACAGCCAAATGAGATAGAAGTTTAAAATAACAAATTTTGAAGACTTAATACAAATAGTTGAAGCCAAGTGCATGTCTACAATCTCAACACTCAGAAGGCTGAGCAATGACTGCTGAGTTTAAGGCTAGCCTGGGCTATACTGCAAGTACCAGGCCAGCAAGTTTTACATAACAAGATTCTCTCTCAAAAAAGAAAGAAAAGAAGGAAGGAAGGAAGGAAGGAAGGAAGGAAGGAAGGAAGGAAGGAATCACAGCTGGCAGTAATATTTTGAATATATTAACAAAAACATTGGTCAGGTGGTGGTGGCACTCGCCTGTAATCCCAGTACTCAGGAGGCAGAGGCAGGAGGATTTCTGTGAATTTGAGGTCAGTCTGGTCTACAAAGCAAGTTCCAGGACAGTTAGGTCTGTTACACAAAGAAACCGTCTCAAAAAACCAAAAACTGAAAAAATAAAAATCATACTTGAGACATCTCTACTTTTTCTATATTTTCAATAATATTGTTTTTTAAACTTTTCCTGTGTGTGTGTGTTTCTGCGTGCACATACGCATGTGCGCACATATGAATTCCTGCATGTGGAGGTCAGAGCTCCTGCTGCGTGAGTTCTGGGGTCAAGATCAGGTCCTCAGGCTTGGCTGCAGGCGGCCCTATCCACCAAGACACCTCACTGGCCCTCCAGGCTGCTAACGAGCAGGTATGCCCGGGTATGCTATCACACATCTGGAAACACCCATGTGGCTGGCTTCATTTAACTCTTGGATAAAGTGCAGACCACTACTCCTCCTTCAGGCACCTTAAAGACCTATGACAGTTCCAATCAATTAGTTATATCCAGTCAGGAAGCAAGTGCTGGTAGACTATCGGGGGAAATATCTATATGGCTGAGCAGTGAAGAGTTTTCAAAACTTTTACTCAAAGGCAAGCAAATAAAAATGTCTGGTTATCTCTAACATGTATTCACTACCAGATATAAACTTAGCAACTTGAGTGTTAAAAACTTCAATTCTACCAGGCAGTGGTGGTGCATGCCTTTAATCCCAGCACTTGGGAGGCAGAGGCAGAGGCAGAGGCAGGTGGATCTCTGTGAGTTCGAGGTCAGCCAGGTTTACAGAGTTAGTTCTAGGACAGACTCTAAAGCTACACAAAGAGACCCTGTCTTGACCAAAAAGAAGGAGGAGGAGGAGGAGGAGGAGGAGGAGGAGGAGGAGGAGGAGGAAGAAAACTTCAATTCTGGAGCTGGTGAAATGGCTCAGCAGGCAAAGGTGAAAACTTGCCACCAAGCCTGAAGACTTGAGTTTGCTCTGAGACCCAAACAAAGGAAAGTGAGAAGGGACTCCTCCAAGTTTTCCTCTGACTTCCATGTGTGCCATAGCATTCACACACACACACACACACACACACACACACACACACACACACACACACACACACACACACACGCACACACATGCATGCTGGGAGCAGTAAGACCCCAGATACTGAATTTCTTGTAATCCCCTGATCTAAGTGCCTACAGCTGCTCTGAGCACGAGACCTTCAGGAGTTCCTGATGGCAGGAGAGTGGTTTCTGGTGGGTTTGGCTGTGGCATGGCTATCTCTATATAATCTGCCCCTGAACACAATAAAAGGGGCATTCTTGGGGGAATTCAAGGATGACCCGTGTCGCTGTCTGTCTGTCTGTGTATTTTAACCTCCTTTCCAAAATAAATTCTTTCCATCTTTTCCTGTCCCTCTGGCCGGGGACAACCCTGTTCATTTACCCCTTTCTCGGTTGGACTTCCACTTGCTGCCAAACCGAGCAAAAGACATCAGGATTAACACATAGACCCCAATCCACCCTCACCTTCTGAGGGCGACCTCTCAGCGTTTCCTAGTTTCTGATATCTCGGTGGAACCTCCAATTGTCGTGCACCATGCCCCCGTGTGTGTGCTCTGTGCGGTATTACCCAGTTACCGAGCTTTGGGCAAGGGGCTGGAGGTTAAAATACACAGACACACACAGACAGAGAGACAGCGACACGGGTCATCCTTGAATTCCCCAAGACATGCACACACACACACAAATTAAAAAACAAAACAAAAACCCTTTCATTCAAGAAAAAAGTATACAACTCTAAATTAAAAAGCAAAAAACAAAAGAAGACATCCTAAACCAATTCCCTAATAATACATTTTCTAGGTAGGTAAATTTTGCTGTTGATCTATATCTCCCTATTCTCCCATCTAAATTAAAGCAAGGTGAATGAAAAACCCTTTTACTAAAATGTTAAGAAACAGTCTTAATAGATTTGATTGTATACACTATGGATAATAAAGTATCTCCTCTAAAATACCATTTAAATTTTCCCAGTACCTTTAAGTATAAAAACAACACCCACACAACCTGTCAGCTTTTACCACTGCACAGATGCAAGGAGCAACTAGTTAAAAACAAAGAACACTTCACAGTCAGTAAAACTTCTCCTCTCTTAACTTTGCAGTTCTCAGATTTTTGACATTTCTCTGACATTCAAAGCATAAAGCTGACATGTTATTAGAAATAGGTTGCGACATCATAATTGCGCTTTCTTGCATTTGTGTAATGGCTACAAAGTTGAGACAACGAAGTACAATTGATGTTTCCATCTCCCAAAAGACAATCAAAGATGGAGTCAAGACAGCTCCCTCGCAAAAAGGGCAGTAAGCTTCTGAAAGGCAGAACTGAAGTGAGGGAAACCTGTCAAACGCCCAGGACGAAACCAAGGAGTTCAAAAGAAACACTCATTTCCTTCGATACGGTGGGAAAATCCCGGTGGCTCACAAAAAGCCTCGGAAAGTTTGGTTTGGCTGATTGCATCTTGTTTTCCTTCCAACATCAGTACCGGGCCTGGAGGACTTTTCCTCCCCAGGGAAGCCGCGCGTCCTCCCGCACCCAGACCCCGCACCGGCTGGACACCTCCGGGCAAGCCGCGGGGTGCCCGTCCCTGGCTAGCTCCGCGACTCCACAATGGAGATCGCCCCCGCGCACACCCACTCCAGGAGGGCCATTTCCCTTTTCCTGCCCAGATGCTGTCCGCCCGCTCCAGCGCGTCGCTCCCCACCTGCGGCGCGCGACCCCGAGGAAGTGGCCGTGCGGGCCGAAAGCAGGACGCCCAGGAGCCCAGCCCCGGAGGACGCGTGGTGTCGGGGTACAGAGGCTGTGCCACCCTGCCTCGATTTCCCTCCCTTCCCCCTGCGGCGACAGTCCTCGGCCCACACTCACCCTTTCACCACAAAGAAGGGGTCCTCCATGGACATGGCGCCCGGCCCGGCAGCCCGAGCCTTCCCTGAGGTCTCCCGCAGCCAGCCCCTCGGCCGGGGTGACCCGGAGCAGCGGTGGGCGCAGTCCCGGGAGCCCGACGGCCGGCGGTCCAGCACTCGGTCAGCGCCGTGGGCCGAATCCCACTCCAAGCCGGCCCCCACGGCAGCCTCCTCCCCCGGCACCTCCGGCGCCTAGCCCCGCCCCCAGGACACTGGCCGCGACCAATCAGGAATGCGTACCGCAGCACCACTTCCGCACTCTGGATCACGTGACCCAGATCGCTCAGGCGCTGGGCCAAAGGTGGGCGGGGCTTGGACTAGCGTCTCTGGGCCCGAGAGGTGGAGCTCTGGGAAGTAGGGGAGGTCGTCTGCCTCTGCTAGGAGAAGGCTATGGGGATTTTAACAGTTGCTCAGTCTTACGTGCATAGACCTCTTATCTTTCCTCTACTTTTAAAGACTTGCTTTTAACGCTGTGTGATTTACATGCCCATCTCATCCTCGACTTTCCCTGTAAGATTCTCAACCTGATTATGGTAAAGTCTTATATAGTGTGTAAAGGCTGTATAAACATCCTCAATACTCTTTGGGGGATGATGCTACTGTTTCTATTTTATGAGGCTTCAGTCTCTCCTGTATAGGGTCATACGACCCATACATCACAGAACCATAGATCCTGGGCACTTTCCCCAAAATGAACAGTATCATCTTTTGAAACACATTCTGAAAATGAACTTCCCAGCAGAGAGTTAAAGGACAAAGGAGCCAGGCAGGGTAACTTCCTCTCAACTATGAGTCCTAAACGTCCTGAAAATTTTTATCTGGCACAGTTAGTGAACTGGCATATTTGACACGCTGTCCATAGCTTTCATTGTTAAGTCCTTTGACCTTTCATTGCTGATAATCACCGGGCACTTACTGTGTGCTGGGCAGGATTCTAAGTTACTTTATTATCTTCAGTAATTACTGTGATTTATTGTCTGCATTTTATGAATGAGCTTTCTGAGACTCTGGGGTGAAGTGACTTGTCCAAAGTCTCTAGTCTCTTTGGAGCGTGCATCAAACAAATCTCTTTTGAACCTGTAGTCATTCATTCAATCCCTCATCTTTAAGATGTACACAAACCAGGCAGTAATAGCGCACACCTTTAATCCCAGCACCCCGATCTCTATGAGCCCAAGACCAGCCTGGTCTACAGAGCAAGTTCTAGGACAGCCCAGGCTAACCGCGGGGAATGTAAACAATATTTAGCTCTTGTGTTGTTCTGTAAACTCTGAGGCCCCAAAGGAGGAAAAGGAGGAGGCAGTACAGTCAAGGACACCTGAAGGAAACTGTTGTTCAGAGGACAGCAAGAAAGACTAAAGGGAAGGATGAATCTGACAGATGTTTCCCACGGAAACAAAACAGAGTATGAACATGGTGGGAGAAGGGGGAGGAGAGGAGAGAGAAGTCAAAGTCGAAGACAGAACTGAAGGAGCAATGGGTGGTGGATGTAGAGACCGGGGCTGCTGGGAGAGTAGCAGGCTCCTGTTGCCCACATACTGAGATGGGGAGATAAACATGCCCATGTGACCATGACAGGTAATTGAAGGACAGATGAGCCCAGGGGCTCCAAGTGATACTTGGAGCCTGATCCTTGAGTTTAAAACCTCAGCTCTGCTACTCTCAGCGGCTGTGTCTGAGCAGAGCCCCTAATTGTTTGCTGTCCTTATCGTGAATGGGTGCCATAGTAACATCTTTCTCGAGGCCTGTGAAGCACTGTGAAAAGGCCTTAGGACAAAGCCTAGTTCAAGGAGGACTCAGAGCTGAATAACCCCAGCCTTCGAGGAGCTCTCAGGCCTGTGGGGAGGAGCATTCAGTTATAGATAACAGGAAACCAGAGAACTACGTTGTCCAGATATCAGAGGTGAGACACTAGTGTGTTTGTGGGTGTGTCGGAGCTGGGGTGGGAGCTTCCTAAACAGTGACTAATGGCAAGAGGGCTCAGTGATGTACACCAGCAGAACAGCCTCCTGAAGCCAGAGCAAAGAGAAGTTAGGAAATTTACCAAGTAGTTAGGAATCAAGTTGTATGGGAAAGGGGCAGGCAGAATCCCAAGACATGAATGTGGGCTTCTCCAGAGAGTCACACTTGGATGTCTACATGGATGACTTTGTGGCTTTGAGAAGATTGAACTGCTCTAAGGTTTAAAGATTCAGCAAAATCTAAAATCTAAAGTTTAAAAGTTGAGTAGTTATATGAACTTGTTGGCTTTTTAAATAAGATTTTTGGTAGTAAATGAAGCTGTAAAGTGATTTTATGAGGTGCATTGTTTAGATTGGGGTGAGGGATCTGGAGCCATCTCAGTGGTTAAAAACCCTAATTACAGTAGGGTGATGGTGGTGCACGCCTTTAATCCAGCACTCAGGAGGCAGAGGGTCTCTGTGAGTTCAAGGTCAGCCTGGTCTACAGAGTGAGTTCCAGGATAGTAAGGGCAACACAGAGAAACCTTGTCTTGAAAAACAAAAGAATAGTTCCTCTTAGGTTAGTGAGAAAAGGTACTTACCACCAACCTGAGGTCTTCAGTTCTGTTCCCAGAGTTCACATGATGGAAGGAGAGAGCTGATTGCTGAAAAACGCTCTCTGACCACTCTAGTTGTTTTTGATTTTTTAAAGATTTATTTATTATATACACAGTATTCTGCCTATATTTGTCCATGCAGGCCAGAAGAGAGCACTAGATCTTATTATAGATGGTTGTGAGCCACCATGTGGTTGCTGGGAATTGAACACAGGACTTCTGGAAGAGTGGCCAGTGCTCTTAACCTCTGGGTCATCTCTCCAGTCCCATCATTTTGGTTTTTTTTTTTTTAACTCTTTGGGGGCCCATCACCCAGCTCCCAAATAAATACATAAAGACTTACTCTTACTTATGAATGCCCAGCCTTAGCTTAGCTTATTTCTAGCCCGTTTTTCTTAACTTAAATTGTTCTGTCTTTTGCCTCTGGGCTTTTACCTTTCTCTATTCTATTTACTTCTCTTTCTTTCTTACTCTGTGGCTGGCTGGGTGGCTGGCCCCTGGTCCCATCCTCTCCTTCTCCTTTTCTTTTTCGTCCCTCCTTTTGTTCTATTTATTCTCTCTGCTTGGCAGCCCTGCTTATTTCTCTCTCCTGCCTAGCTATTGGCCATTCAGCTCTTTATTAGACCATTCAGGTATTTTAGACAGGCAAACACAGTTCACCAAGTTAAGCAAATGCAACATAAAATAATGCAATATATTTTTGCATCATTAAACAAATATTCAACAGCATAAATGAATGTAACACATCTTCAACTAATATTCCACAACAGACCACCACATATTCATTATGCTTTGTGTATGCACAAGTACACACACATGCACATGTAAATAAATATAAATTTTAAACAAAATTAAAACGAACAGACTAGTTCATTTGCTGTTTTTAACATCTGTATTGATGTCTTTAAGAAAACACACATTATCTTTGTAAGCAATTCTTTTATCCTTTGTATTGGATGGAGGTCCTTGGTTCTGTCAGCAGGAAAGGCACATTAGATCCCAGGGCAGAGAGGATCTTTTTTGAGTGGTTCATGATTCCCCCTTGTATTTCTTTCATGCCTCAGAAGGAGCAGACAGCAGGAGCTAAGGCTGTAGGTGGGCAGGACTAGCTGGTTGGAAGCACTGAGTACTGAGTGTTCTGTCCTGGAAACCTAGGAACTGAGAGAGATGGCTGGGTCAGACTGACTATGGTTGCTTGAATGAGAATGGCCTCCAGACCCTCCTATATCTGAATGCTTGATCTCTACTTAATGGAACTGTTTGGGAAGGATCAGGAGGTGTGGCTTTGTTGGAGGAAACATGTGGACTTTGAATTTCAATAGCCCACACTATTCCCAGTTAGCACTCTCCTCCCCTTCCTCTGTGTCTCAACATGTAAGCTCTCAGCTACTATTCTAGCTTTATGCTTACTTGCCTGCTGCTGTTATGTTCCCACCATGATCATGAACTCTATAGCCTCTGGAACTGTGAGCCCCAAACTAGTTGTTTTCTTTTGTTAGTTGCCTTGGCCATGGTGTCTCTGCACATCAGTAGAAAAATAACTAAGACACTGGCACTGAGACAGATGGTGCAGTGGCTAGAAAGTCATGCTCCAGAGGATGGAGGAGGAGATCATGAACCAGTGTGGAAATGAAGACATAGAGGGGGGATGCATTTGAGAAGAGGTGTGGAGACCATAGGGGTAGATGTGGTTGGTTCCTGATGAGGAAAAGATGGAAAAACAAGGATGAGAAGGAAGGAGTTTGGAGGGAGAAGGCTTTCAGGGTCTGGAATTGTCGGTGAGTAGTACTTAGTTGCATCCCCAAGAAAGGACTCCTACTATTTGGAAAAATGAGGCAGTCAGTGGAAGTAGGGGACAAAAGAGGCTAATGGGACAAGAAAGAAAATGACCAAAAGACATTATATTCATATATGAAAATGTCACAATGAAACAAACTATTTCTTTCTTTCTTTCTTTCTTTCTTTCTTTCTTTTTTTTTTTTTTTGTATTTCCCAAGGACCCGAGGCCCCTGTGCATTAAGGTCTTTATCTGCTGACCTGCAGAGGACCTGTTTCACCCTCGTCCTCCACCACAGAAGAGTTAGCTTCCTATCACACAGCAAAGACCTTCAGCACACAAAGTCAGGGCTGCAGCTGGGAAGCCCTGCCCCTAGTCTCTCCAGCGATGTCCACACTGAGCATTGCAGCACTTGTAGAAGGTGGTCATTGGCTCATCTGCAGAACGGGTCTGAAGCTGCATGAAATAGGCACGCGGATGTTCACATTTGGGACATGGCTCTGCAGTAGAGTCCACGTTCTCCCAGGCAGCTGCTCCACCAAGCACATCATCCACTTCTTTCAGCTTTGGATACTTTCGGTTTGTTACCTTGCCTGTGATATTATGCACGTAGGGGCAAGTGTTGCAGGCGAAGCGATGGCAACACTGTCCTTCCTCCACAATCAGTCCGTTTCCGCAGCTCGGACAGAAGAGCAGCATTGCTCCTGCTTCAACGTAAAGGTTCTTACTCGAAACAAACTATTTCTAATGTATGCTAATATAAACTTAAATTTTTTAAAAAGAGACTCCAGAAGGTGACCTGATTTAGGGGATGTATATATTGGCTTAATGTATGTTGGTCTTTCCCAACAAACTAAGTTTCTGGAGGGTCTGGGTACTATGTAAATCTGGGTACTATGTAAATGTCATCACCATACCAAAGACTGGCACAGACATTTATTATCCAGCTAATGGGTTTGTTAATTGAGCTACAAAGACATAAGAGTTTTTTAATTGATTTTTATTGAGCTCTACATTTTTCTCTGCTCCCTTCCCTGCCTCTCCCCTCTACTTCTACCCTCTCCCAAGGTCACCATGCTCCCAATTTACTCAGGAGATCTTGCCTTTTTCTACTTCCCATGTAGATTAGATCCATGTATGTCTCTCTTAGAGTCCTCATTGTTGTCTAGGTTCTCTGGGATTGTGGTTTGTAAGCTGGTTTTCTTTGCTTTATGTTTAAAAACCCCTTATGAGTTAGTATATATGATACTTGTCTTTCTGTATCTGGGTTACCTCACTCAAAATGATGTTTTCTAAGTCCATCCATTTGCCTACAAATTTCAAGATGTCATTTTTTTCTTCTCTGTAGTACTCCATTGTATAAATGTACCACATTTTCCTTATCCATTCTTCAGTCAGGGAGCATTTAGGTTGTTTCCAGGTTGACAAAAAATGCTGATATGAACATAGTTGAGCACATGTCTGTACTGTGAAGCGGCGGGGCTGCGTCCCGCCACCCGCCGCCAGCTAGCTTTACACCCGAAATAATTACACGGAAACTGTATTCTTTTAAAACACTGCCTGGCCCATTATCTGTAGCCTCTTATTGGCTAATTCTCACATCTTCCTTTAACCCATATTTAGTAATCTGGGTAGCACCACGAGGTGTGGCTTACCAGGAGAGATCTTAACCTGCATCCATCTCGGAGAGGAGCAGCATGGAGACTCACTATGGCGACTGCCTGAAACGTCTCCCCCTCTCTACTTCCTTGTTCCCACAATTCTGTTCTGTCTACTCCACCTACCTAATTTTCTGTCTCTTAAAGGGCCAAGGCAGTTTTCTTTATTAATTAACCAATGAAAGAAACATAGACAGATAACTCTCCTCCATCATTTCCCCTTTTTCTGTTTAAACAAAAAAGAAAGGCTTCAACTTTAACATAGCAAAATTACATATAACAAAACAGTTATCAAGCAAGTATTACAGTTACAATATTTAAATCTATTTTATCTTTTATCATAACTAAGGAAATCTATAACTATCTATTTATTCTTCAACTCCATCAAAGACTCCAGAAGGATATAATACTACCTAAGTAAACAAGAAGTAAGTAACTTTCAAACTCTAGAAATGACAGAGACAACTCGCTGCCTGGACAGTCACCCAAAGTTCCTCTGTACCGTTGGGGCATCCATCTTCAGCCTACAGGCCCATAAGTATCCAGCAGACATTTTCATGAAGCAGGAAATTCCAAAGACAGTTCAGTCACTTTCTGCTGTGTCCTGCAGAACGTCTCACAGACTCTTTAATGAATCAGGAACCCCAAAAGACCATCTCACCTTTAGGCAAGTTCAGCAGTCCTCTTTCTGTGGGTTCCTTGTGTCCAGTTTATGCAACAGTCCAGGCAAGAGCAGTTTCTTGCCCAAATGGCTAACAAACTCCATAAGTAGCCTCTTCGATGCCCATCTTCCTCTTGAAGTAGATTGGTGCTGCCAGGAGCAGACGTGTCTCATTGTCATGAAAAACCCTAAGTTATTAAAACATTAAATGCCATATTCTGCAGTCTTTGAAAGATATGAAGAATGTCTATCTAACTGAAATATATCTCTACATATCTAGAAAATCTAATAACATGACTACAAGCTTAACTATTATCAATGATTATCCATTAACAACCTATATTTCCTAATTATACATTACAGTTTTTAAAATGAACTACAATCACAATAGCTTAATCAAGATCAGAAATACATATACATATAACAAAATTGACCTTAAAATCTATACCAATGCAAATTCATATCTATATCATCTCCCCCTTTAAATGTAAAAGAACATTTATAAGCAATATTTGGGAAAATGGGTGCAGTTTTTTCTCTCCAAACTGCTTCCTGCTGAATGGGGGTGTTGTTATTTAGGTCTTTCATGGTATAACCTGTGTGCTAGGTTCCTTTCAGTTGGCAGTTGAGTGAAGTAATTTTTTGAAGATGTTCACAGCAACCTTTCAGGAGGGCGTGGTCTATCATACCATATTGGGATAGAAGCAATCCACAGAGTCTCGTCCTCTGTGAAAACAAAAGAAGAAACTCTTTTCCAAAGCATCATGTTCTTAGATCCAAATCCTGAAGTCATACCGTTAAGATGTCCATTTTGGTCTAGCCTGGCAGCCCATATAATGAAATGTCTCTCTGTACTTAGCTCCTTTACAGTCAAAAAAATCAAAGAAAACACAACAAAATACATAATCCAGACTCTCTGTGAATTTTCCATTTTTACGTGGCTTATTTTTACTCTATCACTTTACTTCTTTTAATCTATAACTATCTGTACTCTGTCTCTTTAAAGACTTTAACCTTTTTTTTTAAGGCATTAACTTTATTCTCTATATTTTCTTTTTCTCTCTTTTAAGCCTACGTGAGCCATTTAAAGGACTTCTATGTCTGAATCTTTTCTATTGTGAATCTGTAATTTTTTAATATCCAGGAGCACTTCTTAAAAGGTTAACCACTTCTTAAAAACTTAAGTTGCGCCAGGTAGAGGTAATACGGTACCTCCTGTTTACAGCCAAGTCTAAACCTTTTTTTTTTTTTTTTTTTTTTTTTTTTGGTTTTTCGAGACAGGGTTTCTCTGTGGCTTTGGAGCCTGTCCTGGAACTAGCTCTTGTAGACCAGGCTGGTCTCGAACTCACAGAGATCCGCCTGCCTCTGCCTCCCGAGTGCTGGGATTAAAGGCGTGCGCCACCACCTCCCGGCCCAAGTCTAAACCTTAACTGCGCTGTTATTATGGTAATTACGATAGACCTGCCTGAGGTCAGCACAGTTTAGCATGGCGGAGCAGAGCCAGAGCTGCTATTGCCTCAGTCATTTGGTGTCCCTGGGCTGCACACAGTTACAGGTACACAGCAGTCCACATTGGAGCTGCACTCAGCAGTTTAATTTTGATACTGAGCGTGCAGCACAGAAACTCTTTTAATCCAAGTCACAGCCGAATCTGACGCGCAGAGCACCGCGCAGTCTGAAAACACCTCTCTCTCTATGGCGGCAGGAATCCGCAAATGCTGTCCCGCTTGCCTAAGCCTGATTCCGCCATCTGCCCAGGTGCAGGAAGGGAGCAGTGAGCCATTGGCATGGTCTCAGAGTACTTTCTTTCCGATCCCAAGCGGGCAAGGTTGTTAAGTGGATTTAGTCGCTACGTTGGAGCGCCAATCTGTAGTGTGAAGCGGCAGGCTGTGTCCCGCCACCCGGCTAGCTTTGCCCAAAATAATTACACGGAAACTGTATTCTTTTAAAACACTGCCTGGCCCTTTATCTGTAGCCTCTTATTGGCTAATTCTCACATCTTCCTTTAACCCATATTTAGTAATCTGGGTAGCACCACGAGGTGTGGCTTACCAGGAGAGATCTTAACCTGCGTCCATCTCGGAGAGGAGCAGCATGGAGACTCACTATGGCGACTGCCTGAAACGTCTCCCCCTCTCTACTTCCTTGTTCCCACAATTCTGTTCTGTCTACTCCACCTACCTAATTTTCTGTCTCTTAAAGGGCCAAGGCAGTTTTCTTTATTAATTAACCAATGAAAGAAACATAGACAGATAACTCTCCTCCATCACATGTCCTTGTGGCACAGTTGAACATCCTTTGAATATATATCCAAAAGTGGTATTGCTGTGTCTTGAGGAAGGTTGTTTCCTAATTTTCTGAGAAATCTCCACAGTGCTATCCAAAGGGGCTGTACCAGCTTGCACTCCCACCAGCAATGCAGGAGTGTTCCCTTTACCACACAACCTCTCCAGCGAAAGTGCTCATCAGTGTTTTTGATCTTGGCTGTTCTTACAGGTGTAAGATGGAATCTCAGGGTTGTTTTGATTTGCATTTCTCTGATGACTAAGGATGTTGAGCATTTCCTTAAGTGTCTTTCAGCCATTTTAGATTCCTCTGTTGAGAGTTTTTTGCTTTTCCATATGAAGTTGGTCTGTACTCCATTTTTTTTATTGGATTATTTGTATATTTGATGACCAATTTCTTGAGTTCTTTGTATATTTTGGAGGTCAGACCTCTGTTTGATGTGGGGTTGGTGAAGATCTTTTCTCATTCTGTATGCTGTTATTTTGTCTTGTTGACCATGTCTTTTGCTTTACAGAAGCTTTTCAGTTTCAGGAGGTCGCATTTATTAATTGTTTCTCTCAGTGTCTGTGCTATTGGGGTTATATTTAGGAAGTGTTCTCCTGCGCCAATGCATTCAAGTGTACTTCCCACTTTCTCTTCTATGAGATTCAGTTTGGCTGGCTTTATGTTGAGGTCTTTGATCCATTTGGACTTGAGTTTTGTGCATGGTGGTAGATATGGATCTATTTTCATTCTTCTACATGTTGATTTCCAGTTATGCCAGCACCATTTGTTAAATATGCTTTCTTTTCTCCATTTGATATTTTTTGCTTCTTTGTCAAAAATCAGGTGTTCAAAATTGTATGGATTAATATCCAGGTCTTGGATTCTGTTTTTTGATTCGGTCCTCCTGTCTATTTTTATGTCAATACCAGGCTGTTTTCAGTACTGTAGCTCTGTAATAGAGCTTGTTTTTTGTTTTTTGTTTTTTTGTTTTTCAAGACAGGGTTTCTCTGCAGCTTTTTTAGAGCCTGTCCTGGAACTAGCTCTTGTAGACCAGGCTGGCCTCGAACTCACAGAGATCCGCCTGCCTCTGCCTCCCGAGTGCTGGGATTAAAGGCGTGCGCCACCACCGCCCGGCTGTAATAGAGCTTGAAGTCAGGGATTGTGATGCCTCCAGAAGTTCCTGTATTGTACAGGATTGTTTTGGCTATCCTGGGTTTTTTGCTTTTTCTTTTTCTTTTTTTTTTAAGATTTATTTATTATGTATACAACATTCTGTCTGTGTGTATGCCTGCAGGCCAGAAGAGGGCACCAGACCTCATTACAGATGGTTGTGAGCCACCATGTGGTTGCTGGGAATTGAACTCAGGACCTCTGGAAGAGCAGCCAGTGCTCTTAACCTCTGAGCCATCTCTCCAGCCCAGGTTTTTTGCTTTTTCATGTGAAGTTGAGTACCATTCTTTTGGGGTCTTTGAAAAATTTTGCTGGAATTTTGCTGGGCATTGCATTGATATTGCTTTGGGTAAGATTGCCATTTTTACTATGTTAATTCTACCTACCCAAGAGCATGGGAGATCTTTCCACTTTCTGGTGTCTTCTTCAATTTCTTTCTTCAAAGATTTAAAGTTCTTGTCATACAAGTGTAATGGTTTAAGTAAAATGCTGTGGGTCCCCAAGTGGCTGCAGTGACAGAAACACTACAGGTCCCCAAGCAGCGGCATGAGCAGTGGGTCCCAGGCAGCAATGGTGTAGTTCCCCAAGTGGCTACAGTGGGCCACAAGGGGTAGCAAGTCTCACGAGGAGAGACAGACAGATGGGCATGCCACCAGATCACACCACAGGTCTCCAGATGTGGCTGGTCCCAGGCAAGGAGTCACGCAGTGAGGGACAGAGACATGGATGGGTGCTCCATGCAGGGTGAGGTTGAATATTTATTAGTGGGTTATGGAAGGGAAGGAGAAACAGGGTAAGAATAGAAGGGGAAGAGCAGAGAGAAACAGAGAGAGAAAAAGAGGGGGAAAAGGGAGAAGTGGGGAGAAGGGTGCAAGGCAGAAGCTGCCTCTTCAGGGGAGAAATGGAAAAAAAGAAGAGACTCAGGCTGAAAGCTGAAATCAGCTTGCATTGAAGGATGTAGGGAAGAGGGTAGTGGGCATGGCTTGTCTCTTAAAGGGACAGAGCAGACCATTACAACAAGTCTTCCTCTTGTTTGGTTAGAATTATTCTGAGATATTTTATGCTATTTGTGGCCATGAAGGGTGATGCTTCTCTGATTTCTTTCTCAGCCTATTTATCATCTGTGTACAAGAGGACTACTGATTTTTTTTAGTTAATCTTGTATCCTGCTACATTACTGAAAGTGTTTATGAGTTGTAGAAGTTCCTTGGTAGAATTTTTGGGGTCGCTGATGTAAACTATCACATCATCAGCAAACAGTGAGAGTTTGACTTCTTCTTTTCTGATTTGTATCCCCTTGTTCTCCTTTCATTGTCTTATTGCTTTAGCAAGGACCTCAAGAACTATATTGAATAGATATGGAGAGAGTGGACAACCTTGTCTTGTTCCTGATTTCAGTGGGATCACTGTGAGTTTCTCTCCGTTTAGTTTGATGTTGGCTGTTGGCTTGCTGTATATTGCATTTATTATGTTTAGGTATGTTCCTTATATTGCTGCTCTCTCCAAGACCTTTATCATGAAGGGATGCTATATTTCAGACATAAGAGTTTTACAAGAAGAAACAGAGGATAGAGGACAGATGCTTAAGGAAGCTAATTAAGTAGGGTCTGAGAAAAGCACCAACTGTGGAAATAGTGGAGGACTAGGAAAGCACGTGGGTATGTGGGGGACTCACCCTCCTTTACCCTCTCTCAAGCCAGAACGTGACCTCTACTCTCCAAGGAAAGGGAAGTTTTAGCTAAGTGTGAGAAACAGAGGAAGTTATTTCTTTGTTTTCTGTGTTTTTGTGCTCCCCACCCCACCCCCATCCCCATTTAGCAGGTCCCAGGTCTGGGGTAAGAAACAATGCTTTAGGAACAATGCTCAGCAAATAGCCACACTCCCACTCCTGCCCCCACCCTCTCCAAAAGAGTTAGGTTTCTTGTAAAGTGAAAGAGCCAAAGGGTAGGTAGAAGCTTTGGGGTAGAGTGGCAAGCTTTCTGGGTTGTTAGAAATAGTCTGCGTTTAGACAAGGTGTGGGGTACAAGGGTGCATGTATTTGTCAGAATTCACCAAACCATGGCACTAAAATTCTGTTCAGGTTGCTGAGGGAGGCTAACAGGTCAACTCCATTTTCTATGGAGCCCTAGAGAAAATTTCCTGTGGAAACTCTAGTCCCTGAGTGGGTCTCCAAAGTTAGGAGGGTGAATGGTGGGGAGAGCTCACCATTCTCTTGCAAGATAGAGGGTCCTGCAAGAAAGGGTGTGTAGAATTAAGATACAACAATACAGAAAGTAGGGCACAGGTGTCAGCATCACAGAGGAGATCACATCATAGCTCATACCCACCACGGATGCCAGCATCAAGGTTCAAATATAGGGCCAGAGGTGTGCACAGCTAAGTAGTCATCTCTGAAGTATAGTCTCCCCCATCACTGACCCATCATTGTCTCAGCTCAATCTTTCCTACAAGGTGGTCTGTCATGGCATCATACCATATGAAATCTCTTTACTGGAAACAAAATTCCTCCTCAGAAAACAAGCAAACAAACAAAAAAAGCTGGGCATGGTAGTGCACACCTTTAATCCCAATACTTGGGAAGCAGAAGCAGGTGGACCTCTGAATTCAAGGCCAGTCTGACCTATAGAGTGAGTTCCAGAGTATCTAGTACTACGCAGAGAAACCCTGTCTTGGAAGAACAAGAACAAAACCATGTTTCTCTTCTGGCTGGCACCAGGTTTCAGCCTTCTCCTTCTCCCAGCATGAGATTCCAGAGAAAATTCCTATTTCTTGGGGATCATTGTTCCCTAATCTGAAAGACAAAGGGAAGGGAACAAATGTCTCTTTAAAATATCCCCATTCATGTTGAGCTTGTTATAAAAAACAAAAACAAACAAACAAAAACCCTACCCCTACGAGGAATCTCTTCTACTCCAAAAGGGAAGTAATAACATTCAACCTTCTCCCTTAGAAGCTGTTGTATCTAATGTGCTCTTATACATGAATGAATTTTACAAAGTATGAAATACTGGAGACCATCCAAGTTCATTTTTATTTGTGGGAAAAATACTTAAAACATAAAATCTATCATCTTCAATGTGTGTGTGAGTGTTTTTGTGTGGTCAGTGGTCCATGGGTGTATGTGCATGGAAGGGGAGGCACATAGAGACCAATGACAACCTTGCCTCTTTCCCCAGGTATTGTCGACCTTGTCTTCTAAGATTAGGTCTCTCATCAACCTGAACCTTGTCAATTAGACTAGGTTAGCCAGCCTTCATACTCCAGCCATCTGCCTGCTTCTGCCTCCTTAGCACTGAAGTTTTAAGTGTAATGATCTGTCTTGTTCCTTTAAGAGACAAGCCCTGTCCACTCCCTCCCCCATCCACTGAGGCTGGCAGATCTTTCTTCCTGCTTGCAGCCCAAGTCTCTTCCTTTCCATCTCTCTCCCAAATAGGTAGTTGCTCCCTTGGCTCCCCTCCTCTCCCCCCCTTTTCTCTTTGTCTCTCTCTCTCTCTCTCTCTCTCTCTCTCTCTCTCTGGGCTCTTCCCCCATCTCCCCTTTTCCCCTTTTACCCCTCCATAACCCACTAAATAAATACCTACTTCCTGTACATGGCGAGCCTACCCATCTCCGTCTTTTACCCACCATATGGCTCCCTGCTTAGGACCCACTGGCCCTCATGGCCCACAGGCCACTCAGGGGCTCCTTGCCTGGGACCCAGCTGCCTTCGTGGTCCGCCATGGTCTCAGGACCCACTGCCCGCTACCTGCCACTGCTCAGGGACCTGTGGCGTGGTCTCATGGCCCGCTGCCCACTGCCACCACTAGGGAACCTGCAGCGTTTCTGCTGCTGCACCCCTCGGGGATCCACAGCATTTTATTTAAACCATAACATTGGTGCCTGAGACTCAGGAGGCTCTCCCACCCCTCTCCTGGGATCTGGAACTGGGTATTTTTTTACACAACAACCACATGTCCCATCTGCCTGAACATCAACCTCTATGTACACCAGCAGCTTTGAAGGTGAGTTTTCCCCTTCCAGCCCTCAACCACAGCCTTCACAAGCTACAGTTGAGCCCTTCACTGCTTTCCATAGCTAAAAACATGACTAGATGTCCCGGGGTCAGTCCTCCTGCGTTATAACCACACACTCTGTGTAGTGCATTCGACTGGGGGCCTAGGGTACCTCGGATTTTTCTTTCTCCTTTCTTTTTCTTTTTTCTTTTCTTTTGGACCTCTTGTCAGTGGTCCCGGCCATGAGAGACAGCTTGGAGCGGCCTCCAGCCTCTCTGGCTTCCGAGTCTCCTGGACCAGAGTCAGTCAGGTTTTAACACCCTGACTGTAGAGAGGAAACGTTCTTCTATAGGCCCTGCAGTGTTTGCTGTTGTTTTTGCTGGTTTTTACATTTTCAGCTATGGTATAAACCCTCATTCCACCGGTGTCCTGCCAGCTCCACTTTTCCTCAAACTGTCTCTGCCACCACTGTCAACAAGATTGGTCGGATCCATGAGGCAGCTGTTTTCAATTCCAGCCTTTGTTCCCCACTGCGGCTTGTGGTGGCTCGGCAACAGGATCATGCCTAGAGGATCATGCCTCTAGGTCTCTCTTCCATACAACATGTGGTCAGCTGCCATTGTGACTGAGGTCAGGTGACTTCACCACCACCATAGCTGAGAGCCAGGTCAGGTGACCAAGTTCCTCCATCTGAGGTATTCCCTGCCTATTTCCCTGGTATTGACTCTGTTTCATGTGTGTTTTACGCAGTGGCATGCCTTTGGTAGGGCCCACCAAGAACATTCACTTTGCCCAATTCCTGTTCACTGTGTGTGTGTGTGTGTGTGTGTGTGTGTGTGTGTGTGCATACATGTAACTTAAATACACCTATGTTTATTGTTAAATGTCATAATTGTCTGTTCATTGTATCTCGTTTCAAACTACAAAGCAATAAGTCTCATGTTTTAAATTGGTATGTACTTTTAAGTCTCTTACATAAAATACTTTATATTTAATCCAACCCTGCTTTACCTGTTAAGTTGAGAATCAGTATAGTCAAGCTCAGACCCACCTCTCCAAGAAAATTCTATACTGTAGTTGTACCTGATAAACATCCCTCAACTGCTCAGAGATCTGGGGAATATGGTATTTAAATATTTAATTATTAAAAGACTTTCTCATAACAGAAAGAGGCAGGTTGGCTCCTAGCAGCAGCACTCTGTTTCCTCCAAAGAAGACATATGGACACAGAACAATGTCCATCCACAATTTGCTTCAACTGCCAAGCACTGACCACTGGGAAAAACTGCCTTTCATCTAAACTGAAGATCTCCAGACATGGACAAAATCACTGGAATCGACAGCCTAGCTGCTCAGGTCAAGGTAGGCTTGTCTTCCTACAGATTTCTTAGCCCACAGGATCTTCTGGAGCCTGGCAGGTCCTGCGCTAAACAGCAAAAGGCAAATACGACCCTCAGCAACCATGGAGAAAGAACCCTGAGGAGTAGCTCTAGGTGCCAACCAAGTTTCCTGTCATTTTTTAATCAATTACTCTTGTAAAATTTTATCCTTCTCAAAGATCTCTGATGCAGTTTGACAGCTGAGAGGTTTTGTCAGTTTTTAAAAGGACAACCTCACCAAACAAATTTCAACAAAATATAAGTACAAGTTATTAAGGTGTATACCTGCAGGTTATAAAGGAGTGAGGACAAATGCACACTAAAAAATTTCTCTCTCACGCTGCCTTCCATGGTCTTAAAGATACTTTTCATTGTGCAAAAACATCTGTCACAGTCATTCTGACATAAATATGCTACTGTTTATACAACGCATATGTCTAAAACTTAGGTTTTCACAAACCCAAATAATTCTTGTGAGTTCCAGGGAGCAAAATTGAAGGATCCACCTTAAACAGGTCAGATACATCCCTCTCAATTCCCTGCTCCTAAATTTTTTCCCCTAAACTTAACTTTGTCCTTTGTTCTGTCAATACCTTAAACAGGTATAAGAGACACCAGACATATCCATACCACAAATGCCAGACAGGAACAAAGAGACAAGCTACCCCAGGATGTGACCAGCACCCAGCTTTCTCATGCCCCCCCAAGACAATGTCCACAAATAAGCAGGAAGCAGTTTTGAGAATCCACTGTCCCAATTCCTTTAACCTGTTGTGCCAACCTCCCACCTTTTTATTATAAAAAAAAGAGATGGGAATGTAATGGTCTGTCCTGTGCCTTTAAGAGACAAGCCCTGCTCACTCACTCCCCCAACCTCTGAGGCAGCCAGATCTTCCTTTCTGCTTGCAGGCTGAGTCTTTCCTTTTCCATCTCTCTCTCTCTCAAAGAGGTAGCTTCTGCCTTGCTACCTTCTCCCCACTTCTCCCCTTTGCCTCCTCTCTGGTTCTCTCTCTCTCTCTCTCTCTTTCTCTCTCTCTCTCTCTCTCTCTTTGTCTCTCTCTCTTTCTCTCTCTCTTCTCTTCCCACCGTCTCCCCCTTCCCTTCCCTTTCATAACACACTAAATAAATATCCAACCTCACTCTGCTTGACGTGCCTGTCTATGTCTCTGTCTCTCATATGCCATGTGGTTCCCTGCCTGGGACCCAGCTGCCTTCATGGCCTGCCATGGTCTTGGGACCTGCTGTCTGTCACCACTCAGGGGCATGTGATGTGGCCTCATGGCCTGCTGCCCACAGCTGCCATTTGGGGACTTGCAGTGTTTCTGCCACTGTGCCACTCAGGGAACCTGCATCATTTTACTTAAACTATAACTATAAGCACATGCTACCACATCGAGTTTTTTCTCATGTGTCTTAGGGTTCAAACCAAGTGGTCCAACTAAAGAAACTCCCTAGCTTCTCTCAGGCATTTTGAAGTGTAGAGTGGTACAAACCATCTACAGAAATACTATGATCATGTACCCAAGAAACATTGTCCCCTGCCCCCAACCTCTGACATCAACCACCCTACTTCCTGTGGCTCTAGCCACCTCTGATGAGTGGACTCAGACAAGATCTGTCTTTCTGTGATTTTTTGTTTTAGGTAGACTTTCTCTGCCCTGCCAGCCACCTTCCAAATAATCATACAGAGACTTATTATTAATTAAAAAATGCTCAATCGATAGCTTAGACTTGTAATTAACTAGCTCTTTTTTATTGTTTTTATTGAGCTATAATTTTTTTGTTCCCCTCTCTTGTTCTCCCCTCCCCTTCAACCCTCTCCCATGGTCACCATGCTCCCAATTTACTCAGGAGATTTTGTCTTTTTCTATTTCCCATGTAGATTAGATCCATGTATATCTCTCTTAGAGTCCTCATTGTTGTCTAGGTTCTCTGGGATTGTGATTTGTAGGCTGGTTTTCTTTGCTTTATGTTTAAAAACCACTTATGAGTGAGTACATATGGTAATTGTTTTTCTGGGTCTGGCTTACCTCACTCAAAATGATGTTTTCTAGCTCCATCCATTTGCCTGCAAATTTCAAGATGTCATTATTTTTTCCACTGTGTAGTAGTCCATTATGTAAATGTATCACATCTTCTTTATCCATTATTTGATAGAGGGGCATTTAGATTGTTTCCAGATTCTGGCTATGACAAATATTGCTGCTATGAATGTGGTTGAGCACATGTCCTTTAGTATGATTGAGCATCCTTTGGGTATATACCCAAAAGTGGTATTGCTGGGTCTTGAGGTAGGTTGTTTCCTAATTTTCTGAGAAATCGCCATACTGATTTCCAAACTATACAAGTTTGCACTCCTGCCAGCAATGGAGGAGTGTTCCCCTTACCCCACATCCTCTCCAGCATAAGCTGTCATCAGCATTTTTGATCTTGGCCAGTCTTACACTAACTAGCTCTTACAATTTAAATTAACCCACATTTTTTAAAATCAATGTTTAACCATGTGGCTCGGTACCTTTTTTCAGCAGGGCATGCTTGTCTCCTGCTTCCTCTGAGTCTGATTGGTGACTTTGCCCTTCCTCCCAGCATTCTCTCAGTCTGCTCTCCTGCGTAACCTTTTCCAGCCTAGCTATTGGCCAGTTGGCTCTTTATTAAACCAATGAGAACAACTCATCTTCACAGTGTACAGGACTGTTCCACAGCATTGTTTCTCATGGCATAGTGTTGTCAAGGCTCACTCATGTTGTACTACTTTTCAGACTTCCACTGTCAAAGCTGAACAATGTTCTGCTGCCATTTGCCACCTTCCGTTTGTCCTTTCACCCATCATGGGACAGTTGGATTGCTTTCAAGTTTTGGTGTTTGTGAATAATGATGCTTTGAGTACAAATCTATAGATATTTCTACAACACCTTGCATTTAACTATTTTGAATATATACTAAAAGTTGAATTGCTGGATTATATGTTAAATATTTTTTTTTAAAATTTGGAGGGACCATTTTCATAATGACTATAGCATTTCACACTTCCACTAGGAGTTCACAAGAGTTCTAGCTTCTCCACGTCCTTGCCAACACTTGTTATTTTCTGGTCTGTTTCAGTAGCAGCCAGCCTACTGGGTGTGAGTGGTATCTTATAGTTATGATTTTCATTTCCCTAATAATTTATGGCACTGAGAATTATTTCATGTGTTCAGGAGTCATTTATATAATCTTTTGCTTGTTCAAGTCCTTGGCCTATTTTTAACTGGGTTGTTTGTTCTGTTGAGTTCATGCTAAGTCTTTTGTGAAAGAAGGTGAAGAAAAGGTACTATGGGTAGAAGATGTTATGTACTTTATCATTACTGCAACTTTATAAAAATGTATTTGCTGGTTTGTTTTTTATGTGTATGTGTGTTTGACTGCATGAGTTAATGTGCAGCATATGTATGCAAGAGCCCTTGTAGGTCAGACAAAGGAGTTGGATCCCCTGGAATTGGAATTATAGGAGGTTGTAAGCTGCCATGTGAGTACTGGGAACTAAACACGGGGCCTCTGGAAGAGCCTGGGTTATCTCTCCAGCCCACGTTCCAACCTAATAACTATGAAGCCCATGTGCATTCTCTGGGTCATTCCAGGAAATATTTCACTCATTAAATTCCAATGATCTGGCTCTAATTTTTCACATTTACACCCAATAACAGGAGTGTGCACACTCATGCACACACTGGTTGTGTTTTCTCTGTACTCTTTTGTTGTCATCAACATGTCTGCTCTCGCCTTCTACATGTTGCTTAAAATAAACAAGGACCAATTTTAGTTTAAATATTAGATGCTAAAAGTGAATAATTTATGGAATGTTTGCTTGATGGTTATTAAAAATGTTTAAAAGTAAGACATGACAGGGGAATGCCTTTAATTAAGAAAAAAAAAAGTCAAGTGGTCACATATGAACAAAGAACCCCTGAAGACAGTTTTGTTTTTGTTTTTCTGAGACAGGGTTTCTCTGTAGCTTTGGAGTCTGTCCTGGAACTGGCTCTGTAGACCAGGCTACTCTCAAAATTCACAGAGATTCTCCTGCTCTCTATCTCCCAAGTGCTGAGATTAAAGGTATACACCATCATCCAGCCTGAAGATAGCAGTGTTAAATACTTTTTACAATATGGCAAGTTATTGACCAGTTTGATTCCCAGAACTCACACAAAGATGAAAAGAGAACTGACTTACAATGTTGTCCTCTGACCTCTACATACACCCTATGGCAAGGGCACCTACACTCAGATCGTGTTTATAAACAGCAGGAAGAGAGAGTGAGACTGTTCCTGGCTTGAGCATCTGAAACCTTAGAGCCCACCTCCAATGACATACTTCCTCTATAGGACACACCTACTCCAATGAGACCACACATCCTAATCCTTTCAAATAGTTCCATTCCTTATGAGTCTATGGGGGTCATTTTCATTCAAACCACCACAGAGGATATCTTAGTTTGGGATTCTGTTGCTATTGAAGAGAAACCATGAGCATGATAACTCTTATAAAGGAAAACATTTAAATGAATGGCTTACAGTTCAGAGGTTCAGTCCATTATTGTTATGGTGGGATACAGTCGGACTTTCTTTGGAGCACCATGGTGTAGGAGTTCCTTCTGTTTGTGTGTTGCTTTCATTGGTTAATGAATAAAGAAACTGCCTTGGCCTAGTTGATAGGGCAGAACTTAGGTAGGCTGAGAAAACAGAACTGAATGCTGGGAGGAAGAAGGGCAGAGTCATAGAAGCCATGGATCTTCGCCAGAGATGGACGCTGGTTAAACTCTCCAGCAAGGCACTGCCACATGGCGATACACAGATTAATAGAGATGGGTTAAATTAATATGTAAGAGTTAGCCAATAAGAAGTTAGAGCTAATGGCCAATCAGTGTTTTAATTAATACAGTTTCTATGTGGTTATTTTGGGTGTAAGCTAGCCGGGCGGCCAGGACAAACAAGGGGCCCGCTCCTTACAACACCACCAGCTTCCAAATAATGACTCAGAGAGTTGTTAATTATTAAAGCTTAGTCTTAGTTTAGGCTTGTTCCCAATTCTTAACTTAATTCAACCCATTTATATTAATCTGTGGTGTGTCACATGGCTCATTACCTCTCCTCCATACTGTACATCTGACTTGCTCTGCATCTTATTGATGAATCTCCCATGCCTCAGATTCTTCTCAGAGTTTCTTTCTCTCCCTGGAAGTCCTCCCTACCCTCTTTTGCCTAGCTACTGACCATTCAGCTCTTTATTAAACCAATCAGAATGTACCTTGACAGAGACACATCTTCACAATGTACAAAAAGATTATCCCACAACAGTGGGACATAGTGGTCTGCAGGCAGACATGGTGCTGGAGAGTTAGCTAAGAGTTCTATGAAGGCGTAAATCGTAAACAATACCTCACCAGTTTGGAATTATGATTAATAGAATGGTTATTTATTTAAAGGGGAAAAACTTGCAGATCACAGTCCCAGACAACAGCCCTCTGCACAATCAGGAAGGGAGCCTAGTCGCCGGAAGCGGAGCAGATAACAGGAAGTAAACTAAGACACTGGGTGAGGCTTAACCATATAGGAGACCTCAAAGCCCACCTCTGCAGTGACACACTTCCTCCAACAAGGCCACCCCTCCTAATAGTGTCACTCCCTTTGAGGAACATTTTCTTTCAAATCACCACAGAGGATAAAGGGAAATATTAAGATATAAATGATCGCCGGGCAGTGGTGGCACACGCCTTTAATCCCAGCACTCGGAAGGCAGAGGCAGGCGGATCTCTGTGAGTTCGAGACCAGCCTGATCTACAAGAGCTAGCTCCAGGACAGGCTCTAAATCTGCAGAGAAACCCTGTCTCGAAAAACCAAAAAAAAAAAAAAGATATAAATGATCTGATAGGTGAAATGGGAAAGGGGGGGGGTTATTTAGGGAAAGGGAGGGAGGAAACACAGAAGGAAGGATGTAACCCCACCAGCAGGGTCAGCTATTCAGGGTCCCCTGAAGGGGCGCTTACCTAAAAGACATGAGCTGGAGAGAGAAATGGAGACCAAGCAAGATTCTATTGTCAAGGTCTCCATTTATTGGGGTGAAGGTTACAGCTTATATAGCCCTTGAATGGGGTGGAGGTAGGGGTAGGCAGGAACCTTGCTGGGGTAATGAAAGGTCATCAGTCAGCACCTGGTGTAAGCCGAAATATGTGATCCATTAACACTGGAATAAGGGGTGGGTTCCATTAACAGATAGTTCTCAAGATAGTTGGGATGTGGGGTGGGTTCTCCGTAAACATCCTTAGGGCCATGACCTCTGCCATCCTTTAGGACAGTGGTCCCTGACAAATCTATCCTTTAGGACAGTGGCCCCTGACAGAAGGAGGGAGGTAAAATGACAACAAGGATGTCTAAAAAGTCTTCACCCCTCATCAAGAAAACTTCTCTTCACTCTTTTTTGTTTTTGTCTTGTTTTGTTTAGTTTTTTGAGACAGGTTTTGTGTGTGTGTGTGTGTGTGTGTGTGTGTGTGTGTGTGTTTGTGTATGTGTGTGTGTAGCCTTGGCTATCCTGGAACTCACTTTGTAGGCCAGGCAGGTCTCAAACTCAGAGATCTACCTGCCTCTTCTTCTTGAGCACTGGGATTAAAGGCATGCGCCACCACAGCTCACCTGAAAACTTATCTTTGCAATAGATGGAGACCATTACAGAAAACCACAACCAACCAAAATGTAGAATTATGGAGTCCAGTCTCAATAGATACATCTATAAAACACCCCACACCCAATGCTCAGAGAATATTGAAGAAAAGGGGCAGAAAGATTGTAAGAGTCAGATGATTAGGGAGTTGACTACAATATTGTGTCTCTTAGTAATATTAGAAGCTATACCCATAAAGGCTCACCAACATGACTGCCTGTCTTGGTTACTGATTGTCACTGTGAAAAGACACCACAACCAAGGCAACTCATAAAAGGGAGCATTTAATTGGGAGCTTGCTTACAATTTCAGAAGGTTAATCCATTATCATCATGACAAGAAGCAGCCAAGCATAATGTTGGAGCAGTGGCTGAGAGCTTTACATCCTGATCCACAGGCTGCAGCAGAGAGAAACACTGGACTTGGTATGAACTTTTGAAAGGTCAAAATCCACCCCCAGTGACACTCTTCCTCCAACAAGACCATGCCACTTAATCTTTCTAATCTTTCTCAAACAACTCATCATCTGGGCACTAAGTAGGTAAATAGACGAGCCTGTGCACCATTACCATTCAAACTACTACATTCCTTCCTTTGGCCCACATAAACTTGTAGCCATACATAATGCAAAATGTATTTAGTTCAGCTTCAAAAGTTCCACAGTCATTCACAATCTCAACACTATTTAAAAGCCCAAAGTCTCTTTTGAGACTTAAGGTAATCTCTTAACTGTAACATCAAAATAAAAAAAAGTAGACCAAAGACTGGACAATGGTGGCACACATCTTTAATCCCAACACTCAGGAGGCAGAGGCAAGTAGATCTCTGAGTTCAAGGCCAGACTGGTCTATAGAGTGAATTTCAGGACAGACAGAGCTATACAGAGAAACCTTATCTTGGGTTTAAAAAAAAAGTAGACCACATATTTTCAACATACAGTGGCACATAATATACATTACCATTCCAAAAGACAGGAAGGGGAACATAGTGAAGAAACACTAGACCAAAGCAGGAACAAAACCCAGCAGGACAAACTCCAAATTCTGCATCTCTGGTTCCAATGTCAAAGCTCTCTCCAGAACTCTGTCTCTTTCTAGCAGTTTTGTTTCCTGTAACACCACAATCTCTCTTTCTCCTTCCATTGGGGTCTGTCTTGCCAAACACATAGCTTCAGCTGCTTTTCTTAACCATGGGGGAGGGGAATGAGTCTATAATTCCTTTCCTGTATCTTTCTTGATAAAACTAGAACCACCTGGTTGAAGCAGCCAAATTCTTCTGCTTGCTGGGGCTGGAACCTGGGCTCCTCCCTGACCTGCATTTGCATAAGCTTTCTATTGTTGCTGGTTTTCTTTGCTGCTCAAGCTTTCCTTTAATTCATTTTCACAAGTTGGAAGCTCAGTTGGGTGGGGTCTTGTCCTGAGGCTACCACTCCCTTTGTTCTGTTTAGCATTAGACTTTTCTTTAAATCTGGTATCTCCTAGTGCACAGGATTTGGCTCCAACACTTCCCAGATGCTCTTTGTTGATTTTTTTTTTTGACAGGGTCTCACTATGTAGACCAGGCTGGCCTCAAACTCATAGAGATCTGCTGGGATTAAAGGCCCCATGCCAAAACTGTTTGGTTTTTGTCCTTTCTGAGGCAGAATCTCACTATACCTGGTGCTTCTTTTTCCCTCAAACTGTACATTTTGTATTCTTTTGGCCCTGATTGTTCTTTTTCATTGTAGCTCTGCATAAGAGTGATCATTAATAACTGCATGACACAGTCAATACTAGGCTATCTTGAAATCTCCTCTGCCAAGGTCATTAATCCAAAGCTCTTCCATTTTTTAAAACATTTATTTATTATGTATATAGTGTTCTGGGCACCAGATCTCATTATAGATAGGTGTGAGTCATCATGTGGTTGCTGGGAATTGAACTCAGGACCTCCGGAACAGCAGTCAGTTCTCTTAACCTCTGAGCCATCTCTCCAGCCCAACTCTTCCATTTTGCCTCAGGCAGATTTTTAGGACTAGGGCAAAAAAGCAACCACATTCTTTGCCCAATCTCTCAAGAATGATCTTTAGGTCAGCAATATTCTTCTCCTTTGAAATCTCTTGGGCTAGCCCCTCACATTCCACATTGCTCTCAGCAATGATCTACCCCTGTCTACCATGATCTTACTAGGATGTCCCATTAGGTCACACTTAAAGCACCCAAACACTTTTCTAGCCCAAAGTCCCCAAATCTTCTTTATTCCTCCAAATCACACCATGGTCAGGCCTGTCACATCAATACCCCACTCCTGATACCATCTTCTGTTTGGGTTACTGTTCTGTGGCTGTAAAGAGACACCCTGACCAAGGCAACTCTTATAAAAAGAATCACTTAACTGGGGGCTTGCTTACAGTTTCAGAAGGTGAGTCCATTATCATCATTGTGGGAAGCAGACAGGCATGGCACTGGATCAGTAGCTGAGCGCTTTACATCCTGATCCACAGGCAACAGCGGAAAGAATGACAAAAAGAGACCCCCCCACACACACATAGACCTACATGCGTATCCACAGCCAAATCATCAAAGAAACATACACTAAAATATACCAGGTGTAATTATTTGTTCTGTCTCTTTAAGAGACAACCCACGCCCATTCCCTCCCCCATCCGCTGAGGCAGGCTGATCTTCAGCTTCCAGCCTGAGTCTCTTCTCTCTCTCTCTCTCTCTCTCTCTCTCTCTCTCTCTCTCTCTCTCTCTCTCTCTCTCTCTCTCTCTCTCTCTCTCTCTCCCCCTTTCTGTTCTTCTCCCCTTCTCCCTTCCCTTTCATAACCACTAAATAAATATTCAACCTCACTCTGAATGGCCTGCCCATCCATCTCTTGCTGGCCACCACATGGTTCGCTGCTGGGGACCAGCCATCTTCGGAAATCTGCTGCATGGTCTCGTGCGCTGTCCCTGTCTGGGACTGGCTGCTCTCAGAGCCCGCAGCCTGCTGCCACGCAGGGACCTGCAGCGTTTCTGCCACTGCAGCTACTTGGGGATCAGAATTTTTAATAATCCATTACACCAGGAAAGGTATTCTCTGCTGGGTGATCCTTCCTGCCTTTTACTAATTTGCAATTAGAATAAAATGATTTCAATCTACCCATTCTTTTCATGCTTCCTTTTTAAGAGTACAATATGCATTTTGGGGGACAAGCTATTAACAGAAAAAAAAAATCCAAAGGAACAAATACATTGGCATGGAACTCAAGCACCATTGAGCAATAACTGGAGGTCTCTGGGAGGGGCACATGGGTACCTATATTTTCTAGATGGATAACCAAGGGGGGAAAGGAGGAAGGAAAGGAAGAAAGAGATACAAGCACCCAAGGAGTAACCTTCAAATAATTTCATTTGGCCTTCTGTGGGGAAATGAAGACATAGCTATTGTTAGGGAAAAAAATCTTAAGATGAGCCACTCCACCAGCGCAAAGAAGTCCAATCAGACCAGATTAGCCAAATTAAAATGTTCATGTTTAATAAATGTTGCACTCTCGGGTGGCCAGGAGAGCATGGTAAGGGAAAGAGAGACAGAGGGGATCCATGCAAACCCCAAAACCACATGTTCTTCTTTCTGTCACAAGCCTAAAATAGCCTGGAGGAGTGGTTCTGACCCTCCCCAGGAAGGGATCACTGCTTGCCAGGCTGGGATTTGGAATCCAAGCTAGGGCAGCTGCCAGGCCAGGGGCTTCCAATCATACCAGGCTTTTTGGATATAGGGGTGCGAGATGGCTAGGGTGATGTCCCCAGCTTAATAGCTATGATGTGGGATTCCCCTCTGTATGCTGTGAATATGATTGGTTAATTAATAAAGAAAACTGCTTTGGCCTGTTGATAGGGCAGAACTTAGCGAGGCAGGGAAAACTAAACTGAATGCTGGGAGAAAGAAGGGCAGAGTCAGTCAGAGGGAAGCCATGTAGCCCTGCCAGAACTTTAGCTGGTAAGCCACAGCCACGTGGTGATACACAGATTAATAGAAATGGGTTAAATTAATATGTAAGAGTTAGCCAATGAGAAGCTAAAGCTAATGGGCCAAGCAATGATTTAAATAATACAGTTTCTGTGTGATTATTTCGGGGCTGAGCAGCCAGAAACAAACCAGTGACCTCCTTACAACATAGCTAAAAGTGTCCTATTTTATTAAAAAGCAAAAATTAGGCGACTAAGCCAGACAGTGCTGGCACACACCATTGATCCCAGCACTCGGGAGGCAGAGGCAGGTAGATCTTTGTGAGTTTGAGGCCAGCCTGGTCTACAGAGCAAGTTCCAGGACAGCAAGGGCTACACAGAGCAACCCTATCTTGAAAAATAAAAACAAAACAAACAAAGAAAAAATTAGGTTGCTGAAAACAGTATAAATTTTCTCTCTTATAATTCAGGAGGCCAAAGTTCTGAAGATAGATTATGGGCTAAAGAAAATCAAATATTGATGCATGTCTTCTCTCTAGAGGTTCTGGGGTAAGATGTGTGCAGGCTCACTCCAGGTCCAGGGACCACCTGCACTCCCTCACTCATGCTCCCTTCAGCAATGCACTGCTGCCATCTCTGCTTCTGTTGTCACCGTAACTTCTCAGATTCTGACCCTTTTCCTCCTTGTCATAAGAACCTCCATGACCCTGCTCTCCATGGGAGAGTGCCCCCCCCCACTCCTATCCACTGGGACAGATAACCCCACCCCTTGCCATGGGTGTGGGAGAACTGCCACCCCACCCCCCATGGTATGGGCCTAGGAGAGCTGGCTCTGCCCCTTGTCTGAGGGGGTGACCCCAATGGCCCCAACTGACCAGCTCAGCTACCACCCAGACCCACATCCTGGGCCTTGGGTTGGTCCACTCTAATGTCTGCCCCATCTATGACCTACTGGAATGCCTGAAGGGACTGGTCCTGTGGAACAATAACCATAGGCTCTCTGTGATTGGGATTACAGCAGGATATTCGAGAGGAATTTTGGTGAGGGTCCAGTGAAGATGGTGTGCCAAAGGACTTGAACCAGACCAATGACTCATTGTGATGAATCTTTCTCAGGTGGGGCTGACTGGACAAAAGGGTACACTGCGTGACACACTGAAGCTCTTGATGCCAGGACGAATAAAGAAATGTTGGAAAGATGGAGGAGCAAGGCGACATTATTTTGTTTGTTTTTTTGTTTTTAATTAATTTGGGGGGGCATGCTGCAGGGATGAGGGGCAGATATGAAATATGAAGGAACTGAGAAGTGAGCAGCATTGGGGTGCATGATATGAAATTCCCCAAGAATCAATAAAAAAATCATGTTAAAAACAACAACAACAAAACTCGCGATTAGACTGTGTCTACTAGATAACCCAGGTTCATCTCTCCTCCTTGCTGTCTTTAATTCAATTGCATCCACAAGACTCCCTTTGGTGGGAAAGGGAAGGCAGCTAAAAATGTCCTAGTTTTTAAAAAGCAAAAATTAGGTGACTAAGCCAGGCAGTGGTGGTGCATACTTTTTGCCGCATAACAAGCTGTTGTATGCACAGGTTCTGAGCTATGGGGCTAGGCCATCAGTCAACTTATCACTGCAGAAAACCAGGATGTTTGATTCTACTCCCCTCATGTGCGTGATAAACAGAACTTCACCGAGTCTTTCAACAGTCCTGTGGAAGACACGCCAGATTCCTTCCGAAGTGGAAGAGGCCCAGCCTGGGTGTAATTTGAGGTTCTGCCCCCTGTGAGAGAGCTGGGATCAAACTCAGGTCCACAGCCTGGACAGGAGCCAAAGCCTGCCTGCTCGCTGCCTTGCCTCCATTCTTCTGGCCATTCTGTGGCACTTCCTCTTTCCTGTCTTGCTCTGTTGCCCTGAACAAGTTCAGCTGCTGTCTCCTAACCTGCCGCGTGCTTCTGACGACAGCGTGACTACAGCTTGTTCTTGGAGATCGCTGTTTTCCAGCTTCAACCTGCGTGTTTGGGGCTATGGGTGAAAAAGTAAAGGAAAGACAGATGTAAGTAAAAATTACAGGGCTGTGCGAGACAGGTGGATGGGGAAATCAGACCGAGCAGGGAGTTCCAAATCTTGGAAACCAGGTGTCATTTTCTTTGTCCCTTGGTTAAAAAAAAAATCTAAGCTCTAAGAAAGAACCAAAGGCAATAATCTAAGTTATTAATCTTTGCTTCCCTATGCCTTACAAGTAATTGTGCAACAGTTGGGAACTGGGTGGAAAGAAGCTGATGGATTGGAGCAAGCGGTGTCTGGGACCAACAAGGGGTTAAGTTTTATTACTTTCATTTTGTAGGTCTCTATCCTACCTAGCAACTGATGATACCAGATACCTTTCCCTGTTCTTATTGGAGAAGGCCTTTCGAATTGCTCAATTTACCAAATTTCTCCGTGAGCCGGTAGAGTACAGGTTCTCAAAAGATTCACCAGGGGCCTGTCAACGCTTGAGATAAAAGAATCTGGAAAGAAAAGGAAGTTAGTTGGGGTTAATGATGCTCCTCTTCCCTCTCCTCACAGTACTCTGGGTACAGCACAGCCACGCCCGTAAGTATCCCAAGCATTCTTTACTCCCAAATCCAGAGCTGACGCACAATGGCTAATTCCTAAACTTGTGCAACCTACAGAAAGGCCAGGGGCAAATCTGCAGGCCTACTACACCCAAGACTTGAAGGGAGATGGACCAGTTGACCTGTTGCCAAGAGTGTGTGTGTTAGTGTGTATATGTGAGTGTGTGTGTGTATTTGTGTGTGTGTGTGTGTGTGTGTGTAAGCCTTTCTAGAAAACTCTATAACTTCCTCACTTTCCCTCTGAGAGCTGTCTTCTTACTTTTCTGCTATACTCTTGCTTTTCCTTGTTTCTCCTCTTTTCTAACAGTGAATCTCATTGGACTGTGGTGGGAGTTCCAGGGATGTTAAACAGTCCAATGGGTCCATTATCCAGGTCAATAGATAGTTTTCCTCCTCTACTCCAAGGGCTACCTATAAGAGAAGATCCAAGAAAAATAAGGCCGATTCTGAGCTTGTTTACTGGGGGTAGAAAATATTCATTGAAAGAAAGAAAGAGAGAGAGAGACAGAGAGAGAGAGAGAGACAGAGAGAGAGAGAGAGAGAGAGAAGAAGAAGAAAGAAAGGGAGAGAGAAAGAGAGAGAGAGAAAGAAAGAAAGAAAGAAAGAAAGAAAGAAAGAAAGAAAGAGAGAGAGGGAGGGAGGGAGGGAGGAAGAGAGAGAGAGAGAGAGAGAGAGAGAGAGAGAGAGAGAGAAAGAAAAGCTGGGTGATGGTGACACATGCCTTTAATCCCAGGAGGCAGAGGCTGGTGGAGAGCTAGTTCCAGGACAGGCTCCAAAGCTACAGAGAAACCTGTCTCAAGAAACAAAAACAAACAAACAAACCAAACCAAACCAAAACAAAAAAAGTTCTTGGGCAGGAGAGATGGTTCAGTGTTTAAGAGCACTGGTTGATCTTCCAGAGGTCATGGGTTCAATTCCTAGGACTCACATGGCAGCTCACAAGTGTATATAACACCAGCTCAAGGGGATCCAACACCCTCAAACAGACATACATGCAGGCAAAACAATAATATGCATAAAATAAATAGAATTAAAATAAAAACAAAAACAAACAAAACCCCCAAGTTCTTCATGGTTTAAGGATCTTGTGTCTCTAGGGAAGCAGAAGCCGTGTGTGGCCACAAACACACGAGAGTCCTTATGTGACTGACAGAAGGCTCCTCTTCTTTGCCCTAAGCAACTGCTTTCTAGCTGGTGTTGGTGCTTCTGAAGGTTCATAGGAGAATTCCAGAACTCAGACCAGACCACCTAAGCGGCTGACTGATGCGCACGGAAGGAACTCTTTCAGATCATCTGTGTATTAATTCACAAATGTGCCGGATGATTTGGGGATTAGAACAGCTGGATATGGTGATGCTACTCTAGAGGAAGAAAGGAAGGAAGGGAGGGAGGGAGGAAGGGAGGGAGGGAGGAAGGGAGGGAGGGAGGGAGAGAGGGAGGGAGGGAGGAAGGGGAAGAGAAGGAAAGGAAGGAAAGGAAGGAAAGAAACGAAAACAAGAAGGAAGAGAGGAAGGGGGAGAGAGAGAGATTGGTAGCACTCACATAGCAGTCAGAACACAGCTCTTTCGTCTTCAGCCCAGGCCTTTTCTGTGATACCACTAGATTTACGAGTAGTTGGATAATCTGTAGGAAAATATGAGAGGGTGTTGCTCTGTGCTTCCCTGTTTGCCTTTAGGCTGACTCCTAAGGTGCCTTGCTGCTCTGTTGCTTACAGCGCAGTCTTTTTGCAGATTATTCTGGTTGGTTCACCTGGTAGGAGGCACTAAAGAAGAGAGAACAGCGCACAGGAAAAGAGAGATGGGGTGTGCCTAGCTGGTCCCTTCCCGTCTTTCTGAGTCTTAGGCTGTAGCTATAGCTTTCTACAATGTACATTGTTTTGTTTTCCTTTTTCTGAAAACCCCTCTTCTTTACAGCTTTCTGGGTTTCAGTAACTCTCATTTGCTGTTCATTTCCCTTGGATCTTAGGGGTGAAAGTGTTTTTTTATGGTTGCTTCATTACTGTCTCTCCATGGTACCTATCTGGTGAAGGCAGTTTCCTGCTGGTGACGCTTGCTAAATGAGCTTTGAGGACAATGACAGGGAAGGGATTTTGGATTTATGGAAAATAGCTTAAGGTCTACTTAATATTTGCGCCCAGTGTTACCCATAAACAGATACTTTTACACCGTAGATGGATGGAGGATATGGGGAAGAGAAACCCGAATGCTCAAGACATAACTCCCAGAAGTGTTAAGATAATTCCCATATTACTCCCAGCGTGTTGCTTCTTAAGCTGCATAGCCCACAAGGGATCACCCCTGCTCCTTCCTCTCATAGCACCTGTTCACCGTTCTCTAACTCTCTTTCCCCAGAATCTTCCCTGAGCAGCTCCCCTTAAAGGCAGGAAGAGGCAGCTCCATTTCCCCTTTGTTTCTGTGACTCTATCTATTCCCAGCAGGCACTTAAATGCTTCCTGAAAGGCCTCATGTTTCAAAGTAACATTCCTAAAGCATTGAAACCACCTGCTGGAGTTACAGTGAGCTTGGACAATGATAATGAGTTTGAAACTGATCTACTGTAGTTGCAGAATTTATGTAAAAATGAGTGTTTTGTGCTTTTCCAGGTTTTCTTGCCCTTCATTTCAGCAGGTGTGAAACTGAGCTGATGAGGTTTGCCATTGTAATCACACTGGGGACATCGTGCATGTCCGCTGCCTAACCATATATAGTATGTGTGCTTCATCTTGATATAAGCACAGTTAGTCTCTTTTTGTGGTTGGTGTTGGTGTTTTAGTTTTCTGAGACAGGGTTTCTCTGTGTAGCCCTGGCTGTCCTGGAACTCACTCTGTAGACCAGGCTGGCCTCAAACTCACAGAGATCCACCAGCCTCTGCCTCCCGAGTGCTGGGATTAAATGTGTGTGCCACTATCGGCTGGCACAGTTAGTCTCTTGATGTTATTAATAATTTAATAGGTGTGCTAGCTCATTACATCAATCTACTTTATGAACAATGCTTCAGGGGCAAGGACAGATCACAGACAAGTCAGTCGTGCTCGTGTTAGAAGACAACATTTGTAGACTATCTGTTCAGAAATCTTGAGTTCAAAGAATTAACAGGAGAAAATGTGGACATTTGCTGAAAACTTTATTAGACTTCAGTCTGCTCCCATGGAGCTCTTGCCCAGGTCCATGCAGAAGAAATTTCTCCAAGGCAGTATTTCACTTTCTTAAGGCTCTCTTCTTCATAGGTGACATTGAATATATCTAAATCTGAAAAACTCAACTAATTTATAGATTTTTCTTTTAACTAGGCAGAACAGCTGTCTATTCATGCTTGACCACAATCCTCTCGCCCCAGAGGATTGCTGAAAATTGGAGGGAGGAGGTCTAAATTAAAGATCAAACATATAACTCTTTAAATGCTTTGATTTTTATGAAGCTTAAATTGAGACAGATGACAAAAGGCGTTATTTCTGACATCTAAGTTTATATTCGAGAAAATCTTTTGTAAAGACAATACTTTTTAAAAGAGTATATGTATCAAATCACATTTTATTACAACTTCAATGAATCATTTAAAGACTAAGATTTGCCAGGCACATGCCTTTAATCCCAGTACTCAGGAAGCAGATCTCTGTGAGTTCGAGGCCAGCCTGGTTTCCAAAGCAAGTTCCAGGACAGCCAGGGCTATAGAGAGAGGTCCTGTCTCAAAAAAACATTAATAACCCAGGCATTGGTGGCGTAAGTCTTTAATTCCAATATTTCTGAGACAGAGGCAGGCAGATCTCTGATTCAAGGCCTTATATTCCTCTCTCTGCCCAGTCATAACACTTTCTGACTCCACCTCCCTGGGATTAAAGGTGTGAGCTACCACGGTTTGGCTCTGTTTCTCTTTTAGACCGATTTAATCTCATGTAGGGTGGCCCTGAACTCACAGAGATCCATCTGCCTCTGTCTTCTGAGTGCTGGGATTAAAGGTGTGTGCTACCACTGCCTGGCCTCTATGGCTAACTCGTGTGGCTAGCCCCGCACTCTGATCTTCAGAAAAGCTTTAAGCACTAAAGCACAAACAAATATCACCACATTACAGTTCCCCCAATATGTAAAGCATGCACCCTCAAGGATTTAGGCTTAGTTGTCTGGAAAGGTCTTTGCCCATGGACTCCTCCTTCACTAAAGACTTAACTCTGCTCAATATTATCTGATCATAGAAGCCTTTTCTGGTCCCTTTAAGATATTGGCCCTCTCCACACCATCTTCTTTCTCTGCTTTAGTTTTCTTTATACAATTTATTACCACTTGGCCTCATATATTTGTTGACTGGGACTATTCCTTCTAGTAATTATCTCAGAGGACTGGGAGTTTGACTTATTCATTCTTGTACCCCTAGCACCTTGGACTATATTTACTAGAAATTCAGAAAAGATTAATACATGAAATGAGATCTTGGTAACCTTTGAAAGGGTAGTGCACTGGCTGGTTTTGTGTGTCAACTCGACACAAGCTAGAGTCATCAGAGAGGAAGGAGCCTCAGTGGAGGAAGTGCCTTGATGAGATCCAGCTATGAGGCATTTTCTCATTTAGTGATCGTAGAAGGATGACCCAGCCCATGGTGGGTGGCGTCATTTCAGGGCAGGTGGTCCTGGGTTCTATAGGAAGGTGAACTGGGCAAGCCATGGGGAGCAAGCCAGGAAGCAGCACTCCTCCATGGCCTCTGCATCAGCTGCCTCCAAAGTCCAGTCCTGTTTGAGCTCCTATCCTGCCTTCCTTCAGTGTGAGCAGCAATGCTGAAGTGTAAGCCAAATAAACTCTTTCCTCCCCAACTTGCTTTTAGGTCATGGTGTCTCATTCAAGCAGTAAAGACCCTAACTAAGACAAGTAGCCATGACAGAGTAGCTATTATGGCTTCCATGGGTGTTCCTTACAGGCTTATGTGTTTGAACACTTGCTTTCAAGATGGTGGCATTGTTAGGATATTGTAGAGCTTTAGGGCATGGGACTTAGCTTTCAGGCTTAAGGCTGTGGGAGCAAAAGTTGAGTTATTGGTTGACCCTGCTTCTATCCCAAGCCCAGTACTTCCTGACTGTGTAATGTGAGGATGGTGTTCTGCAAGATAATCCCAGCTTCCCTGCGTCCTCCACTACAATGTACTCTGTCCCCTTTACCCGTTATACAAATAAATCCTCCTGCTGTAAGCTGTTTCTGTCAAATCAAGTATCATGTCACAGCAGTGAGAAAAGTAATGCACACAGAATATGGGCTCCAGAGGTGGGGCCGTTGTGATGGGAAACCTGGCTGCGCAGTTCGTAGGACTTTGGAAGTGATGTGGAAAAGTAATATGAAAAGGTTTGGAGCTGTAGGCTAGCACAACATTAGAATGCTGTAAAGAGAGCCTCATGGGATATTCTGGCAGGAGTGTGGAAGACCAGATGTTGAGATAAAGGAATATTCCCTCATCTGAGAGACAAGGAATATTTGCTCATGAGTTTCAAATGGCAGCAAGGATTTTTTTTCAGGAATTAAACTAGAGGACATTTGTGTTATAGTCTGACAAAGAATCTATGTTCTTCCTGTGTCCTGAAAGTCAAAATGGGGCTGAATTAAAAAGTAACATACCAATTTGTTTGGTGAAGAAAATTTCTAGCCAGCGCAGCATGCAGACAATGGCAGTTACTGTCCCATGCTTTTAGCCACAGTACAGTGATAGACAGCAGAAAGCAGAAAAGAAACGTTTCAAAAGTGCGTAGTTTGATAAGGAAAGGAACATGAGTTCAGTTGTCGTCAAAGCAACTGCAGAAAGAGCTGGGATAATTAATAAAGATATTAATACAATTAAAGGAAAATCTCACATTCTGTATGAGGCCAGTGGAAATGCTAAGATCTCTTGAAGGCAAGATCTCACTCATCAAAGGCTCCACCTAACTCATCCAAACGGGACCACTTAGGGGCGTGTTTTCTCGGGTTCAGCTATGCAGGTGCTCAGAAGCCCCCGGAGCTATGTTGAAAGGCAGACATCTTGAGCTGGAGGCAGAACTTGGCAACAGCAGCTGCATGGTGCCGGCTTTGCAAGCATGCACAATACACTGGTTATCAGGTTAAAGAGGCTCATACCGAGGTCTAGAAAACCACTGATCTTAGGCATCGTGTAGCAGGGTAGGATTCCTGCATGGAGCTCCCGAGTGGACTCTGCATGGATCCGTGAGGATGAAGCCTAGGATGCAATGAAGATCCCAAGATGTTGTAGGACTGCCCATAGTCCTACATCTGCTGAAGAAAACTGGGCAAGGTAGACTGCCAGGAGCAGAGCTGAACAGGTTGGACTCCCCAAACCCACTGGAACACAGATGACATTGCCACAACCCCGAGGTACTAGACGCGGAGCTGAAAACTACTTCTATCCCTTCTTCCCACAATGCCTAAAACCCCAAGGCTAGCTACCAGTAATCGCAACCGTATTTGCCTTATAAGGCATTGGGTTGCTTGGACCACACAACAGATGAACTTTGTTGACTTGGCTAAAACTACTAGCTTAGCCTTGCTTTGGTCCTATTTTCCCCGGCTATACTTTTGTTCCTCCCATTCGGAAAGGCCATGTTTACTCTGTGCCAGTATATTTTGAAAGTATATTTGTTTTTTGTTTTATAGATGTTCACAGTTAAAAGACTGCCTGATCTTGGGAAACTTCTTTTGGACTTTGGATTTTTCTTAAAAGATGTATTTTTTGCATTTCTGGATTTTTCTTAAAAGATGTATTTATTTGCATTTTATAAGTGAATGTTTGTCTTCATGTATGTATATGAATCACATGTGTGCTGTGCTCATGTGAGGCCAGAAAGGGGCATCGAATCTCTTGGAACTATAATTACAGTTTTGAGTTGTCTTGTGACACTGGAGACCAAACTTGGATCCTCAGCAAGATCAGCAAGTGCTCTTAACCCCTGAGCCATGTCTCCAGCCCCAAGATTTTGAACTTTTTGATCAGTGTTGGAACTCTTAGAACTTCAGGGGCTTTTGCAGTAGTAAAATGCATCTTGCATTATGAAATGGCCATGAGCCTCTGGGGCCAGGGCGGAATGCTGTGGTTTGAATGTGAAATGAACTTCCAGACCTGTATATTTAAGCACTAGGTGCTCAGCGGATGGCGTCTCTAAAGAGGTTGTGCAGCCTTTTGGACACGGAGCCTACATAACAGATGTAGGGCCTTATGGTTAGGACTTAAGGGCTAGAGTCCGGCACACTTCTAGCCTGAGCCCTCTGCTTCCTGACCCTCAGAGAGGTGAGGGAACTATACCACAAGATCTGGCAAACCCAGACCAGAGTGAGCCCAGCCACCTTGCCTTCCCACCATTATGGACTGGACCCCTTTATACCATGAGCCAAAATAAGTCCTTTTCCCCTTATGTTTCTATCACATATTTTTCCAGAAGGACAAGATAAGTAATTAAGATGGTGGCTAAGAAGCCAGATGGTCACATTTATCATTTTTAGGCTCATCATAAGATCCTGTCACGTGACAGTTGCTAGGACAGAGGACTAATGGTTCCCCGCTAAATGTAGCGCCATCAACATTGCTACATGCTTTGAGAAGAATTCAAAGGCTGTTTTAACTAAAAACACAATCATCTACTTCTCTCCTTGCTCCCACAAAACCTGGAATCCCAAAGAGTAGTTATCAGGAATCATCTTTTCCTTACTAAGGCGTTAGGTTTTCTGAAAAGGCAACAATAAAATGGTCTTTGTTGACTTGATTATCCAACCAGAGGAAGATGTGGCATGTGAGCCTTAGGGACTGGAAAAATCAGAGACTGAAACATGTCTGGCACAAGGGGGCAGGAGAGAGCACTGATACTCTAGGGTCTAGAAGGCTGTAACATCTTGAACTGGGGAAGCGCCTCTCTCTTAAGCAGGGTTGGGTAGTCATAGGTAGAGAAGCTCCCTATATGAGATCAGATTTTGATTCCTAGTTCCTTTATCATAGCTTCTAAGGCTGTCCTTACTTTGTTTAGGTAATTTTGAGCAATGTACTTAATCTCTCTGCACTTTTCATCTGTGAAATGGGAATTAAGGGACCTACCTTGAAGGACTATTGGGAGGACTGGATAGGTAGCCCCGTAGACAGATACTTGCCTAACTTGTGCAAAGTCCTAGACTCCCCAGTGCCACACAAAACCAGATTTGTTGATGCATGTCTGTGACCCCAGCACTTGGGAAATAGAGGCAGGATAATCAGAAGTTCAAGGTCATTCTTGACTACATAAAAAGTTTGAGGCCAGCCTGGGATACATGAGACCATGTTATGTTTTGTTTTATTATTCTGAGGAATTAATGAAACCCATGTTTCTCATTAGTATCGTACCAAACACATGGTACTCACTTAATAAACAAATTCAATTCTAATAGTTATGATGGAGGTGTCTGCTGCCCTTTAAGACTCATTGAAGCTGATCTGCCTTCATCTCCTTGGAGATTTCTATTTTTGTTTGTTTGATTTTTTTTGTTTTGTTTTTATGAGATAGGGTTTCTCTTTGTAATCCTGGGCTGTGCTGGAACTCACTCTATAGACCAGGTTGGCCTAGAACTCATAGATCTGCCTGCCTCTGCCTCCCAGTGCTGGGATTAAAGGCATGTGCCACTACTGCCTGGCCCTGGGAGGATTTCTCGAGGGACCACTTCTGTGAGTGCAGGGTTTCTGTCCTGACTGCTGTCTGTTGGTGCCCCTCTTTCGATCCTTGTGTTTGTTTGTGTTGCACACTTGTCGTTTCCCAGTTATGCTGTTAATTCCTGGAGGGAAGCTTGGTATCTGGTTCACTTCCCTCTTTCTGAATTTGCTCTGTATCTTGTCCATGGTAGATCTCCCATAATCACAAATCTCCGTGGATGAATACCTGAAAACACATGTCCAATTGCTTTGCAATCCAGTAACGTTCCTTAGAGGTTTATCAAAATGGCCCAACTGCTACTGCGCCAAGTTAAAGGGACGGTAAAGTAGCCAGCGTGTTGGTGTGAGAGTTTCTTGCGCGTTTGGATGGGATCTCCAGCAATGCCTAGCAGAAGTGAGTAAGCAGCAAATGCCCCTTGAGAAGCAGTTTGACTGGCCCAGCTAGACAAAGGGCCAAATTCTAGATCATAGATTTCAGCTCGAGTGACTAATGGTGATGATTCATAGAAAGGGAAGAACCAAACCTGATTTCATAATTATTGGAGCAAGGAAGGGGTCAGAGCAAACGGTGTGGAATTGACATTTGTGTAGAACAACGTTAGTCTTTCCAAATGACTCAACCTTAATAGTTATATCTTTGATCATCTGAGTAACATATTCAGGTAAGAAAGAAATTGTCACTGACATGATATGAAGGAGAGAGTAACATGGACTTTTCCTCATTTTCCCTGTTCTAAATTACTAACTTCACATCTGTCAGCAGACATTCCTATATAGTGAAGTGTCATTTTAGAAGCCCAGCTAGTGCCAGGCATGACTTGTACCTGGAGAGGTACCAGACGGACCCCAGGGAGAATGAGGAGACGGCTGTGGTGTCCTTGGCCAGCATACATGCTTCTGCCAACTCCCACTGCCCTCTCTCCCCCTGGCCTATTGTTAACCTCTTGTTAACCCTGAAATCTCCTCCAAGATGTCACCTTCTCTGTCAAGACATCCCCGAGAGCCCACATTAACATGATAGCCCCCATCCTGCTGCTCTGAGCTCATCTTACTTGTCTCCACCATGCCCTGAACTTTTTGGACAACCTGAGGGGTTCAGGGTGGGTGGGGAGGATTGTTTCATTTCGATTTACTTTTAATCCTTAGTGATGATCACAATTTTCATATTGGTATTTAAACAGAAGAAAAAGTTGAAAAATAAAAAGAAAGGAGATAAGAAGAATGGTTCAGGAAGGCAGGAAAAAGTGCTGCGCTTTCAGAAAGTGTTTTCCCCAGGAGGCCTGACTCTCAATAGCTGTTCTAGCTCTGTCTAATCTGGGAGGAGGGGTGCGCATCCCTGTGTGTGTAGAGATAAGGGGGTAGGTTGAGAGTTCTCAGTTATCAACCCAAGGGCTTTATTGGTAGTGCAAGTGAGTTGGGTTGTCAGGGTCTTCTCTCCCTCAGAGGTTCTGAAGGCTTCTTCAGGTATTACTCACTTAACCCCAGTCCAGTGAATGGTCTTTGGGCCTTCACCAAGACCAGAGCATCACACTGTATATTGCTTACAAGTTGAGGTTACTTGTAAAATTTCATCCTTGGTCACAGGGCTGAAGTCTTTACCAGGTTGTAATTCCTAGAGATTCGATAATGGTGTTGGAGAAAACAGTGGGACGGATGCGTTGAGTATGGGGCGAGGACGCTGGTATGGGGTTTCAGTGGAATGCAGTTAATATAGTCTGTCATCTGTGACTCTCACACTCTCTTTGTTTCCTCCTCAGGGACTCACTCCCTGAGATATTTTCGTCTGGCTGTTTCGCACCCTGGCCCTGGAGTCCCTGAATTTATCTCTGTTGGGTACGTGGACTCACACCCTATCACTACATACGACAGTGTCACCCAGCAGAAGGAGCCGAGGGCTCCATGGATGGCGGAGAACCTGGCACCTGGTCACTGGGAGAGGTACACTCAGCTGCTGAGGAGCTGGCAGCAGACGTTCAAGGAGGAGCTGAGGGGCCTACAGAGGCACTACAACCACTCAGGTGTGTGCAAGAGACGAGCACCCTCCCTCACTGACTACTTCCCAGGAGAAAGGCCCTGGGCTGCCTCAGGCCAATGTGACCAGTTGCTCACACCCTCTGTAGTCTCTGGTAAAACCCAGAAAATCAGGTGGCTGGGTTTCAGTGGCCACCATCTCCCTGTGGCTCTTCCACGCTATCCTTCTATGAAAATCCTTTATCCCTTGTCCCCATATTCGTATCCCATTGGCATCCAACAATTTTCTCTCTTCTCATTCTAAATTTGCCCATCTTGGGTCTTATTTTCTGATGGTTGGGCTTCCTGATTTGCTTGTTTCTGCACATAAACGTACTATATGAATTGTCCCAGAGATATTTCTGGCTCCTGCGTGTATCTCTTGCTCCTACACTGCACTCAGAATAGCTGAGAGATTTATCAATGAATCATTCAAAAGATAGGCTAATTCCCCAAGGCAGGCATCATCGTGACCCTCTGACATGCAGTAAGTACCCCATCAATGTCTATTAGTATGTAGGTCTGCAAAACAGGAACCTTCTGAAACCCAAATATACAGGCCTGTGTGGTGGTGTCTTCCGGAGCAAAGAGTGCTTTCGACCATGTTCCAGTTGCATCATCCGAGAAGCCCACCGTCTCTGCTTTCACCTGTGATTCCATAGCTTGTGTGTGTTTCAGGGCTTCACACTTACCAGAGAATGATTGGCTGTGAGTTGCTGGAAGATGGCAGCACCACAGGGTTTCTCCAATATGCATATGACGGACAAGATTTCATCGTCTTCAATAAAGACGCCCTCTCCTGGGTGGCTGTAGATAATGTAGCTCAAATCACCAAGCGGACATGGGAGGCCAACCTGCATGAGTTGCAATACCATAAGAACTGGCTGGAAAAGGAATGCATTGCCTGGCTCAAGAGGTTCTTGGAGTATGGAAAAGATACCCTAGAAAGAACAGGTAAAGAGGAGAGAGAACCTTGCTCTCACATCTGTAGAAAAACTGGCTTTGTGTCTAACTTCCTCTTCTGCAGGTGCTATTCACCCTGTGATGAAATCCATCTCTTGGTTGGACTGTTCTGACCTATAAACCCCTAAGAGAATTCTCATTAGTTGGTATTTTTAGCAGCATCTTGACAAGCCTTAGCAGTTCCACTTGTCTTGACAGAATGTAGTGCCTCCAAGGGCACCTCTATCAAAAAAAAGTCCTCCGTCTCCTGTCAGGGAGAGGATGGGAAAACTTTTGAGACTGGGACAGTTGTTACAAAGTATTTAAGAAGCAGGGTTCACTGGGTGGGAGTGAAAGGCTGGCCTGTGAGGACAGGCTTAGGAAGACTGGCTTTTTCTTACCAGGGGATTAACAGGACGATTCTTGTGGGTACACAGCTCTTCTGCCATAAATACACGAGCCTTTTGGTCAACTTCAAAAAAATGCAGAATGTTTCATGTTCAATGGGATGATTCAATTGTTTCAGAAAATCCCTGAACACTGTTGACCTTTCCCGGCAGAGTAATGTCTAGCCCAAAGGACTTTGCAGAGCTGGGACAAGCCTGGGGTGGAGAGGAGGGGTCTGGACCTCAGTTGTGAGCGTGTGCTGGGTGTCTAAATGCAGGCTTTGAGGGCAAATGATTAGAGTCTCATGGTGGCTTTCCTTCCTACTTGCAGAATAACTATCATAGCTATGCTCATTGGTTGCAGTTAACAAATCTGCTTCTAACAGACTCGAGCAGATCCTATTCAAAAACAAGAATCAGAATAGCATGGAGACCTAAGAAACCAAAACCATATTTGAAAGCTTTTCTCCATGGGAGGGGTCAGGGCAGGGGATGAAGGGACCAGCACAAATGTCATATCTTCATGGCTTCTCCATTCTGCAATACAAGCTACTGTCTCTGAGTACTTATTATATAAATAAGTAAATCTCAAGAGAACTGTGACTGGCCTGAGTTGGATCATTTGTGGCCTCTTTAACTAATCACTGTGACCACCAGGAAAACTTCAGAGATTTGCACTGGGCAACAAAGTTCTGGCAATTAATAAGGGCACAGCCAAGATGGCCTAATTGAGGAGATTCAACCAAGAATCCTTCACAAGGGGTCTAGTGGGGATCCCAGCAAGGGGTGGTGAAGATTCTGGAGAGGTGCAGTATGGGAACACCATTGCCCCAGTATGATCTGAAGGCAGGAAGAGATTTCGCTAGCAGAGCCCAGCAAGAGTTGGTGTGTGGAAAGGGGATCCTCACGGCGAGAGGCGTGGTAAGATCAGGACTTCCTCAGCTGCTGCTCTCTGCCTGAGGCAGTCCAGCTGGGAACTAGGGGCAGAACAGTTCCAGAGAAAGTGTGAAGGCCTAGGCAGACCACAGAGGGTCAGAGGGGACATCTGGGAGCCACAAAGAGACCCTGGCTGTTGCACGCTGTTTGAGTGATGGCTGAAGAGGAATTAAGATGAACGCTCCATCTGAGCCCATGTTATAGAGGGTGGCAGTTATGTCCCAAAACACTGTTATTTGGCAGGAACAAGTGAAGCTTCTAGAGGGTAGGCCAGCAAAGTCACAGTTTTGAGTGAAATAGGGCAATAGTAACTACTTTAAAGAAGCTAGTGAGAATAACGTGGATGAAAACACGAGCTAAGCTTTTGACTCTGTGCACATATTAAATATCACTGTCGCCTGACTGAAAATGTCTGATAGCCTAGATCTGGTTAAAATCTGTGGCCAGTCTTGGCCACCCTTAACCACTAAGATATTTTAGGCTAAGTCTCATCAAATAGGAAAAGGGGAAATAGTTTACTTTCCGATGTGGGGATGTCTGCCACATTGCTGTGTAGGATTTTCTCATCACTGTAACAGAATGCTTGGAACAAATAACTTAAAAGTAGGAAAGATTTTTTTTTAAAAAAAATTTATTTAACTTTATTTCATGTGCATTGGTATAACGATGCCAGATTCTCTGGAACTGGAGTTACAGACAGCTGCAAGCTGCCATGTGGGTGCTGGGAATTGAACCTGGGTCCTCTGGAGAAGCAGTCAGTGCTCTTAACCACTGAGCCATCTCACCAGCCCCAGGAAAGATTTTTTAAAAAAAAAAAAGTAGGAAAGATTGTTCACAATTTCAGAGGTTTGGGTCCATCCTGATGGGAAGGGTGTGGCAAAGCAGTTTACATCACAGTGGACAGGGAGCAGAAGGAGGAAGAAAAGCCAAGGCAAGATACAGCTCTAGTGCAAATTCTAAGTGGTCTTAATAATAAAACCCGGAGTCAGATATGGGGGAGGGGGTGTGAAAGCTGAAAGATCAGAGAAGCAGAGCAACCAGCCAATCCTCAGACCGAATGGAGTATCTTATCTCTCTAAGTCTTCAGACTGAATGCTCAGAGCTCCTGGCTCCTCCCACCTTATAATCCTCTTTCTGCCCAGTCTGTCACTCCTGTCTCCACCTCCCTAGTGCTGGGATCACCTTTGTGTGAGCTCTGTTTCTCTTTTAGACTGATTCAATCTTGTATAGCCCAAATGGCCTTGAACTCACAGTGTCTTGCCTCCTGAGTGCTGCGATTAAAGGTGTGTGCCACCACTGTCTGGCCTCTATGGCTAACTAGTGTGGCTAGCCCCGCACTCTGATCTCCAGGCAAGCTTTATTTGTTACAGCATAAAATATCACCACATATAGCCTCAGGGATTCCCCATGGGGACCTACTTCCTTTAGCTAAACCCCGCCTCTTAGCATTTCCAGAATCTGGCAAAATAACACCAACGTCTAGAAAGCGTGGATTTGACACATGAGCCTGTGAGGGACATTTTATGTTCAAAGCACACCAGCAGCTTTTGTTGCAAGTCTCCTGGCCTGCTGCTTGTCCTTGCATCCCTGGGCAAATAGTAGGAAAACACAGAGTCGCTAACAATTGAGGTTTAGAGGTCACTAGTTAATTTTGTTGGTTCTGCTTAGCTCAAAAACTCTGCATCGACTAAGAGGAACCTGGGTTGTGTGGGAAGAATGTGGAAAGTTTGACTTAAGTGTATGTGGTTCCCATTCCCTAACTCGAGTCACAGAGGTATCTCAGCCTTTGGTAAGAACCCATGTCTTGGGAGGTAGATTCATTCCTTGCAGGCATATTAAAATAAATAAACAAGCAAATAAAATTAATTAATTAAATTCTCTTGGCAGTATTTCATTTTGCATGTTGGAAAGTCTTTTCCTACAACTAAACCCCATGCCTCAGGTAAAAGACAAGGGAGGTAGGTCTGAGATGACAGCTCTTACCTATAGCCATGATGTCAGACAATAAGGTGGAGATGAGGAGGCAAGTCTCACAGATGGGTAGAAAGGTCCTCCGGACAGCGTGCTTGGTTTTGATATGGCTCCATGACCAGGTTGAGCTGGAAATGTTAAGACAACACCATATGGAAAATGAATGAATAAAGTCATGAAGAAGCAAGCTCACCAATGGATAACCCTGGGCTGGGCACGGTGGTACATACCTGTAATACTAACATTCAGAAGGCTGAGGTAGGAAGATTATGAGTTCAATCATCTTTGGGCATAGAGATGATGTCCCCTCCATCTCTCCCTCTCTCATCATTGTTAAAGCCCTTCTGTGATATTAACTTCTGTAGCTTCTCTGAGGGCACATGAGCTATGACATGTGCTTGTATCGGATTGCGTCTATCAGAGTACCAATCTGATAGCACGGTGCAGAGTTCAGAGCCCCATGGACCTGAGTTAGTTGTGTGTTTTTATTGTCACCAAACACAGATCAGGGATCTGTTGCATTCTACTCTCCAATCTCTTGGTGAATTACTTATCAAGACAAGACAATCACAACAAGACATGTTGTGACTTACTTTTCCTTGTCACACAAGGGTATTTCTAAGGTGCACAGTTGACAACTCCGATACTTTCTCCAATCACTTGAAGCTATGTGCCCTTTCTCCCTTCAGGGACAAAATGAGGTTCACTTCCATGTGTTCCCTAGCCTACTCCATAGAAGGAAGACTACAAAATACAAATTTGCTGTTGATAAATCAGGGTTCTGGTTCATTCTCAGTTTGAGATATTTCTTGCTACAAAGAAAATTACCGGGGGAACGTGTTTGAATACTGTATGTTCAGTACCCAAGAGCCCCCACCTCACTTTCCTGTGGCTGCTTCTCTCTAGAACCTCCAGTGGTAAGAACAAGTCGAAAGGAAACGTTTCCGGGGATTACAACTCTCTTCTGCAGAGCTCATGGCTTCTACCCACCAGAAATTTTCATGACGTGGATGAAAAATGGGGAAGAAATTGCCCAAGAAGTGGATCATGGAGACGTGCTTCCCAGTGGGGATGGAACCTATCAAACGTGGGTGTCGGTTGATCTGAATCCTCAGAGCAAAGATGTTTATTCTTGTCATGTGGAGCACTGTAACCTCCAAATGGTTTTTGAGGCTCCTCAGGGTAAGTGTGGGGGCGATGGCTGTCTGGGGAGTAAGCCTGAGGAAAGAGATAAGAAGCTGTGACGCCTGCCAGGAAGGGAGAATGGGTCACTGCCTCACCAGGTGGGCGGAACAATAGCAACAGCTATTTCTTTTAATGACTATTAAAGTTTTTATTTTTATTCTCTCTCTCTCTCTCTCTCTCTCTCTCTCTCTCTCTCTCTCTCTCTCTCTCTCTCTCTCTCTCTGTCTCGGGAGTCAGAGGCAGGTGAATCTCTGAGTTCAAGCCCAGCCTGGTCTATAGAGAGAGTTCCAGCACAGCCAGGACTACACGTAGAAAGCCTGACTTGGGACTAAATAAGTAAATAAATAGAAGATAGCATAGGCACATAGTCCACTTGTCACCAGATGATGAGGGTGGAGCTTCCTGGTGATCACAGTGACGCAGTTAACACAGATGGGAGAAACAACTTGGAGGTTTTTCTCATTTGGTTACAGAATCAGAAAGCGTTTTAGTAGTGAGCATGGCATCTGGGACCATAATCTTCACCATTGTCCTGGCTGGAGTTGGCATTCTGATCTGGAGAAGAAGGTCTCAAGGTGAGAGGTGTGAAGGGCTCTAGGGGGCTGATTGCGGTCCCCTTGCTGCAGCTCCCAAGACTTTTGTTTACTGTGTCTGCCATGCTGGTTCCATTTAGAAGCTGCTCAACCCTCATGTTGAGATCACCGGAGGGCCTGGGACAATTTCCCCCTCTATGGAGAAAATATCTGTTAATTGTCCCACTTTTCACAACCATTCTTCTATCTGAATTATATAAGAAAGTCCTCCTCCTTCAAAATTCACCTCTCAGACATGAACTGCTTACAAGAGGATGCCTTTGGAAAATAGGGCTTGAGATAAGGAACGGGGAAGGAGAAGCAGGAGACACGCTTTCAATGGCACAGATGACAAGCCCATTCCTCAGACAGGCACTACTGTCTGCTGTGCTTTAAGCTCCAATCTGGCTCGTGGGAAAGAGCAACGGAAAAGACAGGATGGCCCCAGTTGCAGAGCTGATGGCATAGTCTTGAAAGGTCATTTTCTATGTCTGATTTACTAGTTACTCAAGCTGATCACAGCAAGTATCAGTGGCACCTGGAGAAGGCTCAGAAGTCGGGGGTGGGGGCAGGAGCTTGCCTTTTCTTGACAGCCATGGACTTGAGCCCAATCCAAGGGATACTGTACTTGTGTGGTACTAGGTACTTGTAGGACCAATCCATTTGTTGTTGGTTGGTTCTTACTCTTTGTTCTTTTGGCCCTTTGAGGGGACCACCACCCAGCTCTCAAATAAATCACACGGAGAGGCTTACTTTTTCTTATGAATGCCTGGCCTTAGCTTGGCTTGTTTCTAGACAGCTCTTCTAAGCTTATCCAGTCTACCTTTTGCCTGTGGGCTTTTACCTTTGTCTATTTCTTTCTTTACTTCTTTCTCCATGACTTGCTGGGTAGCTGGGTAGCTGGCCCCTGGAGTCTTCCTCTCCTCCTCTTTCTCATGTCTTGATCTTTTCCTCCCAAATTTCTCCTTCTATTTATTCTCTCTGCCTGTCAGCCCCGCCTACCCTTTCTCCTGCCTAACTATGGGTTGTTCAGCTCTTTATTAGACCAATCAGGTCTTTTAGACAGACAAAGTAACACAGCTTCACAGAGCTGAACCAATACAACATAAAGAAAGCAACACATCTTTGCGTCATTAAACAAATGTTCCACAGCATAAACAAATGTAACACACCTTAAAATAATATTCTACAGCATCTATTCGCTAGAAAACCAGCAAAGATAACTGGTGGATGAGTAATGTTTAGTTATAAATAGAGTACAATCTGAATCCTAAACCAATTTGTACATTCATCTCCAGAAGAAAGCTCCTGCTTTTTTATCTTCTGGAGTTTGTAAATTGTGAGTTAAAATTTGTCAAGTTCCGAGAGAATCTTGAGAAAGGCTAGAACTGTCAGTGGCTGCTTCTAGGTTTTGCAGAATATTGTGTAAGTTTTGAGCTGTGAGGAAAAACACATGTAACTGATTAAAAACCTCTCTTCCTTTCAGAGCAAATAGAAGGCAACTACCATCCCACACCAGTCAATGTGTGCAGTTCTCCCTCCTAGGAGCCAGGATCTCTGCTCTCAGGCCCCAACCCGTCTGTTGTCGGAAGCCTCGGCCATACTCCTGACACAGCGGGGAATTTAGGGAATTGAGCGCTTGTGACAACAAGGCAGGAGCTACCAATTTTTCTTTGTTCTTGGGCTCCTGAAGAGCTGTCACCTTTCAGGCTCTTTATGGACTGACTCCTTTATCACCGTTGACTTTGAATACACTCTGTCTCACAACCCAATACTTCCCAGCATCCTATTTCTCCATGATGATTTACAAGTAGATTACAGAGTCTCAGAGATGCAAGGAACTTCCTCACTGTAGCAGGAGACGTCTTCCTATAATGCCACAGACTTGAGCATCCAGCCTCCACTTGACACCGTGTGAGGATCCCCCATTCCACCAAAAGACAGCCTTTCTTGTTCATCTTCTCACAAGAATGTTTGCCATGTACGAACCTTGACTATTATGGCTTTGACTGTGAATCTAGGGTTGGACCAACACATGAGAACATCCAGCAAGTTTCTAAACAGCCTGAGAATGGACTAGTCATTAAACACATATCATGGCCCAAGAGGAAACAGAAGCACAAAGTGGTTCTGCCAGAGAGCTTGAAATATTGGAAATGTGTCTAACTAGAGCTATGGCAATGACTTCACTTTTTATTGCTTCTGTGAGAATATAAAGCTGAATGTGATGGGACTCCTATAAGCTCAGTACTAGGAAACTGAGGCAGATGGATTTTAAGTTTGGGGCTAGCTTAAGCTACACAGTGAAACTATCTAAAACAAGCCAAAACAAAACCAAAAATCCTTAACAGAACAAAACCAGTAATTACCAGACATATTATCTCCTCCAGTAGAACTTCAGAGAACTCCAGTCACTTGTAATATTTGAATGTGAAAATAATGGAATTTGGTTGGGGATGGCTCAGTGGATAAAGATGCCTGCCACCTAGCCTGAGGCCCTGAAATCAGTGGTCAGGACTCACAAGCTGAAGGAGAGAGAACTGACTCCTGAAAGAAAGTTGTCCTCTGACCTCTGCATGAGTGCCGTGACACAAAATATGCCAAATAAATAAATGTAAAAAAAATCTTATAAATATGATGGTATATTTATGTCTCAAAAAGAGTCCTCCCTGTTGTGTCGTTCCCGTCCCGTCCCATTGTCCCCTTCCCCCCCCCCGCCCACCCCAGCCCTTCCCTTTCACGCTTTGGTGTTAGAGACTGAATTAGAACAGAAAAGACAGAAATTAGAATTGAACTTTTGGGGGCTGAGGGTGTAACCCAGTGGTAGAGAGAGCTTGCTTAGCATGTGTGAGGCCCTGGGGTCAATCTTCAGCACTGCAAACACACACACACACACACACACACACACACACACACCAACAAAAACTAAAACTTTAGATTTTTTTTGTAAATGGTTTAAAATTGTATTGTTTCTTAATACTCTTAGACTTGTGATTTAATTAATTCCTGTTTACTGATTACAAATGTTCAGGTCTACCAACAAGGTGGCACCCTAGTCTAAGTGTGACAGAGAACTTCACTCCTTCAGTCATGCTTAGGCTCTGAGTTGTCTTTGCTGAGTATTTTAGATCAAGAGCGCTGCATGAAGAACCTGTTTGACTGGTTTTGTTTTAGACTCCACTACGTTTATTATCTGTTTTCTTTTTTAGCGCGTACAGACCAAGATTTGTACAGAAAAATGGTAAACGGAGCAGGTAAGAAGGGAAGCAGTCTGAAGGAGTGGTGTGGGGGCTGGGCACGTTGCTCAGTTGCTAGGCTGCTGGGCTAACATTCAGAAGGTTCAGTTCCTGGGCCAGCATAAAACTGGGCGTGACAACACATGCGTGTAACTCCATGCATGTAACACATGCATGTAACACATGCGTGGGAGATGGAGGCTGAAGGATCACGGGTTCAAAGTTCCTCAGCTACATAGGGAATTCGAGAGCAAACTGAGATACATGTGATCCTGTCAAAATAATAACAACAAAATAAAAGCAGTATGATGACAGGTTTCTCGATGCCCTTCTTAACCTCTTGTTCCAACAATTTCCATGTTCCGACCTCTCCCTTATCTCTGAGGAACTGCCGCCTTTTTCCTCTTCTCGCTGTTTTTGGATGGAGAGAAGAGTGGTTTTGCTTTGTGTCATCAGGTCCCTTAGCTGGCCATTTTTCTGGCAGGGTTCCATGAGGTCATCATATTCTGATCCCCCCAGTCTGAGGTTTTGTCCTCATCTGTGCAGGTCAAGTGTACCCATGAGGGAATCAGATGGATGCATAAGGACTGTCAAATGCCAGTGCGCTCGCTTGCTGCCAGGAATGGAACGCCAAATGGGTCAGGGACTAGTGTCCACAGGGCAGCTCATCATCTAGCAGGAGGGTTCCCGTGAGAACAAGAACATCACAGAGAGGGGTCTGCTGACCCCAGACATGCCAGCCCAGGGACATATTCTTTTATCTCCTATTTTTTCATGGCAGTATATTAATTCACAGAATGTTCTTTTGGGAGGAGTGTGTCTCAAGCCACAAACAGTGGACAGCAAAGCCAGGAAGAATCTTTGGATGTCTGTCTCCAAAATCTGAGTTTCCCCTACTCACTTGGCAGCCTTGCCATCCTTAGACAATGACTTCCGTAGGCCCTTCCAAGGCGCCTCTCTTCAGAAGCTTGCCCACATTTAACCTTAACCTCTGTGTAAGTCTCTGCATCTCCCTCTTCACTTTGGGCTCCCTTTCTTTGCAGTCCTTCTAGCTTGTAATGACCCCCAAACCCATAGGCTATGTAACAGATCCCCAAACCTAGCTGCTTAAAGCAGCAATCATTTCAGGATCTTTCATGGCTTCTGTAGGTCAGGGATTGGGTAGGACTTGGGTAGGCAATGCTGGCTTCTATCCTTTCGTGGAACTGTAGACAATCGGAGGCTGGAAGCAAAACAGTGAAGAACTAGAGAAGCTGTGAGCACAACATAGGGTGTCTGCCTTCAAGCCAACCCAGGCGTCACCCCCTTCGGGGCGTAATGATGACTCTACGCTGGCTCTCTGTGTGGGTTAGTGTGAGCTTCCTCACAACATGGTGGCCTTGGAGCCATCAGATTCTGTAGGTGGTAGTGAGCTCCCCTCAGCTGGGATATTTTGCCATATTCTTTAGTTGGCCAGGAAAGTCACTAAAGCCTGCTCAGTTTCAAGGAGAAGAGGCGTAGATCCTGACACTCAGTAGGAAGATTGTCAAAGCAACATTATGAAGAGCATATGTAGATAGGAGTCACTGTGTATCTGTCTAACAGGCTTTGCTTAGGAAGCCTGAGGTTTCTGGTGTTTCCATCTTTGCCTCTCAGCATGAAGGTCAAGTTCTACTGGAGGGGAAATGGTGATGCCCGACAGTGGGTTAAATGAGCTGGGACCCTAGGGTTCCTAGGTGCCCTGGGTATAAGGTTTCCAGAAAGAGTGTAGGTGCCCTGTATCAAGGGAACATCTTGAGGCTTTCGTTGTGGCCTCCTTTGTCAAGTTCCCCTCTTCTTCCCACAGCTGGCAGTACTGAGGGAAAATGCTACACATATATAGGTAGCTTCTCATGTAGAAAGAGAAGCTGTCTGTGTATGCCACTAAAAGTTTGTCGTAGATCAAAAGCACAAAATTTTGCCCAGTTTTTCGGTGTCTGTCTTGTGAACCAGTAGAGTCACACTAACCCATATAGGACAGCTGTGGTCAAGACCCTCCAAATGTCTTAGTTAGGTTTATTATTACCATGATGAAAGACCATGACTGAAAGCAACTTGGGGAGGAAAGAATTTGTTTGACTTACACTTCCACATTATAGTTCATCACTGAAGGAAGTCAGGGCAGGAGCTCAAACAGGGAAGGAAGGAACCTGGGGACAGGAGCTGACGCAGAGGCCATGGAGGGGTGCTGCTTACTGGCTTGCTCATCATGACTTGTTCCTTTCTTTCTTCCTTCCTCCCTTCCTTTCTTTTTTGTTTTCTTTTCAAGACAGGATTTCTCTGTGTAGTTCTGGCTGTCCTGGAACTCTCTCTGTAGATCAGGATGGCCTCAAGCTCAAAGGTTTACCTGCCTCTGCCCCTCGCAAGTGTTGGAATTAAAAGTGTATACCACCACGGCTAGGCTATTAGCCTGCTTTCTTATAGGATCAAGGACCAGCACACCATGGACTGGGCCCTCCCCCATCAATCACCAGTTAAGAAAATTTCTTACAGCAGAATTTCATGGAGACATTTTTTCTATTGAGGTTCCTTCCCTTCAGGTGGTTCTAGCTGTGTCCAGTTGACATAAAACTAGCCAGACTAGGTCATGTGGCTTGGCCTGTCCAGCACTGATGGAGGAGAGTTATCTGTCTATGTTACTTTCATTGGTTAATTAATAAAGAAAACTGCCTTGGCCCTTTAAGAGAACAGAAAATTAGGTAGGCGGAGTAGACAGAACAGAATGCTGGGTAGCAGGAGTGGGGAGATGCTTCAGTCGCCATAGTGAGTCTCCATGCTTCTCCTCTCCGAGATGGATGCAGGTTAAGATCTCTCCTGGTAAGCCACACCTCGTGGTGCTACACGGATTACTAAATATGGGTTAAAGGAAGATGTGAGAATTAGCCAATAAGAGGCTAAAACTATGGGCCAGGCAGTGTTTTAAAAGAATACAGTTTCCGTGTAATTATTTTGGGTAAAGCTAGCCGGGTGGCGGGACACAGCCCGCCGCTTCTTTCTACACAGCACAGAGTGAACTTTGACCTCATTTGCCCTTTTGTTGGGAATCTCTGTGCAGGTTACACTTTACACAGCAACTCGCCATACCATTAAAACCAAGCAGACCCAACATGGAAGTAATTGAATTGATTTGGAAGGGAGGAGTGAGGGCAGGAATAAAAAGGTCTGATGTAGGTGGGTCTTCTATCTATCTGTTGTTTCATTGGCTAATTAATAAAGAAAACTGCTTGGCCTGATAGGTCAGAACATAGGGGGTGGAGTAGACAGAACAGAATGCTGGGAAGAAGGGAAGTGAGCCAGCGACCATGGAGCCAGCCGCCAGGTCAGACATGCTGAATCTTCCTGGTAAGCTACCACCTTGTGGTGCTACACACATTAATAGAGATGAGTTAATCAAGATGTGAGAGTTAGCCAATAAGAGGCTAGAGCTAATGGGCCAAGCAGTGTTTAAAAGAATACAATTTGTGTGTTTTTATTTCTGGGGCAAAGCTAGCCATGTGGGAGTCGGGCAGGACGAAAAGCAGGCCTGCCCACCGCTCCTCACTATAAAGGTCAGTCTACCCAACAGGGTAGAAGTAAATGCCCTCCTTAGTTCATCCAGGCAAAACTATTCCAGTCATTTTACATAATCACCATGTTTATCTGTAACGATCTATTTTTAAAATCTTTATATAACATTGCACGATCGGCTTCCATGATGCCTTGTATGTAGTAGAAGCTCAGTAAATACCTCTTGAGTGAGTCAGTACAGTATTTTGATTAGCTAGTCTTCATGTGCATGTGCAAAAGGACAGTGTCATCTTACAGCTGAAGTCAGAGAGGAGAAATAGCCCGAGTTGCTGCAGGCGCCCGGGGGTTAACAGCCCACAGCTTCTTCCGAATTCTTGGTGGAGTTCAGCAAGCTTTAAGTTGTTTAAAAGTTACTTTCATTAGTTTGTATATGAGTGGGGGTGGGGGCAGGGCACGGGCATGCCAGGGTGTACATGTGGAAGGCTGAAGTCCACTTGTAGAAGTTGGTTTGGTCCCTTTACCATCTAGATCAAACTCAGGTTGTTAAGTTTGTTAGCAAGTGCCTTTACTTGGTGAATTGTCTCGCCAACTCAACATTCTTTGTTTAATAAGGTTTAATATCACACACACACACACACACACACACACACACACACACACACACTCCATCTCCAGATTTGTACAGTGTAGTCCAGGCTTGCTCCTCTTACTTCAGCTTTTGGGCTGGTCTTACAGGCCTCACTACTATAGCCATGATTTTATCTAGATTTTGCCCTGCTTGTGAGATTAGATCCCAAAGATTCTACCAACTTCTAACCTCCCCTACTGTAAATGTGTATTAAGGACAGACAGAATTCAGTAACTCAGTGCTTCTTACATGAGACACTATCTTTTCTTCTTTCTTCCCCTTCTTTCCTTCCTTCCTTCCTTCCTTCTTCCTCTCTCTCTCTCTCTCTCTCTCTCTCTCTCTCTCTCTCTCTCTCTCTCTCTCTCTCTCTCTCTCCATGCCCATTAAGGAATAAGGTTTGCACTCTCATTTTCTCTGACACAGGGTCAGGGTCTCATGTATCTCATGTAGCCCAGGCTAGCCTCAAACTCAATAGGAGGCAAAGCTGAACTCCTACTCTTCCTAAGGCACTGTTCTTGAAAGCTGTAGGAGGTACTTGACCAGACTCAGAAAGACAAATATTACATACTTTCTTTCATATGCAAAATCTAGTTACAAACACAAATATAAAGGGCGACTATGAGGGACAGGAAGAGATCTAAAGGGAGGAGGGAAGAGTGGCAACAAGAGAGGGTATAGTCCCACATTTCTCTTGTAAGTAAAATCTAGATTTGTGAGTTACCTGAGATGGAACTGCAAGGGCTCTATTGAACTGTCCGCCCAGGCAGAACATTACATCGTCAATACTCCCTCTCCCTTCCCCTCTACCCCGTGTATTACCGAGGACTGGATTTAGGACCTCAAGCGTGCCAGACAAGCGCTCTGTCCCTGAGCTATACCGCCCAAACAGATCTTTTCAATTCTCATCAATGCCGGTCCGGGAGGAAGTATGGGAAAGGGTTCCTTCGGAGGCTTGGTCCTCCTAGCTTTATTTCTCTCCTCCTTCCTCACACTCAGAGTTAACTGAACCCAGCAGGGGCCTCTGCGTGTGTCCCTTGTGGGGGATGGGTGTGAAAGAATGTTTGGGGCCAGAAGGTTCTGAGTCTTGGCACTGAAGGGCTGAGTGACAGAGTGGCAGCTGGAAGGCTGCGCTGGCCTGGAGCCCCTGGCAGGGAGAGTCTGGGTCTGAGGCAAGTGCGGTGGCAGCAGCCAGACCTCTGAGAAGCAAGGAGGTGTGAGAAGGAGCAAGGAAGGAGGAACACGGTTTCGGAGAGTAGGAGAGCAAGCTTGCTTACAGCAGATATAGTCAAGGAGTGGGGCCTACGGGATGAGAGAATGGGAAAAAAAAAGGGTTTCCCAAGCGGAAATAAGGCACGCAGACCCAAGCCGGATCAGTCTTTGTTCTTTTTCCTTCTTGGGTATCAGGGCGGAAGCAACCGTTACAGGAACTGAGTAAAAGCTCATGGTTGTTTCTTGTTTCTCTTCTTTTCCTCTGAGCAACACGACAGTAGAATAAATAGAGAATTCCAGGAACACTCTGAGAAGAAAAATGTCCTAAGAAGTGTCAATTCTGGGAAATTTTAAGGGGTTGTAATAATAAAACGCAATCATTTGGAGTTGCATCCGCTGCAGAAACACAACCCTCTCCTGTGCTTTAAAATACCTAAGCACACGCTCGGCTCATTACTCACAAGACAGCTATGGATACATAATCTGTGTATTACCCACAACAGGAAGTTGTCAAACCAGGCAGGGCCCCAGAGGCTGAGCACACGGGTTGCCTATCACCCTACTTAAAATGAAAACTAATGGAATTAGTCATTGGTCCCTGTGGACCCCCGAAGGGAAAAAGCAAACTGCTTTAATCCAGTTTGAACCTTTCCAAATGAAACTGAAATCAAACATCAAAGATTTGTGAACTAGCTGTTTAGCTAGGCATGGTCGTGCACACTTAAATTCCATCTCTTGGGAGGCAGAGGCAGGTGGATCTCTGTGAGTTCAAGATCAGCCTGGTTTAGAGAGTGAGTTCCAGAAAGATGGGTTTCTACCAGAAGGAGTTGTTAGCTTTTCTCTGGCACTGTGCGTGTTATAATATTATTAATCCCAAAGACTGGAGGAGAAAGACCACCAACCCACATCATCATGGCCAAAGTAATTAAAGGAAGTAATAAATTAAAGTATGATTTGTTATTCATGTACACAGGCTGTCTCTTCCTAAAAGACAGGTTTTAGGAGATCAGCCTTGGACAAGAGGAAGACAAGGTCTTTTTTTTTTTTCAGTTTTATTGATTTTTATTGAGCTCTACATTTTTCTCCGCTCCCCTCCCTGCCTCCCCCCCCTTCAACTCTCTCCCAAAGTTCCCATGCTCCCAGTTTACTCAGGAGATCGTGTCTTTTTCTACTTCCCTTGTAGATTAGATCCATGTATGTCTCTCTTAGGGTCATCATTGTTGTCTAGGTTCTCAGGGATTGTGATTTGTAGGCTGGTTTTCTTTGCTTTATGTTTAAAACCCACCTCTGAGTGAGTATATGTGATAATTGTCTTTCTGGGTCTGGATAACCTCACTCAAAATGATGTTTTCTAGCTCCATCCATTTGCCTGCAAAATTCAAGGTGTCATTATTTTTTTCTGTTGTGTAGTACTCCATTGTGTAAATGTACCACATTTTCCTTATCCATTTTTCGGTTGAGGGGCATTTAGGTTGTTTCCAGGTTCTGGCTATGACAAACAATGCTGCTATGAACTTAGTTGAGCACATGTCCTTGTGGCACAATTGGGCATTCTTTGGATATGTACCCAAAAGTGGTATTACTGGGTCCCGAGGAAGGCTGTTTCCTAATTTTCTGAAAAATCTCCACACTAACATCCAAAGGGGCTATACCAGCTTGCATTCCTACCAGCAATGCAGAAGTGTTCCCTTTTCCCCACAACCTCTCCAGTATAAGTTGTCATCAGTGTTTTTGATCTTGGCCATTCTTACAGGTGTAAGATGGAATCTCAGGGTTGTTTTGATTTGCATTTCTCTGATGACTAAGGATGCTGAGCATTTCCTTAAGTGTCTTTCAGCCATTTTAGATTCCTCTGTTGAGAGTTCTCTGTTTAGGTCAGTACTCCATTTTTTTTGTATTGGATTATGTGATATTTTGATGACCAATTTCTTGAGTTCTTTGTATATTTTGGAGATCAGACCTCCATCTGATGTGGGGGTTGGTGAAGATCTTTTCCCATTCTGTAGGCTGTCATTTTGTTTTGTTGACCATGTCCTTTGCTTTACAGAAGCTTTTCAATTTCAGGTCCCATTTATTAATTGTTTCTCTCAGTGTCTGTGCTACTGGGATTATATTTAGGAAGTGTTCTCCTGTGCCAATGTGTTCAAGTGTACTTCCCACTTTCTCTTCTATGACATTCAATATGGCTGGCTTTATGTTGAGGTCTTTGATTCGTTTGAACTTGAGCTTTGTGCATGGTGATAGATATGGGTCCATTTTCATTCTTCTACATGTTGATATCCAGTTATGCCGGCACCATTTATTAAACATGCTTTCTTTTTCCCATTTGATATTTTTTTGCTTCTTCGTCAAAAATCAGGTGTTCAAAAGTGTGTGGATTAATATCCGGGTCTTCAATTCAGTTCCATTGGTCCTCCTGTCTGTTTTTATGCCAATACCAGGCTGTTTTCAGTTCTGTAGCTCTATAGTAGAGTTTGAAGTCAAGGATTGTGATGCCTCCAGAAGTTCTTTTATTGTACAGGATTGTTTTGGCTCTCCTGGTTTTTTTGCTTTTCCATATGAAGTTGAGTACCATTCTTTTGGGGTCTGGGAAGAATTTTGCTGGGATTTTGATGGGCATTGCATTGTATCTGTAGATTGCTTTTGGTAGGACTGCCATTTTTACTATGTTAATTCTGCCTACCCAAGAGCATGGGAGATCTTCCCACTTTCTGGTGTCTTCTTCAATTTCTTTCTTCAAAGATTTAAAGTTATTGTCATACAAGTCTTCCACTTGTTTGTTAGAGTTACTCCGAGATATTTTATGCTATTTGTGGCTATTGTGAAGGGTGATGTTTCTCTGATTTCTTTCTCAGCCCATTTATCATCTGTGTATAGGAGGGCTACTGATTTTTTTTTTTGAGTTAATCTTATATCCTGCTACATTACTGAAAGTATTCATGAGTTGTAGAAGTTCCTTGGTAGAATTTTTGGGGTCACTTATGTAAACTATCATACCACCAGCAAATAGTGAGAGTTTGACTTCTTCTTTTTCAGTTTGTATCCCCTTGATCTCCTTTTGTTAGGAAGACAAGGTTTTTATAGCTCAGGGTAGGGAGTTTCCAAATGGGGGATTTGGTAGGCAAAATAGGCAAGGCTACAGAAGCAGAGCATAGCAAGGTGGTCATAACAACAGATAGTCATCACCTTTTTAAAACAAAGGTAGGGCTGCAAGATGGTCAATATAACTTTTTACAAAGATATGGTTGCTGTTTCCTGGAACAGAAAGTACAGAACCATTTGTAGCTAAGGTTACAGATGGGACATAGCCCAATCCTTGAGAAACAGAGATTTAATCACAAATAGGGATGAGCCTAGTTATTCTTTATTATAAGATGGCTTTCAAGCTTAAGGTGGAGGCAGGCTGATTCATTAAAGCCACAAAGTTTGTTTACTCTAAGTTCTTAATATGCCACAATTACTGATGGCCTTCATTAGTTCTCAGCCATTCATAAAATGCAGGTTCCTTGAAGCCTGAGACCCCAGTGTGTGGGACAAGAAAGGTACTCTACACACATGTGTATTGACAATGAGTTGCTGGAAAGCCTACCAGGAGCCAGATAACAAGATGTGGACCAAATCCCGGCTGTCAAGTCAAAGGGGATCAAAGAGTTTATCCTAAGCCAAAATATGAGTGACTATGACCAATAACCAAGGATTCAGGTAGATTTGTTCCCCTCTTGAGGTGGTAGGACAAGTTTCTTATAGTCACACGATGAAAGACTCTCAGAAACCAAGATACTTATCAAATACATTAGAGAGTGCCAAAAAATCTGTAGGTTTCTGCTATCTGATGACATTCTTAGTCCGTGGGTTGATGGAAACTATTGGTCTGCTAAGAATACATTCCGGGGCCAGCAAGATGGCCCAGTGGATAAAGGTACTTCCCACCAAGTCTGCTGTCATGACTTAGAGCCCCAGGACCCATGTGGTAGAAGGAGAAAAACTGATCCTTGAAAGTTGTCCTCTAACCTCCCACACATGCCTGGTGGCCTGTGTGCCCCCAAACATGCACACACATAAACAAACAAACAAATAAAAATAAATAAAAAGTAGCTTGTTTTTGCTTTTCTTTTTTAAGAAAAAGATAGTTCAAAGGCATTATCTGATAATTCGAAAAAGCATTAATTAGATACCTAGAGATGGGGGCAATAGTTGACTATTCAGAGGACTGTGGTGGTTTGAATGAGAAATATACAGAGACCCATGTATTTGATCAGGAGATACCATTGTCTCCTTTTGCTGGTTTTGTTTCTCAACAAGGTCACAGGTTTCTTTGGTTTGAATGTTGTCTGTCTCCTAAAAGCCTTGAATATTTGGAGCATAGTACCCAGGCTGGTGGCCTGCTCTGTGTAGTCCCGGCTGTCCTGGAATTCACTCTATAGACCAGGCAGGCCTCAAACTCACAGAGATCTCCCTGCCTCTGCCTCCTGAGTGCTGGGATTAAAGGTGTACACCACCATGTCTAGCTCCCCACCCCACCCCCTTTTTGTGACATTGCATTTCTTGACAAACTCTCATGTTTCTGTGGTTTGAATGGATGGTACTTTTCTCTTAAAAGGTTCATGTAATAGGAATGTGGTCCCCAGGGTGGCAGTTTCAAGAGATTTAGGTCAAACAGGAGTATGTCCTCAGAAGGGTCTAAGGCATGCCTTGTTGCTGGAGTCCTGGCTACAGTCTCTGTGGCCTCCTGTCTGGCCATATAATTTCTTTCTCCTGCACATGTCCCCATAATGACATCATAAAATCCTTACAGAGGCAGGGCCTATCAGCAGCATGACCTTGAATGTCTAGAACATTTTCCCCCACAGTAGCTTACCAGCCACTTATGGTGGTGCACACTTTGGATCCCAACCCTAAGGAGGCAGAGGCAGGCAGATCTCTGTGGGTTTGAGTTCAGGATGGTCTACATAGCAAGCTATTGAGTTCCAGGCCATCCAGGGCTACATAATGAGACCCTGTACATATACATACATACATACATACATACATACATACATACATACAAACACACACATATACATCTTGCTTTAGGTATTGTATGATAGTGAGACCCTGTGTGTGTGTGTGTGTGTGTGTGTGTGTGTGTATGTAGCTTGCATTAGGCATCGTCTGATAGTAATGACAAATGGATTATGTGTATATGTGTGTATTAGGCACTGTCTGATAGTAATGACAAATGGATTAATATACTCAATAAGTAGCAGAGCATGAACCAAACTCAACTTTTTCTCCCCAGACAGCTGACTGCACCTTTTCCAGAACAAAACCCAGTGGCACTCAAATGATGCTTGACCAAAATAATGAGTTTCTCACCCACTCACAACTATGACCTACAGAGAGGTCTTGGGAACAAAGTAATTCAACTATCTTCTCAGTGCATCGGAAAATTAATAAGTTTCTCTTGCAAATTTGTTATAATTTTTTGCTCAGCCTATGATGACGGGACTTCAGTGCTGAGTAAGGCTTAAAGGGTCAAATGAAGCTCCTGCACATTTCCCAGAAATGTCAGCGAAGCTCTCGGGTAAGAGCCATTGCTTGTCAGTTCTTGGCAGATAGGGCTAATGATGCCTAAAGGGAAAATGAAAGCTTGTCACCTTGCAAAGGAGCTGCCCTGGGGTGGGTCCAGGAATATGTGGGTATGGAGAGCTGAGAACCTGCCAGACATCACCTGGTTCAATTCTCTCATTCAACAGATGAGAAAGTTAAGGCTTGAAGAGAAGAAAATCATTTGCCGAAAGAAAAGTTGAAACCAGTGACAAACTTCATAGCCTGATATAAAATATTTCCAGCATCACCGGTCACTAGGGAAACAGCGGCTATCACTACACACTTATGCAACAAGTAGGAAGACAGCAGTAGCTACCAATACACATCTATAAAAACAGCTAAAGCCAAAAGAAAATTAGATGATAACAAATGCTGGAAAGAATGTGGAGGAATCTGCTCTTGCTCCATCCCTTGATGAGATGCAGAAATGCAGCAAGGTCCAGCCACTCTGTGCAGCTGTGGCTATGCAGTGAGTTCAAGGTCAGTCAGGGCTATGTGAGACCCGTTTCTAGAAACAGTGATCAGGAGTAAAAGTCACTTGCTTGGGAAATATTTACAGCTGTTTCCACTGGTCTGAAATCTCACAGAAGAAAAACCCAGGACAGTTACTACCTGGCTCTTGCTACTCTGTTGCCTTTCATGATTTGAAGATGTCTGCACCCAAGGTGATTGTCCTCTACCCCATAGGTCCCAAAGCTCTCAGTGTTAGGTAGAAGGAAGAAGCTCCAGAGGATCTGAGCTTTAAGTCCTGTTTACTCAGACAGAGGTTGCCTTTGTCCCATCTAGTGGGTCTAGTGGGCTAGTGGGTCTTTCTTTCTTTCTTTCTTTCTTTCTTTCTTTCTTTCTTTCTTCCTTTCTTTCTTCCTTCCTTTCTTTTTTTTTTTTGAGACAGGGTTTCTCTGTGTAGCTTTGGAGTCTGTCCTGGAACTCTCTCTGTAGACCAGGCTGCCCTTAAGCTCACAGAGATCCTCCTGCCTCTGTCTCCCGAGTGCTGGGATCAAAGGCATGCAACCACCACACTAATGCTTCTTTCTTAATGGGACCATGCTGGTCAACTCAAGGAACAGATTTCAGTTAACTGCAGACTCCCTTAAGGACAGTTTATCATTGAATTTATTCACAAATATAGCTAAGCATGATGGCCATGATTTGAGCTAGACTGGGCATAAATTTATAAACCAAATCTTGGAGCTGGACAGTGGTGGTGGCACATGCCTTTAATCCCAGCACTCAGGAGGCAGAGACAGGTGAATCTCTGAGTTCAAAGTCAGCCTGGTATATGGAGCAAGTTCTAAGAAAGCCAGGGCTACACAGAGAAACCCCATCTTGAAAACCAAACCAAACCAAACCAAACCGAACTCACTCCTCCATCTACTCCTAGGATTTTCAGTGAAGGCTGCATGTACAGCACACATACATGTTAATGTGGGTGTGGACGCGCGTGGAGGCCAGAGGTCAATGATGTCAGGTGTTTTTGTGAGACAGGGTTTCTCTGTGCGCCCTGGCTGTCCTGGAACTCACTCTGTAGACCAGGCTGGCCTTGAATTCTGCCTCCCTGAGTGCTGGGACTAAGGTGTGTGCCACCACTGCCCAGCTACTTAGTATAATTTAAAAGGAGGAAAGGCTTCTGGTTTCAGGGGTTCCGCTCCACGTTTGGCTGGATCCCTTGCTTTGGGCCTGGAGGTGAGAAAGAGGTCATGGCAGAAAGAACTAGAGCAGAGCCTGCTCAATTCATGGCAGGCAGGAAGAAGGGAGCGTAAAGAGGCGACAAGGTACATCATTCTAGAACAGGCCCCAGTGATCTGATCTGCTTCCTCTAAGTAGGTACAACTCCTCTTTCTTTCTTTCTTTCTTTCTTTCTTTCTTTCTTTCTTTCTTTCTTTCTGTCTGTCTGTCTGTCTGTCTGTCTGTCTGTCTGTCTGTCTTTCTTTTTCTTTTTTCTTTTATCTTTTTCTTTTTTCTTTTTTTTGGTTTTTCGAGTCAGGGTTTCTCTATAGTTTTGGACCCTGTCCTGGAACTAGCTGTTGTAGACCAGGCTGGCCTCAAACTCACAGAGATCCGCCTGCCTCTGCATCCCGAGTGCTGGGATTAAAGGTGTGCGCCACCACCGCCTGGCACAACTCCTGTTTCTTTAATCACCCAAATAATACCAGTGATTTCATACTGATTATGTCAAGAGTTGTCAAAGTTCAGCATCTTTGGCACATCAGTTGGCAGGATCAGATCCCTAGCCTCTGATCCTTTGGGGGATATTTAATACTCAAAATACAGCAATAACATACTGAGGGGAAAAGTGCACAGAAAATACATTTTAAAATTAAGGTTTTGAGCCAGGTGGTGGTGGCGCACACCTTTGATCCCAGCATTTGGGAAGCAAAGGCAGGCGGATCTCTATGAGTTTGGAGCCAGCTTGGTCTTCAAAGTGAGTTCTGGGGACAGCCAGCACTACACAGAGAAATCCTATCTCAAAAAACAAAACAAGAGGTCTTGGGAAACCTATGAGGTTATGAGCTCCAATGTGAAATCCAGATAACTTGGGAGCAAAGGTGGTGCCGTGTTTGCATGTATGGTGTATGCACGTGTGTGGACATGCTTGCCTGCGCCTATGCATACTAAGTCAGAGACCAACTTCAGGTATCTTCCTTTATTGCTTTCCAACTAATTTTTTCAGAGAGGTTCTCTCTCTGAACCTGGAGATTATGAAATTAGCAGACTAGCTAGCTTGACAGACACACCCCACCCCCATCTGCCTGTCTTTGCCCCCTCAGTGTTAGAGTTACAGGCACCCGTCACCAATCCCGACTTTTATGTCAGTTCTGGGCATCCGAACTCAGGTCCTCAAGCTTGCGAAGCAAGCTCTTCACCCACGGAGCCGTCTCTCCAGCCCAAAGTGTCTAAACACTGAGCCTACCTATTCCGCCTCTCCTCCCGGAGCCAGGTGCCAGGCGCGTGGAGTGGCGGCATTGCGTCCTTCCCTGGTTACAAGGGCCTTTCCAGCACAGCTCGAAAGCGGGCAGGATTGGAATGCTGCCTGCTCACCTCGCTGCTCCCTGACCTCAGAAACAAGGATCCCTGATGACACTCTTGCGGAAGCAAGTGTTTTGAGCTGAGAAGGACCAAACTCAGTATTTCACGCGTCTGTTTACGAGTTTATCTTTCCTTAATCTCAATTTTTTCCAGATCCAGGGTTCTGAGACAAGGATCTGTGCTTGTGATTCTTATCAATACAACCTGGTTTCCGTAAAACAACCTCCAGAAATGCTCTGGATTTTAACTGATACAGGACTGCAAGAGAGTAGTCGGTAGAATTAATGTGCTAATGAGGTACTAACACAGCTTTGCTCAGGATTAACACATTCAGGAGCCAACCAATTAACTGCCCTTCCTAATACCTCCCAAGCATTTTCTGTGTTCAGAACGTGGTGAGGCTACTGGCCTGTGTAAATCTCAGCTCTCCAGCGCTTTTTGTTGTTCTTTTTGCAAGGCCTGATGAGCAAGGGGAGTGGAATAAAAGAATGGCCTTAAACACTGCTCGTGACAAATCCCAGGTTGAGCTATGGTTATGATTAGACTAGCCATGCACTCATGTGTGGGTTTAGGTCACCTTTATGCGTTCATACCCACCGGGGTCAGGGCAGAAGCTGTGTCCTCTGGGTTGTAAGTGTTCTATTTTGCCTACTGTTCTGGAGCTGAACTCCTCTAATTAACATCTGTCAGTCAAGTAAAAATCGAGGCCCTGCCAAAGTGAAGAGAATGTAAGCCTGTCTGGATCGGAACGTCACACAGTTGAGTCAGCCCCAGACGCCTGCAAAGAAAGGCCTTCAGAAATTTCACACCACACAAATACTTCCGTCCTCTCTGCGTACACCCAGAGCCCTTCTGAAGTCTCTGAAGTATCTCTCCTCTTCAGGTTTTCTGTCTATCAAGATGTTTCAAAAACCAGATCAGGTCAGGCAGTGGTGCATGCTTTTAATCCCAGCACTGCAGAGGCTGAGAGAAGAGGGATCTTTGTGAGTTCAAGGCCAACCTGCTCTGTATACTGAGATTAAGCCAGCTAGGGTTGCCTGGTGAGGACCCTGCCTCAAAACAACAAAAACAAAACATATAAAGCAAGGGAAGGTGTTGGAAAATGTTTAATGTTTGCCCCTCTATATACTGCTCCACCCCTCTCTCTCTCCTAATCAGCTTCCTGCAATGGAGAACAGCTATTCTTTTGTCTCCTGATTCATTAACTGAACCCTCCTGTGCTGATTGTGATTCTGTGCAACCCATCCGGAACACTAGGTGTTGAGAGGACAGAGGAGGAGCAAGTCTTCCTGGAATGTCAAGGCTAATCATATCACTTCACTCCTCCGCCTGTCTGTCAAAGGAAAAAAAATCAGTTTTATAATATATCCCCTCTTCTAGACAGTTGTGAGAAAATGAAATGCTTTATAAATATCCCAACCCTTTCCTCTACCATCTATCTGTCCATCCATCCACCTGAATATCCATCCGTCTGTCTATCCATCCACCCACCCACCCACCTTCAAGAGCCCCTTCAGTACCCCAGTGCCTCTTGTGAACCAATGTGCTGTGTACTGAAGACACACCCCCAGGACAAGACCTGCCTTCCAGCCTCAGGGAAGTCCTGGTATAGGAGGACAGAGCCCTGTGATCAGACTTTGAAATAGCATGCCTCTGTAGCAGAAAAATGTGTGCAAAAACACAGGGCTCAAATCCTATGTTCCCAAGAGCTGAAGCTGGTGGCGAGTTAATTCACAGAACAGGCTTTGCCGCTTTAATTCCTCTTGGGGATATTTGGAAGGAAATTTTCAAACAGCAAAGCCCAGAATCCAGCGTGATATGTTTAATCTTTGAATCCGCCAGGGTTATAGTTTGGTCCTTGCCTTTTTCCACCTTCCTCCTTTATCTTCAGGCTCCTGACCTTCTTAAAGGTGAGCCGCTGGTTGTTCCCTTTGTTTAGCCCAGCGTGTGTTTTCCCTTTCCAGCCACAGCCCTGCTCCTGACAGGCAATGTTTCAGGACCCCAGAGAGCCTGGGCTGGCGGAACACACGGGCGGGCGTGTGGGAGTGTGGAGAGTGGTCTTTCAGGGAAAATGAAGAACGAGAGGGACAAATGGCAGGCTTGGAGAGCAGGGAAGGAAAGAGAGAATGGAGAGAGAGAAAAAGAAGCCAGGCAGAGGCTGCAGGAGGACAACGCCAGCCCTAATCCCCTCTCTTCAAACCATGGTGTTGGGCAATTTCTGTAACTAGGAATCGGGTTTCCCAAAGGGCTGGCTGTGACAGTCTTTCCAAATACGGGGTGAGGTGGAGCAGAATTGCCGGAATACCAGAGGACCTGGCTCATCCATGCGGCCAAGTCTCACGGGCCGATTTCCCTTGGCTGTGATGAACCAAGGGTGGGGCAGGGGTGGGAGGAGGTGGTATAGAAAACCCAGCATCCATCATGTGTTGCTTTTGAAAATTATTATTTTGGAGTGCAGGCTGTTTCCTGTCTTTAAAGCCTATTATCTAGTTCCCGTCCAGGTGGAGCCTGAGCTGCCTGCTAATTTAATCCCCTGGGTTTCCCCTCTGCCTTCAGGATCTTGAGACAGTCAGGCTTCATAAAGAGGGCACCTTTGTGTCTTCTCCCCCGAAGGCGCCCATCTACCCTGGCAGCAAAGGAGATGCTATTCTGGGAAACAGCAGCTGAGGAGGGAGGGTTGTTAATTGTTTGTCAAATCCTTCCACTCTAGTTAGATCTCATGCAGAAAAGAGAGAAGCCATAGCCTCTCCTTCATTCTGTCCTTCCTCTCCTGTACGCCAAGAGGGAAAGGGAAAGGGGCTCTTGGTTCTTCAGGTACAGACAGACAGACAGACAGACACACACACGCACACACACACACACACACACACACTTTAAAAAATAAGCCCACTTATTTAATAGAAACACATCAAGAGACATACTGTTGGTTCAGGAACCAAACAAAATAGTTTTAAAATCACGCATGGTGTTGGAGAGATGGCTCAGCAGCTAAGAGCTGGCACTGCATTGGAAGAGGCCCTGCGTTTGGTTCACAGTACCGATGGCAGGTGGCTCGTAACCGCCTATGACTGCAGCTCCAGTAGACCTGGCATCCTCTTCTGGATTCCGCAGGCACCTGCTCTCATATGTTATAGGCACTCCCACTCCCCCGTGTACACATGCTTAAAAGAAATCTTCAAAAATCACTTATAAGACTCAAACAACAACAACAAAACAAACAAACAAACAAACAAACAAACAAAAAACAGAGCAAAGCAAAACCAGCCAAACAAAATACTCATAGTAAGCCAGGTGGTAGTGGTGCATGCTTTTAATCCCAGCACTAGGGAGGCAGAGGCAGGCAGATCTCTGTGAGTTCAAGGCCAGCCTGGTCTACAAGAGCTAGTTCCAGGACAGGCTCCAAAGCTACAGAGAAATCCTGTCTTGAAAAACCAAAAACCAAAAACCCTCATAGTGATGGAAAAAGAGATACCAGGGACTTTCTGAAAATCGCATTTGTTCATTCTGTGGCCAGACTGACTAAGCACACCCAGGCTCCACCACTGCACCGACACGCTTGACAATGATCGCACCCAGCACCCCCCCCCCCCCCCGAACACTCAGCCAGCAAACATTTACTCCATCAGGGCAGGCAGAGACGCAAAAACAAACAGAAAGTGACACAGACTGAGTCAAAGCCTCTCAGGACTCTGACCTCAGGAGTCCTTTGGAACTCTGAGACTTTCTAAGTATTAGGTCAGTTGGTGAAGGGGGCAGGACCTGGAATATGATCTGATTTCTTTGAAGAGAAGTACTACACGTCATTACTGACCAGTTCTTTTCTCCCTTGACCAGTTCTCACATGAACTCTCTCCTTTCTGTCCTTTCTCCTCCCTCCCCCACCTCTACGGGATCTCGTCTCTCTATGAAGAACAGTTTTGCCTCCAGTTCCCACTTACCCAATTATTCTGGTGTGCCTTGACACTTGGCTCCTCCCACTTATCCTGGTGTGCCTTGACACTTGACTCCTCCCACTATCCTGGTGTGTCTTGACACTTGGCTCCTCCCACTATCCTGGTGTGCCTTGACACTTGGCTCCTCCCACTTATCCTGGTGTGCCTTGACACTTGGCTCCTCCCACTTATCCTGGTGTGCCTTGACACTTGACTCCTCCCACTATCCTGGTGTGTCTTGACACTTGGCTCCTCCCACTTATCCTATTGTGCCTTGACACGTGGATCCTACTTGGAAACTTAGAAAAGCTCTCTTGCTATTTGACAGGAACAGTGAAAGAACTCTGTCTCCTATGAATGCATACGGTGGCTGTGAGGACTTTCATGAAGTGATAGTGGTCAAGGGATGAGATTATAGCTTTGCCTGTGTGACAATCATCTGCCCTCAGAAGAGCTCAGGGTGCCTAGTTGGTCTGCCAATCCACACAGGCACCCTCGGTTAGACAGCAGGGCTGAAACTTCCGTTTATACTAGGGGAATGTCTGTATAAATAAATACTTACTCAGAATTTGCTTAGTCAAAACGATCATGACATGGTTGGAGGCTTGGGGTTTCTTGAATGAGCGTTCATGTTCGAACTGAGATCAGCTGTGTTGATCTAAAAAGGATGTGACTGGTGAATTAGAACAGGTCTTATTGGTTACAGCAGTTAGAGTGGGGTGAGTCAGGTTTTCTTACTGGCTAAACAATAAGGTGATGCTACTCACTGGTGGTTTCAGCGTGTCACTGACCCACAGTCATGTTGGATAGAACCAGCAGACACTCTGTTACTTTTTCAGTAATAAAAGGACACATCTGTAAACAGGGAGGTGGGGCGCAGACAATGCATGATACCATCTTCCAGCGTTTAGTAGTGTTCAGGGGGAATACATGTGTCTACAGAACAGGTGAATGTATAATATGCGAGTTAAATAAATTGCAAAAATATATAGTTGTTGTCACGAGATGGTGGTTTTAAGTAACAAATAACTGTTTGGGGGAGAGAGACAGACAGGGAAAGACAGACAGAAAGTGCAGGGAAGGGAGGAAGGGAGGGAGGGACAAGCCAGTATACAATAAACACTAATGGTCACTGAAGGCTTCCTGCGAGAAATGATGTGTAGATGTAAGGTAGCAGCTGAGAGGTTATTTTGTTGAGGGGATAGGAAATGAGATGTACATTTATTTATTTATTTGTTTGTTTGTTTGTTTGTTTATCTATCTTGGTGTTAGTGGTCATACCAGGGATTTAGGCATGCTAAGTATTCACTCTACCACTGAGCTACATGCCCAGTGCTAAAAGATATACTTTTGAGGTTAGAGGTGTGTGTGTGCATACGGGCACAGCTGGAAGCCAGAGCTTGACTTCCTCTATTGCTGTCCACCTTATATCTTAAGATTGTGTATAGGTATCAGATGTGTAGCTTACTGTTTCAGCTAGACAGCCTAGCCAGCAAGCCCTTGGGATCCACTTGTCTCTGTCCCCAGCTTACAAAACAGAAAGTGTTCCACCCCCTCAGAATCCATTTACTGTGTCATATTTTTGAAGCTTAAAGTGATATGTGTGACAAATATAAATTACAAAAGCATGCTGCCATTTACAATATTTATGGGGGTGCTGGGGATCCAAACTCAGGTCCTGTGCAGCAAGCACTTATACCCATTGAGGCGTTTCTGCCTCCCAAAGTACATTTTTTTCTGTTTGTTTGTAGAGCAGACTGGCCTGGAACCCACAGAGATCCACCTGTCTCTGCCTCCCGAGAGGAGTGTGCCACCACTGCCCAACAAGATATTCTTTTTTGAAACAGGGTCTCACACTATAGTCCAAGTTACCCAGGCTGACCTTGAACTCATACCCATCTTTCTGCTTTGGCTAAGAGTTATACCATTTAAGTAGGGGTATTTAGCTGGGACACAGATGGAGTGTTTGTGGTCTCAGAGGAGTAGATTTAAAGAACCCTAAACTGTTAGATCTGATCCAAAGCCAATCAGCTTGGCTACTCTTCTCACTGTCTAGACAGTATAACCACCTAGGGAGTTTTGGAAAACTGTGACACAAAACTGTCTCCCCACAGAGCCTCTGATTTACAGGATCTGGGAAGGTCTGGGTGTCAAAGGGCTCTGCAGGGGATGCAAACGAGCAGTTGTGATTTGAAGGTTACTAGCCACTTTCACAAGACTAGGAGTACCTCCCGCTCCCTGTGCCCAGACTCAGGCTGTGAGAACTGCCGTGGTGTTCAGAGGGCTTCAGCCTATCCACAGTCCTGGCAGTTTGTTTCGGATATTGCATTGCATAAGCTTTAGGAGACCAGGCCAGAAAGCTGGAATCCCACAATAGTCATGAGAAGACATTTATGGTGGATCCATCCCGCACCCCGTACCCCCAGGAAAGAATATGGCACATTAAAAGTAAATGTATCTGTACCTTCCAGGTGGACATCGTGACTAAAGAAAAAGTCCACTCCAGCAACCCAGGAGGGTGATGCTATCCAGGTGAGCACTCTCAGAAATTTATTTGTACATTTGCATATTATTTTATTTTGTTGTTTGGTTTTTAAAACAAATTCTTCAGTTGCTCAGGCTGGCCTAGAACTGAATTCCCTATGTAACCAAGGATGACCCTGAAGCTTTTTTTTTTTAATGATTTTATTTTTATTTTATGTGCATCGATGTTTTTGCCTGCATGTGCATCTGTCAGATTCCCTGGAACTGGAGTTACAGACAGTTGTGAGCTGCCATGTGGGTGCTGGGAAATGAACCCAGGTCTCTGGAAGAGCAGCAAGTGCTTTTAACTGCTGAGCCCTCTCTCCATCCACCAGCCTCCACCTTCAGAATGTTTCAATTCCAGGTGTGTGCAGCCACACCCTGTTGGTATGTTTGCATTTTGAATTAAAATACTGTTGGGTTGGTTTGTGTGGTACTATGTCCAAGTAAGTGCTTTTCCAACATTGTGACTTCTTCTCATCCTCTTCACCCAGTGAACTGTTTCTATAGTGCTGTAAATATGGCATGTATTTAATTTTTCCCTTTAACACTGAAACTGTTTTGTGTTTCACTTTCTTTCTGTTTTTTTTTTTCTTTTTTCTTTTTTTGGTTTTTCGAGACAGGGTTTCTCTGTAGCTTTGGAGCCTGTCCTGGAACTAGCTCTTGTAGACCAGGCTGGCCTCGAACTCACAGAGATCCGCCTGCCTCTGCCTCCCGAGTGCTGGGATTAAAGGCGTGCGCCACCACCGCCCGGCTCTTTCTTTCTGTTTTATCTTCCTTGTTCTTTCTCTCTTCTCCAGTTAAAGACATCTGTTAGTTATCCTCAATACGCTCAGGCATATTTATATGGTTATGCTTAACTACCTCCTTGTTGTCCCTAGAAACACAACTAGAGCCATGTATAGAAACAATTATAATATAATGATATAATAACAATATATAAATGTAATATATAATGTAATTATATAATGATACAATAATTGGCTTAAATTATTTTATTTAACACAATATAGCAAAAATTTTGTCATTTCTATAACTATCATAAAGATATTTTATTATGATTTCCACTGTGATTTGGGGGAGGATTTTGTTTGTCTGAGACCGGATCTTTCTACATGGTCTTAGGTAGCCTTAAACTTTCGCTGATCCTCCTTCCTCAGCTTACCCCAGGACTTGCTCTGGGATTACAGGTGTGTACTACTATGTTCTGCCATCACAATGGAAATGAGGTATTTTACATTTTCTTTAGATACTAAGTTCCTGAAGCCCGCTGTGGAATTTATATTTATCACACATATCACTTTTAGCTTTAAAAATATGACTCAGTAAATGGATTCCGAGGGGAGGGGACACTTCTTGTTTTGATTTTAAGTTGATTAAAGTCAATAAAACTAAACGCTTAATATCTTCGGTTGTTCTAGCCACATTTCATAGCCACTGTGTCCCCACTTTGTGGTAGTAGAAGCCTCCTGATCACAAGTGCTTGGTCCCTTGGAGATGGATTCTCAAGAGTCCATTCTGTTGGCTCAGGATTACAGGAAATCCTGGCAATAATTACGAAAGCACAAACGCAAGTTAGCTGACATTTACTAAGGCTCCGTGATGTGCTAGGTCCTGATGAAATAAAAAGAATAACCATAGCAACACGTAAGACTTCGTTAAGTGCTTGCATGGACTACGACCTATACTAAACCGTCCAAGTTGTCTTTATTAGTGCCATTTTACACGGTAGACTGAGGCACAAAACTAGGAGGAGTTTTCCCATTTCACTAGAGATGAAATAAGTTTTTGAAGGTCACACAGACAATAAGAGGTGGATCCAGGCATTACAGGCCAGAACATTACACACTCAAGATGAATCCCTACCATCCCAACTTATAACTCGACAGCTTTGGGAAACCGACTTCACTTCTTGGAGTCTCTGTTTACTCATCTCTAACGCCTGTAAGCTGACCATCATGGTGCTCGGTGAATCTCATGATTGCTAGAGATTTTACATATGTGACCCTCTGGATGTACCACCGTGGCCACCCTGATTGTTACAATGTTGGAATGTCCCGACAGTTGATGGGACATCTTTCCCAGCTCTTTCCCCTTCCTGCCCTCCTGCCTGTCCCACAGGTGCCTTCCGTAATCTGACATTGAAAGGGCTTAGCCTATTCTGATGGTTAGTGTCTGTGCCCCATCAGTCAGCCTATATTTTCACTATCCCTGTCTTTGATGAGGGCACAAGCTGGGAGGGGGTGCTAGGCATAGAGAAAGAAAGTGATAAGGGCAGCCACGAAGGAAGGAGTATAAAGTATCCTGTGGTTAATGCTGGGATAGGTCAGCTCAGATGGGTCAGAAAGCCTTCTCAGGCCCCTTAGCAGCCTGTGTGTATTGGGCAACATCCTGGATCATCACTGCATCACCAGAGTTCTTTTTGTCTCTTACATTTGGTGTGTGTGTGTGTGTGTGTGTGTGTGTGTGTGTGTGTGCAGGTGTGCTTATCTGTGCATGCTTATATGGAGGCCAGAGTCACGCATCTCCCTCAATCACACTCTACCTAATTTATTTCTTATTCTTTTCTTTGGCAGTACACAGATTCAAAGTATTTAGATCTCATTTAACATCCATTACCCCCTTCCAACTCCTCCTCCCAACTTTATCATCATATCTTCCTTCTCCTCTTCAACCCACTGAGTCCAATGAGCACTGAGCATATTACACGGGGGTAGGGCCACCCACTGGAGCACGGGCAACCTACCAGGGGTCATGGCTCCCTCCTTTAGCAGCCAGCACTTGACAAAAGTTCCTCAGCTTAGCCGGGCGGTGGTGGCGCACGCCTTTAATCCCAGCACTCGGGAGGCAGAGGCAGGCGGATCTCTGTGAGTTCGAGACCAGCCTGGTCTACAAGAGCTAGTTCCAGGACAGGCTCCAAAGCCACAGAGAAACCCTGTCTCGAAAAAACCAAAAAAAAAAAAAAAAAAAAAAAAAAAAAAAAAAAAGTTCCTCAGCTTGGGGTAGAGCCTCATGAACTTCCCCTCTTTATACTGGAGTTTCTCCTTATTGTTTGAGATAGGGTCTCTCATTGAATTTGGAGCTTGCCATTTTGGCCAGACTGGCTAGCCAGAGAGTCTCTGCAAGCCATCTGTTTCTGCTCCCCAGCCCAGGGATATAGGCATGCACCACTAGGCTTGACCTTCTATGGGATGCTGGGGATCCAAACTCTGGGTGCTGTGCTTATACAGCAAGCCTCTGACTCTCTGAGTCATCACCACAGCCCTGTCTCTTTACTCCCCTGCCCCCACTCTTTCTTATTCATTCAATCTCGTTCATGCCTTCTCAATAATTCTTTGCCTAAACATTCATGGAGGTTTTACACTTGGTCACCTGCTACACCGATTGTTCTAGAATCCATCCTGGGGTTCTCTTGTTATCTTTAGTCAGTCCCTGAGGCCTCCCTGTTGAGGCATCCAGGATTTGCTATCATTACCTTGGCAACCTGACAAAGGAGATGCTCCCTGTACTCCATTCTTCTGTTGCTGCTCAGAGTCTGGATGCTACCTTACACCTTTGAGCACCTCTTCAAATATGCTTTCCTTACTCAAACATTCGTCTGTCCCTTCCTTCTACAGTCACTTCTGTTATTTCAAATTCAACTGTAGGGGGTAGCATGCTCTAATAACTAAGGTGTTTCAATAGTGTACATATAGAAGCCCCGTGCTAGTCTGAGGGTTTTTTTATTTTGGTTTTTTGTTTGTTTTGTTTTATATGGTTTGGTTTGGTTTCTTGAGACAAGGTTTCTCTGTGAAACAGCCCTAACTGTCCTGGAACTCGCTCTTGTAGACCAGGCTGGCTTCAAACTCACAGAGATCCACCTGCCTCTGCCTCCTAAGTGCTGGGATTAAAAGCATGTGCCACCACCATCAGGCCATTCTTTGACTTTTTAAATAAAATCAAAATAATGCTCGGAGGGTACGGCAGCACACACCTTTAGTCCTGGCACTGGGGAGGCAGAGGTAGGTGAATCTCCAAGCTCAAGGCTAGCTAGTTCCAGAACAGAACAGTCAGAGCTACGCGGGGAAATCAATCTCAAAAAAAAAAAAATCAAAAATAAATAAATATATAAAGCTTAAAAAGAAATTCCGGTAAAAGAAATAAAGCTTTGAAAGACCCAGGTCCTGTACCTCCCCATGGTCATGAACCAACTCACCGAGTCCACTCAAGAAGAGCATCTGTTGGCATGTACGGTTAAGCAAACCATATTAGACAGGAGCACGGACTATGACTGTACACTATAGTGGTATATTATTTGTGTTTTAACAAATAAGTCTTGCCTGAAGACCAGAGGCAAAGCTAAAGCCACTAGAGGTCAGGTAATGATGACACATACCTTTAATCCCAGGATTTGGGAGACAGAGGCAGATGGATCTCTATGAGTTCAAGACCACCCTGGGCTATACAAGATCAATGCAGAAACAAACCCAGGTGGTGGTGGCTCAGACCTTTAATCCCAGTACTAGGGAGTCATATGCCTTTAATCCCAGAACTAGAGAGAATATGAAATGAGAGGAGAGAGATGTTTAGTCTGCTTGTCTGCCATCGCCCAGCCATGGTAGAGGTAAGACTTCTCTAGTGGCTTGGCTGCTTTGCTTTTCTGGTCTTCAGGCAAGATTTATTTATTAAAATACAAATAATATGCCGCTCTAGTACACTTATCTAAGTACCACCTATTATGTGGCATCAGTAAAGGTATCCGTAAGGTGTACTGTTTTGATACACTCTCCATGCCCTCCTGAATAGGTCATTTGTGATGTAGCAGGTTCTATAGAACCTCACTGAGCTGCTCTCCTTAGGAAACCTGAAGCATGAAGTCTTTGCTGCTAAGGGTGAGTGGCCAAGGGTAGATGCTGACTTGGATTCCAATATTCAATAAATATTGGTAAGGAAAAAAGAAAGAAAGAGAGAGAGAGAGAGAGAGAGAGAGAGAGAGAAAGGATTTTCAAAGAAAGAAAATGGAGAACCTTGTATTATTAATGAACATATATTGCTGTTGTTCGATGTCATAATTATTTTCTCTCCTCTATGTGAGCTGGAAATTCCTAGGAAGGAGGGTTTCACTTGTAACCACTAGTGAGTGGTCAAGGGGAAGGTGACCAGGTGATCGCAGGTGAGGGCACCCGACTGTGAACTGCCTATGGTCAGGCCTTCCTCCTACTAGTATTTACATAAACATATCGCTTGGCAAAACCCTATTGTAGGATCAGGCCAAGTTTTCACCCAGACTCCATGAAGTTTACTGTGCTGTGCTGAAGTTTACTGTGGCTAAGAGTTGTCATCATCTTCTGTATAGTAAAATAGGTGTATATGTGATCTCTCCTTTTTAACATCAAAACTTAAAGACTATGAGATGATTTACAAAGTCATCAGGCACCAATACAATCCTGTGGCCCTTTTGTCAGGGTACTAAGGCTCAGGGGATGGAGTACGCGGTTGACCAGGACCCTTCCCATGTTATTAGCTTGTCATAAAACAAATTTACAACATTATACAAACCCAGGATTTCTCTGTTTGTAGTTTCAGAACTTACCAGATTTTCCCAAAGGTGGATTAGTCAGTTACTGTGCTTAAAAAAAAAGAAAGAAAGAAAAACAGAACAACCAACCCCTAAACCAACCAAACAAGCAAACACTGCAGAGAAGTAGGTAATATCTTCCATTTATTCCACTTAATAATATGACAACTGATGATTTGGGGAAGGGAGTGGAAGATAACAGCTTTAGGAGAGAACCAAAGACTTTGTGCCTGAATACTGTTGCTTGATAAGCCCAAAGCTTCCCCTTTTGTTTGTGGTCAAATGCTAAGAGTGTGACACTAATGGGAAAGGAACTGACTCCAAAATAATATATCAAAACTTCGTACTGTTTGTTGTTCAGGGTTGTCTCTGTCTTGTATTGCCATAGCTTCCATTCCTGTCAAGAAAAGGTGTCAGCAGTTGGTGACCGCTCATGAAAAAAGCCGAACTTCATTATTTTCAGCACTCTAAACGATTGACAGTTTGGTTCTAGTGAGTTCCAGCTCACAATTCAGATACCCTAACGACAGTTCTGTGGACCTCACTCGCCTACACCGTTGCCTTGGAACCCAAATCCCACCGCACTTGTTCAATGGGCCCTCCGCGATCGCCCCCTTTAAGAGCTTGCTCCGCTCCGCGGGACTAACGTTTGAACCGGCCCTGACGCCCCACCTCCTCCTCCGATTGGCTGGGGGGCGGCGCACGAGCCGCATCGGCCCGCCCAGAACGGTTGGCAGCGCTTTGTGATTGGCGTTCGAGGAGTCTATATAAAGCGCGGAGTGGGCTTGCTCCGCTCAGTTTAGCGAGCAGCCGGGTTCAGGTCTGTTGTCTTAGGTGAAGAGGCGGAGGAGATTACGCGTCACCGGGTCTTTTCTCCACCGAGCTTTCAGCCGGCGAGGGTACACCCCAGAGGCGAACCTATTCAGGGTTCCTGCCTCCAGCTCATCTCGCCGCTTCGGAACGCGTACCGGCGTTCACCCCATCGTCTAGGCGCCACTCTCGAGAAGCGGAGGCAGGATGGAGTTCAAGCTGGAGGCTCACCGCATCGTCAGCATCTCCCTCGGCAAGATCTACAACTCGCGGGTCCAGCGCGGCGGCATCAAGCTGCACAAGAATCTCTTGGTGTCGTTGGTGCTGCGCAGCGCCCGCCAGGTCTACCTGAGTGACCCATGCCCTGGCCTCTACCTGGCCGGCCCTACGGGTACTCCGGCGGTGCCACCGCCTCAGCAGCCCGGAGAGCCGGTGGCCGGGCCACCCTCCGGCTGGGGAGAGCCGCCTCCCCCTGCCGGCCGCGCCGCCTGGCCGGAGCCCGAGCCGCAGCCTCAGCGCCCCATGGTGTGCCACACAACGGGAGCGGGAAGCTCAGAGCCGGTGGCTTCAGTAGCCGGAGCAGGGGACGCTCTCCGGGGCGGAGAGACGGACTCGGCGGCAGCTGCTTGGAGCCGCGTGGAGCGTCCGCGCGCGGCGGCTTCTGGAGGCGGCACGGACACGTGCCCCGAGGGGCCCCGGGCTGTCCGCCGCCCGTGCGGCTGTCCCCCGACCCGGGAGGAGCAGCCTGTCGAGGACGGTTCCCCCGCGCCACCCGCCCCGTGTCCCAGGAAGCGCGGCGCAGCGGGAGTGGGTGGTGGCCGCGCTGGCTGCCCGGCGCCTGGCTCGACCCCTCTCAAGAAGCCGCGCCGGAACTCGGAGGAGCAGCAGAGCACCACCGATGAGGACACCGACGAGGAGATGGAGACCGGGAACGTGGCAAACCTCATCAGCATCTTCGGGTCTAGCTTCTCGGGACTCCTACGGAAAAGCCCTGCGGGCGGCCGGGAGGAAGAGGAGGCGGAGGAGAGCGGCCCGGAAGCCGCCGAGCCCGGGCAGATCTGCTGCGACAAGCCGGTGCTGAGAGACATGAGTCCCTGGAGCACAGCCATCGTGGCCTTCTGAGTTCCCGGGGCCCGAGCGGCTGGAGCTTGAGCAGCGGGCGTCCCCGAAGTGCTGCCGTGGCCTTTCCCGGCCTCGAGGGCGAGCCGAGACCGTTGGCGCTGGGCGCGAAGGGGAGACTGGTTGCTGCCGGGCAGCACATCGCCCCGAATGGGGCAGCCCGGCTGGGCCGTGGCTCTCGAGTCTCACGTAGAGACCTAGAGTTGGAGGCTTATCGGAAGAGGACGATCGATCGTTAACTTTTGTGTCTGTGTGTGTCCGTGTGTAAGTTTGTCTTGTGTTGAGACTGTTCTGTGGTTCTGGAATGCACCACCCCTTCCCCGGGGCTTGAGACTTTTGGGGGAGCAGACCGGGACTTTCCTCCGCCAGCAGCACAGAAAAGGAAGCTGCTGAAAGGCTCGAGGCAGGGGAGTTCCCCGCTCGATCTTGGGGGAGAGAGGGACTTTACACACTCTCATGAAAGCTAGAACCTCATCGGCGCGGAGTGGCGTTTCCTCACAGGATTTCCTCAGACTAGAGGGAGTTCGTCTGGAGAAGAGACTTGTATTATTTTTCTCCCTCCCCACCTTTCTCTAGCACAGCAGAAGCGCTTCTACCCTGTGATTACTCTGGGACAGCAGAACATTAAGGGACCTTCAATTCCCCAAAGGGGAAAAAAAGCTTGGTGAACTTCACAGAAGAGTTCAAGCTTGGAAATACGGAGTTTATAGAGAAAAGATATATTTTTAAAAGCTCTAGCTCAGAACTTACTACACAGTGCTTTTAAAAAAGTGTTTAATGAAACAAAGTTTACAGGCGAGCTCTAAGTGGAAGGACCTTATGGTTTTGTAGATACAGTGACTCCAGTCTTTGTTGTATAAAGGTTGGGGGAGCTGATAAGGGTTTTGTACAGTATTTTCTCCTCCTCTGTATTGATTTTTGTATAAAAATGTAACTTTACGTGTCTAACACGTATTAAATATTTTGAAGCAACTCCATTGCCTGCTTGTATGTAATCACCTGTCTGGGTTTTCAACAAAGTGGGGGGAGGGGTGGCCAGACTGGGAAATGAAAGTGTGGTTCTTAGTATCAGTCATTGACAGACTAGGGACGTTGTTGGTTTACTTGAGTAAGTATCAGGAGAGACACATATAAGAGGGTTTTTTTTTTTTTTGGCGGGGATGGGGGGAGGGAGGGTTCTTTTTTGTTCACACACATCCTCATCTCAGAGGACTGCTGATAGATCCTGATGTCAAGGACTGGCAGGTTCTTGAAACCTGTCCCTATAACTGCCTTTTCTATAGTCTCAGGCTAATTGGTTTTTCTATAGTCTGATCAATGGAATCTTTAATATTAAATAATTTAAAGCACCAAGTTTTCAAGCCTTCCCTATCAGATGTTTCCACCAAAACTTTTGTTTCAGTCACCTGTTAATTTATAGACCATGGATTATTTTTTTAGATTAATGGGGGAGGGTTGGTGGATAGCAGCTTACTCCAGAAGTCTAGTAGGGCCAAATATGAAGAAGCCAATGAGAATGACTTGTCTAAATGTTCAGACCCGTGTCTGTGTTCCACTAAATGTCAAAACGGAAATTTTACTCCTCCCCCCCGTAATTTAGTTGTAGAAAGTAATTGCATTGGTGAAAGTGAAATTATGTGCATTAAACCAGAGGAGGAAGGAGGCCAAGGAGGGTTGAGTAAATTTAATCCTCATTTAGCAGAACTTCCTGATTTGTGCTTGTCACCTACATGATGACATAAGTGTTTTGGTCATGATAAACAGGTGACAGTCAAGTCAGAGACCGTTTTGACTAACACAAAATGTTCAGTATTTAAGAGGTAGTGATCTCTTAGGAGCAAGCCAATTAGAGACTGTGTTTTATAATATAATTGCTAGTTCTTTAAAAGACAGCACCAGTTTTTAACTAAATAGTCTTAAGAGAACAGGAGAAACTGAGGAGAGACAAAGCTGTATAGGCTTTAGACAAAAGGAGCATGATCGGATGCCTCAGCCCTAGCTTGTTCTAATTATGTAAACTCATAGCCGAGGAGGCTATTGCTTTGCTTTCTGTAAGACCAGCTTCTTTAAGCAAGGGAGCTGTGAGCTTTCTAGTCCGTCACCATAATAATATAGACATAGAATGAAAGATGCTTTAATCGGGGTGTTATTAAATTGCCTTGTTTTTCTTTTAGACATTAGCTACTTAAGCTTTATTATAACTACTAAGGTTCCATTAAGTGGATCTTAAAATGAAGGTGTCCAGGGCCTTAATTCTGCCAACATTTCCTGTTACTAGAATGCAGTTATGCTCCAACAGCTGTCTCGGTGTGCTTCTATATTTGAAAGGGTAACACTGGTGTAAAGAGAGCTGTATGTTTGTGTGAGGTGCGATTAAGGTCCCTCTTCACCCTTGGTTTCACACAAAGATGAACCACGGGACTGTGTGTCTGCTTAATTTAGAGCCTGTACACCGGGAGGAGTTTGCACAGTGTCTCTTTGTTGCACAAATCCTGTTGCCCAGGATGCTTAGATTTTCATACCTTACTGCTGCCACTTTCCTCTGAGGCCTTGATGTTGCTTCAGCTCTGTATATTTTTTTCCCAAGTCTAAAAGGAGGATAATTGTACTTGCCTCATAAAGTTGTAAAACTTACTGAGTTGATGTTCTTGGAAAGTGCTTCATACCTACAGGGCAAAGTGCCACAGGCAGGGAATTCCAGTCCTTGGGAAGCTGAGGCAGGAGGTTCTCCAGTTGAAAGCTAGCCAAGGCTACACATTGAGACCCTGGCTCAGACTCCTGCCTCCTACTTGGGAAGCACTCAACTGTTTGTTGTTATTGTTGCCACAGAAGTGATTGTGTGTAAATCAGATGCTGTGCTAAAAGGATTGTGTCCATTGGTCAGAAAGGAGAAGAAGAAAGTTGCTATTTTTAAATGATCCTATCAGCGAATATGGGTCCTTTTATTCCCTTTTTCCTCTGGACCCTTGGCAGGCAGGAAGCTTAGCTCCACCAGCAGTTTGTTGCTGTGTCTGTCTCACACCAACCCTGTGACTTTCTTGTATTTTATCAGCTCTATTTTCAGGAAGGAATAAACAGGAGTAAAAATCGCAGAGAACAACGTTCTTGTTGACATCCAAATGCTTTCAGTGATGAGTAAAGGAATAATAATAATAAAAAAATAGACCATGGAGCTATGTTTAGCTCTAATTGCTGGCGTAGACTGTTTTTTAAGCCATGCTTGTTTCTAGGCCTGGACACTTAATGCTCAGGTAGGATTATCAGAACTAGGTGAGATACAGTGTGAGTAGAAACTGTTTTGAGTTATCTACCCTTTTTGGAGGGGAACTACTTTGAGCGGGTCTCTAGTCCCTTCATTGTAGCATTGGACTCCAAGTCTGTTAGATGGTCATTCTACCACTGAGCTGGACCCCCAAGTTGAAAACTTTTAACACTATGCAAAAGCCAGATGTTTCCAGGGATTTGGGAACAGGCTTGGTGGCACATGCATTTAATTCCCACATTCACGAGGAAGAGGCAGGCAGATCTCTGTGAGTTGGGGGCCTGATCTACACAGCAGGTTCCAGGACAGCCAGAGATACATGGATTCTCAATAATAAAATAACAACAATAATAATAATAATAATAATAATAATAATAATCTTGGTTCTTTCTCTCTGTGGCTTCTAGCAGCGTTTCCCTTCCTTCCTGATGGTAGGTTAGGTTTAGAATGGGGAGTTGTAGGGAATGTACCTTTTAACTTCTTTGGCAGAATACTCAGAATAAAACATGTTAGTATTGGGAATGAAGTTAATGACAGAACTGCCCCCATTTTATCCTTGGGTTAACCTGAGTCTCTTCAACTTACTTGGTGTGAAGATACAGCTTAGAGCCAGTGTGCTGTGGTCTAAAGCCTCATACTGTGGCATAGTGTTTGATAGAAATTTATTTCTTTATAGTTATTATTTTTTTTAGTAGAGTTAGTTCAGTTCACTGAATATCCAAGGGACTTCTGGTCTTTTGCCCTAAATATTTTATTCTTGTCCTGTGTTTGTGAAATTTTCATTCTCCTAGACTCCCTTTTATCCCAGCAGTTCCTAAAAGAAGGTGAGATGAAAAGAAACGCTGGTCCAGCCTTCCCTGGCTATGAAAGGAACCTCTACTGAGAAGTGCAGTGCTCCGGTGGGGAGTGAGGTTGCCTTCCCAGGATCCCTGGCACTCTGTCCAGTAATGAGCAGTTTGTCTCGCAGCCTTTGAATCATTGTTCAAATTAAAAGTTCTACCCAGTGGAAAGCTTTGTGAGGAAAAACAGAAGCAGAGTTAGTTAGGAATCACTTCAATCTTAACTCACGCCCTTGGATGTTTTCAGTAATATGTTTTTTCCTTTTTCCTTTTCTCTTCGAGGCAGGGTTTCTCTCTGTAACCCTGACTGTCCTGCTCACTTTGTGGACCAGACTGGCCTCGAATTCACAAAGGTCCACCTGCCTCTGCTTCCTGAGTCCTTGGATCAAAGTTGTGTGCCACCACTGCCCCACAAGTAAAGAGTACAATAGGGAAAGAATACGACCGGGTGGTGGTGAGACACACCTTTAATTCTCTGGGATTTAATGCCTCTGGGAGGCAGAGGCAGGCGAATCTCTGTGAGTTCAAGGCCAGCCTGGTTTACAAAGCAAGTTCTAGGAAAGCTAAGGGCTACACAAAGAAACCCTGTCTCGAAAATCAAAATTAATAAATTTTAAAAAGTGTAAGATGTGCACATCTAGTTGGATGCCTCCTTTTGATTTGTTTTTTTTTCCCTGTGTGTGCCATCACCCCTCCCCACTAGTGGGAATGAAGATTTAAAAATAAAAAGGCTCTTCAGCAATTTCCCTGTCCCAGAGGGATAGAGCCCAAATCATCTTTGCTGGACTGTATCCTGGGGTTTGTCTCAGGCCTTTGGAATTCTGCAGGCAGAGAAGTGGAAGCCTCTGGGGACTACATTCCGAAAAAGGCCTCTCTCTCCTCTGTAGACCCATAGCAGTCTCCACTTAGGATGCTGCCCACTTAGGGACGAGAGCCGACTGTCCTCTGTGGAGGCTGTAGAAAGATCCGGCCATCACTAGCACAACCCTGAGCATCTCTAGCAGGTGACTCAGCTGCGGAATAGGCCTGTGATGCTTGTGGGTAAACCTAGATTTACTAAAGCGTTTTCTATGGTATGTTCTGAGACCTGGTCACCAGGCCTGTGTCATAAGCTACATCCCTAACTTTCAGAAGGAACGTGAGAATTAGCTGCCTCTGACTTTAACCAAGTTTTCACCCTGGCTCCAGCTCTCTGCTTTCTTTCTATCAACTGGACCTCTGCCAACTTGCCCAGTCCCCTAAGGCAAGCTCTTTTCAGTTTCTCGAGTACTCAGGGATGTGCTGAAAGTCCTGTTCCCACCTGTTTATTCTTCCATCCATCCCTCCTACCCCCCAACCCTGCCTGGCAGGACATCAGCTGGGCGCTTGCTTGCTCTGGGGTAACAAAGAGAGAACAAAAGAAAAACCAAATTAAACCATTCTCTTCAACTCAGCTAACCTGGGTTCTGTGGACTCCAAACACTAAGGTGGACGTTCAATGCCTCAGGCTGCTTTTCCTTTTGATTCCCTCCTTGCAGCCTGGAGAAGCGTTGCTGCTAACTGCCAGCATCATCTGACCCTCACAGCACAGACCCTGCATGGCATGTGCGGCAGGTGGCTCTGCTCCTGCTTATCTCTGCTCTTCCTAGGCCATCCCACTCTCCTGTGAGGCGATGCACACTCTTTGTTTGTGGAAGAGTCTGGCCGCTCAGGGAAGAAGTGCTGTGATCAGGAAAGTGACAGCCCACGAGAAAGGAGCAAAGATTAATATTTCCTGACCAGAAACTTGCAAAGAGTCTTCCAAAACTCTGGACGCTGGAGACCAAGCCACAGCTGTGCTGGCTGGAAGTTGTCATCCTTTCTCTGTGCCTCACCAGATCCCCAATCCCTGCATAATCGCAGGGGTGGGTAGGGGCGTCTACGCACTGGAAACAGGAGCAGCAGCTGAAAGCCAGCTTGGCTGGTGTCCAGAAGCAGGAAAGGAGAGGCAAAGCCAGGGGAACCCACACGTGGGCTCCACAGCCTCCCCCCCCCAGCCTTTGCTGCGACTGCATGTGTTGTTTCATAGAACAGATAATGGATCTCAGAACCATTGGATGAAGAAATCCAAAAGGCAGCTTCGCCCTATTTCCCTCTCTAGTCTTTGATTGATCAATAGAGGCTTTTTGCCGGGAGAGTGGCTAGAAGTGAGAGGAGAGCCAGCCGTTATTCCCATCATGCACCAAGGGTCCTACCAGCAGGAAGAGGCTTGTGAATCCAGGGTTGTGGGGAGCGGGCAGTCACGGTGAGGAATTGCCACTGAGTCAAGTTCTCTGCGAGAGGTCTGCTGTGGGCCAAGTGAATTCAGGGCAAGCACACCCCGCCCACCTCCTTCCCCCTGGCTCTTCTTAAGCTCTACCTCTTTTCTTCAGACAGTTTCCAAGTTTTATTTTTGGTTTGGAAAAGGGTGAAAATTCCTTGACATCTGCATTCAGCAGCTCCCTTCCCCCACAGTGTGACCTACTTTAGAGACTAGAGTGACTTTTATTTTTACGGCCATGGGAGAAATCACTAAGAGCAAAGAAGCTGAAGTTGAGGGACTTGGGACATTGTGGGGGGGGGGAGGTTATTGTCCTATAACTTCTGTGGGTGTCCCCTAGCTCTCTCTCCAGACTCTTAAAGGGTGCTTTCTTAGTGGGGCTGTGAGGACAGCTGTAAAAGAGACCATGTGGGTGACTGGTATGGGCTGGCCCAGCTGTCTGCCTCACAGCCTCCAGGTCACCTCAGCAGCAGGCGTCTGGCCGGCCTCCCAAGGTGGCACTTGCTGATGCTCTTGAGGTTCCTGAATGCCAACATGAGCAAAGAGGAGAAATTGCTTCTCAGGCAGGTCAGAATAAATGAGGTCACCAGCAAGCAAGCTGAACATCTTGAGTAGTCTAGTGAAACCTCAAGTAAAAGATTTCAAAGTCACCCCCACCTGGTGCCATGAGACCATTCTGAGGAAGGGACTAGAAACCTGAAACTGAAAAATGTGACTCAACTCAGGAAGTCACTCATTTCTCTTGGTTTCTATTTGTGTGCATGCGTGTGTGTTTTATAATTGTGATTAAAAGATAAAGTGTTTGTGAAGCAAAATTTAAAATGTACTTATGAAGGCACACACCTTTAATCCCAGCACTTGAAAGGCAGAGGCAGGTGGATCTCTGAGTTCGAGGCCAGCCCGGTCTACAGAGTGAGTTCCAGGACAACCAAGGCTACACAGAGAAACCCTGTCTCAAAAAAAGAAAAAGCTAACTAATCAACAAAACAAAGTAGATATTAGGCAAATCACACAAAAATAAAAGATAAGGAAATTTATTTTAAAAATGTAAAGCAAAAGAAGCAGGCATTTCTCCTGATCTCACCACCTAATGTGAATTCCTCAAGTTTCGGTTACTGGAGGCCTAGCTCCCGCTTGCCATTTCTTCCTTCACACGCTGCCCCCAGCCATATGGAATGATTTACAGTTTGAGAAACATTCCTGCAGGCTTCTGGACCTTTCTATATATCTTCCTCAGGGGGATGTGGTCAAGTTTAGAAATAGTCCTCGGAGCTATGAGAGTAGAAATTTTGCTCACTTTGGTGGCACATGGACTAAAATTGGAATAATGCAGAGAAGATTAGCATGGTCCTGCACAAGGATGACATGCAGGACTACGGAGCGTTAACATATCGAAAAAGAAGCCCCAGGGAGAAGGAAGAGCAGAAAGTTAAGGCCTGGTTGATAAGAGAGTAGAAGCAGGGGCTGCCACAGGAAGAGGCCACCACCAAAGGGAGCAGGTGAGTCGAACCGGGCTACTTACTGCCATGGGAGGTGAGCCACAAAAAAGTCATGTAAAACAAGGAACAAAGACAATTTTGCTGAGTCAAAGATTGTCATGGGTGGAATTTAACAGGTTCTGGTAGAAGATGAGCGAGAGAAATGAGTGGAGATACAGGCGTGGAGGCTCTGGCTATAACTTCCTTCTCCCCTTGAATTGGCATAAAAGTAAGCAAGAATTAAGATGGCAGAAAGGAACTGAGGTCAATTGAAAAGGCATGCATATGACTGAAGGAGAACCAACGGAGGCAGGAACTGAGGGGGAATGGGGTTTGAAAGTATATATATACATAAATATATATGTATATACATGCATATATGTATATATTCCCCTAAATATTTGTCTTAACAGGAGGAATAACTGCCTTATATTCTGCCTTCTGTAGAACATCAGAGACACTAATAGATTACTCCAGGGACCTTGTTAGTTTCAGCCTACAGTCTCCTCTTCACTCCCAGTAGATGAAGACCCTTGCAGTTTGCACTCCAACATACCAGTTGGCAAGGTAACGAACTACTGTGGGATTCTAGAAAATAAAGGGATGGTTTCCCGGAGCCCTAGTGCCACCAGCTACCATGCCTAAAGAGAGAGATTTCTGATGTACCATTCACTGTAAGCATTAAGAGTTTAAGACATTGGAATGAACGTATGTTCCATGAAGAAGGCGGGGTTTGGTTTTCTTGCCTGCAGGAAACACACATATGTACACTTTGTATGCCCACACATGAACATGCACAGGCTTGTAGTTATTCCCGTTTGGAAAGCCTGCTAGGAATGAACTTTTCTCTTCCTTTCCCTCCCCACCAAGTCTGACCTCATCCGTCTTTTTCAGTGTTAGGAAGGATTAGTCGAGGCTGGAAACAGGTTGAGGCATGTCCAACAAAGAGGCTCCGGATACCGAGAGGAAAGAGAGCCAAGCAGTTTTAGGTCGGTTAAGGCAATTGGAAGGAGAGTCTGGAGAGGGAAGGAGGAGTAGGAGAGAGTGGCATGGACGGATGGGGAAGGCAAGAGAGACAGATGTCTGTGATGATTTCAAGAGAAACAAGACTAAAATAAGCTCGGAGTCAGAAAACAGGAGGAATGTGAGAAGCAGGGAAAGGTAACGGACTCAACTGCAGAGCAAGCGAGAGAAAAGTCTCGCTCGGGTGGATAAATAGCCAAGCCCTCCAGGGCATAGGGCAAAAACCTATGAAGAGAAGGCATAGGTGCCCTTGGTAGTGGGATCACTTTCTGTTAAATTTATGACAGTGGTTCACAAACAGTCATCACTACTAGACTTCGGTCCCAGCTTGGCCCACCCAGAGACTGAATGAAACCTAGAGCTCCGAATTCCTGCAGGCTGTTTGCTCTCTGTTGTCATTAGCTGAAGCTGTTCTAGAACCAAACAGACCATCTCCTCTCCAGACCCTACTGTCTGCATCCAGGGCCTTCTCCTGGATTTTGCCTCCTTCTACTCACACTCTTCCTTAGTACCAGGGTTACAACAAAGTTCCCCCTCCCTGCCATCCGGCTGGTGAGCACATTTGAGCGCTGGTTAAACTTACAGCCTCGCCACTACACGGTAGCTCATTCCCATGCCTGCCTTCCAGTCTCGACTGTCACCACCCTTGACTTTAAATACTCCAGTCAGTCTGTTTTCCCTTCTGCCTCAACACTCCCCTCCTTGAGCTCTAACTAATAACTAAGGGGTTACTCATCCTGCAAAGTAATTTGGTGATATTATCAGTCTCTGGCATCCCATATCCTCTATGAGTCCTCTGTCTGCTGGGCAGCCTCCCCTCCGACCATCACTTACTACCTAGTCTATGCAGGGACTGGATACACAGATGAGTAAGGAGCTCCATGTCTAGACAGGGGAAAGGATAGGAAAATTGATTATTACAATTCAGGTTGAATACTATAATGATTCAGGAATTCTGATGAGAGATGCTTAACCTAGAGAGAGCACTAAAGGAGGGGGGATCATTTTTGTACTGATTTCCAGATGGAATCAGCTAAGTTAGGGGTATAGGGAAAATCATTGCAGACTGATAAGAGCTGTACGTACAAAGTCCCAAGGCCAGGAGAGTTGTAGCGGTGTTCTACACAGCGTACGATGGGGAGGGGAGCAAGGACTCCCAGGTTAATAAGAACGATCAGACTACCAAAGACTAGGTGTGCCAGACGGGGAGTACGGTTTCATCTTAAAAGACAGGGGTATGCTTGCCTAAAACAGAAGTGGCCCCGGGAGTCAAGGGAGGCTTTGAAGAAACTGTGAGGCTCGGTTGGATACACACCTGGGTTTAACACTACCTGAAACTGGGAGTTAGCACAGGGAGGGAGGGAGGAGCGATGGCAAAGGCAGAAAGGGGCAGCTGGAGGCTGGTCAGTAATTCAGGGAGGCAGAGGCAGGAGGATCAGGTTTGGTACCAGCCTAGGCTAAGTAGTTAGACCTGTGTGGATGTGGGTCTGCCATGCATTGATAGGGAGGTCAACGTGAGTCCTTCTCTTCCATCATGTGGGTTTTGGGGACCAACCGTATTTCTCAGGATTGGAGTCATTTTGAGGGCCTTGAGACTTCATTTTTTTTTTTTTTAAAGAAAAAATCCAGCTAAGAAATTATTGGGACAAAAGCAGCAGTGGAACCTACTGTATGTCTTGTATTGTTGTTATTCACGGACATGTGTTAGTGTCTGGAAATCCCTTACCTTTCCTGAAATGCTACTAAATTATCAAGTCTTTGAAGGTAGCACTGGCAAGAACCCCGTCTTATCAAGGCAGAGGCCTTTCTATGACAAGATCTGTACTGATGTCAGCAGAAGCAGCGGAAGTGAACAAACTGAGGACTAGTCTAGTAGCAGGAGGCTGCTCGGAGCTAACCAGGAGGAATGTGGGGGTTACTGCAGCCCAGCTGGGTTCCCACTGCAGGTTCTGAGTCACCCCCTTCTTCCTGCACTCCTCTCTAGCAGAGACTCAAAGGACATAGGCTCTGGGAAGAGGGAGCGTGACGGCACTGTATTCTGTCTCCTTATAACAAAGAGCAGCGGTGACAGCGGCCAAGCCAAGAACTCAGGCTTGGTAAAGGTCTGGCTTACAACCGGGATCCTGCTAGTGCCCGGGATGGAATTTCACTTGAAAGGCTGACGGAGGTTGGTGGAATTAGCCCTCAGAAGCTGGGTAGGCGGAGGGCTTGAGGAAGGCTCGGTCCTCTCCGGCAGGGAGTAGAATCGAATTAGTTAAGCTGCTTCTCTGGTTGCAGCTTTAGGCTCTCTCCAGTAATTGCTTGTTTACTCGCTTTCCGGATCTCAGAGGCTGTTGGACTCCTGCTGCTCGGGGAGCCGTGGGCTTACCTGACCCCTCCTCTTTCCACCTTTCCCTCTGAAAAGAACCCGCTGGGAAGGAACAAAGACCAGAGTTCAAGTCCTAATGAGGTCTCCAGTGAGGTAGAGGTGGTAGTGTTCATTCAGTGCCAGGCAGGGAGAAGCTCAAATCCCTGAGCCAGACCTTAAATTGGCTGTTGGCCGGGTGCTCAGAATGAGTACCCTGGGGAGGTGGGCAGGCCTGGGGAACTCAGTTTCTGGGAGAGGGGCTCTAAAGTACAAACACCCCTGCTGGGTCCATTTCTCTCCTAACCTATAGTCCCTCCCCTAGAGAGAGTATTTGAGCCTTGCGACGTGATAAATCCTTGAAAAGCAGAGTGGATTAAAGTTGTGATAAACACAAGTATGCAAATCGCACCCACAAAGAAAACAGAAGACAGGAGAATCTTCCCACCCGACTGTAACTGTAAGGGCTTGTACTGCGGCTCATGGGCTCACGAAAGGGGACAGATGTTTGTTCCTTCGTTAATGAAGGTCATTATCTGCATTCCTATTGTGAGGGATGATCACGTACTCGGTTCAGAAAGTCTGCCTCTGGAGCCGAGGCTTCTGTGAAAGTACTGGCCAAGGGGTAGGACCTTGTTAGCCAGAGGTGTGCACTTTTTACCTTTTAATTAAGGCACATTTTCACTTACTTGCAAATGGTTACAGCCGTCATAAACTTACCATTGTGAGACCCCAGGTCTGACAAACAAAGGCAATTTACTATAGACGTGTGAATATGAGCCTAATTGAAGAGTTTCCTATTGCTTCCTTAGGGACTTGAGTTCCTTGAGGACTCTGCCTTGCTCTCTACGCTTGATTCTCCCCTTTGACCAGAGCCCAAGGGAGGCCACCAGAGTCTCTAGCAGGGAAATGAAGAGCCTCTCTCCGAAGGCATCTGGGCTTTATACGCCCTTCCTTCCCTCCACTGCACCCTAATTCCAGCAGTACTCATGGCTCCCTCCAAAGACATTTCCCTGCTTCCCCCCTCCTAGACTGACCTCCCCTCCTACCTGCTGAATCAATTAACCCCAGAAGACACTTCTGTGATTATTTGCTCCCGTGTTACTTTTCTTGACCTGGCTGTGCCCTCCCTACATCTAAACCACATTCATCTGGAAAGAAACCCTCAGAATCTGGCACTGACTTGGGACTGCCTGGCTGTTGTTTGGGGGGGGGGGGCGACTCAGGTCCCGGTTTGCTCCTTGGGGCTGACTCTCAGTCATTTAATCTTTCTTAGTCTTAACTTTGTCATTTAAAAATAAATCTCGCCAATTCCAGCTCTCACGGTTATGAATTAAAAATGAGACAACAGTGGAAGTGCTGAGCAAAACGCCAGGTGGTGGAGGTGGTAGGGAGGGGTGCTTGCTGCCATCACGGAGCAGCACACACAGAACGAGTTCTCTCACAGTTCTGGGTGCCGGGAGTCCGACATGAGGACGCTAGATGGGCGCACCCCGACGAGCCCTTCACGGCTCACAGACAGCTGGTTTCTTCTGTTCTCCCTTGGCACAGCGCTCTCTTGTAAGAACACAGTTCTGTTAGATTAGGGCCGCACCCTCATGACCTCATTTAATCTTTTATATCCTACAGACTCCAGGTATAGTCACGTGGGACGCTAGGTCTTTGGACATATGAATTGGGGGGGTGGGGTAGACAATTCAGTCCGCGGAGGTAGGAAAAGGGATCCATAGGCAGGGAGAACCCTCAGGCCAACCCCTCCCCCGTCCATTTCACAAGTACAGTCCGGGAATCGTGACTTGTAAACAATTCGCAGATGTCTCAGTAACTAAAGTATTCACACTGGACATCCTATGGCTCGTGAAGACGGTCCCATCCGTTGTTTCGCGCTATCTTTACAACTTCAGATGAGGAAACAGGCCCAGATCTCAGGCCCGAGTCCTCCAACTCTGCTTTCCAAGTCTTTCCACCATGCCAGGAGCTCTCTGCCCTATCTTCTTAAAAGGACCACAGGGCTCCAAAACCTGGAAAAGACCAAGTCCTTCCACTATGACCGCACCTGAAGTGTTTATCTTGTGCCTCTTCCTGGGTCCTTTCCTCCTGCCCTGTTATTTTGTGGTCTGAAGTAAAAATCAAAACCAAACAATAACAACAAAAACTATACATATGGAATGACAAGAAAATTTGTGTGTGTGTGTGTGTGTGTGTGTTTTAGTTTGATTTTTCGAGCCAGGGTATCTCAATGTAGCCTTGGCTATCCTAGAACTCTCTCCGTAGACCAGGCAGTCTGCCAACTCATAATAGAGATCTGCCTGCCTCTGCATCCCGAGTGCTGGGATTAAAGGCAAGCACCATCACCACCCAGTAATGAATTATTTTTGAAGAATATTACAAATGCAAAGTATTAACATTTTATTATAGTTTGAGGACAATTCTAAAGCGCCCTGCACACGTTCTTAGCGCATTTCTTCCGGATGCTCTGGATAAGCAGGACAAATGAGACACTGTAGATTTAGTTGTATCTATTCCCTAAGGTAAACATTAATTTAGTTTAGAAACTTCCAAGTGTTAGGCCCTCTGACCTACAGGAGTTCGCATTCCAAATGTCAGTATATTCTGCTCCTTGGAAGCGAGGGTACGCACCCAACACTGACCTTAATCCTGACCCATACCTTGGTAGCATGAGACAACCGTGGGGTCCACAAAACTCCTATACTCAAAACACGCAAGGGTCAAAACTGGTCAAAACCTTAGGGTTGAGAACATCTTAGCAGGGAGAAGCAGGAACTTGGGACCACCCACCCAGTGCCCAGACAAGGACTGGAGGCCCGCGTTCCGACGAAGGCAGGAAGATCCCAAATCCCGAGGGCAATACTTGCTTTGGCCCTGCGCTCCAGCATTGGGCGGCATTTCCCCTTAGTCCCTTTCATCTGGCCACGCAGGACCAGGATCCCGAGCCAAGGTCTCCTTCCCATCCCAGGAGGAAGGGCGGGGGACCCCCGGGAGGCGCCTGGAGGAGGCAGCACAGGGACCTGCCTTGCGTGGGACTTCCTCCAGCTCCTGCTTTCCTGGCCGGGCAAAGGGGGAGGGGAAGCTTCCTGCGCCGGCGCCCGCTGCGGGCCCTGGTGCGGCCCAGCCGAAGCGCAGGCCCAGGCTGGCCAGGCGCCGCGGGCGGGCGGGCGGGGGGCGGGGCCGGCCGCGGTCGGAGTTTGAGCCGCAGCCGCCGTTGCCAGGGTTACCGGAGCGCTCGGGCGGAGGGGGAGGCGGCCGCGGCGAGGGGCCGGCGGTGCGCGGCGGGCGGGGTGGGGGCGGTCGCTGCCTGGTCGCCATGGGAACGGCGCAGTTATTTCCAACCCCCGGGCCGTGCCAGTGGCTCGCTGCCAGGGTGCAAGGGTATTGCAGGACAGCGGCAATCTGCTGCGGCCGAGGGCGTAACAATGCGCCCCTTCTGGAGCGCGGGCCCCGCGGGCTAGAGGTTCCCGCTGATCGCCAGGGCCGCCCCCCGCGCGGCGAGCCTCTCGCGGGCGCTCCCAGCTGCACGTGCTGCCCCCGCCGCCGCCCTCGCCAGACAAAGAGGGCCTTCCTGAGCGCCTTTCTTGGTACCCCCCCTCCTTTCCCCAGCATACCCTTTGATTCCTGTGCCTCCTGCCGTCTTCTTCGCTCCCTTCTTCCCACCCCTCTCAGCTGCCTCCTGGAGTGCTGTCTTTTGTGCTTGCCACCTCAAGTTTGGCCTTCCCTCCAAAGCTGTCTTAACCAGGACTCCATCTGGCCCCTCCCCCAGTCTGTCTCTTTGGTAGCTTTGCACAGTCGTTTTGAGGGCGACTGCTCCGGCTCTTTATGTTTCTCAGTTCCACTTTACCTTTCTGTGGTCCTGCCCCCTTTATCGAACCTACTTTCTATCCTCAGCCTTGCAAGACTTCCAGAAACTCTTGACATCTCTCCCGCTGCCTCTTCCCGCTTTTCCTTACTTTTTCTCAGGGTCCCGGGGGACAGAAAGATGGCAAATGACCACCTAGGTTGACTCTGCTTTGCATCGTCTACTTTTTTCCTCTTGCAACTCTAAAATCACTTTATTTGGGTTCTGTGAGTGGTGCTATGGGATTCTGTGGCTCTTGTGGTCATCACTAGTCTCTTTGCTTAGAAATTCAAGAAAAGGTAACTACTGGAAACCCGCCAGACACTCGAGACACACTCTGAGGGCTAAATATTTCTTACTCCATTCCTGCTTTTCACTTCTTGCTTTGTTTTTCACCCCATCTGTCTCTTCTGGACTACACACACACACCTCTGTACTACACACACACACACACACACACACACACACACACACACCACACATTGTTCATCCTTTGGCACTAGCTGCATAAGAGGAAAGGGCAGGTCCCCTTCTCCAGGAAGGAAGGTGGGGCAGGGTAGCTCCTGCAGGAAGGGAAGGAAAAAGGAGGGAAGGAAGGAAGTGGCCACCAAAGAAGGTGGAATCTGTTGGGAGGGCATTTTATTGTTTTAACGTCTTTCCTTTTTCATTATGGAAAGCTAAGCCCAAGGCCATCCCAGAACCAAGGTTCTGCTGCCATCTGCCAGGACCCCAGGGAAGGCTCCCCAAATCATGCCTCAAAACTAGATTAAAAGCCTTAAGGAAACCGTAGACTACGAGCAGATGAGGTTACGGGAATGTGGCTGACTTGGAATCGGGTCCTTCTATAGCTAACAGAACGTTAGCATGGAGAACGTTTTGGGCCTAAGAGTGTCCCGAGTTGTGGTGTGGAGAGAAGCTATTCCAGGACACACACAGACATAACTCAGTACAACACAGACATAAAGCACTGAGCGGTGAAGGAAGGTAGGCCAGAAATTCAGTCATCCTGTCCAGGGCAATTTGTAGGCCAGCCTGGGCTATATACCACTTTGTCTTTAAAAATAAAAATAAAGCTAAATGGTAGTGGTTCACTCCTTTAATCCCAGTACTTTTGGGAGGCAGAGGCGGATCTCTGTGAGTTTGAGGCCAGCCTCGTCCATGGAGCTAGTTCCAGGACAGCCAAAGCTACACACACACACACACACACACACCACTAACAAACAAAAAAACCCTGTCTTGAAAAACAAATAAAATCCAACCAACTAACGAAAAGCAAATGCTAGGTGTAGCATTTAATCCCAGAGCTTGGTGGGCAGAGGCAGACTGATCTCTGTGAGTGTGAGGCCAGCCTGGTCTATATTGTAAGTTCTGGGATAGCCAGGGCTATGTAGAGAGACCCTGTCTCAAAAAGGAAGAAAGAAAGACAGGAAGAAAGAAAGAAGGAAGGAAAGAAAGAAAGAGCAAAAGGAGGAAAGAAAGAGAGAAAGGAGGGAAGCAAGGAAGGAAGAAAAAGAAAGAAAGAGCCCACAAAAGAGTCAGGAGGAAAATGAAGAATGAATGGGCCCCTGGAGGAGCCTGAGCCTGGAGGAGGTAGAGGTTTACATGAGCAGTGTGTCTTGCAATTTATGAAAGTATTTACATTAAAAACAATATTACAGAGGCTGGAGGGTTGCTGAGCAGTTAAGAGCAGTGGCTGCTCTTCCAGAGGACCCTGTTTCTGTTCCCAGCACCCGCAGAAGAGTTCACAACTGTAACTCCATCTCCAAGGGATCTGAAGCCCTCTTCTGACCTGCTTGGGCACCAGGCATGATGCAGTACGCATACATACATGTCTGCATACATGTCTTTCATTCACATAAAATAAAAATAAATGTTTTAAGAAATCAATATATTTACCTAGGTGTGTGGGCACTCCTGCCATATGGCATACATGCGAGGTGAGGGCAGAGAGGCTGGTTGTCTTCTCCATCGTGCGAGTCCTGGGGATCGAATTTATGTATCCAGAATTTGTGGCAGGCATCCCTACCCACTGAGCCATCTCATGGGCCCCACTTATATTTTTAATGTGTGCCTTTCCTTTTTTGCTTAAAGAGAGAAAAAAGCTTAAGCCAAAGTTCTCAGACTTAGAACTATGCTTCAGGTGAGGGAAATGCCCCTGACGTTTCCTGAGGAGCCCACACATCTGCCCTTAGAGACTCTGTACTACCTCGCATAGAGTTTACAGGGGATAAAGAGCTCTCACCCCCGTCATGGCAGCCACTATCACCACGCCTGTTTGGGACCCTTCCCCTCACTTGTTTCATTTTCACATCTTAATTTTCGGTACTGTGGGTCTAGGGCCTTGGGGAGGCTAGGCCTGAGCTATCATTTGGCTTCACCCTCAACTCTCCCTCAGTAACTAAGAAAACACAGCCTTTCTGGAAATAAATATTTGCAGGACCCAGTAATACAGCGGTATCTCTGATGCTGCTAGCTCAGTGGTCCAGTCCCCAAAGTGCTCGGTTACAGAGCCGAAGAGATTTGTTCGCGATGATTCTCTCGCATAGAGTACCTTTGCTTCTCCCCTTATACAATACACCAGTGAGGAAGAATTTCCCAGCCAGTGTTCTGACTCCATTAGTAGCCTCTTATTTCTCGAAAGCCTCAGAGGTGTTTGATCCGTGTTTTAGAAGGACTTGTGTGAAATCTAGTTCCAGGTTACCCTGCTGCTCCGTTCCTGCCTTCTTGTCTCACCTGAACGCTGGAAGGTTGGAGACAGAAGCTTGTCCTTGTTCCCTTCCCGTGTGCCATTTAAGGGCTTTAGTAACACTTCTGTGAGCTGGGGAAGGGGTTAAGTTTTGAGGGGCTTAATGCTCCAGGGTTGTGTGTGTGAGCGTGTGTGTTGCCGGGGGTTGAACCCAGAACGTTGGGCACGCTAGGCAAGTGTTTCACCACTGAGCTAAATCCACAGCCTCTTTAGGATCTTTTTGTCTTATTTTTGTTTTAGATTGCTTCCTCACTGTCAGAGGCTGGAATGGAGGCGTGCACAGTGGTCTGGTTGGAATTAGGAGCAATGTGAGCAGAACTGTGGGGCTTGGCCTCCCTTCCAGTGAAGGAAAGAGCTCTGTTGGAAACGCAATAGTCCAGTGATGGGTGGGGCATGAACTAATGGCCCAATCTTCCTTCAAGATTCTGCAGTTTTTGAAATACACTGGTGATCCAGCATGCTATGAATAGCTCTGACTTTCCCAAGGACTCCTTATATCTACTATTTGTTGAGTGTATACTTTGTATTGTTGCTATGCTATATACCATGGGCGATTTAAAGATATGAATAATGGACTTTAAGATCTTTGTAGAGGCCGCTAGCACAGGGCAGGGAATAAAGTGAGGCAGGAAGGTTTCACAGCCCAATGAGGATTCCTGTCTACTATTCCACCGACGACGCCACCAAAGCCCAGAGAGTTGACCCTTCCTTTTCTACTGCTCTTAAGGGTTCTTTCTTTTAACATGGCAATCAGAGATCACTAGCAGTCGGCTGGCTGCTTTGATTTTTAGGGGAGGGGTAGAAAAAAATAAGAGAAACTACAAATCGAGATCCATCCATCAGAAGAAACTCTGAGTTAGATTGAGCTCACCCTGTCGGCAAAGGCTGAGATAGAGAAAAGAAAACCAGGAGGAATTCTGGGTGTGGTGGCTCCTGACTATAGCTCTGGTACTTGAGAGGTGAGGGCAGGCAGTTTAGAAATTCAAAGTCATCTTCAGCTCTGGGGCAATTTGGACACCAATCTGGGCTATATGCCACCTTGTCTTAAAAAAAAAAAAAAAAAAAAAAAAAACTAAAACAAAGGAATCAGGAGGAAAATGAGGTGGAAATGAATGGGCCCCTGTAGGAGGAGGTAATGAAGTGGATCAGACAGTCTGCCACTGAGCTCCAAGAAGAAACGGGGAGGGTTACCTATTTCTGTTTTCTTTTAAAATGAGATGAGTTCGTTGAAGGGCCTGGACTGATGAAGACAGATGTGCTTTGTAGGCTCCTAGCAGGAGTCTAGGGATGGCGCTGGTGGCTGTTTGTCCTGGCTGCTGTGGAATACGATGAGGTCACAAGCATCCGGGTCCTTTGCTCTTTGACTGCAGAAAAGGAGTCCCGATGAACCCCAAGTTTTCTCTCCAAGAACTATGCTTGGCACCTCCCTCCCCTAGGTGCCCCAGGGATTGTTAGGACTTGAGCCAGCGACAGAGCTGAAGGGTGAGGGTGGAGGTGACTGCAGGATGGTGAATGCCCCAATCCCCCTGAAGGACTCTGATTGGCTTTGCTGCTCAGGAGGCACTTTCAGGCATCCTAGGGATGGTCGGGCTTATTGATTTATGTCTGAGTGTGTGTCCTGGAATTGCGTCTCTCTCCCACAGCTTGGGACTCTCTTTGGCTCATAATATTCTTTGTGTTATCATCTTTTGGCTGTGGAAGAATGTGAGTGTGGCAGGACTTAGAGAATGTGTCACGTTTCCTTAACCATGTGCCTGCTTTTAGCTTACGGTTTCCTTAGAGTCCCTGGTCTAGTTTTGAGGCATAATTTTGGGAGCCCCTGGATCATAGTCTGATGTGAAGAACAAAACAACGTCACCATAAAGGGCACACTCCAAATTCCCTGAGATCTAGGACCAGTGGATTTTGACAAGTTCAAAGGACAAATTCAAATACCAGGATTTGAGTGAGTCTTGCATTTGGGTACTGGCTATAGGGCGAGGTGCCAAGCTACCTCTGTGGACCTGTGCAGTGTGGCGTGGCTCATCTCAGGTACAAGGAAAATCGGAGCTGGATTTTATTTTACTCTGAATTTGAGAGTAGGCCGTTGTGTGGGTTGTGTGTTGGGGGGTTGCTCTTGACTGCACGCAGATCATCTCAGGGGTCTGTGAAGAATGAGCAGAAGCCAGGGGCTCAGTTTGACAAGGGCTCTGCAGGGGAATTGCAGGATGCAGTTGTGAGCTGCAGGAAGCTCCTCTCCTGCCTGGATGATGGATGTGACAGGCTTCTGTGAGAGAGGCAGCCAGCTGCCAGTTGCTGTCCTGGTATTAGCTCTTGCTGATGGGGTTCAGCTGGAAAGCCCTGGTGGGTATTAGTCACAAGCCAAAGGAGGGCCAGAGGCACCTCACCTGAACCCAAGGGTCCCGGGGGTCCTGACACTTAGGAGGCGACCCATAGAGCACTACCACACAGCCAAGGCTGTAGAGGGGAGGGCTGAGCTGAAAGCTGAAGAGACAGGATAGATGGAGGAACTCATGTCTAGTGCATGAGGTAGCGTGACCAAGGGTGAGGCCTCACGTCCCATCAAGCTTTGAGAGTGGAGTTTCTGACATGTGACCCACGCTGCTCTGGTCCAGCCGTTCTGGGCTATTCCCAGGTCTCTGAGCCTGCCTTGTGAGCCCCACTTGCCAGCTTTTGTCCTAGATAGTTTGACAGTTCATCCGTGCCTGAGATATTTAAGAGCGAGTTGGAGTCAGACTTAAATGAGACTCAGCTTGAAATTCCAAACTGGATCCAAGCTCTCCAGTAGCAGGCACCCAAGCCTTTGGGTCTCATCTGCACCTTCTTTTCTTTTGGCTTTCTTTCTTTCTTTCTTTCTTTCTTTCTTTCTTTCTTTCTTTCTTTCTTTCTTTCTTTCTCTCTCTCTCTCTCTCTCTCTCTCTTTCTTTCTTTCTCTCTTTCTTTCCTTGTTTCCTTTATTCCTTCCTTCTTCTCTCCCTCCCTCCTTCCTTTTTTCTTTTCCTTCCTTTTTAAAAACAGTGTCTCCTATGGCCCAGACTGGCCTCCAGTTCACTATGTGGCTGCAGATGACCTTAAGCTCCTGACCCTCCTGCCTCTAGCTCTCAAGAGCTGAGATTACAGGTGTGTGCCACCATGCCTAGCTTCCATTGCAGTTTTTACCAGCATCTGTAGGTAGTACCTGTAGCCAACTGGGAATACTGAAGTTGTCATTTTCCAGAGAATTCTGGACTCTCACCGGTGTCTATCCTGTGCCACCTCTCTCCCTAGAACACTCTCATCTGTGCCTGGCTCCTGCCATGAGGCCTTTCACAGAGGCCATGCCTCATGGTTTCCTAGGCGTCCTTTGCTGATGCCCTCTGCCCCCAGCCTGGAGGGAGGTGTCCCTTCTGTGTCCTCCAGAGGAGTGTGGGCAGTCACTGCTGCTACTTCCTTTGATCGGATTGTGGTGCTTCCATCCTTAGTCTTGCCAACAGGGAAGCATTTCCTTCTGGGCTTTCTCCGTGTTTAGCCAAGAGCCTGCTATGGCACAGGTGCTTGCTGGTTTGTTTAGCTGCTGATTGTCCGCGTCCTCTTGTCCCCAGTAGAGTGTAAGCTCCCTGTGAGCAATGAGCTCTCCTCATTGGCTCTTAAGCTGGTGTTAGTACAGCCTGCGACAAATAGCTGTGGCATGAAGGCACAGACGGCATAGGCTGTGATTCACTTTTCACTTCCCCTGGAGTGCCCTAGTGACCTCATGTGAGATCCTCAGCATACCAGATGGTGCGGTGGGACACGTGTCCAGTGTTAAGCCCTTTCGTGCACTTCTGATCATCTCTGCTGTGGGTGCCCAGTTCTGTGGAGGAGTCCCAGCCCTTTGTGTGAACCGCCAAGTACAAAGGGGTTGGGCCTTGTGAACATGACCTGGGGCCAGAGCACATGGATGAATCCTCTCCTCCTTTCCCCTGGTAGAGCTTTATTTTGAGATACACTGCAATTTTTTTTCTCAGATGGGACTGGAGAGATGACTCAACATTTGCTGTGTAATCATGAGAATCAGAGTTTAAATCCCAGCAATCATGTAACAAGCTGGGCATCCCCCAAATGCCTATAACTTCAGTTCTAAGGGTTCGACACACCTGGCCTCTTCACTTGTTCTCTCTCTCTCTCTCTCTCTCTCTCTCTCTCTCTCTCTCTCTCACACACACACACACACACACACACACAATGTTAAACTTAAAAATAAGTTTGCTCAGATGGTTCTGTCGGATTGGTTAGACCCCCAGCAGTGTGCCCTGGCTGTCCCTCTGTCCGAGCATCACAGCCTCAAAGGTATTCCTTTCCCAGGAGCTTTTGTTCCAGGTTCTGCTTTGGAAGACACTTGCCTGAAAAGAACCGGTTTCTACTCTTGGTTCCATCACTAGTTCTAACTTTGGGCCAAGCCCATCAACCCTTCCTGCTTCTCCTTCCTCAGCTGAAAAGTGGGTGCTCCCCACAACTGTGTTCTGTGATATTTGGTTGGGTGCAGTTCTGCCTGTAGCAGAAGCAGGCACTCCCGAAAGGCATCTTTCTTTCCTTCCCCACTGTTTTTGCAGGACGGCTCGGTCTCCTGGCTGGTGAGGCCTGGTGAGCAATGTTGTCGAACACGAGCTCCGCTCTGGTGAGAAAGCCAGACCAGGAGCCAAGGGTGACTAGGCCAGATGACTCAGGGATTTGGCAACCTGATCATTCTTTGGAGCATTCTGTAAACATTGGTCAATAGAGTCTTGCGACACGCCTGGCAGGTGGGAGGCGGGAAGAAGCAAGGGTGTGGAGGATGTGGAGGCAGGGAGGAGGCCAAACGTGTTGCTCACAGAGGCCAAGGGTGACAAGTCTGAGATGCTCCTCCAGCACGCTGGCAGGAGGCACCTCCACAAGCAGGCTGTGGCGATAAGTTCCCACGGTCTCTTTCTGTCCCCATTCCTTGCCCACCAACCTCACAGAATTCTCTTGCTGCAGAGAGCAGCCCCAGAGTTCTTTACATCCCCTGTCCAAACACCTTATGCTCCAAACCCAAAGAATACCCAGCCTGATTTCTAGTCTTATTACAGGGCTTAGAACAAGGATTTGGGGAGCAGAGACTCTGCCCAGCTTTCTCTCAGCTAAGATACTATACACTTCCTCGGCTTGCAGGTGGGGTTAGGTTATGGGTACTTTTTGCCCGCAGGCTCCTGGGAAGCTTCAGAAATACTCAGGAGGGGTGGGCGAGCTTTCCTGGCTTTTAGGAGTTGTGAGGCCTCTGTTACTACCCAACACGCTCAACAGTGAACTGGGGTGCCAGGGGCTTCTCTCTCCTCAGCAGCCTCCATCACCCCAAGACAATCACAGAGTGGGGAGATTGGGGCCAAGGTGCATTGCTTTCCTGCCCCCTCCGCACAGGTGGGCCCCTCCTCCCAGAGATACCTTGTTCTACCTCAAGGAATTGATTGCTGCCCTCTTGGGAACGCCTAATTGGGCTGGGCCCTTTGCAGAGGGAAAATGGGAGGTTGTTACATAGTGACAGCCCAGCCTGGCTTCAGTGTTGGCTCTTCTACCTCTCTGACCCCATCTCCTGCCTTCTCTTTTTGGTGGGAGCTGGGAGGCAGGAGGCCTCACATGGCCAGTGAGTCACTGGTCACACTCCTGCCTTCAGGGGCCTTGTGGTCAGGTGCCTTGGAGACCCTTTGTTCTGCTCTTAGCTCACACCAATGGCCTTAGGGGCCTCAGTTCCTCAGCCCCTAGACAGCTATGCAGAAGTGGAGAGCCAGATATATGGGGACTTTTCTCTCCAGGGGAGCCCCTGAAAGGGGAGAGGAGAAGGAGATGGGCAGTGAGAGAACAGAAAGCTAAGTTGCCAGGGGATGTCGTTGCTAAGCTGCACCTCCAAAGCTGGCGCAGTCGTTTCCAGATGAGCACGCTAGGAGTCACACATGCCTTCACTGCCTGCAAGCCATCACAGGTGTTGGGCTAGCTTCGCCAAACTCCCTGAATTCCTCCTCCCCTTTCCAACTCTTCCTCCCACCTCCAGGCTCCATCCTGTGGTCATCAGTGAGGGTGATTTGTGTCCCCTCGCTCTATGGTGGTTCTCAGAGTGTGGCACCTGGGCCAGTAAGCATCTGCATGAGCTGGATACTTGAAATGCAAATCCCCGATTCAGCTCAGACCTAGGGTACAGCACAACCACCCTCTTATCAGGCCCCTAAACCACTGCTTGGTCACAATGTAAGAGTCTAAAGGAAACCCTGCCCATATCAGAGAGGCAAGGTAGGTTTGGGGGTCGATTGAGTCAGGTTCCTGATGAACAATACCACCCAGCAGTTGCTAAAGTTACTGGAGGCTCCTGCCGGCCACAGACAACAGTGGCATCCAGGAATGCTGAGCAGGCTGTTTCTGCGGACACGGCTCCTGCAGGAGGGAAGGCACAGAGGCAAAACTGCTCTTCTTTTCAAAGCCTTGAGAAGTGGGAAGGGGTGGTAAAAAGAGAAAGAGAAGGCAAGAAAGAACCAAGGGGAAATGATGTCCTGAAGTAGCGACCTGCGTGAGGACTGGAGTTAGCTCAGGAGTAAAGAGTGGCTGGTGGGCAGGCCTCTGCTCTGGAAGACGACCCGGGAATAGTGTCATTTGGTTTTCTGGGTGCTTCTGAGCAGCAGTGCCAATGCATAGACGCGTGGAGTACGGTCGGGGGGGGGGGGCTGGGTGAGCAGCCAGGAGAATCAGCAGGGTGATGCAGGCCTATATTCCAGTATTTGAGAGGCCGAGGCTGAAGGATCCCAGGTTTCAGAGCAACAACCAAGCTAAAGTACAATCCTATCTCAAAAGGGCAGATGAAGAGAAGGAGAAGGATGAGGAGGAGGGGATGGAGGAGGAGGAAGAAGAGGAAGAAAAAGCAAGTCCTGAAAGTTTGGACACATTTGTTATGGCTTGAGGCAAGTCACTGTGGCCTGTTTCCCAAACTACAGAACTGGAGCAGTCTTATTGACTTTAATTATCTGCAAACAGTGCTTAGAGGATAAGATGGGAACCTTGTAGGAAAATCCTTGGAAGGTTAAAGTGTTTGGTACCTAACAAGGCTGGGTGTGTGTCTGCGCGCACGTGCGTGCTCCTGTGCTGAACTCCAAATGCAAGTAGAATCAACGCAGTATGGGATGCTAGAAAGACTAATTGAACAGAAGTCAGGGAGTCTGTATTCTGATTTCTCTTTCACCTCTAGCCAGCATGGTTATCATGAGTCGGTTGTCTTCCTGGACCTTTTGGCCTCAGTTTCTTCATCCTACAATGGGAGCGCTCAATTAGACCAGGTTTAATGGCAAGATTTAGCAGCCTGTGAGTCCAGGCATTTGCATAGTTGGGCCTCAAGGTCTTGACTTCCAGGTGAACTCCATGATAATCTTCTCTTTTCCGCACCCAGAGAAACCAAAGAGGAGGTGGTGGTGGGAGGGGCGAGGACAACTTACATGAGGATATTGTTGCTAAATTCAGGATTCAGACCTAGGGCACGAAGGATGGAGACAGACGGCAGAGCTGGACGGATGTGGGGAAGGGTGATGTATTCTCTGAGACAATTTGCTGGAAGTCTGGGTGCTTTTTTTTTTCTTCTAAACCTCCGAAGCTTAGGTTGGCAACTCATAAACAAAGGAGTTCCCAAGAAAGAAAAGCAAGTGGCTGGCTTTATAGACTTTGGTCCTCCCACCTCGCTGGCTTCATGACATGGGAGATTTGAATTTCTTGTTTTTCTTTATCCCATCACATGTGACAGCTGGAGCCCAGAGGGAGGTCGCTCACGCTCTGCATTGTCTCTCCATCTCCCTCTCCCTTAGCTTGGCCTCATGCAGGCTATTCAGAAGGATGGTGGAGGGTGGACCACTGCCCTCAGGAAGGGCAAGGAAGAAAGTCCAGTTCCCTTTAACAGACCCAACTCTCTTGCATCCGGGGCATCCTCTCGGTGCTGGCCACCTGCCTGCCACGGATGCTCCCACCCAATCCAAGGGTGCTCACCCTGAGCTTCACACATATTCTCTCGATTCTTCCTGGTTGGGGGCCACTCACAACTCTGGGAAGCAGATTAAGTGGTCAAACCGGTATCAGAGCACCTTAGGGCCCTATGAGGCTGAAGCCTCCTTTCCTGGGAACGGCCCGAGGCTATTTTACTCCCTTAGTCAGCACTGGGCGGGAAGGGTGAGGGCCTGGGAACGGCCAGTGGCGTGAGCTTCTGTAGCAATTGCACCTCTGTAAACACAATAATAGCAGGTCTGGGATTATGGTTGTCACCCCTGATAATTATCAGCTACAGTGCCTTTCCCCCTAGGTGGACCACACGGAGCTCATCACCTCACAGGGGGCTCTGGTGTAAGTTCCAGACTTCCAGATCGCTTCCTCCAGTTGCTAGGCAACTGAGAGCATGTGCCGGGAGCAGGGATCTCATTTAGGAAAATCTCCCCAGGTCTCCCAAATTACTGAAGTCTAAATTGATTGTTCTCCAAGTGGGGACCTTGCACGACTGACTGCTCCCCTGGGAAGGTCAAAGGCTGTTCTAAATGAAAGCCGCGCTGGGCTGATACCAAGTGAGGGATCCAGCCGCTGCTGGGGTGTGGAGGAAGGGAGACCACTTGGGCATCTGATATTCGGCAACTTATTTAGGGCATGGGTCTGTAAAGGTCATGATGGGTCAAGGTTAATAGGACCTAGAGCAATAGTTCCTGTTGCATCCCGGTGGTTGGGGGATGGGATGAGAAGCAGCTGTATCTGTCTGCCTTGTCCTGGCCAGAGAGGGCTGTGAGAGACCCAACAGAAGGGAAGATGGGAGGGAAGAAGTTGGCTTGCTGTTTTGGTGGCAAGCACCTGCACATCAGGGAACAGACCCTGGTATCTTTTCCATCCAGGCTCCCTGGGACAGTGTGTGTTTCCCCCAGGGAAAGGGAAGACCCCTGGAGCTGCCTTGATGTCTTGCTGAAGGTGATGTAATTTGGCTCTGCTTCGCATGCTCCAGCCTCCCACCGCTGCACTGTGTTAGGCATGGTTTGGGAATCTATTCCTGGGACTCTTAGTTGCTGCATCACATGGTGGAATAGAACCGTGGAGAAAAAGAAGGAGCGTGAAGTATTGGTCCTGGTTTCTTTTGACCTTGACCCAGTATGGTTCCCTTTTTTCTTTTCTAAAAAAAAAAAAAAAAAAAAAAAAAACAGATTCATGCTATGTAGCCCTGACTGGCCTTAAACTCCAGAAATACTCTTGCCTTATCTTTTATTGAACTACTTGTGTATGTGTGTATGCGCATGTGTGTGTGTATAGGTATGTGTGACTTGAGGTCACAACTGAATGTTGAGTGGCTTTTCAGCTTCTCTTTACCTTGGTTTGTTTTTTGTTTTCTTTTGTTCTTTTTTAATATTTATTTATTTATTATGTATACAATATTCTGTCTGTGTGTATGCCTGCTGGCCAAAAGAGAACACCAGACCTCATTACAGATGGTTGTGAGCCACCATGTGGTTGCTGGGAATTGAACTCAGGACCTTTGGAAGAGCAGGCAATGCTCTTAACCTCTGAGCCATCTCTCCAGCCCCCTGTTTTTTTTCCTTTTTGCAGGTCTCACACTGAACCCAGAATTTACTAATCCCAGAATTTACTAATTTGACCAAAACTAGCTAGGTCATGAGTTCCAAGGATCCCCCTGTCTCCACTGGAGTGACTGACGCCCACTGCCTGTGCCCGGCTATTTATGTGGTGCTGGGGATTCAAACTCAGGTCCTCATGCTTTGCAGCAAGCCCCTTACCCACTGAGCCACTCTCCATCCACTCCCACTGGGTTTTTAAGAATATACTGTGTCCATGGTAGAGAGGTTCCTAGCTGGGAGAAATCAAAGACAAAATCGTTGAAATCTGTCTGAACTTCCTTGCACTAAGCAGGTGCGAGGGCCAGTGTGACCCAGTTTTGGCTCTCGGGAGTTCACGCTCTGACCAGGGAGGTGTCACACGCTCTTCTGCAACGGAAGGTCATTTTTCTTCCTGGGAATGAGCTGCTCAAGGCAGCCAGAGGTTGAGGCTTTGCCTAAGGTGAAGGTAGTAAGAACCAGTTTGTCTTCTACTTGGGGCCTCTGCTTGCTGGAATGGGCACGCTCAGATCGCCTGAGTCAGGTTGGGGAGTACCTCCTTGTCTCTGGAATCCCGCTGGCGCAAGTGGCTGTTGGGAGTGGACGGAGGCGAGGCGCTCCCGGGGATGGGAGCTGAGGAGGTGGATGTGAAATGCTCCTAAAACAGTGGCTGGGTGCCAGCTGGTCCTGACCAGTTCTCCACCTATTGCCCTGAGGAGATGGCGATAAAAAAATTGCTCAACCACTTATGGTCACCGTGGTTAAGGATGTCAGAGATCATGGTCACCTTCATTCACATCCAACAGGTATGACCCAGATCCCCTTCACATCTTTCAGAACCATCTTTTCTGAGGTCACTGTTCCTGATTTGTGCTGTTTCAGCCACCAGCCTTCGGTGACCTTTTCCCCTGGGTGCCTCCCTTTCTCTCATCCATAGTTGCTGTTTCTGCTTTTCATGCCACTAAAATATCCCTCGATCCCACTCCTGGGTTACTGGCTCAACCCTGGCAGTAATTCGTTTGGGTATCACAGTGACCTCCAGACTGATCGCGTTTGAAGCCTCGCCCGTCTTCTCCCAATCTGCTGTCAAAAATTCTCTCTCTGGGACCTTCAAAATAAAAACAAAGGTAGTATTTTCAACAAAAGACCCCTTGAAGCTGGCCCAGGTTTACCTGTGATGCCTCCTCTCATCCAGTCTTCACACTGACTCCGAGTCCCAGCACGAGACCTGCAGTGTGGCCCCTCACCCACCGTTCACTCAGCCTCTTCTTCCTCTCTGGATTGCTTTTGCTGTCACCCCCCAAACTCCTCTTTAGGGCTCCCAGCCTAACCCAGGTCCCCCTTTTCAGCTGGCACTTTCAGTTTCCCTAGTGGACGGTGTTGCCTTCCCAAAGTCACCTGTCTCCAGCGCGGAGGAGCGCGAGTCTCTGGTGACTAAATGGGAAGTCACCTGATGCTTGACAAATAACTAGCAAGGTATTTGACAAATGGACAGCTTTCAAAAACACCGTTTTAAGAAAGGAGATGCTGAAGCGTTCCAGCTACAGGAAGAAACTTTACAAAGCCGTGCGTACATGTTAGGCAGTTAGCATGAGTCCTTACGTATGTCAGGCCATTTAGGTAACAGTGGGGTGAGACTGCTCACTCATGACTGCTGGACCAATGGTTCGCATCTAGGCAACGGCTCTGCTCTATCCACCACCTGCAATTGTCTCTCCTAGTTAAAGTAGCCTTTTCAGTGTAGAGATTATCTTTTGGCCATTTGGGGGATCTACGAGGACTGGCAGAATGGAAGGAGCAAGGGCTAGGGATCCAGAAACAGGAATATGTGTAAAATGTAAATGAGGAACCGTAGTGGGCTCGACCTGCTGGAGCATATAGGGCCTGCACACCTTACTGCAACTGTCTTTAAGCTCCATTCCTGAAGTCGGATTGCCACAAGCTGTCCTAAGGCTGAGATCTCTGTGACTCTACAGTGTACCGGGATCAGGCACGCCCAGGCCTGTGCCAAAACGACCATCGTCAACATGGAGAGCAGCAGAAACAGGGCGGCCTGAGTAGGAACATATGCATTCATCGTTCTCATTACTCTGGTAGAGCATCCGGTACCAGCGGGTACTCAGGACAAGGCGCTGCATAGGTGAAAGAATGACTGAATGATCTTTTCAGGGAGAACACAGTGTTTTCCTTCTTAGGATCCATCTTTAGCCACAAGACATTCCAAGTACTGCATCGACTCTGTCCTCTTCCTCTGCCCATGTCCTTCCTAGTCTCGGCCCACTCAGATAGTTTAGCATCCCCACCCCCAAGTTCTTGAGCTCACCTCAAGAATAATTTACTGCATTTTTTTTAAAACCCATAAAACATTATTAGGTATTTTCTCTCTGCTGAGCATATGGGAGCCTCCATGGGAATCAAAAGGATGAGGACATGTGTGCTGTGTTTAGGAGTTCACGGGCAGGGGGACAGCCGATGGAAAACAGGTGGCTACAGTGGTACTTGATGGGATGTGTGGGACATCCAGTAAAACTTGGGTGGGTGAGAGTCAGGGGGTTTCTTGGAGGAAGTAACAGCTAAACTTAATACTGAGCGCTAGTCCACACCACTGACATCAAATACCTCCCGAAAGTTCAGGCTAAAGGCATCTCCTCGCTTCCCCTTAGTCAGAGCCCCAGGTCTCAGTATAGCTAGAGTTTGGGAGCAAAAGAGGAAACGGTGATGGTGAGTATCCAAGAAGAGCATTCCACACCCACACCAGGCAAGCTGTCTGTGGCCGAAGGCAGAGTTAATGTTCTGTTGTTTCTCCAGCTCCATCTCTGGAAAGTCGAGGTATGTGTGCCTGGGCCACATCCATCAGCTAGATCACTGTCCTTCTTCCCCCAGTGTCACCAAAGCTCTTGTTGGGAGACAAGGTTGTTAAAGGTAATTGAAGCTAAGAGTCATAGGTTTTGGTATCTGTCAGGTACTTCTCCATATACCCACTAGAACAAAACCAACCAACGAACCAAGCAAGCAAGCAAACAACTACAAAAAACCTGGGATCTGGAGCAAGGCATTGTTCCAAGCCATTGAAAAGTATGCACTCAGGCGGTTCTACGAAGCTCCTATCGGGCCAATATTATAGATAGGTGAGGGAATTGAGTTCAGAGATTCTAGTACTGTAGCTTCGTAACCAACCCATGCACACACCCACTCTACTATTGTTGTTAGTGACAGCTCCGAATGAGAGCGGGAATAAATACCCTTCGGGGTGTTTATAGCCATGACTGCAGTGTAAAATGTACCAAAGACTCACATTCCATCTCAAAAACCCACGTGCAGTTTGCATATATTGCAAAATAAAACCCCTGTTTGTTTCATAAAAGCATTGCCTCTCACCACATAACCAAGTAAAGCTGATACCCGAGAGAAACAGGCAGGGTGCCATTTAGCTGGAGGTACCAAGCAGTGAGTGTCCTTAGGGACAGAAACCTCAGAGGGAGAAGCCCAGACAGGCACAGGCTTTGGGGTTGGGAGAGAGGCTAGAGAATCTTCACCCATCGCCCTCCCTGTTTCTATACTCAGGCCTCTCTGAAGTTGGGGTTGCCTTGTGTGACTGGTGGCCTTACCTTAGACTACCTTCCCCATGAAGGTTTCTACCAATGGCCATTCCCTTTTCGTGGTGGCTGGGTTATCCAGCTAACAACTGCGGATGCCTCCCCCTCCTCCTCTTTCTCTCCTTGGGTTTTCTTCTGTAAGCACCCTCCTCTAGAGTCCCGGGAACCCGTGTGTCCAAGGTCAAACTCAGGCGACCTCTTTCATGTGAGCCCACATTTTGTTCCCTTTGTTTTCCACATCCTTTCTTTTCTAGATGTTTAAATGCCTGTTCATGCTGAGCCAAGGAAGAACCCCCTTGAGTGGTATTAAAAACTAACTACCACCACAGAAAAGCTTCTCTTTTCTTTAAATTATTTTTATTATTTTACACATGGTTTTGCCTGCATGTATGCCTATGCCCTGTAAGTGTGCCTGCTGTCCAGAATACCAGGACAGGCATTAGCTCTCCTGGGACTGGAGCTGAGACAGTTGTGAGCTGTTGTACAGGTGCTGAGGCTCAGACTTGGGTCCTCTAGGAGAGCAGCCAGAGCTCTTAACCACCAGGCTATCTCTCCAGGCCGCAGAACTAACTTTTCCAAAGGCAGGGTTGCATATATCCTAAACTGGCTTCAACCTCATTAGGTAGCTGTTGTTGACCTTGAACTTTTGATCCTCCTTCCCCAGGACTGGGTTACTGGTATCACCACAGGTGTTGTGTGGTGCTGGGGATTGAACCCAGGCCTTTGTACATGCTAGGTAGATACTCCTATCAAGCAGGCTGCATCCCCAGGCCCCAACATTTCTTTCTTTACCCTTCCAATTTCCAAAGAGATTTCTGTCCTAGACAACCCTTGGCTGTCTCCTTTGTGCGCTAGGCCTTAGGTGCCTTCTCCCACAGCTGCTCAGCAGGGTTCTTTCATACTGCAGGTCAGACTGACTGCCCAGCTCCCCTCTTCTCTGAGGCTTTCAGCCTTTTACTTGAGTCTCCTCAGCCTTGTTCCTTTGTTCACCCACTGGGTTATTAGTGAGCACCTGCTGTTGATCAGTTGTCCCAGGAAGAAGGGTGCCATGAGGAATGGGGCCAAATTATTCTGGGACATTTAACAGTGGTCAGTGAAGACATGAAACAAACAAGCAACAACAACAACAAAACACCCAACAGTAGACTAGAAAGTAAGATATGCACGCGACGAAGAACATAAAATAGTACAAAGAGTGACAAGACGAGAAAAAGTGACAGGAGTCCAGGTTAGGACAAGGCTGGAGGGAAAAGGAGGCCAGCGTGGCCAGAGTGGATGACTGAGGGGGAGGGAGGCTCAGGAGAGGCAGGAACGGGGGCCGGGGCCAGATCACACTCATTCGCCATATGGTCAAAGCAGTTTGATTCTCTTCCCCTTGCTGCAGGAGAGTGTGAAGAACAGGACTTCCCTGGCTGGGGTGAAGATGGGTGGGTGGTAAGGACCCTGATCGGGAGCAAGGAGAACAGAAAGGAGGCATTAGAGTGCCCCCAGGAAAGTGGCAGTGTCGCCTTGGATAGTGACCCTCTGAATGAGGGCAACAAAGAGGGAAAGAGATAAACAGACCCAAGCTAGGTCTTTGGAGAAGCTATGGCAGGTTAGAAAATGCTCTAGTGTGGGATCCCTGGACTCACCGACAGAGTCCTCATCAATAAAATGAACACAATGGCCCCTGTTCTCAAATGCTCAGGCTGGGGAGGTGAAGTGGGTGATACCTCCAGCACGGTGCCCAAGGTGCCTGCTGCTTGGGAGAGTGCCAGCAGGCTTGAATGTGCTCCAAACAGGAAACTCAGGAACAGCACAGCACAGCAGGTATTTATTTCCTGGACACTCCCCCTACCCCAGGGTTTCTCTGTGTAGCTCTGGCTGTCCTGGGAACTCACTCTGTAGACCAGGCTGGCCACAAACTCACAGAGATCCGCCGGCCTCTGCCTGCCGAGTGCTGGGATTAGAGGCATGCACCAATATGCCCAGCTCCTCTTCTTTATTGGGAGTTGAAAAGGAAAGATTCTAACCCTCAAGGTGACTTAAAATTGTCTCTGTCAACAATGAAGGGTGCAGCAGGAGGCCTTTCTAAGCTGGGTAGTGGGTGGTGGGTAGGAGTCGGCGGGTGCCCAGTGTTTGTGGGAGACAGTGGCCTGAGAGGTGACGATGGATGGCCAGGGTAAGACAGTACCAGCCCAGGGCTGAGCCTGTCACTGTCCTAGGGGCAGCTGGTCTCTGTGACTTTCAACATCAGCCCCTTTGTAGGTCAGGGAAAGAAGAGGAGGAGGAGGGCCAATCTACCGAAAGGACAGGTTTCTAGAAGCTCAGCCTGGCTGGATATTGACCTTCTGTGGGTGGAGTGCGCCAATTCCCAGCCCTTTCCGTGAAAGTTCTAAGAGCAGAGGTCCCAGCCCTGGAAATCCCCAGCCTACGCTGGCTTGTGGCCTAGTTTGTCCTATAGCCCTGGTGAGATGGCCTGGGGACAGGGTACACAGGCATGTATTAGCACACCAATCAAAGGACAGGGTACACAGGCATGTATTAGCACACCAATCAAAGGACAGGGTACACAGGCTTGTATTAGCACACCAATCAAAGGTCAGTGGAACAGGAGAGTGAGAGTTTGTTGATCTCTGAATGTGGACCCTGGAATCTCAGGTCTAGAAGGAAGCAAGAGAGTTGACGTCAACAGGGCACTTACGTTATCTTGGCAACATACCAAGTGTCTATATATAGCTAACTCACTGCTGGACTCAAACATCATCTCCTTTTTTCTTCCATTTATTTATTTTGAGAAAGGCTCTCCCGGTGCAGCGTAGGCTGGTCTTGAACTGTGATTCTCCTGCATCAGCCTCCAAAGTGCTAGGTGCTAGGATCACAGGTGTGTAATCCCACCCGTCTCTCCATGTTTCTTCCCTGTCTTAGGCCACTGAGGCTTTGAAAACTTCACATGTCTTTCCCTCTGCCATAGGCCTGGCGTTGCTGCCTTACTCTGCCCAAATGACTCCGGAGAACCCCTGTGGCAGGCCTGGCAGCACGATGTGGAAAAGACCTCTCTGGCATGTGCTGCATACAGCAGGATTGAAACCTTCCCTCTGCACTCTGAAGCTTTCCCAAAAGAAGCCAACTGCTAGATTTCCATTTAAGGACTAGTGAAATCTTGACTGGAAAAGAAACCTTAGATTGCATCACTACAATGTCTCACTGTAAAGCACAGGAAGTCATTTAACCTCTCGGAGGTTCAGTTTCTTTCTAAAATGGGGTTAACAATCTTTACCTTGCTGGTCTATTGTAAGATTAGGAATATTACCAGATAAATGATAGTCACTAATACACACCACATCATGAAGTCATCTTTCATGGCATTTGTGGAGTGGTGGCAGCCTCTCATGACACCTCTGTCCCACAGAAGTCACCAGTGCTTCCTCCCTGCAGGAAAGCTGGTTCTGACAGGTCATCGGGCCCATGCCCATGATGTCTGATGCTCAGACATGTGGTAGCATCCTTCACTTTTCAGCTGGCAGGCATGGCCCCTTCCTGGGCTGGCCTGGTGCTGAGGACTGGCCCTGTGCCCTACTCCTCTGCCAGCTGGGCGGCTGGGCCCACAGCAGCTTGCACAAGCTTGAAGGCCCAGCAGGGCCTCTGTGAGCGGCAGCCTTCCTGAGCCCTCTATTAGCACTGGGCCATCTGGTGCCTCAGTCCCCTTTTGTGTGTTTGGGATGGGATGGCAGAGGCAGGGAGGCGAGAGAGGAGGGGACAGGGGATGCCATGGTCGGCTTTCTTCCCACTTGAAGGAGGAGAAGTTTGAGGGAGGCCAATCCTGGGAAGGAGGCAGCCACTGCAGACACAGGAAGATGGATGGGGACAGTGCTGTGAGCTCTGCCTGCCTGTGTGTGTGTGTGTGTGTTTTCTATAGAGTCTTGATAGATGTAAGGAAAGGAAGACAGAGCAGGATGCAGGAACAGAACCAGAAGAGAAGTGTCGAATGGAGAAAAAAGCATGGACCCAGAGCAGAAATGGAAGTCGTCAGAAAGCTATGAAGAGGCCTGGGGCCTTGGCCTGGTCAGAAAAGTGCTTACCATATAAGCACGGGAACCTGACTTTAGTTCCCTAGTACCCACCTGAAAAGCTGGGGAGGTAGAAACAGGAGGATCCTTGGGGCTCCGTGGCTAGACTAGTTGAACCGGGTTCAGTGAATGAGCCTGTCTGAAAAAGTAAATAAGGTGGAGAGTGATTGAGGAAGGCAACCGTCATCATCCTCTGGCTTCTACGTCTAGGAACACATACACGTGCATACCCCTGCCCCCCAAAACACCGTGCAGTGGAGGCAAAGGTGGTAGCAAGTCTCTAAGGGAAATGTTGTTGTGGTTGTTATCTTTCTGTCCAAGGAAAAAGGAAGTGAGAGACTGTGGCTGGGGTCCTTCCCTGTTTGGGCCGTAGGGGAATGGAGGTGGCTGGGGCCTGTGGGTGGTACTCCTTAGAGAAGCCTGGCGTCCCAGGGGTTCCCTCCACAGCTCCAGCTTGGGTTCCTGTAACAACTGCCTTCAGCTGGGGATGTCAAGAGTGAATCTTACCTCAGCAAGGCTCTTCCGGACAGCTGTAGTCTCGGGGCTGGTGAGAAAAATGCCCCTGACAAACATTCGTCCTCTTTGCTGTGGTTCCCAGTACATGGGGGGCTGGGTGGGCTTTAAGGACCTTAATCTTTGGGTCTTCCCAGTGGCACGGCATGAGAGACAGTTACAGAGAGATGTGACAAGACCACTGCTTTGTATTTCTCTGGAGCCGTTGGAGTTGGTCCCCTTTTCTGTGTTCAGTAAACACTTTTTCGGGAACTGCACAAACTGACCTTGGGCTGGAAGCATCTCTTCCTGGAGATGCTGTTCTTGGAGCCCACTCAGAGTCAAGCCCCACTCTCTGCCTGGGTTTTCTAAGCAGTGCCTTCCTTGTGCCTGCACCTCTCTGAGGTACCGTGAGCCCTTTTGATGTCCTTGAATAGGCCCTGTCATTGATATCAGCATCTTTCTTCTGGTCCCATCTGGTCGCCATCGCTGTCCTTGAGGCCGGAAATCTCTTCTAAACTAATTCCTGATGGAGCTGCCGGGGGAGCATATTAGGCCATGCTGGAGTTGAGTATGATTGATTTAGCACGTGTAGGTCCATTTAGCATCAACCAAGCCCACAGGTTTTTGTTTGGCTTTGTTTTCCCTCCCACCGTTATAGTTACTTGAAGAGCACTGTTTGGAAGCCCTGGGGAACCCTCCACAACTCTGATGGTGAAGTGGGGGTGCCCCAACCTGCTCCCCAAATGGTTCCAGTGTTGTGGTTCCAGTTCTGCTGAGCTTTGGAGGGGACTGCAGTGTGAATGGGAAGTGCCTGCTGCCAGGGTCATGTTAACCTTGAGGAAGGGGAGGCTGTGGCTCAGAAACTTTTTAAGGTCACCAGATGAGGCTGAAGATAGGCAGAGCTTAATAGCAGGAGATGCCCATTCACGTGTGTCTCCAGACAAGCTCGCAGCTGGCTGGCGTGAGCCATCTGAGGTAGGCACAGAGGTGACCTTATCATCTGCCGTTTATTGAGTACTGATGACTTAGGCATTGTCCTACAGATGGTTGAACTTAGTCCTCCCAACCACCTTGAAAGGTACAAGCGAGGAAAGCCTGATCCAGAGAGGCTGAGACGTTTTCCCACTACCACACAGATAGTAAGTGGCACTCACTTTAAACTGTTACCAAGGGGGATCAGAACCTGGGTGCTTTCCAGAGAGCTGTGCTTCTGTCTGGCCAGATGGGAATGTAATAAAAGGAGGGGCACGGGTCTTGGGGTGCTGTTGGGGAGGGTCAGAAATGGTTGCCAGGTCAGTCCCGGGGTTAAAAAGGCTGTGAGTAGCAGGCAAGGTGGAGTGCGTGCCTAACATGTGTGAGACCCTGGATTTGACACCCCAGAGCTGTATAAACTGGGCACAGTATCTGCAAATCCAGCACTTGAGAGGTAGCGCCAAGAGGATCAGAAGTCAGGGTAATACTCAGCTACATAGTGAGTTCAGGGTCCAACTGAGATGCGTGGGTCCCTGTCTTAAAAGGAGAGACAGACAGAGAGAGCATGCCATCTCTCCAACCTGAGCAGCACATCAGTGTCTGGAAAGCTGACATGCTTTTCTTTTAAATGGAGAAAATAACAGGCCCAGAAGCACAGGGCGGGGCTGAAGAGATGGCTCAGTGAACAAGAGTGAGGACCTAGCCCACATCAAAAGCTGGGAATGGCTGCACCTGAGCCTGGAGAAACTCCAGAACTGTGGGGGGCAGGGGCAGGAGAATTACTGGGGCCCGCTGGTTGCCAGCTTAGCTCTAGGTTCTGTGAAGGCCCTTTCTCAAAGGAATAAGACACAGAGTACTAGAGCAGGACACCTGAGGTCCTCTTCTGGTGACTTCCTTCTGTGTGCCTACGCGCGCACACACAGACATAGATACAGATGCACGGATATAGACACAGAGACACAGACACACATAGATACATACACAGAAGCATACATACACAATGACACACACATACACACAGACACATACCACACAGATACATACACACTGACAGATACGCATATGCAGAGACACAAACACATATACACGTAGACACATACATACAGACACACAGACACACATAGACAACAGATGCATAGACACACACATACACAGACATACAAGAAAAGAGAGACACACATAAACATGAGACACAGATACACACAGACAGACTCACAGACACAGACACACAGACACGTTTATATACAGACACACACACACACAAGACACAGACACAGAGACACACAGACACAAGTGCACACAACATGAGACACAGACACAGACACACACAGACACACACAGACACTCCCCCCCACCCCCACACATGCGAGGCTCATATCAGAATATGGGCAGAAGACAGAACATGGAGAGAGGCTTGAAAGTCTGGGCCATTTGGGGGCTGTTTTGCGGTTCCATTTTGACCCCTAAGGGTGAGATCCAGTGACAGCATGGATGGGGGGAGGCACATGCTTGAAGCTGTGCTGTCAGTGGCTGGGGAGGGGGAGCGTCAAGGCCAAGGGAGAGGGTGCTGTGGAGGGCTGTGTGAGGACACAGTCACAGAGACACTGGTAGGCTGGGCTGGGTGGGAGGAATGAAAAGTGACTGAAGCTGGCTGGGAGGGTGCTGGGGTTATTTTTAGAAATGAGGAAGTCACTGGCAGGAGGTGTTTTGGCCAGGGGAGAGGACAGGAAGGGGAAGGAGGGGAGTAGATTCAGTTTGGGAGTGCAAATTGATGACTGGACACCTAAGTGGTATCAGTCAGCAGCAGGGGTCCCTGACCCTTAACCTCAAGTCTTCTGGAAGAGAGTATTTGGTGGCCTCACTCTCTCTGAGGTTCTGGACTCACTGGTGAGGAGTTTGCGCTTTCCATGTGTGCCTCCTGGTGACCCCAAAAGCTTGGGCGTTTTGGGAGTTGTGGGGTTGCCATCAGCTAGTACTTAGAGACAACAATGGCAATGTCACCTTGCCAGCCAGTCCCCCTCTGTCGGTCCTGTAGACCTTCAGAGAAGCTGCAAGCATATCCTTAGAGGCTGTTCCTAGGAGGAGTCTTCACACAGACCCAGTAAGGCCTGCTCCATCTTCCCCAAGAACGACTCCCTCATCCTTCACAGCCCTGCCCAGGCTCCAGTGGCAGAGTTAGAGCCCAGCCACAAGACCACGGGAGACATTCTGGCTCACAAGGCCTGGCAAAGCTCTGCCTGGGAGAAAGTAGAGACCTATTCACCCCTCCCCTGAGAAGGGAGCTGTCCGGATACTGATGACACCTGAATTCTCCATTCACCAATTCTGGACCCTTCAATCATTCCACAGGGACAAACACTGTGTGATTTTAAATTTTAGAATCAGGTTTATTCTAATTTTTAGGTGAATGAGACAGTTCTAGGAATAAACAAATTACAAAGGAAATAAGATACACTCATTCAATCTTTTCAACCAATGGGTGTGCCGGCTAAGTTAGAGTGACCACAACCCTGACAGATCAAGGACCAGGACGGTGCTGAGGGTGGCCGTACTAAACAAACACACTGCAGGAGGAGCTTTACCTGGGTGTGGGAACTCGAGGCATCATTTCAGAGGAAGTGATGTTTCAACTAAGGAAAAAGAGAAGCCCAAAACTGTCTAAGAGGGGAACGAGACTGCTGTGGACCATAGGAACACCAGGATCCAAGGCCTAATGGAATGGGTGCCAGCTCCACCATGGCACCAGAAGACTATTCTTTTAAAGGAACCTAGTGTTCAAAGATGCCTGCCTCAGTGGGACTCAATTGGAAGTATGCTTAGAATCACTTGGGAACTTAAAAAAAAAATTCCCAAACCAAAACCCAATGCAATCATCAGGCTCCACCCACCTGACATTCTGATTTGCTGGGTTGGAAGAAAAAAAGTTTGAGCATTGGCATAATATAAAGACCCCTCATGACGCTGGCTTGCTGTACTGGCTAGGTTTGTTCGTTTTGTTTTCAATTTGACATCATCTAGGGTCATTTGGGAAGAGGGAACCTTGTGGGGGCATGAAATGCCCCCATCAGAGTGGCCTGTAGGCAAGCCTCATTTTCCTTAATTATTGGTATAGGAAGGCTCAGCCCACTATGGGCCATAGAGCCCCCCCCCCCCCCCCCCCCCGGGCAGGTGGTCCTGGGACATGCAAGGAAGGCAGTTGAACGCCAGGCGGGAGAGCCATGCAAGAAGCAGTATTTCTCAGTGGCCTCTGCTTCAGTTTCTACTGAAGTCAGATCCCTGCTCTGACTTCGCTCAAGGATGCACTGTGATGTGGAAGTGTAAGCCAAATAAACCCTTTCCTCCCCCAAGTTTCATTTTGTCATTGTGTTTGTCAGAGCAACAGAAAGTAAACGAGGACAGGTGCAGGCTGAATATCACAAGTCGCCTCTGGTGTGTTTACAGACTTCTGCTGGCACATTGGCCGGTTGGTCTTCCATGGAGCAAGGACGAATTCATGGTGGCAAGCAGGGAAGAGCAGTGTTTTTTAGGGTTAGTCTGCCTGGGTCTGAGCCCTGGCTGTCTCTCTGGAGGGACTGTTATCCCTTCTCCTCCTTTCCCATCTCTCCGTGCTTGGCCACCACCTTGAACCAACAACCCTGTGCCTGTCCTGATATCAGTCTTATCCCTGTCCCCATCCTACGGGGGAGGGGGAGGCAGAGAGGGAGGGGGAGGGGGAGGGGGAATAGACCTCTTCTGTAGGATGCAGGTGGGTTCCAGGCTCTACTGTAGGCGCAGGTAAGGATTCCATTACTTGGTACTTATGCCTTTCTTTTCCATGCCTTTCACATCTCTTTGTTTCTCCATTAAAGGAGCCCCACCCTTATGATGCTCTCAGTCTTTGTTTCCCTTCCTGAGATGTCTTCCTCACTTGTATTAAGTTCTTCTTCTTGTTGATACGTCGAAACATCCGATTAAAGCAGCATAAGGCAGGAATGGATCCTTTGGGCTCCTGGTTTGAGACGGTGTACTCCACCGTGATAGAGAAGGTGTGCGAACAGAAGTGTGAAGCCACTGATGGCAATGTGTCCACAATCAGGACTCAGAGGGAGATGAATCTAAGCTCATTGGCTTCTTCCTTCCCTCTTTCTACTCAGTACAGGCCCTAGGCAAGCAACGGTGCCTTCCCCAATCTGGGTAGGACTTTCCTCCTCGGTGTCTAGAAATACTCTCACAGACACATCCAGAAGAATGTGTCCTAGGTGGTTCCAAATCTGGCAAAGTTGCTAATGAAGATTAACTGTTAAACCGCCTTTTCTGTCGGAATGCCCTACGATCCTTCCCAAAGCTTAGGGGTGACGCCCAGGAAGTTTATTATGTGAATTATGGGCACTTGGCTCCTACCATGCTCTGTAGCCCCTGCCCTGTGTGCCAACAGATGTGCCTGGGAGTGGTGAGCAGAGACTGCACCCCCCCAGGCCTAAAGGCCGCAGCACTCAGCAAGTGAGGAATTTGTAATTCTCTAGGAGACTAGAGTTCCTGAAGGGACACACTCCACATGGAAGGCCATCTCAGCTACAGGTTTGGAGACAGGGCCTCAAGCTTTCTTTTTAATTTATTTATTTTTATTATTAAAAATTTCCACCTCCTCCCCACCTCCCATTTCCCTCCCCCTCTCTTAACTCCCCTCCCCCTCCCTTGCCAGTCCAAGGAGCAGTCAGGGTTTCCCTGTCCTGCGGGAAGTCCAAGGTCCAACCCACTCCATCTAGGTCCAGGAAGGTGCGCATCTAAACAGACTAGGCTCCCCAAAAGCCAGTACATGCGGTAGGATCAAAACCCAGTGCCATCGTTCTTGGCTTCTCAGTCAGCCTTCATTGTCCAACACTTTCTGGCTTTGTAGTAGCACTGAGACTTCCATGGGGGCCCTGTGTAGGAAATGGGGAGACTGCTGTGCTGTACCTATCTTTTCTTTGTCACCTATCCCCGAGTCTTTGCGTCCCTCACCATTTTTCTCTCTTGAGATTAAGTCTTACTAGATAGCCCTGGATGACCCAGAACTTGCTTTGTAGACCAGGTTGGCCCGGAACTGGTAGGGGTCCAACTGCCTCTGCCTCCCAAGTGCTGGAGTTACAGATGAGAGCCACCACCATTTTTCTCTCTTCCAGTTTGTGTGGTTTTAGCCCAGATCTTGTACCTCTCTGGCTTTTAGTGGTGACATTTCCAGAGGATCCTTGACAATCTCAGAGACCCCAGAAGTCTCACGTGTTAAATTGCCATCCCTGCTGGGAGCCAGTTTCTTCTGCACTTTGATCCTCTAGCTGGGGTCTAGTGATGGTCACGCCCTTCAGGAGCGATCGGAAGGGGACCGACAATGTCAAGAGCATCGCCGTGTGCTTCTGTTCATGTGTCTCTGCATATCTCCACTTTTTGACAACAGTCCAGTGTCAATTATGAGTGTGGAAGACTTGCCCGGGCATGCCTGGAGGGAAGGCTGGCCAGGAGCCCATAGGCTTGAACACCGAGTCGATCCTTGAAAAAAGTGCTTGGCTTCTACAGTAAGCTGAGCTGGGCTCAGACTAGAGGTCTGAGTTGTGGGGAAAAGATCTCCTGTGAGCACAGATGAATATTGACCATGGTGGTGGCCACAGTAGTGGCAGGTAAATGAAAAAAAAAAGAAATAAAATGGACATGACCGTTCTGGGTATGGTGGAGGAGAGAGTTTATTGTAGATACGAGGGAGAGCACAGCCAGAGGCAGAGACATCTGCGAGAGTCCAGAGTGAAGGCTATCCTGAGCCCGGCCTTGTGAGGAGAGGGAGTAAGGGGGAGGGGACATCAGGCGACCAAGAGACCAAAGAGACAAAAGACCAGGGTAGCCAAAATGGCTGGACTATATAAGGCAGGACAGCTGGGGGAAGGGCAGCCCAGCCTCTGTGCTGGAGAAGTCTAGGGTGAGGGCTGGGCTATGCCAGCCGGGAGGACTCTGTACTAGGTGGGGACTGAGGGATACTGGGGGAACCTGGAGGCTAGTGTTTGCTTTGATATGCTGATGGGTGCTGTAGTCAGCATTTGTCCCTGGCTTGAGACCTAGCAGTAGGTAGCAACTGTTTGACTGTTTCTGAACAGTTAGAAGACTGGAACGCTGTTGAAGCCTTTTTCAGGCCATCCCCCCCCCCCATCTAGACCAATACCAGAAAGTATTTTGAGATTTTATATTTATTTTATTATTAATATTTAAAGTGACTTTATGTGTGTGTACAGATGTTTTGTCTGCACTTATGACTGTGCACCACATGCATGCCTGGTGACTGTGGAGAACAGAGAGGGTGTCGGATCCCCAAGAACTGGAGTTACAGATGGTTATGAGTCACCATGTGGGTGCTGGGAATCGAACCCGGGTCCTCTGGAAGAGAGCAAACAATCAGTGCTCTTAACTGCTGAGCTGTCTCTCTAGTCCCTAGATTTTTATGTTTTAGAGACAAGGAAAACAAAGCTCATGCCATGAGCTGCCTTTGGAGTCCCCATCTGTCTGAGCTGTGACTCTCTGGGGACTTCCAGAAATGTTGGGTGGGGTTTGGCAAGGGATGATTCAGAGCCTGCCAAACATGCGCAGCTATTGTTCTTGCTCTTAGACTGGCAGGGTCTGCGAAGTCTCAGGTTACAGTCATAAGGTTTCCACCCTCAGCCTAGTGTGTTATTTCTTCAGCCCTTGCTTGCGAATAGGTATGGCTTTCTCTAGCATACTTGTTTAGAATGTACTTCCTGTCCTGGCTTCTCTGGTCCATTCTTTCTCAGTTGGCACAGAACCTGAACCATAGGATAAAACAAACATTGAAGTGTCATGTTGGCCACAGCTGAACATGGTTAGCATCACAGCCTCTGGTTTGTAAGGAAAGTCTGATCCATGACAGTATGTATACAAAAAGGGAACTGACTCCCCCTCATCCCCCTCCCCTGTCCCTAACCAGATAGGGCAGTGACGTGTACTCTGTGTCCGAGTGTTTATTTATAGGACACTAGTTAAGAACTGGAACCCCCTTCTTTGCCTAATTCCTGTTACAAATAGAGGCAGCACTCTGAAGTTACCCAGAAATGCTCATCGGTGGCTCCAGACATCAGGTTTACAATAAAACAACGGGAGAAGCCACTCTGCGCCGATGTGTAGCTAATTTTCCCTGTTCCTTTGTTATGACCTGGAAGTGCACTGCTGGATACATTAGGTATGGGACGATGAAGTCACGGCCAGAAACACAGCTTTCTTTAATTTTCAGGTTGTTAGTACTTGGCAAGGCCTCTGCCTCTTTCCATCCCCACCGCTGCTGGATTTTTCTGGAAGCTTTCAAACTTTCCTCCAAATCCTATGCATGTGAACACACACATACACACACAACACACACTCACATGCGGCACAGTCACACAGAACACAGCAAGACACACTAGCATGTTGTTTCCTCGACTTCGGGAACCCCTTCTTCCCAGGATCAGTTAGTGACTCCCAGTGTGAAATGCTCCTTCATGCTTCTTCCTATGAAGTCTGATGCCAATGCTGCGATACTGTTTATATACACACACAATATACCTGCCTTCGGAGTGTACATCACCCTTCCGTCGCCTTCTGTCTTCTTCCTCAACACCTAGCATCACCCTTGCTCATTCAGACAAGAGCAACAGCCTGATGGGTTCTTTACTCCTACCATTCCCCAGTTCTGACTTCTTATGGTAGCCAGACTGAGCTTCCAAATGTTCCCCAGTTCCTGCCGCCTCCTACTGCGAAGTGGGACCCAACTCCTGCTCTTCCTCTGGCCTCCCATCCCCTTCCACTTTTTCCTTTCCTACCCATGTGGCCCTGGCTGCTAATGACATCCTAAGGCCCTGACTCTGGATTCCCGCTCTGGCCTCTTCCTGGGTCTGGATGCTTTCTCCACTCTACCTTGTCTCCTCTGGCAGGTGTCAGTTTGAACCTAAGGGCCATGGTAGAGAAGTCCCCCTGGTCTCTCTTTCTAAAGCGGGCAACCTGGGCTAGACTCTGTTACAAACGCCCCATTTTTGTGCCCATATGAAGAGGCTGGAGAGGGAACTAGCTAGAGGGAAAAGAACTGTGAATTCGCTGGCATTCGCATATGTTAATTAGTGCCTGGGTAGAAAGCACAGGGGCACGAGCAGATGTCAGCACACTTTACCAGTGTGACCTTGGTACCACAGAATGGGATGACGAATAAATGAAATGGAATCTCAACAGCTAATTTAGAGGTGCATTCCTGAACAGACAAGTGGAGGTCTGGGCGAGAAAATCAGCTATGTGGAGGGGCTGGTGATGAGGATCAAGGATGAATGGGCAGGAGGAAAAACATCGAGCCCTTGTAGAGTGTGTCTTGGGCCACATGAAAGAAGTGAAATTACTTCTGAGATATGAAAACAAAGCATTTTCACTCTCAGGAATCAATCAAGATGCTCCTAGTTCACAGACTCAATGGGCTCATGGTTTCAGGAGAGCCCCACACAGTCTAGAACAAAGAAGTCTTACTCAGCTTTGCATTTCAAACTCGATTCCCCCCTCCCGCCCTGCCCACCCCATTGCTGGTGAATGGTTAATATTCTCAGAGCCTGGTTGCTGAGAGAGAGAAGGCTTCCCGTGTTTCAAGGAGATCCTTTGTCTCTATCTAGACGTGCCGCTTGGGCATGCAAGCATAAAGCAGTGTGTTCAGCTGCAGCTCTGAGAACATAGGATTCAAGAAGAAAGGCGTGCAGGCCGGGAGAACCGTGAAGAAGACTGCTGGATGCTGTGTCCTGCTTGGCAGGAGGCTCAGAAGGGATGGGGAGGCAGAGAAGGTGCCACGTGCCCCTCCCATTTATCCAAAGCCTCCGGGTAGAATGTCAAGGAAGTAGAAACAGCCCTTCACGGGAAGTTGGAGGTTGAGGGTAATGCTTCACTTTACGTATCAGTCTCTATGACACTCTCAATGTGTGTTTCCATGGCAGCCTAGCACTGTAGAAACACTGGCAAATCCTGTTTCAGTAGAGAAAGGCCCGTGACAGAGGCCCTTGCTTCCATGTAGCTTGTATATGTGTAAACTTCCTAAGCGTTCACTGGAAATACGTAAGGAGTCATGAGTATGGACCAGGGGGAGCCTTCGACAGCATTTCAGAGTGAAGGTTCAGAGCTGGGCCCCCGAGAGAGGACAGAGCTGAGTTCTAGGAGTCCGGTGACAGGGAGCAGTGAGCTATCCAGAAGCATTTGTTAGGTGTTAGGCATTGTCCACATGCTGAGAACAAGTCATGTGCATCCCCAACCCAGCTGAACAAGCCACAGGGGAGGACACGCCTCAGGGACAGCACTTTTAAGGGTTTTCATTCATGATAAGGTCAAACAAGCCCACAGCATACCGAGTGTCATCTGGTCTGCATCTCCTCTGAGCTGGTTGGCTCACTTCTGAAGGGTTTTAGGGCTGCATCAGTTTATTGCACTCAACCAAAGTCTCACTCTGAGATTGAGACAGGCAAAACACCTCACACAGAGTAGCGTGGTGAGCAAAAGCCACAAAGGAGTAAATGGAGGGACCCGAGAATGCACTCTGAAGAAAGGGCATTCAGGGTGACATCGGCTCAGGTCTCTTATGACCCCAATAGCAGATTTAAAGCATGGGCGATACAGGGGCATGTGATCTCCAAACCTGGCAAACTGGTGCACGTGCCGAACCAGGAGACTTCCTGAATTTGGTAACCTCCAAACAGAAGCCAGGACGCTGTGTAGGAGACTTGGACATCTGTTTTGGTCACAAACCTGGACAACCTTCAAGTCCCCAACCCACCTACCCTCACCTTAAGACTTGGTGATTGCCGAGTGAAATTCTAATTTTATCATTGCTGACTCAGAGGCAGAGGAGGCTCTCGCTTTGAGTCAGAGCGCCCATGTGGAAAGACCTCGCTTCTTGGATCTGGCTTTGAGGCTGGCTCTACCACTCACCAGCTGTGTGCCTGGACCACTTCCTTCACCTCTCAGATTATGCTGTTCTTGCTAGTCGGATGGAGATGTTTACCTAGGGCTAGGTTAGCATTCATTTCATCGATATAATAAAAAGTTAAGACGTGGCAGATCACGTGAGAAGTAGAGATTCACGCCATGCCATAAAACTGTTTTACTGCTCACGGGTTTGTTTTCCTTTTTATCAGACCTTCTAGTTGCGTGAGAGAATGTTGTTGAGCTTCAGGCAAAGGTGAGATAGAAGCGGATGGCACAGATGAAATCTACCGTGTGTCGTCATCATAGGGAAGAGGATGGTCTGAGTGGGGAGGGCACTCAGGACTCACTGGGAGGAGAGGCAGGAGGATGACATCTGCCTGGGGCTACAGATGGTCTGTCTCCTCTCCCTCTGTCCTTGAGTTTATATTCACAGCATGAGTTGAGCTGTGGAGGTGTTCACCCTCTTTCATGTAGAGAGTGGTCCTGGACAGATCTGCCTATCCATCGCTGTAGGAGACATCTGATCTAGATCAGCTTGTGGCTGTGAAGTAGTCACAGGTTTCAATTAGTCTCAGCCTTAGCCTCCCACGTGTCCTCCTAGTCCCAGCTTCATCTGGTCCAGCCCTTTCCCGGTTCTTCCGTCACCATCAGTCCTCCTCAGAAACAGCTCCTTGTTCACAAGGAGGTAACGGGTTTCTGCCTCTCCCCAGGAGAGCACGAGTGGGGACGAACACAGGCAGGTCCACACTGCTGTGCCCGTGGGCTGTGGGCCTGAAGCTGACCCACACCGTGGTGGGGTGTGGGAGGGAGCGATGAGAACAGGCCCAAAGCCCGCCCCCTGCACCCCCTCTTCTTGCCTTCTGCCTGGAGGAAGTGAGTCCAGCCTGGGGCCTCAGCTGACTCAGTGGTTCCTGGAAGGTGGTGATGTCATGGTGACAGAGTGTTTCCCCTCCCCAGCCAAAGTCAAAAAGCTTTGAGTGACAAGAGTCTCTCAGGAACAGAGGTCTGAATCTCTCTCCGGATAGTTGGTGTTCACAGTTTGTGCGGCCACTCAGTGCCACCTTTGGTAACAGTTCCCTTTCTCAGAGTCCCATAATCTTAAAGTTATTTATTTACTTTTATCTTATGCTCATCGGTGTTTTGCTTGCATGTATGACCATGGGAGGGCATAAGATCTTGGAGATATAGACAGTTGTTAGCTGCCATGCGGGTGCTGGGAATTGAACCTGGGTCCTCTAGAAGAACAGTCTCTCAAATGTTGAGTCATCTCTCCAGCTCCAGATTCCCATATTTCTCATCCTCATCCCTATGATGATCCTGTACTCTGGACTTCTGGGAAAGTCTTGATGATATTTTGTTTGATGAGGGTCTTGTGTCTTCCAGATTGGCACGGTCTTGCTATGTATCTAAGGATGACTTTGAGTTTCCAATCCTCTCGCCTCTACCCGAGGAGTGCTGGGGTGTAGGATGAAATTATTGGCATGTCCCACCACGCTGGGGAGCTAGCCCTTGGGTTGGTACCTGCTAGGCAAGCACACTGCTAACAGACTTACATCTGCAGCCCATCTTGATGATTTTAACAATTTTGTGTCTTTGTTCTCCCATATGAATAGATGCAGAGACCATAGAATATCATCTTATGTTTGACCACGCGTGGGGGACTTTTGGGACCCAGAACTATCATGGCCTCTTAAAAACAGCCCGTGGTAATGTGTGCCCTGTCTAGTCTTCCAGTTTCACATGTTTTCAATATTAATTGCTTAATGTCAGGCTGTGTCCCACCCCCACCCCCAGCCAGGCCGAGTGGGAAGTGTTAAGCCCCCATCTTTCCCTTGTCAAGGACTCTCCCATCGCCACATAGTTGAGTGTGTATCTGTAACAAGAGCCGGTGGGTGGGAGACCCGGCATGGTTTGCCCTGGCATCAGCACTGCAGTTCTGTGAGGGCTTTAGGGAAACTCAGCTGGGCTGGGCTGGTCAGGGATTCTTTACAAACGACTCTCCCCACAACACACACACACACACACACACACACACACACACAGAGAGAGAGAGAGAGAGAGAGAGAGAGAGAGAGAGAGAGAGAGAGAGAGAGAGAGAGAGAGAGAGAGCACTAAAGGCCTGACTACCTGGATACCTTGAGACCTTGTATCAAACCCAGCAGAGATAAAATGGGTCCTTTGTCAACTGGAGTCAGGTCCTCCAGATCAACCTTGAGGGTTCAGGGAGTCCTGGCATCGGTTACATTACCTGATGCTGCCCCCTGCAGGGAGATCGTATACACAGGGTCAGGGTGTCTCCCTAACCCCTATAGCTGAATGGTGGTTCTTCATCACCTGAAGTTGTCAGAGAAGTTAATAGAGCATGAACGGGAAGGAATTAGGCTCTTCTGAGTGAAATAGGACACTGAGATAAATAGCAGAGGCAATGAGAATGATCGATGGGCGGTCAAATTTCAGGTAGTTTGAGGAAGCAGGGATGTCAGAAGCGGGGACCAAAGTTGAGAGCCACCATCTTAAGTCAAGGCTCACGGCAGCTCAGGAGGTGATTTGTCTGCACTCCTGTTCAGTGCCCCATGGACCAGGGTCTTAGAAAGGGTAAATGATTGCCCGAAGTCATGAAACTATCAGAGGGTGGAGCTGGGATGCGAACTCTGTGACTGGACAGTTCTATTGTCACACTGGTGACATTTGGTGTTCTCATAGCTCTTGGTTTTGTTTCCATTGCCGTGGCAAAGTACTCTGATAGAAAGGAACTTAGTGGTGAGGTAGTTTAAGTTCTCAGTTCCTGGTTATAGTCCGTCACAGCAGGAAACCCAGGTAGCGGGAACTTAGTAAGTTAGCTTGTCACATCACATCCACGGGCACACATGCTTACAACTCAGTTCATTTTATTTACTTGGATTCAGCCCAGGATCCAAAACCTAGGGAATGGTGCCACCCACAATGGACTGGGTCTTCCACGTATAATAAATAATCAAGGCAATCCCCCACAGACATTCCCACAGTCCAATGGATCCAGACAATCCTTCTCGCAGCCTCTTGCCAGGTGATTCTAAATTGTGTTGACATCTAAAACTGATGATCGTAGAGGTCAGTGGTTTTCTCAGGAGGGATGTCCCTTTATGCCTGTGTGGACTAGGTGCTTGGGAATGGCAGTGAACTTTCAACAGGAAACTCTGTACTAAGATTTTAGCTATGAACTCTGTAATGTGGCTGGAGGGATGCTGAGATCTTCCCAACTCTCTCAGCCTGGTCTGAAGTCTCACTATAGAAGAAGTGTTCTTTGGTGTAGGGTCGACTAAGTGGCTCTCTTATGAATGGAGATAAAGTTCCTAAGTGGAAAGAATGGCATCTTTATATTTTAGTTCTACCCGTGTCTAGCTTCCAGCTGGCCATGAGGACCCACCCAGTCTGTCTCTGGGTTTTCCCTGTACATTTGTCTCTTCAGGTCTCATTGGGTCCTCTTCAGCTTACTCCTGGTTGTGGGTCTTCACTGCATAGTCAAACCTCAGTGTTTGGGTGAAGTCTTCACTCCAGTCCCAGGCATCCATATATCCAAAGAGCCTGAAATGTTCAGATGGAAGCCCTACCCTAAGCCCTCTCCTCTGGAGCTGCCTCAGTCCAGACTCCTCCCCTGAAAAGCCCGCCAAATGAAGACCCCTCCCCAGAGATGCTCAAGACCACTCCCACAGGGTATTTAAACTGCCCCCCACCCTAGAGAACACACACGTAGTTTTCCGGTCTTCCTTTCCCATCTCCTCTCTGGGGTCCCGGAAAGCCAGCCTGGAGGGTGGGATCTATTAAACCTGGGCTTTTTCTAATTCAGCCTGATTGGGTCTGATTTGGATTATTGCATTGGCAGAGAGGCTTATGGGGTGCAGAAACTTTTCACTCAGGTCAGCAACAAAGATAAGATTTTATCTGCAAATCTGATATTGTGCATTTTCTCCTAAAATCCTCCTGGACCTTGCTGAGGAAATGCGAGGAATCTTTAGAATTTGTCTCATTTTTATTTCCACCTCTCTGTGCAGTCCCAACACTCTCTGGTCTCTTCCTCCATCACCTTCCTTCACCCAACTCTTCCACCTTAAATAGCATGTACTTGATTTGCTACCTAGTATGATTTTTTTTTCTACGTCTCCATGCTTCCCCCGCCCCCAGGAAAGTCCCACTACCTCTTTAGTGGACAGTTGACTCTGCCTCAGTGAAGCCCTCTTTCACGCCTACCTGCTGCTCCCAAGACAGACATTGGTGTCTGGAGGCTCTGTGCACGAATGAATGGGTAAACAAAGTCAGCTGAAGAATAGCTTCTCCAGTGCCGAGCGCGTGTTGCTCCTGAAGTACATACCAACCTAACTATGGCTGTGTTTTCCAGCGTTGCTCTGCAAGGAATGTGTGATGTGTGTACAAGTGTGTATGCCAGCTCCGCTAAGAAATGATGTGATGGATTTTGAACTTGTACAAGCAGACTAGTTTCAGAACACGGCCGTGGAGACAAAAGACTACCCAGGCAGCAGGGTACCACGTAGGCCAGCGGTTCTCAGCCTGTGAGTCACAATTCCTTTGGGGGTTGCACATCAGACATCCTGCATATCATATATTTACATTATGATTCATAACAGTTACAAAATTACAGTTATGTAGTAGCAATGAAATAATTTTATGGTTAGGGGTCACCACAACATGAGGAACTGTATTAAAGGATCAGAGCATTAGGTTGAGAACCACTGACTTAGGCATTGGCGGATCTCACCAAAAAAATGGGCTTACGTACACCTCTCTTGTAAAACACAAACAAACAAACCTCCTATCTAATGCTTCAAGATAGAATAGAACCTTAGTTCCCAATGAACAAAGAGCCGCTGAAGTTTGGGCCAGGAAGAACATTAATTCTTAAAGATAGACTTAAGAGCAAGTAGAGAATGAGGTGGTATGGTGCTTAAAGTGAGTGTTTTCTATAGATACCCTTCTCCAACTTGTGATTTGACTTAAACATTTTCAACGTTATGGCTTTTTCCAAAGGCATACAAATTCAGTTAGAATTTAGAATTTTCATCTTGTCCTGAGCTAGCACTCTGCAGTACAGTGCTGCCTCAGGATGCTGGGCCACAACAGTGAGCTCTAACTCTCACATGGCCACTTGATGTCAAGGGCAACAATTAACGCTCTGGAGTGCTCGGCTGCTAAGTGTGGTGTTCGGTAGGCTCGTTGGATGAAGTGCATTCTCAGCTTCCAGTGTTTTCAACTTACGATGAGTTTACTAGACTGTAACCACATCATAAATGAAGGAGTATCTGCGTGTAATTATATATTTTGTTATGTGAAGTGATGAACCTGGGTTCTCGGACCTTGTCAAAGTGTTATTTACTCTTTGCACAGCTAGAACTATATAATCTTCATACTCACCATACACCCCTCCAGGACAGGGAATGAACTGCCGTGTGTCGCCACCGTCCAATTCACCGACTCTGTGCACATTTTCAGGCTGTATTGACAATGCCCCTTTTCTCTTTCTGGACCAAGATCATATTCAGAAATACATGTTGCCTAGTCCTTGTGTCTCTTTAGTTTTCTCCAATCTGGAATAGTTGCTGTGTACTCTTGTTGTGGAATCCATGCTGCCCTGGAAATGCTCTTGCCTCATCTTCCCAAGCGCTGAGGTTACAGGCATGTGCTCTCAGCAAATCACACAGGGGGACCATGACGGGGCAAATCAGTCAAATGGCTAGTGTTGTTTATCTCTTTGATTTTTTATTTTATTTTTTTTCAAGACAAGGTTTTTCTGTGTTTCAGCTCTGGCTATATGGAACTCACTCTGTAGACCAGGCTGCTGACCTTGAACTCACAGAGATCCCCCTGCCTCTGCCCTCTGAGTGCTGGGATTAAAGGAGAGTGCACCCCCACCACCTGGCTTTGTGTTGTTTATCGTGATATCAGATTTCCCTGTGTGAATTTGTCATTTCCCCATTTAAGATGGATTGTATTTTTGTGAGGTAATATTCCTGTTTTGATCAAACTCCCACTTACCAATCTTGGTTTCTGTTGATGTCTCCTGCTGGAATTAACTGCCAGCGTGGCAGCTGCCAAATGATTTTCCATTTCCATCATCCCCTTCTCCTCTTATTAGTTGGCAAACTACTGAAATAAATGGCTTTTTTCTTTTTAGTATTTGTTTATATATTCATTTCAGTGACGAACCCTATTTTTTTATGTTCCAATTGTTCCAGACATGGTGGGTCAAGCCCATTCAGATGAATTCTTAATGCTTCTACACTTCCCATAATTCTCAGCCATTTCTTCTTAGCATGGTAATACAATCCAGGCTTCCCTTTCTCTAAACCTAGGATCCTCTCTTTCTCCAACTAACCTCCCTTCCTTTCAGCAGAGGATGGTATTGAGAAACCAGGAGCTAGCCCCTTACCATGTTCATTGTGACTGAGGTGTCATTGCTTCCCATGGGTCGACTGGAAATACACATGTTTATGTATAAACAGGCACAAATATACACACATCTGTAACTATAGTCATTTCTAAATCTACTATGTTTATATATTTAAAAATAGGTTTATAGATTAGCTTTGATTTCAATACACTTAAATCAGTTTTTCCCCTCCTCCTCCTCCTCCTCCTCCTCCTCCTCCCACTCCTCCTCTTCCTCTCCTTCCTCCTCCTCCTCCTCCTCTCCCCCTCCTTCTTCTCCTCCTTCTTCTTCTTCTTCTTCTTCTTCTTCTTCTTCTTCTTCTTCGAGAGAGAGAGAGAGAGAGAGAGAGAGAGAGAGAGAGAGAGAGAGAAGGGTGTAACAGCTCTGGCTGGTCTGGAACTCACTCTGTAGACCAGGCTGGCCTCGAATTCACAGTGATCTGCCTTCCTCTGCCTCCCAAGTGCTGGGATTAAAGGTGTGAGATATCATGCTGGCTCAATCAGTGTTTTAATGATTTATGCCAAGTAACAGCCCAGTCATATCAGCTGTGCCTTTTCTCTCTCATCCTTGCTTTATACCCTGTGTGTTGAGTACTTGGACACGAACAGGTATACCATCAATGTATCTCTGTGTGGATCCCTTGCCTCTACCTGTGCCCTAGGGGAGTCCAGGGAAAACTCCTCTGTGCTAGGAGGGAAGGGAAAGGAAGGGGAAAGGAAGAAGAGTTTTTTTTTTTTTTCCCAGAAGTTAAAATACAACAGGAGATACCATTCTGTTGATACTAGCAAGTGTTTGGTCAAGTAATACTTAATAAGAAAGTGTAAATAGATGCTCATGCTTGTATGCATTACTAGTAATGAACACTGTCTTAGTCAATGCTATACAGCAACTCTTATGAAGGAAAACATTTAATTGGGGCTGGCTTACAGGTTCAGAGGTTTAGTCCATTATTGCTATGGCAGAAAACATGGTGGCACACAGGTAGACATGGTGCTGGAGAGATCACAAGAGTTCTACATCTGGATCAGCAGGCGGCAGGAAGAGAGAAACACTGGCCACCTGGCCTGAACATCTGAAACCTCAAAACCCGCCCCTAGTGATACATTTACTCAACAAAACCACATCTACTCCAACAAGGCCATGCCTCCTAATAGTGTACTTCCCTAGTGACCAATCAGTCAAATCTGGAGTCCATGGGGACCATCCATATTCAAACCACCACAGACATTGAATAGTAGATTAATTATTTGTTTAGAATATTGAAGACATCCAGGCTTGGTCACACACGCACTTAGCACTCAGCATCCCAGTACTCAGGAGGCAGAGGCAGGTGGATCTCTGAGCTTGAGGGCAACCTGATCTACATAGTGAGTTCTAGGCCAGCCAGGGCTATATATCAAAACTCTGCCTCAAAATAAAATATCGCAGATGCCATTATTCACATAAATCCATAAATGGTGGAGCTGGAAATGCTAGGCTCAAGGATGACCAAAAGACAATTCCAAGTTCAACTGGGTCTTAGGACAAAACTTATTTCAATACCAGGAACAAAAATCAAAGCAGCTCATCCCCTAATGTTGAAATCAACAGAGTCAGCCTAACGCTAATGATTTTAACCACTCGCAGGTAAAGCTACCATGAGCGATGACTTTTGGCTAGCTGTTGGATATAACCTGGGTGCTGTCCAAAGTCTTTCTCTGAAGCCGTTCATTCTTTTGACCCTACTCATGTTGATGTCTGCTGTTTATCTCTCGCACTGTTATAATTTCTCTCTTTGGGTTGCCTGCCAATCTGCTAAGCCCCAGAAGACAAAAGAAGGAAGAAAACATATTAGCCATGATCAGAAGTTTATAGTGAGGGCCGAGGGTAGGGGCGGGGACAGAGGAGATGCCAGGCTGTTTCAACCCAGGTCTTAAGTGTGTTGAGAGGGGTGAGTGTGTAAGTCTGACACAAGATGTACCAGACAGAAGAGGAGACATTTAAGCTGAGACCTGAAGGGATAGTGGGAGTGAGCTAAAAAGGAGGCGTGGAGAGATTATGACAAGTGACATAATGGGAAGGGGAGAGACCATGGAGGACCCAGAGAATGGCAGGTGGCTCAATATGGCTGAAATGTCCAGTCCAAGGGGGTTAGGGAATGTGAGTCTGGAGCACAAAGCAGAGTCTGGTCCTTCAGTAGTCTTAGGAGCCTGATTAGCTAGGTTGTTGGACTTCATCCTGGTGAGAGTGAGGCATCCTAAAGTGTGCTAGGCAGATGTGTGATACGATCCCAATCCCGTTTTAGAAACCCTCTCTGACCATGCATAGCAAGTTAGCAAAACTTAAAGTTAGGGTCACAGTTCCCACAAAAATGCACTCACGTGGGACACCAGCCCCATTTTGGAGGGTCAGGCATGGCTGCCATCTATTCAGGAAATCTAGCTGCAGATTTGGTGATTCCCTGAAACTTTCTCTAGGTTTATACAAGTCACAGAATTATGGTGATTTATAATTAGTTTTTATTATAGTAAAAAATACAAACTTGAAATAAAGGAAAAATGTATGAAGTGGAACACACAGTTTTGTGTGACAATAGCCTTTATGGAAGTTCCCTTTAGATTCAAGGCCCACAGTGTTTACTGAGGCTTCATTAGCTAGGTATTGTTGAGTGGATTTTTTTTTAAAGATTTATTTATTATGTATACAACATTCTGCCTCCATGTATGCCCGCACGCCAGAGGAAGGCGCCAGATCTCAGTACAGATGGTTGTGAGCCACCATGTGGTTGCTGGGAATTGAACTCAGGACCTCTGGAAGAGCAGCCAGTGCTCTTAACCTCTGAGCCATCCCTCCAGCCCCTGTTGAGTGGATTTTTGTCTCTTTGGTTTGACTCAGCTTTCAGGTGCCTTCTGTTCCCGGGATCAGGCTATCTCATTTGACGGAAAGCTCCAACCCTATAATCACTTAGCCTGCTTGTCATTTGACGGAAACCCTATAATCACTTAGCCTGCTTGTCCAACCTCAATCCCTATTCATCACACAATAAATGAGGGACTCTCACTGAATAATAAAGTCAACCTCTGCCACTCTTGATTGTCAAGTTGATGGCATCTAGATGATCCATCACCATGAAAACGGATCTGTGGGCATGCCTGTGAAGGGTTTTCTACACTGGGTTAGTAGAGGTGTGAAGACCTACACTGTGGTGGTTTGAATGAAATGGCCCCCATGTTCTCGGGCTTTGGCTTTGTTGTTTGGGGACGATTAGGAGGTGTGGCCTTGCTGAAGGAAGTGTGTCACTAGAGGTGGGCCTGGGGATTTCAAAGCTTCCCACCAGCCCCAGGTCACTCTGTTCCCTGCTGACAGTTTGAGATGTGAGGTCTCAGCTTCCAGCTGCCATGTCTGCTGCCTGCTGTCCCTGATGTTATGGACCCCCAACCCGTTGGAGCTGGAAGCGCATAAACTCTTTCTTCTACTAGTTGCCTTAATCTTGGTGTTTTGCCACATCGATAGAGAACTAATTAAGACGCAGCCTCGCTGAGGGTGGCACTGTTCCATGGGCCAGGTTTCCAAACTGAATGACAAGAAGACAGCCAGCTGACACCAGCATTTATCTGTCTCTGCTTCCTGACTATGGATGCAGCATGCCCTGTCATCTAATATTTCTGCTTTCACTACCTTAATTCCTTTGACATGGTGGAATGGTACCCTCAAACCGCAAACTTTCCTTACGTAAATTACCTTCGCCAAGTATTTTGCCAAAACAATTGTTGTAGTAGAGTAGTTGAAGATGTGTTGCATTTGTTTATTCTGTGAAACATTTGTTTCGTGATGAAAAGATGTGTTGCATTCTTTTATGTTACATTTGTTTAACTCTGTGAAGCTGTGTTACTTTGCCTGTCTAAACCAGATGATTGGTCTAATAAAGAGCTGAACAGCTAATGGCTAGGCAGGAGAAAGAATAGGTGGGGCTGGCAGGCAGAGAGAATAAATAGGAGAAATCTGGGAAGAGAAGGAGTGAGAGAGGGAGAAGGAGAGAGGACACCAGAGACCAGCTACCCAGTAAGCCACACAGTAAAAAGTAAAGAGACATATGGAATAGAGAAAGATAGAAACCCAGAGGTAAAAAATAGATGGGATAATTTAAGTTAAGAAAAGCTGGTAAGAAACAAGCCAAGCTAAGGTTGGGCATTCATAGGTAAGAATAAGACTCCATGTATTTATTTGGGAGCTGTATAGTGCCCCCCCCCCAAAAAAAGAGCAAAGAGCCAAAGTGAAAAACAAAACCAAAAAACCCAACAGCAAGCAATGAGAAAGCTACCTTATATTCCAGAGGTTAGAGATTTCCTCCCAGGAGGCCCATAAAGTCAGACATCTCTTTAAGTGAGCCTGGATTCCTTGCAACACGCTGCGGTTTGACAATTAAAATGGATGAGAACAAGTCTGGAAGCAGGAAAAATTATTAGGAGGTGGCTGCTGACAGTGAGTGTGGAGGCTTAGAGTAAGGAAGAGGAGATGGGGTTGGAAGAAATCCAAGGATTTCAAATGCATTAAGGGTACAGTATCAGGTCATGGTGGTTGATTATGGAATGTTGAGAGATGGGGAGGAGTCAAGGATGGGTAGGTATTGGGTCTGGGCAAATGGTTGACTAGGGGTACAGCTTACCAAGAAAGACCTCTGACTTCTTAGTTTGTTGAGCAATCATCCTAACAAAATGCTTGACATGTAGTAAGCCTGCAGCAAATACCTGTTGAATGAAGAATGAGCGGATGGACCTATCGTCCAGCAAGAGAGGCAGTAACTGGATCTAGACGGCTGCAAAAGAACAGTCTGGGCTCAGAAACTGTTATCTGCTTCTAAATTGGCCACAAATGAGCTCACCCATCTCCAGCAACTGGACATTCTCAGCAGTGGGATAATTCCCAGATTTTTTTTTTTTTAAGAATGTGTCTGTGTGTGGGAAGGGAAAAGGCTACGTAAGCTGTGAATTTTACTGTTCATTTGAAAACTAACCAAACATAATTCTCGCCTGGAGGACTTGGAAGGGAATTTATGTGTGCTTAAAATCGAATTGGTGTTATGGTTTAGACATGAAGTGTCCCGTCAAAAGAGACCTTGGCCTCCATACGACAGTTCAATTGAGAGCTGACTGCACCGTCAGTGGATCAATTCACTGGGCTAACAGGAGATGGGCTTTGGTTGGAAGAAGTGCTATCACAGGGTAGGGTGGCGGCATCTTTTTGCTTTGTTTTGTTTTTCGAGACAGGGTTTCTCTGCGTAGCTTTGGAACCTCTCCTGGAACTCACTCTGTCGACCAGGCTGGCCTCCAACTCCCAGAGATCTGCCTGCCTCCTCCTCCGGAGTGCTGGAATTAAAGGCGCGTGCCACCACCGCCTGGCTTGGGTGGAGGCAACTTTGAAGGGTATATCTTGCCCCTGGCTCCTTCTTGTCCATTTTTCTCTTCTTCCTGTATACACAAGGTAAACACATTTTCTTTGCCCACATCTTTTATTATAATATTTCTGCTTTGCCACAGACCTAAAAGCCACCTGGCCACCCAAACATGACACCTGAGAGACTCTCTCTCATACTATGCCCTGGGTGCATCATGATACTTCAAGGTCTGGTACCCACTTCCCCCAAGGCTGCTCTGAGCTCTACATCTCAGCAGGAACTCGCTTTCGCAAGCTGCGCCTTCTCCCTGCATGGACCGTATATCTTTTGTGGCGTGAGCTATTACGCTATAGGCATTTCGCTTCCTTAAGTAGACTGTAATCTCTTCCAGAGTAGCGCTTTTGTCTTTGCTCGTTTGGTCTCCTTCATTTTCCCGCTTTTGAATCTTAGCACAGTGCCGTCTTTGCGAATAGCATTTACTCAAAAGAACAAACAATAAACCAACAAAGACCAAAAACCAAACCCATAAAACCAAAACCCACCAACCCCGCCCCCCACGACCCCCAAGGATCGATTGTTATTTTACCTACTTTTGCCTCCTGAAAACTGCCTTGTAGTCATGAGCTGAACTTAACCTCCACAAGGTTGTAACAGCATGTTTATCCTTTTCTGCATTTATCTAGCAACCCCGCAGTGACTCACATCCCTGAATGAGAAGTACAGCCTTATAAGGAACACTGCAGAGGGCACTAACTCCAAGGAACCTGTCACCTCTCAAGGCATCTCTGGAACTCTGACTTACATCAGCACCAGAGCTAGATGGGCAGAACTTTGTGCCTCTTGAAAGGCAGTAATTTCGGCAGCAGGGAAAGTCATCTTGGCCATGTGTGGTGGGTGTAGTCACCTGAATGGGGGCTGAGTGTGGACAGGGATGTTTAGTGCACACATAATTGGATGGGCATCTCTAGTGTGCCAGGCACTTTGCACTGACTGTTTTAGTCTTAATCTTGTCTTTGATCCATGCGGGGCCAGAGGCCTTAGTGAAATCCTTTAATCTCAACTTGGGAGGCAGAGACAGGTAGAGCTCTATGAGTTCAAGGTCAGCCCTGGCCTACAGTGTTGAGTTCCAGCCCAGCCAGTGGGCCTGTGAGACCCTGTCTTGGAAAAGAACCAGGCGGGAAGAACCTATCTGACTTTGTACCTCACAGGGGTGAAGGGTATAGATGTTTTACCTAAAGACCATAAAGCCAAGAACAGTGATATTCACACTGGTGGGGGAAGGGGTTATGTGGAGAATGCAGAAATTCCAGGAGAGATCTGGGATGATGGATCAGATCCTGCAGCTTAGACAAGTATAGGCACCCAAGGCAGGCCAAGTCTGGCACACTGGGGACCCATAAGTGGGGTGAAGATGGTTACTGAAATCTCTAAACAAAGGAGTTGCTTTTATGTTTTTAACTGTTCTATTCATGTCTGCTAAACATTCAGCCTCATTCTAGAAAACTCCGAAGATACACAGACAGACAAAGAGCAAAGGAAGCCTCTAAAAACGTCCCTGACCTCCTCCAGGTCTCAAGGATTGCAGAGACAAGGCCATGAGCAGATCAGTGCATGCCGGGTTATTTATAGAGCACGCTCCTTCCTCCCACCCACTCCCCACTCTGCTTGGCTAGAGAGAGGCCTTCAGCCAGGACATTCCCTTGCAGCCTACTCCTGCTGCTATATAAAGAAAGCCTGCTCTTCTCGGGGCTGAACCAGAACGTTCCTTATCTCTTCGCAGCAGGACTCTAACAGTCTGCCCCATTGGCAGGCACTCTGAGGTCTCTGGCTGCTGCTACCAGGCCCTCTAGCCCCCCATGTGGCTGTCTTCTCTGGTTCCCACTGAAATTTGGGTTGTATCACTCACTGAAACATTAAATACAGGAAGATCTTTGCCTGGTTTCCTTAGAGGACAGGTGCCAGGCAGCCGAGATGAACTTAATGGGCTTGGTGAAGGTGGCCCGTGTGTTCGGCACGTGTAGGCTCCATGGTCAGTACTGGTGAAGACTCACAATCCGTGATGTCCTCCTGCTGAAGCAGCGATCCCGACCCCCTGTTCTTTCAGCCCCCACCTCCATCTCTCTGGCTTTTGTCATTATTAGCACTTGGCGCTAGGTCCTCAGTAACCATATAGTTTCTACAGGAGAAGGTTTTACGTGGCTGGTAGCCTACTGAATCTTGGTACCAGAATCCTGGACTGGACTTTTCCATTCACAGAGAGTAGACCAGAACAGTCATACTTTGCCTGGATTTTTTTTTTTTTTTTTTTTTTTTTTTTTTTTTTTTTTTTTTTTTTTTTTTTTTTTTTTTTTTACCAAGGGAGGCAGAATTGTCTTATGGGTGCCAGTTAGGGCAGAGGAGAGGCAGGGAAGGCAGGGGAGAGGCAGAGGAGGCAGGGGGAGGCGGGGGAGGCAGGGGAGCATCCAGAGCTGTACAGGTCTTAAATCAGGTTGAGCGCCTGTGAGGAAATTCTAGTTTCTCTACTGAAGAGGAAGTGCGATCTCAAGCAAGTTATGTAAGCCCTTTGAGGTTCAGTTTTATCATCTTTAAAATATAGGATGTGACATTTCTATCTTAGGACCGATGCAAAAATTAAGAGGACATGTATAAAGTGCTGGAAGCATGTACTGAATGGTACCATGCAGTTATCAGCTATTATCCTAATGGTTCTTGTAGTCATTTGGATGGGAGAGGGATAGAGGCTTCTCTTTGAGTGAAAATTCAGTAGAATCTTTTTTTTTTTTTTAAATCTTAGTTATAAAAACCAAAACAAAACCACAAAAATCTACCAAAGCAAACGGTACCTGCTTCCTTTGATGTTTTAATGGTGTTTTCAAGTGCTGAGAGAATCCTTCCAAACCAACTTTTGGGTTTTGAGTTGGGCCTGGGCTATCTCTCTGCTAGATATTTGAGACGTATATAAACCTCATCTGAAGAAGTCGAGTCTGCACTTACCGCTTGGTCAGAATTTAGTAGCAAAATATTCCTAGGGGGCTGGGGATACAGTTCAGAGGCAGAGGGTTTGTCTGGTATGTATGTGGCCCTAAGTTTAGTCTTTAGTAAACTTACACACACACACACACACACACACACACACACACACACACACTTTGCATAAAAAAAACCAACCCAGTAATATTTAGAAATTGTTAGGGAACCTTATCCAGAGAAAAGAAGGGAGAAAGCACAAAAACAGAAACGATGCGAGAACATCCACAGCCAGAGGAGATTAAAAGAACACTTACAGACTATTTTGCACAATCCCGTATTCATAAGTTTCAAGTATGCTAAAAGGCCTAACCAAAAAAGGTTCACTGTGGTCTGGATCCTGTGAGGTCATGTCTAGGTCACTGGGATGTCTAACCTGTGTCTCAGTATAACTGGGAGCCTTAGTGTCATGTTGAACAGCCTAACAACTGATTTATGATGACACCTTGGGCCACACAGTGTCTACTATAAGGGCTAAAGTTTACCTGTTAGCCTTGCTTATCCAAGGACAGACAGCGTCCTGGAATGCTGGGGGCTTTTGTTCTTGTAAGATAACAACTTACACGTTTTCACTTCAATAAATGAGGTTGGTTGCCCCGACTGCACAGACTGTGTTTGGTCACTCATAGGCAGAAGACACGTAGACACAAAGTACGGCAGGACGTATGCTTGCCCCTGATTGGACGAAGGAGCGAAGTCCTTAGCCTGGTGGGTTTGGCCTTTGTAGGAACCTGACTGACCTAATTCAGAACCACTCTCTGAGAATCTCAGGTACAGACCTGGCCAGTGTCCTTCTTTCTGGCCAGTATTTAATAAAGCTTGCTTTAGCTGGATAACTGTGGAACTGGAGTGTGTATATGTGTACAATCTGCAGGCTAATAGTGTGAACAGCCATTCATGTCAATGTGCTTCAAACTCAATAAAAACTTTTAGTACCAAGACCCTGGTGACCTTCCCTGCCTAGCAACACTGCTGTTGTTGCAGGGGAGGCTTTGTGGCTTCTTTGGGAGAGGACAATGTAAGCTCCATGCTTAGAAGGTCCCTGGATACTTCCTTCCACCCCCACCATGTGCCTCTCCCCTTGGCTAGCTGTGTTCTGTATTCCTTCAGTATAACAAACCATATCTACAACTATAACAGCTTCCAGGGGATTCCGTGAGTCCTAGTAAATGATCGAGTCAAAGGAGAGTCCAGGGATCCTCCTTACTGTGCAAAACCTGATATACTGGATACTGTCTGGAAATGCAGTTCACTCAAACTGACTCATACCATAGTCACACTCCTATTCAAGATCAGGTTTTTTTACTTTGTTATCTTGTAAATTAGGAGAAATCTCCAGAAAATGAGCAGTTCATATGGAAGGAGGAGGGGGGGGGAAGAAGAAGAGTGTTGTGCAGGGGTGGGAGAAGCGGGAGAGGGGGAGAGAAGAGATTGATAGAAGGGAGAGTCTACAATTCAAGTACATATTATAAAGCTGTGGGAAACATAGCTTAGAATAAGCATTGGAGTGGAAGGATTACAGCTTGGATGGAAAGGTATCCTGGCAGTGGGAGCCAAGGAATACCACAAAGTCACACCACACAACAAACCTCACACAAAAGATTTATTGGAAGGGAAAAAAACCAGGTGGGTGGCTGCCTCTGCTTGGGTGAGAAATAGCAGGGAACTGAACAGAAGGTGAGGTTTATATAGAGTTTCTTGGGAAAGGGGGTGGAACTTGTCAGGGGGAAGCTTCCCAGGGTGGGGATTGGTGGGATTTCAAGTCCAGAGCTTGGGCTTTTTACTCTGTAGTGCAGGACAGGGTCCAGCTGTTAGGGTAGTTAGAGGGTTCTGCCGGTGGAACTTGGCAGTTGGAGGTGCTCAGGGGAGGGGCCTGGCCACTCATGTGTCTCTTGAATGGCTTACATGGAGAAATCTGAATTGTCAATCATGTGGGCCTATTTTCTTCAATGGAAGGAAATGTATGACGTTTTGTCACCTGAAAAGCCAGAGTGAAAAGTGGTCAATCAATCTGGTGATTCTTTGATGTCCTATTTGGAGACAGCCTCCGCCTAACTTCCCCAATTTCCTGAGCATTGTTCTGGCCCTGGTCCTGCACTGATTAGAGCACATTCCTATGAAAGAGGCCCATGTGCTTTGCATCCTCCAATAGCTTCTATCCTTATGTTTCTCACAGCCCCTTCCTTCCCTGCGTCCTAGCCCTGAGCTCTGAGTGTCAGTCAATAGAAAGGTCACAGGTCACAAGTTCTACTTTATTTATTTATTGATTTTGGTTTTTCGAGACAGGATTTCTCTGAGCCTGTCCTGGAACTAGTTCTTGCAGACCAACCAGGCTGGCCTCGAACTCACCGAGATCTGCCTGCCTCTGCCTCCCAAGTGTTGGGATTAAAGGTGTGTGCCACCTCTGCCCGGCTTCTGGAGAGATGGCTCAGCCTTTAAAGGCTAGGCTCACAACCAAAAATATACTGTTTAAATGTGTAATAAAAGTGAACCAGGGGCTGGAGAGATGGCTCAAAGGTTAAGAGCATTGCCTGCTCTTCCAAAGGTCCTGAGTTCAACTCCCAACAACCACATGGTGGCTCACAACCATCTGTAATAGGGTCTGGTGCCCTCTTCTGGCCTGCAGGCATACACACAGACAGAATATTGTATACATAATGAACAAATAAATAAATATTAAAAAAAGAAAAGTGAACCAAAGGATCAGCCCCTGAGCTTGGCACCTGCATTCTTAACCCTTCCCGAGGACCGTCCCCCACCCCTGCCTCATGCTGGCTGTGAGGCTCGTGGGGATGGGGGTCCCCAAACAAAGCTATAATTATGAAAATGATGTGGGGCGTCTTGGGGTTGGATCAAAACAGGAAGGTCAGGAATAGATCAAAACTTATTGAGAATCTGGCTTATGATGGTAACAGCATTTCAAACCATTGAGAGAAAATATGCATTATTCAATAAATAGTGTTGAGATGAATGGGAGGCCATCTGGAAGAACATTAGGTTGCATCCAGACTTTTACTTCTTGTATTGGGGTCTACACCAGGAGGATCCAGTGATTTAAATTTTTAAAAATGCTGGAAGGAACTATGGGAGATTTATAATCAAATGAGCATGGGAATGGAGAAAAAAACTTCCAAACATGACATTCACCGTAGAAGCCATAAAGAAAAAATAATAATTTTTAGTAACATTACACATTATGTGTGGAAAAAGTAACAAAAACAAATTTAAAAGAGTAATGTCAAGCAAGGAAAAAATATGCCAATATTCTTGATAATAAAGACTTTCCAGAAAGAAAAAGGTACTACTCTGTGAGAAGAAAATGGGCAAAGGATATAAACAGAGGTCATAGAAAAAGTGTAGAAACACAAAAAGCTGGTTATGTTACTCATAATAAAAACAGTAAAATAAAACAAGGGAAGTAGTACTTGCCAGTTTTAATTACCAAATCGACAAAAGAAATTGTAATCATTTCACTGATGTGTGATAAATAGAAGGCCTTGTGTTGCTGATGGGGTATGAAATCCAGGTCTTCTAGGGGTGCACATACAATTATAGATGCATGGACCCCTGTCCTGTGAGGAAAGTATTGAGATTCTGTCCTGTCCTCCAGGGAAGGGGACAAGTATAGGGATACTGTCTGCCACAGGCTTGCTGGGGAGGGGCAGTACTAGATCTTGAACTCAGCCAGTCTGTTCTGGAGATGGTAGGACATTCTGCTTATCACCATTTATGTGCCTACAGGTGTGTGCCTATTTGCATGTATGATGATGGGCCTTCATTGTCAGCTTGTTTGTACTCAAGAGAGGACGTGTCTGTGAAGATGTTTCCAGGAAGGGTTAGTAACTAAGCAGGGTGTGAGCACCGCTGCCTAGGTGTAGGTGTGTGTGTGTGTGTGTGTGCGTGTGTGTGTGCGCATGTGCATGTGTGTGTGTGTCCTGATGGAATAAAAGGGGGAGAGAAAGCCTGTGAGTTTATAGTCTCTCTCTCTCTCTCTCTCTCTCTCTCTCTCTCCCCCTCTCTCCCTCTCTCCCTCTCTCCCTCTCTCCCTCTCTCTCCCTCCCTCTCCTTCCTGTTGCTGTGAGGTGAGAAGCTTTGACCCCCATGCTCTTCGGCCACAATAGGTCTGAAACCTCAGTGACTGCCAGTCAAAATAGATTCCCCTCCCTTTTGTTCTGCCCAAGTCTTCATGACAGTGGAGGAAAGTCTGGCTCACATTCTCTGAGGGTCTCAGGGAAGAGGATGGGAGGGAACATTTCATGGTAGTTCTCTTTACATATGTGGACCATTGGATCCTGCTTTTAACCATTTGAAGCAGCAAGTACAGGATGGGCAGAATCCAGAGGATGGGGATGTACTTCAGAGGGTATAGGTCCCTGAGGCAGCTGTGATGGTGTAGATCCAGCATGTTGGAAACTGAGGTAGCCTGAGGCATAGTGGGCGGGGCATCTTCTGCACCTCCTCCTACCACCCTCAGGAGTCTGCATGGGACATACGGATGGGGAAAATGACCTACTAATCCCCTCAGCCCTTGAAACTAGGGCCTAGACTTCTGTTTGCACTTAGTTTTACTGAGACAGGGTCTTGTTATAACCCCGGCTGGCTTTAAACTATTCCTCGGTAGCCCAGGTTTGAACTTGAACTTTCAATCCCCCATCTCAGCCTCCAGAGACCTGGCAAACCTTTAACCACATGAAACACAGTCAGAATACACAAAAGAGAACACCGTGGCATGAAACGTCCTCTCCCACCCGTTTTCCGTAGGCTACTAGAGAGAGTTCTTGAATGTCATGTTAGACTTTTCTTCACTGAGACAAAAGGTCTATCGTGTCTCCCATCAGCCCCAGGAAGGGATACCAGCCCCTCTTTGAGGGCTTGCTTTGTGCCCCCAGCCAGGGCTGTGACTGGGGCAGGGTTTGCTTTGGTTTCTGCTCAGGGAGCATTTCCTCAAAGCAGTGCTGCGTGGAGACAGGCAGGGTTTTCAAGCTCCCTCAGTTCCAGCTCCAGCTAAGTGTCCTACATGGAGTGCAGGGCTGTGGGGCCCCAGGGAAGCTGCCGGCTTCCCACCCCCACAGAGTCACCAGAAACAATCCCTTTTCTCTGCCCTTCCCTTTCCTTGCTTGTCTGGGCACAGCCTGGCGCCACTGTGTGATGAGCTGGTGTCAGGTGTCAGGGCCCTGATAAAGGAAGGAGTCAGCGTGCCTGCCACCTCCACCCTCACTCTGTAACCACACCAGTCCTGAGGACTACAAACCCCTTACACACACACACACACACACACACACACACACACACACACGCATACGCATGCACGCACGCACACACACAAACACCACACACATGCACACGCATGCACACATCACACGTGCACACCCTTCCCCCACACCACACACACATCACACGCGCACACCCCTCCCCTCCATACCACGCACACACGTGCACACACACGCACACACACAAACACCACACACACATGCACACGCACACACACATCACATGCACACACCCCTCCCCTCCATACCACGCACACATATGCACACACACACGCACGCACGCACACACAAACACCACACACACGCACACACACAAACACCATACACACATGCACACGCACACACACGCATGCATGCACACGTGCACACACATCACACGTGCACACCCCTCCCCTCCACACCATGCACATACGCGCACACACATGCACACACACACACACACACACACAAACACCACACACAAGCACGTGCACGTGCGCCCCCCACATGCACGCACGCACGTACACACACACAGAAACATTCACATACGGTCACACAACCACAACTGAGCTGACTCTGTAACCACATCAACCACCACGTACACTACTTCTCTGAGCACCAGCAGCAACCACACAGCCTCACAGCCTTGTCACAGGCCCCTCTGCGATCTCGGTAGCCATTCTGCCAGTGTGTTATGCTGTCATCTAGGCCGTGAGCAGGAGTCCCCAGACCTTGTGCTACAGCTGAGTGGAGGGAGAGCAGGCATGCTGGGAGCTGATCCAGAGGGCTTTCAGTGAGGGATGGGTGGGGGCTAGCTTCAGCTGGGAGCGCTGGACAAACCTCCCAAATGGAAGGTGTGATCCCTTGAGGGCTCTTGCCACTCTGGCTGTAGCCTTTCCTGGTGGATGCTCACTTACAATGATGATCTCGCTGTGTTCTGCTGTGAGGCCCGGGGTGGGAGTAGGGACTTGCCTGTGACCCAGGGACTCACTGGCTAGGGCTCCCTTTTACAAGGTCTTCTGAAAGTCACTTTCTCAAAGGGGCAGGACTCAGCTGCTGAATCTTTCTGCACAGTTCCTCCCTGTGACTGATGGCTAATCTCAATTCTCAACTCCTTGGGATAAGAATCAGCTCTCACCTGGGAGACTGGCCTCTGGCCATGTCTGTGGGGAATCCCTTCCATCAGGTTAATTGAGGCAGGGAGAGCCACCCACTGCCTGTCCCTTCAGTTTTTGCTCTGGATCCTGGACTGAAAGGGAGATGGTGAGTGAGCTGAGCCTGAGCATCTGTTCTTCTCACCTTCCTGGTTTTCAGATTCATTGTGACCAGAATCTCTGAGCTCCGGCCACCATCACATGGCTGCCATGCCCTTCCAACTGTGAGTTCAAATAAACTCCCAAGTTGTTTCTTGCCTGGCTGTTTTCTCCAACAGAGGAGAAGGCAAGGCAGTGCCTCAAGGGCCTGCATTGGTTGCCCAGTGCTGGCTGCAGCAACAGCTCAACCAAAGGCATGGCTCCCCGCCCCATGGTCTGTGAGTGAGTGTGTTGGAAGACACAGGCTGAAGAGTGAGGCCGAGCCACCTCTATCCAGCATGCACCTTTCTTCCGTGTGGCTCTCCATCCATGGCAGTTGTCATCTGCCCATATGGTCACAGCTATCTGCCCACTCCATTGCCCTGGGACCTTGGCCTTGGTTGCCCAGGAATCAGGGTTGGCACCTGCTATGTACAATACACAGTGACAAGCCATAGAGTCACCTCAAGGCTTTGCTTCTTATTAGGACGCCAGGATGCAATGAATAGGGAAGAGCAAAGAACACAGACTGCGGGTTCCCCACATTCACCAGGAGCTCTGAGGACTTAGATGGGAAGGGTGGGTAGCCGTGCTGCAAGGAGGGCGCAGAGAGAAACACTGGAGGGGGACACAGAAGGGACGGTAAGAAGCAGGTTGGGGGTCAGTTTTTAAGTTTGAAGCTTGTCACTGTAGGGGATCAAGCTTGTGAACTCATGTCTGGCGTGGAACGAAGAGCCCAGCTCTGGGGAAAGAGGGGTAAGGTAAGGCTACAAGGCGCTTCGAAGCTTCTGCTGAGGAGGTTGGGTTTTATGTAAGAAGCAATGGGGAGTCACGAACACAGGAAGATGATTCAGCCAACACATGGCAGGCAGTTCAGGGAGACAATTCTATCTTCTTTGAGGAGGTCTGGGGAGAGGGGGCGCAGACTCAGGTGTTAGCATCGGAGCAGTAGCAGCGGAGGGGGTGGGGATGGACGCACAGCTAGGGCACCGACTGGCAGGGACTGGGAAGGCAGAGGGGAGACGAAGATGGATTGTGAGGAGATGCAGGAGTTGTGACCAGAGTCTGGGGGCACCAGGAACGATGAGGCTCAGTGTGACAGGAGGAGTTCGGAATTAGGGTACGCTGAGAACTGAGAGGCAGGGGCCAAAGGGACAAGCAGTGTGGAGGATGACTTTCAAGGCCTGAGGGAACAAGGTCTAACTTGCTTTCTCTCCATCATTCCCGTGTCCAGGTAGAAGTAAGGGCCTCATTGTCTGCTGGCCTTTCCATTGGTCAGAGTCAAGGGAAGAGCACGCTCTCCCATGCTGGGGTATTGCTAGTTTTGCTGAGAAGCACCCCACACCCCACACTTCCTCTTTTCTGATTTTAGAGAGGAGCTATGCTTTTCCTCCACGGAAAGGGGAAGCGGTTTCCACAGCTGTCCCAATAGTGGCCTCTGAGGTTCACCAAGGTACTCCCTGGTTGTCTAGAGGGCTTATAAGTCCTCTCCCGAGAGTCAGCCCGTTGAGCAGTGAGACAGCTTTCCCTTGTCTTACCAAGTTCTAGGCTGGTAGTTCCCAACTGTGATTAAAAGGAGTACCACCCAGGGAGTTAGAAACAACCCTCTTGCCCAGGCAACGACCAAGACCAATTGAACACTAGTGGGGGGGGGGCATGTTTGAAAGCCTCCTGGAAGATTGCAGGGTACATCCAGGCTTGGCAACCTCAGGTCCAAGTACACGGTTCCTGTAAATGCTGCTAACCGAGCAGGTGTTCCTGCTGCATCACAAATGAGACAAGGTCAGCCTAGGCTTCAGAGAAAGGTCATTACCCACGCAAACTACTTTGCAGTTGCAGGGTGCAGTTACAGGGCTCTTTCCTCTTTCCAGCTCTTTCCAGCTATTGGCACCTGGATCGGACTCTTGTTCGGTTCCCTTGGGTCAGGACAATTTCACGTGCACCTGTTCTTGCATGGGCGTCTCTAACCCAGCCCCAGCCTGTTACGCACGCACGTGTGAAGCCTGGCCTGTTACACTAGCACATGGTCGAATGATCTACATCAGCCACTCACTCTTCAGACTTCCTGGAGGCTGGAGGTCGAGTTCAGGGTGCCAGCCTGGTTGGGTTCTGGTGAGGGCTCACTTCCCGGCTTGCAGGCTCTCTGCCTGTATCTTCAAGAGACAGAAGAAACTCTGGTTTCTCCTCAGAAGGCTAACCCCTTCACAAGAGCTCCAGGTGCATGACCTAAATTGCTGGTAATCTTCCAAAGGTAACCCCCTGCCCCCACCTCCCCCCATGGATTCTCCCCATGGAATCAGGGAGAGAAGACTGATATTGTTCCTCTCTACTTTTATTTGTGAGTGGGCATGTGTCTTCAGTGACCACACAGGCTACTTGAGGGAGATGAAGTGGGAGGAATGGGTGCCGTCTGTCTTGGTTGACCCTCACCCGATTGAAGATCTTGCAGTTGGGCACGCCCACCACACCAACTGCCATCTCAGGCGGGATGATTAAGTCACACAGGTGCATCTTCACCACCTCCAGCTTCTCCTCTGTGGACTGCAGCTCACTGGCCTTGCACAGGCTACAGTGATGGGTGTTGTGGTTTCATATTAAAAATGCGGTGGTGGCGCACGCCTTTAATCCCAGCACTCGGGAGGCAGAGGCAGGTGGATCTTGTGAGTTTGAGGCCAGCCTGGTCTACAAGAGCTAGTTCCAGGTCAGGCTCCAAAGCTACAAAGAAACCCTGTCTCGAAAAAAAATTGCACTTGCTATCTCTTCGGTACTGCCATTCATCAGTGTTCTTTGTTCCACCACGATTCTTTGGGGTGTATACAATACTACTCAAGTTATGTATTCTAATGCACACATTATCATTTCATTGTTTTTTTTTTTAGTAGAGTTTTGTTTTATCTAGGCTCTGTATTGTTCTTTAATTTATGTTTTTGTCAATGGTTGTTAGATATTCCTTTATGTCTTTAAGGATCCTGGATATTTTTTCACAGTACTTATTACTACTTGACATATAATCCCCCTATCCTGTGTGTGTGTGTGTGTGTGTGTGTGTGTGTGTGTGTGCGTGTGCGAGCATGCATGTACAGTGGATGTTGATGCCAGGTTTCTTGTTAGTTGGCTTTCTACCTTATTCTTTTGAGACAGGTACTCATTGAACCTAGAGCTCATGGGTTCAGCTAGGCGGCTGGCCAAGGAGCTTAAGGCTCTTCCTCTCTCTTCCCCACCCTAGAGCTGGGATTAGACTTCTGAAGCTGCCCATCTTTCTTAGGCGAGTGGTGGGGATCCAAAGCCAGGTCCTCATGATTGTTCAACAGACTTTACCGACTCCGTTACTAGCTAGTTCTCAGACTTTACCGACCGAACTTGGTTACTATCTAATACTCAGTCTCTACTAACTGAACTCAGTTACTAACTAGTACTCAGACTTTACTAACTGAACTATCCTCGGCTTTGTCTTTTAAACTTTAAACTATTTCTATTAATGCTAAGTGTTTGGAGGGGCCTTGAATCATGACTTAGGTTAAATACTGTGTGCCTGGAAGTCCTGTAATTAGAACTCATTTAGACGACCAGCAAACCTATTATAACAGGGCCCCAGGGATTTACTTCTGAAACTGCAGAACACTGATGTTGGGGGACTGTTAAAGTTCACCTTGTTCCGCCTCCTCACTCTGGGGGTGGGGGATGGAGGAAACAGAGGCCGAGGGATTTGCTTCAGGCCCCACATCTTGTTAGTAAGAGAGCCAGGGAAGCAAACCTGATTCCACAGCCTGGGGCTTTGTACGTTTGCCTTTGAACATCCACTTTCTTTCACAGCATGGCTTTCCTCTGAGCCTCGCAGTTTAAGGGCCAGCTCTGGCTCCGTTCTGTCCCCGTGGTCTTTCTCTCTCCCCAGGCATATGGCACATGAGTGGGATAAGAAAAGATTGGACTTTAGCAATTACTTGTGGAGCTGAGGCCTCACAACGGATGAAGTCACATTTTATATACGCCACTACCCTCTAGTGGCCACAATGAATGTCAACTCTACCAGCGGGATGGAACAGGACTCTTAGAGCCCATTCATTAAGGTTCTCATGTGAACTCTTTGCCCTGCATGAAAACAGACAAGGGACCCCCATTTATTTGGTATTCCAGTGCCATATGTATACCATACATACTTATAGAAACAGAGTCTATTCTCTGATGCTAACAAGATTCTCAAGTCTCATAAACAAGTAAAAAATGTTAAGTGGCTATATTTTATCATGGCACAAGTTCTCCAAAGTATTATCATTTCAACATTAATCAATAATTAATATAAAAATAATGAAACATGCATTTTCTGTTGGTATTAAGAGTTTTCTTCCTTCTCCCCCCCCCTTTCTTTTTTGGAGACAAGGTTTTGTGTGTGTCCCAGGTTAGTCTGGAGCTTGTCATGTAGCCAAGAATGACCTCAATATACTGATCCTCCTACCTCCACTTCCTGAGTTCTGGGACTGCTGGTGTGTAGAACCACACCAGGGTTTTGTGAACACCCAACAAGCCCTCTAACAGCTGAGCTACATCCCTAGTCTTGGTCCTGAGGTTCTGAACTCTGGCGTGGTGAATTCAACATTCACCGGACATCTCAGTTGGGTCTGGCCACACTGCGCATGCTGCTAGCTGAGCCCGTCTAGTGGCTGTTGCGCGGGGCAGTGGGGGTAAAGAGCCGTATTTGCGAACTTGGTTCTTGTCGTTGCACTGATAACTGTGCATCCATGAGCAACAGTTTCACACGTCTGCAGCAGGATAAGAGAGCTACGAACAATGTTTTAATGTGTAAATTTGACAGAAGACTATTGGCAGCCTTTCTGAGGGAATGATGAGACAATCCTTCTGACAGTTGCTCTCACTGTTTCCATTCTTTCCTGAGGTGATGGTCCGAGCAGACGGTAGTTTATTATTGGGTGTTCTTGTTCGGAAGTTGCACTGACTATCCTCTTCGGCCCCTGCCTCAATGATATCCACTCCTGGGCCGCCTTCTTCACGCTTAGTGGTCAGAAACGGGAGAGAGGCTTGCCTGGTAGTTCCTGAGCAAGTCACAGGGCATCATCTGTATAACCCTCTCTGCTTGATAAAATGCAACTGAGTGACTGTGAGTACAAGGAGGCGTGACCTTGAATTTGCTCTAAAAAACCTCGTTACTGAGCCATTTGCGAAATCCAGTTTGTAGCAATAAAAACAAATTAGTACCCGACTAAATAGCCAGACTGTATTGTTCCTGACTTTGGAGGGTGGCGTCCCATTATACATGACCCTCTTCAAGCTCAGCACTATGGGCAAAGCCCTCAGTCACCCCACACTCTCCAACAGCTCCGTATTGGGCTAGAGTGCAGACCAGATGTGGCTGGTCTACGCAGGCTGAGAGTCTCTATGTTGGAAGCAGGACCTTGTGAGAAGCATAGACTCACAATGGTCTGAACTGCATGCAGTCTGATTTGAGGGTCCTCTCTAGTTAGTGTCCTCTTTGGTTCATCTGCATGCTCTGTGTGCCTCAACAGGTCATAGTCCTATCTAGGCCTTTGGGCTGAAACTTTAAAGTCTTCTTAAAATGTGACTTCTGGTCACCCTGTTTATGAAGACAGACCTTCAGCTCTGTGGTCGGCAGTCACTACGGCACTAATTACAACTGTGTTTTGCTGTTCAAACAAAATGTGTGACATTTATGCTTGAGCTATAGCATGGACAAGATGTTAGTAGATGGAAATTTAGTAAATAAAATAATTTTGACTTCTCAGCTTAAAAATAAATCCTACAGTGAATTCTTTTGCAGATTGAGTAATCTGCCCTGCTTCAAAAACATTCAAGTTTCTGACATTCTGTCTCGCCTGAGGATGGGTTCCTACGTATTAAACATAAGACGCAAAGATGCTGTCCTGCAGCTCCCCTTCTGGATTTAAGCAGTGTTCTCACAATTATCTGCTTCAAAAGCAATTACACTAAGTATTAATAAAGGGGCTCCGGCCACAGAACAGTGCCCAAGGGAGGCTTCCGACTCAGTCAGGGCTAATGGCCCGGCAGATGTTTTAATGGATTTTCGATGGAGTGTGAATGAAGGTGACAGACCAACGAGGCTGGAGTTCTATGGCAGACCGCAGTTAGCACCTGCTCTAGACACGGCTGGAGTTCTGTGGCAGACCGCAGTTAGCACCTGCTCTAGACACGACTGGAGTTCTATGGCAGACCGCAGTTAGCACCTGCTCTAGACACGACTGGAGTTCTATGGCAGACCACAGTTAGCACCTGCTCTAGACACGAGGCTGGAGTTCTATGGCAGACCGCAGTTAGCACCTGCTCTAGACCCCGGCCTTGTTTCTGTTTGTATCTCTTTAGTCTTGGTGAATGGATTGCCTGGGTATTTACTGATTAATGTGTGTTTCACCCAACTCATAAAGTCTTTGTTGATTCAAGAGTAAGAGCGCCACCTGTCCTGCTTTTGTGGGGGAGGTGTTAGCATAGCTCCCCCTAGTGACAACTTTAAGAAAGATGGCCAGGTAGGGGCCTGAACCCAGGAATTCTAGTGACATCGTTTCTTCTTTACATGACTTCAATGCCAGTTCTCTAGCCCTCAGGTCCCAATCCTCCATCCCCCTAGAAAACAGAAAAACAGAGCCCTAGATAGTCAGCCTTGTCTATGAGAACAGCATACCAGAAAGGAATGTCTAGAAAGGGGTTTCTCCAAAGGGCAAGCTGTTTCTACGTGTGTATGGTGAACTAACACAAGAGTTCTAGTGACCCCGTCTGTGATTCCACACGGTGCGGTCAGAGTCTGAGGGGAGACAGTGGAAGAGGCCGGGAGGCCCGGAGAATGTTCCAGATCATGACAGTAGTAGAAGTTGGTATTGCTAAGGTTCTCTTCCTTCCTTCCTTCCTTCCTTCCTTCCTTCCTTCCTTCCTTCCTTCCTCCCTCCCTCCCTCCCTCCCTCCCTCCCTCCCTCCCTCCCTCCTCCTCCTCCTCCTCCTTCCTCCTCCTCCTCCTCTTTCCTCCTCCTCCTCCTCTTCCTCCTCCTTCCTTTCTCTCTCTCTCTCTCTCTCTCTCTCTCTCTCTCTCTCTCTCTCGTTCTTTTTTGAAGACAGTGTTTCTCTGTGAAACAGTCCTGGCTAAACTGAAACTCACTCTGTAGACCAGACTGGCCTTGAACTCACAGAAATCCGCCTGTTTCTGCCTCCCAAGTGCTGGGATTAAAAGCATGTGCCACCATCACCAGGCCCTGCTAAATCTCTTGCAGTCATGATCTGTTTCCTTCTTGATCAGTTATGGGAATTCTTCTGCATCATGGCCATGTCGTCAAATACCCGTGGAGTAGGCCAGCATTTGGGGGACCACAGAGAGAAGTAACATCTATCTATCTATCTATCTATCTATCTATCTATCTATCTATCTATCTATCTATCTATATGTTTTGGAGGTCTTACTCTGTAGCTCAGGTTGGCCTGGAATTCTATATAGCGTAGGCTTGCCTTGAATCTGTGTCTATGTTCATGCCTCAGTTTTCTGAGGGTTTAAATGACAGCCTAGAACCATCACACCCAATGAGAGATAGCTAGGTCTATAGGTAATTATATAGCTGAGAAAACTATTGAGGATTCCCAGTGGGGCTGGAACAAGATGTCAGTGGCACCTGAGCTGGCTTCTCTGACCCTGCAGCTCTCCTGGGTAAGCAGATATTGTTTAATAAAGCTTTTCCTGGGAAGATACTAGGTAAGAGTGAGGGGAAGGTGTCCCCAGTGGAGCGTTGCAGCTCTGAGGGGGAAGGTGTCCCCCATACACATGTTCTGAACTGCTCTGAAGGGCAGTTAGGAGCCAAAGAATACCAGAAAGTCACATCACACAACATGCTTCACACAAGAGATTTATTGGGAGAGACACAAGAGGTGGCTGCTTCTGCTCTGGCTAGAAACAGCAAGAAACTGAGCAGGAGGCAGGCTTTATACAGAGTTTCTTGGTGGGTAGAGGGAAGAGTTTTCCTGGGAGAGGATTGGTAGGGTTTCAAGTCCAGTCCAGGGATTTGTGGGATTTTGAGCTCAGGGATTGGTGGGATTTTGAGCTCAGGGATTGGTGGGTTTTGCTAAATTTTCAATCCTGGAAGTGGGCTCGGAACTTTTATCCTACATGCTACACACAAATTTACTCACCCTCGATAGGAAGCCCATGACAGACAGAAGAATGGATACGACCAAAGTTCAACTTGGCGAACTAATGAATTTTACTGGAGTTACTTACAAGAATATGGGTGAGGGGTTACTTGCAGAAACAGAAATGACTCAAAGACAGCTGCATCACCAAAACCTCCCCAGCACCTGTGAAAACTCACAAAGCTGGGAACTTGGGGCACACTGCACAGCCGGCAGGCAGCTCGACAGGTTGGAGAGTGTCCTTTTCAGGAGCCTCACTTGTTCTAACTTCTTCCATGTGGCTGATCCGGCCTGGGAATTTTTGCATCTTGGCTCTGATTAGTCCCAGAGGGATTCTCAAGGTTTCTTCCCCCCCCCCCCCGTTTGTTTGTTTGTTTATTCCCCCTGCTTTCTCTGGCAGGGAGGGACCTAGCAGATCTGATCAGCTTCAGGGACTTCTTAAAGTTTTTTTTTTTTGTTGTTTTCTTTGAGTGGTTTACCTTCCTGATTAAAGATCTTCCTGAGTATGAGTGAATGTTTAAATCTCAGAGGAAACTATTACACAACACCAAGACTGAGGTGAATTGGTGTCTATGTACTCAGTTGCTTCTTGTGTTAAACATTATACAGAAAGTAATTCCTCTGTGGTGTGTGTGTGTGTGTGTGTGTGTGTGTGTGAGCACGTGTACGTGCATGTGTGTGTGTATGTATGTGTGTTACACAGAGACAGAGACTCAGAGGACATAGACACAGGCACTAAGAGAGAGAGAGAGAAAGACAGAGACAGAGGGGCAGGAGAAGTAAGGGAGGAAGGGGAAGGGAGGAAGGCTAGTAAGCAAGCATAGGTTTGGTGAACTCCCTCCTCAATGCACTGACCACACAGGGGTGGTGTATGAGGTCCTTCTCTATTTGTGTTGCTTTCATTGGTTATTAAAGAAACTGCCTTGGCCTAGTTGATAGGGCGGAACTCAGGTAGGCGGGGAAGACAGAACAGAATTCTGGGAGGAAGAAAGCAGAGATGGCAGACGCCATGGTTTTCCTGCCCGAGAGGGATGCTGGTTAGACGCATGCTGGTAAGCCACAGTCAAGTGGTGATACACATTATTGGAGATGGGTTAAACTAATATGTGAGAGTTATCCAAGAAGAGACTAGAGATAATGGGCCAGGCAGTGATTTAATACAATTTCTGTGTGGTTATTTAGGGTGTAAGCTAGTTGGGCGGGACGGAACAAGGGGCTCTGCTCCTTCTACTACACAGGGGCTCAGTAACTACAGCAGGGAAGGGCAGTGTCTTATCGTTTTTATGGCTGTGATAAAACACCATGACCAGAAGCAACCTTGGGAGGAAAGGGTTATCTTATCTTACACTTCCACATAGCAGTCCCTCACTGAGGGAAGTCAGTTACACGGCACTCCACCCCTTCCTCTGGCTCTTACATTATTTCCAGGCCCTCTTCCAAAGTGATCCCTGAGCCTAGGAGGGGGTGACTATAGATGTCCACTTATGGCTAAGAAATGGGTCACCATGCCACACTGACAGTCGCTTGTTCTCCAGAGCTTCACCAGTGGTTACAGCCGATAATGAGAGCAATCTATGCACATAAACCACATGTTTAGCAGGCAGTTTGACAGTCACATCACATCCATTTAGAAAAAAAAACCCACAGAAGCTATTTCCCCATTGGGATTTTTGACCTCTCCAGTCAGAGTTTCTTGGCTTTGGCTTACAGTTACCAGGCTTGAGCTTCCTGTTGCAGAGCAGGCCTTGAATCCAGTTGGTAGGCTGTTTACCCATGACAGCAAGTCGCTATTGCACAAGTAGGTACAGCCTGCTTATAACATCAGTATTTTAGCACACAGGCTTCATAGCCAAGCAAGAATGTTGGTGATAATTCTCTGCCAGCAGCCTGTGGGGCCCCTTGCGGCACTGTAAAGGCAGTCAGCAAGGTGAGAATTTCTAGGTCCGCTCCATTTTAACTTCTCCATGTCCCAGAGTCAAAACATGCACGTGATGTGTTCCCAGCAATAGGGTCTGTCTTAGGGTTTCTGTTGCTGTGAAGAGACACCGTGACCATGGCAACTCTTATAAAGGAAAACATTCAGTTGGGGTGGCTAACAGTTCATAGGTATAGACCATTAGCATCATGCAGACATGGTGCTGGAAAAAGAGCTGAGAGTTCTACATCCTGATTGGAACGAAACAGGAAGTGAACTGAGACAATGGGTGTGGCTTGAGCATATATGAGACTTCAAAGCCCACCCCACCATGATGCACTTCCTCCAACAAGGCCATACCTACTCCAGCAAAGTTACACCTCCTAATAATGTTACTCCCTATGAGTTTATGGGGGCCATTATGATCAAACTACCACAGGGCCTTACCGGCTAGTTTTGGCATATGACAAACAGCAGTAGCAACAACTTTCTTTTATGGCTTATGGGGGTCTCAGAGGCGTCCCTGGCAAACAATGCACAGGAGATAGCCCACTGCAGGCATGGGGCCTCACCATGTAGCTCTGGCTGTCCTGGATCTGTCTATGTAGATCATGCTGGCCTCAAACTCACAGAGGTATGCCTGCCTCTGCCTCCAGAGGGTTGGGATCAAAGGCGTGAACCACCACTGCTGGATTACTTTGTGTTTTGAGATAGTTTCTTGTTGGGACCTGGAGCTCAAAGATGACTCAGCTGACTAGCTAGTGAGCCCGGGGATCCTCTTCCCTCCCCGTCCTCCCGGCATTACGGTATTATGTGTATTCTGCAGAAGTAGAGTTTGAGCACACAGGTAAACAAGAAAGTGAAATCGGGCTCCCTAAGATGGTAGTTTATGGTTCCCAGAAGACACATTGAGGAGAAATGGTGAGTGAGCATGGGGGCCATATCTAAACAGGACCAGGGCAAGACCCAGGATCCTGTAAAATATCTAAGCCAGGGTCTGTTTAGTGGACTTCTAGCCTTGAGCCTTTCTCATGCCCAAGGGATAAAGCTGCTACTTTTCCTCTCTCTGTGGCTCCATCTAGCTTTCTTGTAGCTCAGTTAAGCTTGGAGATCCCTAGACCAGTGGTTCTCAGCCTTCCTAGTTGTGTAACCCCCCCACCATAAAATTGTTTTTTTTTTTTTGCTACTTCATAACTGTAATTTTGCTGCTGTTAATGAGTTGTTATGTAAATATCTGATATACAGGATGTTCTTAGGCAAGTCTCCGGGAAAGGGCCATTCGATTCCCAGAGGGGTCACGACCCACAAGTTGAGAACCACTTTCCCAGATTCTTACCAGTGTCCTGTTTCCTCCCATGCCTATCTGTTTCCACTGGTGCTAGAGACTGACATCTATCTATCTATCTATCTATCTATCTATCTATCTATCTATCTATCATCTATCTATCTATCTATCATCTATCTATCATTCTATCTATCTATCTATCATCTGTCTGTCTATCTATCTATCTATCTATCTATCTATCTATCTATCTATCTATCTATCTATCTATCTACCATCTATCTTCCTGCTGGTTCCCGTCTGGAGGAGTCTGATCTGCAGATTGCTTATCACCCTTTCTCCTCTAGATCTGAGCTCCCGAGGGTGGGGTGTCTGCAGTGTCTAGGACAGTGCCCTGCAGGAGTTAGGTGCTCTTTATAATTGTTGTTTACATGTGAGGGTAGGCTCAATTTAAAATTCAAGAGAGAAAGGGGTGGGTTGTGGGGGTGGGGAACTGCACCGTAAGGTACTGGTGGTCGGATCAGAAGCTGGGGATTTCCTGGTTGGGCTCAGCTCTGGGGATCCTACTGCTGAGTGTGTGTCTGTTTCCCGCTGAAGGAAGCTGTGGCAACAACAACAAAAGGTTGCAAATTTAAACCCAAGTTCAGGTTCTCCTAGCAACACTGCTGGCGGGCAGTCCAAGCACCAGAGACGGACAGCTGGGGTAGTTCGGTTGCTAGGAGAACAATAACTCCCCTCCTCTCCGAGCAGCATGTAGGTGACTGGTGGCATTTCCAGGGGTGTACAGGTGGGCGTCGCTTTTGTTTCCCCAGCGACCGTTTCCCAGTAAAGGTGAGCAAGGAGACAGGAGAGGGGTATGAAAGGGAGCAAGCTGGAGCCCTCATTTCTGTCTGATTAGCAACGGCCTCTTGCTGGAGAATGTGTCCCCAGCGGGTTTGCAGTCAGGGACAGAGTCTGGAGGAGATTATGAAACAATCCATTTCCCATAGGGGTTGGTTCCCAGCATCCATCTGGCTGGGCGGAGGATGGAGTGCGGGGGAGTGCATTGAGTGAGAGTGGGTCCAAGAATGAAAAACATCGCCTGGCATTGGTTGGTTGGGGTGGAGTGGAAGCTCAGGGTGCAGAGCTTTCTTTTTTGTTTGGTTGATAACATTAAGAGGCTGTGCGCCCTTGCTCTGTCCTTCCCTAGTCAAGGGACCAAGTCGGAGGCAGGTGGGCTGCTGCAAAACCAACCGGGGTGCCCACTACAACCTTGATTCTGACTTTGCCTGGAGCCTTGGATGCGGGACAGTGTGGTTGGGGTACAGAGAGCTGGGCTAGGAGAGGAAAGCAAGGGCAGGCCTAACCCCTCCACCTAATTTGTATCCTTTCTAATTCTCGGACCCCTTCTATTTATGAGTTCTGTCCTGCCACCCAGGGAGTTTCACTCAGAGACCTATTTTCACCAGACCTGGGAAAGCTGAGGGCTGAACCCAGCTGTTCTGTGGAAAATCTGCTGCCCCGTGGGACAGGATGCTATCGGTGACAGAATTGGAAGCAAAATACGCGGAGTGTCGCTTTGAGCCTATTTTCTGAGAGCCTTCGTGGAAGAAGCCATTCAAGTTGTCTCCCAGAGGGGTTTCTGCTTCCAGAGTAGGCAGCAGGAGAATAGAGAATGCTCATCAAACGGACCTTGTTTCTCTCTTGGCCACCCAGAGAGACTATCATTTCTGAGATCTCGCCACCATAAAAGAGGGGCGGCCACAAGATGAGGCCTGCTGTTAGAAGAAGGGCTTAATGGACAGACCAAGGCCAGCTTTGCAGTCCTCTGTCTGTCTCCCCTTCCCTTTCTTACTCCTGCCTTCTCCTCTCTCTCTTCTGGTTGGGTATGGAGGACCCTGGGCGTACGCTCTAAGGCCCTGCAAGACTACAGTAGCGAAGATGAAGCCTTGAGCCCCCGAATGACTTCACGGAATGGAACACCCCCAGCCTTAACTCACAGGGACTGTGAAAGAAACCTCAGTCTTTGTTGCGTGGAGCCATCGAGCTCAGGGGCTGATTGTGACAGTCAGGTTGTTCTCATGGGCACAGGGCACACGGAAGGAGACGGATTTGATCATTTTATGGGAAGAGGAAGAGATAGTGGGATTTGTCAGGGGTGTTTCCATGATGAGGCAGAGAGGAGTCTCCTGGTGACAGAAGGAGAGAGGTGGAATGTGCTGCCTTAAGGGAGGAAAGTGCACACATGTGAATGTGTGTGTGCACGCATGTATGTGCGTGCATGTATATGTGTGTGTGTTAGAGCAAACGTCTCTGGGGAAGTCTGAGCTTTCCCACTTTTCCTTTCTCTATCCCTTTGCCCCTCCTTCCTCATCTCTATTCTTTCTCCCCTCCCTCCCTCCCTCCCTCCCTCCCTCCCTCCCCTCCCTCCCTCCCTCCCTCCCTCCCTCCCTCCCTCCCTCCCTCCCTCCCTCCCGGCAGGTTGTTATTATATAGTTCATATTGGACTGGAACTAGCTCGTGGCCTTGAACTAGCCCCCCCCCCCAACTGTATCAGGTTCCTTAGCACTGGCTGGTGGGGCCTTTTCTGCAATTAAAGACAATAACAATAAAGGTTAATTTTTTATTGCACACCCACTTTGGTTTAATGAATTATTTCATTTACTTTTTGTAACATCCTCGTGGGACAGGAACGGTCAATGTAATTCCTGTTTTATGGGTGAGAAAACTAGGGCCCAAAGGACAGACTTTCCCCAACATCACCAGTCAGCAAACAGAGGCAGTGTCTTTTATTAGGATGCTACTCTCATGTTCCTCTGGTGTGCATGTGTGTGCATGTGGCATATGTACAGGTGTGTGTGCCTGCAGGTGTGCACATGGGAGCCAGAGAAGGATGTCCAGTGTCCTCCAGCCCTTTCCCTTGGAGGCAGGGCCACTCCTGGAAGCAATAGCTTGTGTTTTCCTGCAAGGCTGGCAGCTAAGCCCCAGTGATCCTCCTGTCTCTGCTCCCACAACACTCGGGCTACAGGTGCTCATGAGACTTCATCTGACTGCCTTTGTAGGTGCCAGGATCCAAACTCAGGTCCTCGTGGTTGTACAGCAGGTGCTCTTAATGAGTGACCCATCTCTCCGGTCCCTAGAGCCTATTTCTTAACTACTGTGTCCAACCCCATAGAGTGCACTTTTAAAAAATATTTGTTTAATTTTTTTTTTTTTTTGCAGTGTTAGGTTTAGGGTTTCATGCATAATAGGGAAGTGTTCTACCACCAAGCAATATTCCCAGTTTGCAGACACCTGAAGTCTTACACTGAATTAGGAAAAAACCACTAGTGAGTCGGAACCTAGAGGTGTGATTTGCTGTCTGCTTTGGTGCCTAGTGACGGCCTGTCTCCTCCCCATGGTCTCTGATGCTGCCTGGAACAGGAATATTCCATAGCGTCAGCATCATGCTTCAGGGAGGGCTGGAGGGAGCAGGTGGGCTGGTGTCCTCATTCCTTAGGCAGGATGTGTTCTGAGTGGGAGTAGCTTCCTGTGCTGAGGGTATGTCCTCTGTGAGTCTCCGGTGGGGTTGGCGTAGGGGCGGGGCAAAGATGAGGGGTGGGGCAAGGCTGAAGGGTGGGACAAGGCTGAGGGGTGGGTTAAGTCTGAGGGGAGGGGCAAGGCTGAGGGGTGGGGTAAATCTGAGGGGAGGGGCAAGACTAAGGGGTGGGACAAGCCTGCAGGGTGGGTTAAGTCTGAGGGGAGGGGAAAGTCTGAGGAGAGTGTCTTACTGTTTTTGTTCCCTATAAGCTCCAGAACTCCTGTACTTTCTGTGTCAGGTTTAATGAAACTTAAAGCTGAGTGGGTAGATTTCCAGAAAGTTCTTGTTTGTAGTCATCTTTCCTGAGATCTATCCCTCACTCCCAGATGACTTTCAGACCGCCTACTTCAAAATGATCATGTCCTCTCCTCACTGTATTAGCATTGGGTATTGTCTGCTCTGTCAGAGAAAGAAAGGGGGGACGAGAGAAAGGGAGAGCGCGCCAGATTGACAAGGGGAAGAGATGGCCTTCAGGATATGGACAGTCTCTGTTGCCTGGCTATGCTGTTCCTCCCTAGTCACACACCCCGTGCAAATAGGGACTGCATTTGTACCGCACAGCATTGTCGGCATCTGGGAATTGAAACACAGTAGGTGCTCAACAAACCTTGTTGTGTCCCTGTTGGATAAATGGAACCGGGTTCTCATGGAGAGCAGCAGCCACTGCTGCCTGGCCAGCACATCCTCAGGGTACGGTTGTGTAGGAGGGGAAGGAGAGCTGCCCTCTGAGCCTAGGGCTGGGCAGGGCTCAGGACCACTTCCGGAAGGAGATGCTGGAGCTGAGGACCAAATGGGAGTCAGCCAGGCCAGAAACAGCCATACCCCTGGAAGAAGGGTGCTTTCAGTATTTACAAAAGTCACATGGGGCATTACCAGTTGTGGACCAAATGTGAGACCTTCTTGCAGGGCACTATTGAGCCCCCTCGCCCCATGCAGTGTCTCTCTCCCTCACAGTTCTGGTCTTCCAGGTCCAGTGCTCTCTGTCCACCTGGGCTCTCTAGCCTCTTCCAGGATTCCACTCTCTCCCTGTTATTGTCCTGGGCTCTGAGCTGGTTTTGTTTGTCTCCAATCCATTCTGCACACATCTGCCAAATTCTTCTTTCTGGAGCCCCAATTCTGCTCCTAATTGGTGCCCGCCCCTGTTCAATAGTTCTCCATGACCCCAGGTATCATCTCTACTCAGTATCCTAGGACCTCACCTGTAGGTATCGTCTACTCAGCATCCTAGGACCTCACCTGTAGGTATGTCTCTAGTCAGCATCCTAGGACCTCACCTGTAGGTATGTCTCTAGTCAGCATCCTAGGACCTCACCTGTAGGTATGTCTCTAGTCAGCATCCTAGGACCTCACCTGTAGGTATCGTCCCCACTTCAGCATCCTAGGACCTCACCTGTAGGTATCGTCTACTCAGCATCCTAGGACCTCACCTGTAGGTATCATTCCTACTTCAGCATCCTAGGATCTTACTCTGCACCTTCTGTCTACCTGCCTGGACTATGTCTTCAATGTCCTTACCCACAGAGTCAGCAAAGCTAGACTCTGCTCCTCTCCAAACACTCCTGAGTTCTATTTTAATACATGTCCCAAACCTCCAGATCTCTGTGGAGTCTCTCAACTGTGCTTCAATGCCAGCCTTACAATTACCTTTTTCTGAAGTAGTTACTGATCCCTCAAATCTTTACCCTAGCTCCCGCCTCAGTCACAGTATGGTCCAGCCTTCCTGCTGAACTATGTATATCTCCTGGATGACAGAATTTTCACCAAGGCAGTGGCCTCGCTGAGGGCCACATGCGTATGCTATATCCAGGGGCCCCACAGGGGTCCCAGACAGATCTCTATCCTAGCAACCACTACTCATAGGCCCTAAAAGAGACCTAAATGATGAACAGGGAAGAACGCAGAGGTAAGTTTAGTAGAAGCCAGACGTGTTTCCCATGCCTCCACAAGCTCTCCATGGAGAAGTGGGTTCACCTGGGCACAGCCCAGAGGTCTTGTTCTCCCCAACCCTCTACTGTTAGTTCCTGTGTGTGTCCTGGGAGAACAGTAGAGGGTGCCTGAGCCCACCCATTGAATAGAATCTGGTGCATGAACCGGGTGGAGCCCCTGGCCAACCCTGCCCTGGCTCACCTCTATACACAGCAGCTATAGCCATATAGGTGTTTCCCTTAGAGAGAGGCAGAGACAGAGACAAACAGACAGAGAGAGACAGAGAGAGAGAGAGAGAGCAGGCCTCCCGTGGATATCTACTGAATATGGCCTAGCAAGATACAATAAGACTGGCCACAAACCCTCAGATCAAGGCTGACAGAGACAACCAGTTGGAGGAAAAAGGTCCCAAGCTCGGGCAAAAGAGTCAGAGACACCTCCCACTGCCACTGTTGGGGGTCCCAGCAAGGACTCTAAGCTACATAACCATAAGGTATATGCAGAGGACCTAGCTCAGACACATACAGGGTTAACGATGACAACTCTTACACAGGAAAACACTTGATTGGCACTGGCTTACAGGTTCAGAAGTTTAGTCCATTACTGTCATGGTGGAAAGCGTGGCAGCGCACGGGCAGACATGGTGCTGGAGAAGAAAATGAGAGTTCTTCATCTGGACAGGGAAGCAGCAGGAAGAGGGAGTGGCACTGGGCCTGGCTTGAACATTTGAAACCCCAAGGGACACACTTCCTCCAACAAGGCCCACACCTCCTAATAGTACCACTCCCTATGAGCCTATGGAGGCCATTTCCATCCCAACCACCACACAGTAAGCAGGACTTCTCTGTTTTAGGATAAGGTTTATAGTTAGGGCTGCTTCTTATTTCTGTCCCCCACCATGATGGCAATTTCCATTCTCTCTTGAGGTTCCAGGTCCTAGACTTGGAAGTGGAGCCCGTTTTGTTCTTCTGATCAAGGTCAGCATCAGGGACCTGAGTTCTACCTCTGAAGAGTAGAACGGAGCACACAGATCTGTATTAGTAGCATTGCCATGTGGATGGGTGGGAATGTCCATCTGAATAGAGGCTGGGCCGTCAGGGATCTCACAGCGCTTCCGCAAGTCCTCTGACGTGGGCCAGGTCCTTGGGCCTCTCCTTCACAGTGCATTTGGGAATTAAGATGTTTGTTCTAAAGAACTGGCTCTCTTCTACATTTTGTATATTAAAATTGGGTAGATTATTGAAACTTCCTATTTGGAGCTTTGAGTATTTAGATTTCAACCGGGGCTCGGGTGTGGGGAGCACAAATGAGAAATAGTGATAGTCAGGGCCTGAGGACAATCTCTAAGTGAGCCGGTGCTCGGGGGTCTTGTTTGAGGAATAGTCAGGGCCTGAGGACAATAGTCTCTAAGTGAGCTGGTGCTGGGGGTGGGGAGTATACCCTAACGTCTTGTTTGAGGAGTAGCAATAGTCAGGGCCTGAGGACAGTAGTCTCTAAGTGAGCCCGTGCCTGCTCACTTGTGCTTCACAGCTGCGCTACCTGACTTTCCGCTGCTGTGACAAACGTGGACACAAACTTCTCATCAGAGGTTTAAGGCTATTGTCACTCAGCCCCATCATCTTGAGCCTGGAGGGAGGCAGAACGTCTTGGTGAAGAGAACAGGGCAGAGCAAAACTGTTTATTTCATGGCAGTTCATGGTAGCTGGAAAGAGGGAGGGAAGGAGGAAAGGAGAGGAGGAAGAAAGGAGGTGAGTGGAGGGGAGGGAGGGAGGAAGAGAGAGAGGGAGAGAGGGAGAGGGAGAGAGAGAGAGAGGGAGAGAGAGAGAGGGAGAGGGAGAGAGAGGGAGAGGGAGAGAGGGAGAGGGAGAGAGAGAGAGAGAGAGAGAGAGAGAGAGAGAGAATATGATACTGTGGTGTACCTTGAAAGGGCACAACCCAACGACCTAACTTCCTTCCATGGGTCCCACCTCCTGGCAGTGCCCCTCACTGGCAATGAAGCTGTCAGCACATGACTTTGGGAGGGGGCGTTTAAGATTCATAAAATTGTAGCCACATTGCTGCTCAGGTTATTTTGTATTGGAGAATTTGGATAGCTGTAACTTTGTTCTTCAGTCCTTTGAGGCTTACAACCCTGCTGGGAATGAAGCTGAGTAGGTTTTCATTTGCTGTCCCCCACCCCCCACCCCCAAGACTGACTGGGCCCCATACAGTGGGTCTTGGATGCTATTCCTCATGGGTGTGTGTGCTTGGTGTAGAGAACCACACTGTATCTATTTTTTTCTTTTCTTTTTTTTTTTTCTTTTTCTTTTTTTCACACTGTATCTTAAAAGTAGGAGCACAGCTCCAGGTAGGGTATTCTTCTAGAGAAGGATAGCTTGGAGTAAGGAGTAGTCAACTCACACAGAACAAACAAACAAACGAATGAACGAACGAACGAACGAACGAACGAACGAACTCAGACAGCTCTGCCCACTGCTTTCCAAACTGTGTTCCTTTTTCTTTAGCCCACCAGGGTGCGCCCAGTGCCTCCAGCCTCTGCCGCCAGTTCCTCAAGTTGCCACTGGGTGGCGCTGCCTCCCGCGCGTGTAATGCTGTTTCAGACCAAGTGTCTGACTTTAGTCCTCCTCAAAGCTGGACCCGTCAGTAGCCCAGCTCTTGGGTGTGCATTCTGGGAATTTGATCCGTGGCTGCTAAGGCTCAAAGTCCAGAACTGGAGCAAAACTCATGGTCACGTAAGAGAGATGGAGGCAGATGGATTAGGATATTGGAGGTGAGGTGGGATAAGGTCAGATGGTCTGGGGACAGAGAAGGCCTGAAGCTCTGACAGGATCGCTCCGCTCTGCTCCCTCTGGAGTGCACTGGGCTGTACAATTGCATTGAAACAGCAGAAGAGAAAATGGGCTCTGCATACAGACCATTGACCTGGGGGGAGGGCCAGTTTCTTAACTAAATAAGCTATATACTTCACAAGTATTAACTCAGTTCTCACAACACCATGAACCCCGTTTTACAGCTGAGGACACTGAGGCACAGGTTACAGCAGTTAATAAGTGGAGGGCCCCGACAGCCTCCTCTTAGGGCCCCTGCTCCCTCGGGTAGACTGTTCTGGGGAGGGAGGAAGGTCTGTCTGGTCTCTGCATTTCTTTAGATAGTTACAGCTTTGATGACCTTCAGCTCCATCGCCCCTCATTCATTCTAGCACTGCTACAGGGCTTCTGGTGGGCTGGGCACGGTGACTGTGGTTAGTGAAAGCCACAGTCCTTGCTCTAGTGGGGCCTGATTCATCAGTTATACCAATGGCCACTGCCAAAGTATGTGTTCTAGAGACGGAAACTCAACTTTTCTGTCTTAGTTTGGGTTTCTATTGCTGTGAAGAGACAGCATGACCACATGACCACAGCAACTCTTTTTTTTTTTTAAAAAAAGATCTATCTATCTATCTATCTATCTATCTATCTATCTATCTATCTATTATGTATACAGTGTTCTGCCTGCATGTACACCTCTATGCCAGAAGAGGGTACCAGATCTTATTACAGATGGTTGAGAGCCACCATGTGATTGTTGGGACTTGAACTCAGGACCTCTGGAAGAGCAGTCAGTGCTCTTAAGCTCTGAGCCATCTCTCCAGCCTGACCACAGCAACTCTTACAAAGGAAAACATTTAACTGAGGTGGTGGCTTACAGTTTCAGAGGTTCAGTCCATTATCACGAGGGGAGCATGGTGGCATGCTGGTAGATGTGGTGCTGGGGCGGTAGCTGAGAGTCCTGTATCTTGCAGGCAACAGGAAGTCAACTGAGACACTAGCTGGTACCCTGAGCATTGGAAACCTCAAAACCCCTTCCCCAACAGGGCATACTTCTTTCATCCAGGTCACACCCACTCCAACAAAGCCACACCTCCTCATAGTGCCACTCCTTATGAGATTATGGGGGCCCATACACTCAAACTACCATACCTTCCCATCTACAGACCCCCCTCCTCCTTGTTCAGTGGCAGCCCCTCCCATCCTGAGCCCATGTGGCATATTTAAGCCCAGTTATACTTGCCCAAGATGCTATTCTTATCAAGGCTCAGGGTAGGATAGTGATTGAGTTAATAACAGAGTCCTTTGTGACTTAGAAGGCTGGTTGCGTCCATGGTCTTCTTGGGCCTTGGCTGGTGTTAGTCTCCTGGGGATGGAGCCTTCATTCCACATGAGGGGCCTAGGATCTTTTCTGGAAAGGTCTTTGGTTTCTGACTTGGGTTTGCATTCGGGCCATTTACCTGGTGTTTTCAGTTTTTGTTACCCACATATTGGTGGATCCCAAGCTCCCAGTAAGTAGAGATATGCAGAAGAGACCGTGTGAGCGTGTTTCCCAGCGCCACTGGAGACCATGTGAGTGCGTTTTCCAGCGCCACTGGAGACAGACCGTGTGAGCGCGTTTCCCAGCCACTGGAGTCTCTCTTACTAGTGTGGCCATGGAGGTAAGGGATTCAATCATAGCAACCTTAGTTTCCTCACCTCCAGAGAGAGCCATGATGCCCCCCTCCATCATGCAAAAATACTAGCGAGAGGAAGTGACTTGATCCCACCTACCCCTTAAAATGGTCTTGCTTGTTCTAAGGATCTGACTTCTGGTCAACTTTCCCAGAAACTCTGAAGTTTTCGACAGCAGAGACCACATCACAGTCATCTCTATTTTCAGTGTCAAGAATAGGGCCTGGCCCACAGCGCATGCTCAGCAAACACGTCCATTTCAAGCTCAGAGCTATGTGGGCAGATCGTGTGGCGGGGATTTTTATAAAAGACCCCGGTCCTGCAGAGACCTTTCCTCGGGTTTATCTTTGGGCTGTTGCATTCCTCCTGTGTCTCTGAGTGAGTCACCCACTCCTCATCCCCGGCTTTCTCTGACCCCTTGGCGAGTTAGCTTTGTTGACCTTTGTGTGACTCCTTCTAGAGAAGCCAGCACAATGGAGGCCTATTTCAGTTTTTCAAAGTGCTGTGGACTTTAGGCTGTCATACACTGGGCTGGTTTTCAGAAGGAATGGTATGTTTGTGTCCTTTGGGCTACTTGATGATGCTAACCAGGTTTATGGACCCGAGTCTGCTTCCCTAGAGGCTGTTGGGGTGGGGGCTGGGACACAGACATAAAGAGCTCCCTCCAGGAGGCTCCTTTGACTCCTCCCCAACTCTTTCAATGTCTTTTGGGAACACAGAGGTAATGATGTCCCCACACCAAACCTAAAAATCATGCCTATATGTTGACTGAGGTTTCTGTCCTGCCCGGTTTCTGCAGTCATTAAGTCCCAAAGAAATCACACAGAGGTCTAATTAATTGATTGGCCTAGAATCTTAGGCTTCTTATTAACTCTTATAACTTAAATTAGCCCATAATTTTTGTCTGTGTTAGCCACGTGGCTTGGTACCATTTTTGGCAAGGCAGTCACTTCTTGCTTGCTCTGTGTCTGGCTTCCTCTGTCTGGGTGGCAACTGTGGACTGAAACTTTCCTCTTCCCATAATTCTTGTTGCCAGGCCTCTACTTCCTGCCTGGTCACTGTGACTTGCCTATACTTTCTGCCTGGCTACTGGCCAATCAGCATTTTGTTAAAAATAATACAAGTGACAGGATAAAAGACTGTTGTCCCATAGTATCTATACATGGGAAAAGGAGTCTCTCTGGCTTTTCTCCCCACGAAACATTGAATCCGTCATGGTCCTGAAAGCCGTAGCTCTCAGGCTGCTGGAGCACATCCCTGGGTGCTTCCACAAGGATGAGATGGGCCTGCCCCTGTCTCCCCTGTTCCCTGACACCTCAGTTGCTACCAGCAGCCCACCGGTGGTCACTCCCTTGTGTCCTGGCTGCCTTCCTTCTTCAAGCTGCTGCAGTCTGCAGGGGTGCATGCCTGAGGTGAGGGGCTGGACTCCTGGTGAGCAGGGAGCAAGGTTGGCTGTTCACTGCATGGGGCTGTAGTGCTGGAAGTCCTTATTTATCCCACCTCCTTCCACCCCCTCTCTAGCTCCTCCCCAAACATCTCTGGCAGAGGAGGTAAATCCATTCCCCTTCTCTGGGAGTGGGTCTGGAGTGTCGTGCAGCTCCGACCCCAAAGCTTTCTCCTCCCAAGCATCCCTGTGAGAAAGGTCCATGCAAGGCATCTGGCATACCCCCTCCCCCATCTCTCTGGACACTGTATCCCATTGCTTCCCTAATGTCTTGCTGAGCTCACTCTTCTTGCTAATTGGCTGTGTCCTCTCCTCCTCAGGTACCACAGAATCTCCTTGCTGGTCTTACCGGGCTACCGCTGTGACTTCCTCACAGGGGGTCCTGATTGCTTCCCCTCCACCCTTTGCATTTGAGCGTTGGTTGGCTCCAATGTAAATCTGCTCAGGTCTCTCTCCTTTTCTCTATCTCCACCCCTCCCCTCCCCTTCTTCCTTTTTTACTCCCTCCCCCCTTCTTATTACACAAATGTGTCAGATACTATTCCACAAATGTACCTGAAGGAGGACAGGAGATGGATACAACCAACATAGACTAGGTCTCAAGTGTCTGTGGGTCACTTCTATCCCATTGCCTCCAGGGGTTGGTTCCCAGGGCTATGGGTAAGCACACATCCCTCAGTGAGGCATTTGGTGCGTGTTGGCACCAGTCCCTGACAATGTTTTCGGCCTCCCATCTCCAACCTCCTGCTTGTGAGCTGAGCTCCGGCCTTGCTGAACCACTTTGCATTCTCCCAACAGCTTGGAGCAACATCCTCCTTTACCTTCCCCATCAGCATCATGGCCCCAGTGTAAAGCATCCCACACAGAGCATCTCATATGGAAATGCTCCTTCAGCAAGTATGAGTCCCATGGGGTTGATGCACCCTGAAAACCTGAAGAAGCCTCTTCTTTGTAGAACAGAGACCAGGGTCTCTAAATTTAGCTTCTGCGAGCACCCAAGTCACCGAGAGTCACCTCTTCCTTTTGTCCACACTGTAAGGAGGATTTGGTTGGGCACCATTTTGTTTCTCTGCAGAGTGTTGCTGCTCCTGTGAGAGACTGCCTCTGCAGCACCTCTGGAGCTCACCAAGGAAGGACGTACATGGTGAAAGCCCATATGCATGCCCTTAATCCCAACACTTGGGAGGCAGAGGCAGGCGGATCTCTGTGAGTTTGAGACCAGCAAAGTCTACAAACCAAGTTCCAGGACAGGCTTCAAAGCTATACAGAGAAACCCTTTCTTGGAACCTGCCCCCCAAAAAAGTTATGCGATATTTCCACCACCCATTAGCTCCAGTTGAAAGCATAAAGAAAATTGAGTTCATAATTATTATTAAATGACAAGAACTGAAATGTATGAAGTAAGGGAGGATGGGAAAATTGAGAATGGCCTGTTGCTTTGGCAATCTGCCTATCTAAGATGCTCAGGGCAAAGTTCAAGCTCTGTCCTCACTAACGACTGATCTCAGGGTGATAGCTCATTTTCTCTGGGTCTTATTTTAATACATATCATGGTTGTTCCAAGAGCTAAACAGGACATTTCATGCAAACACTCTCCAAACAGATGCACGTGATTGTGGATGAGACACAAATCCAAGTCCTTCCCAGCATCTTGGCTGAGGAGAACCAGATGTGACCTATAGAAGGTCCACACCCCTCTACCCACTGCTCTGAGGCCCACTTAGAACTTCTCCTCTTGCTTACAATAAATAAATTTGGCAGCAACCTGTGCTCTGGGCTGAAGCTGGTTTGTTCAGTCTTGACCCCACTCAGGAGAACGTTTACACAGTTTTCTGTAGAACTCACTCATATGTAGCACATATTCTAATTGGTCTCAGTAATAAAAACTCGGAGTCAGCTATCAGGGGGTAAAAGCAGAAGGATCAGAGAAGCAGAGCAGCCAGTCACTAGAGAGTTCTTACCTCTACCAATGCTCAGACCAAAGGGGCAGTTCTGTCCCTATGAATCTTCAGACGACTGCCCTGAGCTCCTGTCTCCTTATATTACTCTCTCCACCCAGCCACATCACTGCTGTCTCTGCCTCCCTGATGCTGGGATTAAAGGTATAGGATTCCAAGTGCTGGAATCACTTTTGTGTGAGCTCTGTTTCTTCTTTAGACAGATTCAATTTTGTGTAGCCCAGGGTGACCTGAACTCACAGATATCTGTCTGCCTCTGTCTCCCAAATGCTGGGATTAAAGCCACCACTGACTGGCCTCTATGCTAACGAGTGGCTTAGCTCTGCACTCTGATCTTCGGACAAGTTTTATTTATTATAGCATAACAAAATATCACCACATCCATGGGATGCCATAGTGCATGCACTTTGGTTTTGCTCTAAAATCTTGAAATGACAATTTCTGAAAGGCTTCTGGGTGAGTATTTCAGGTTGTTTCGAGAAGGTCTTTAGAAGTAAACTTTTGAAATCTGTGAGAGGTTTCTTGTGGTCTTTGCATAAGGATCCTTGAGTACCGTGATAACCCATAACATCCATTCGTCCATCCATCCATCCATCCACCCACCCATCCATCCATCTACCCATCCATCCATCCATCAACCCATCCATCCATCCATCCATCCATCCATCCATCCATCCATCCATCTAACAAGTACACCAAGCACTCTGAAGGTGAGGCAGATCTGATGGAGGACTCTCATTGGTTATTAAAGAAACTGCCTTGGCTTTTTGATAGGACAGGATTTAGGTAGGTGGAGTAGACAGAACAGGATGCTGGGAGTGAGGCAGATGCCTCAGGCAATCGCCATGCCTCTCCTTTCTGGGCCAGTCGCCATGAAGCCAGCCACCAGGTCAGACATGCTGAATCCTTCCCAGTAAGACACTACCTCATGGTGCTACACAAATTATTAGAAATGGGTTAATCAAAATGTGAGAGTTAGCCAGTAAGGAGGCTAGAAACTAATGGGCCAGGCAGTGTTTAAAAGAATATAATTGGTGTGTTGTTATTTGGGGGCATAAGCTAGCCAGGCGGCTGGGAGCTGGGTGGGACGAAAAGCAGGCCTGCCCGCAGCTCCTTACAACACAGATCTATCCTTTTCCACTGTGATGCTGGGTCTTGTCTGTCAATTGAGTTAACAAGGATTGGTGAATCACCTTTGTGTGTCTGTGGGGACATCTCCAGACAGGATTGACAGATGGGGCAGAGACTAGGGAAGAAGTGCCCCATCCAATGAGCTGATGGATGGAAGGGTATCTGAGGAAGTTGTATGTGGACCTGCAAGCCCCTTTCTGTCTGGCTGTGTATATGGCTGCTTCCTGTAGACGTCAGACTTGGGATTGATTGTTCAGCCTTTCAATGTGAACTCAACGTAGTAGCTTTCCAGGAAGCTTTTAGATCTTTAGCACTAGACCAGACTGCTGAGGTGTCTGTTTCCTGGTTTGGTAGCTACCATGTTGTCTACTTTCCAGTGTGTGAATGAATGGCATTATTGAAATGAGCAACTCCAATCATGTAAGCCAGTCCAACAAATACATCCCTTCCACTTTCTTTCCTTATCTGAAGCAGGGTCTTTCTATGTAGTCTTGGCAGTTCCGAAAATTGCTATGTAGACCAGGCTGCCCTTGAGATCACAGAGATCCACCCACCTCTGTCTACCATTTGCTGGGATTAAAGGTGTGCACTACTATACCAGGCTTTGAATTTTATTTGCCTGCATGTATGTTTATGTCTATGCATCATGTGTGTTCCTGGCCATCAGAGCTCCTTGAAGTGGAGTTACAGATGGCTATGAACTACCATGTAGAGGCTGGGATTGAACAGGGTATCTGGAAAAGCAGCAAGCACTCTTAACTGCTGGGCAATCTCACCGGCCCCCATTTTTTTTTTGACTCAGAATCTTGCTGTGGTAGCCTGTAATCCCCCACAGGCATGCCTAGAGGTCAAATAATCCCACCCAGGCAGACCCAGATGTGTCTTCAGGCATCTCCTAGGTGATGTCAGATACAGTGATGTTGGCAACACAGTAAGTGATAAGTATATTGTTTTGTAAAATTTGCTTGATATTCCCAATAACTCCATCAGTTATAATATTCTCATTTTAATGAGAAAACCGGAACACAGTGGTGGATCTGAGGTTTGAACAGAGGCAGCCTGGCTCCAGAGTTCTGGTTCTGATAATAGTGGTCCTACCTCCTGCCTCTTCTCTTAACCGCTGAGATGCTAATTACCAACCAGTCTAATATATTCCTTTAAATAGCCACTATAGCATTAGCTTAGCTGACTGGAAGGCTCTGCAGTTCAGTTGTCTTTACTTTTCTTCCATCTACTCATCTGCCCATCTGTTTGTCCATCCATGCAAGATCAACGGGATGTAAAGGATTCACGGAGATGCCACGTTACCAGGGGTTAGTTTCTAGCCTCTCAGAGTGTCAATTAATTGCCAGTATAAAATGGCATCCTAATATTTACCTTACAGATTTCCTGCATATTAAACGAGCTGTTTCATGTGTAATGTCTAGCCTCGAGTCTGCATTTCTGTGTAGTTCAAAAAACACACAGTGATGGCTTTAAAATACTGCAGCTAGTAGAATTTCGGCAACGTTTCCACCCTCCCATTTTATTCTAGATCAGTGATGTTGTCTGTTTCCGCCCCTGGGAGAAGAAAGTATTGAATTGCTTGTGTAGTCGATGACCACTTTGGCCACCCACTTCTTCCTGGGACTAAGGGTACCATCTGCCTGTTGGATGGCAAGGATTCAGCACAGTGGGGTGGCCCAGTCTCATTCCCTTCCCGCCCTTGCTGTTGACAAAGTCTGGGCTGGTGCTCTCTGAAAGACAATGACAGAAAGCCTGGGAGTGTGCTGGCCCTTCCTCTTCCAGGGAGGCCACGGGAGATAGGGAACATTGGGAAGACAGCTGAGCGGGTCCTGGGAGCAGCTGGACTGTGCATGAGCTTCTGTAGAGTCCTAATAGCAAGGTCAAGGGCGACATTCAGAGATGTCTTGTTCTCTGTATTTCTGATCCTCGACATGGAGAGGGGAGGAGGCAGACAGCCTTTTGCCAGAGAGAGCTTGGCACTCAGGCTCCTGCCATCTGGGATGTGAATGCTCTCTCTTCCTCCCTCTCTCTCTCATTTCTACTGTGCATGTATGCATACATTCCTGTCTTTGTGTATCTGTGTCTTTATGTTTGTATGTGTCTGTGCATGTACCTGTGTGTGTCTCGGTGTTTATGTGTGTTATGTGTGTGTGTCCATGTCTATCCATGTGTGTGTGTGTGTGTGTTCATAGACAGACTTTTTGGATAGATGTTGGAAGGTCTTAAGGCAAAGACAAATAAGTTCATGTCTATTCAACTTCATCCCTAGTGATGCCTCTTTATCTAGGTTAAAAGGTAGAACCAGGCTCAAGTCCAAAGGAAGTCGGTCCTTGTATCATTCTGAGCTTTCTAAAGAAAACCCTGGGCTGGCAAGATGGCTCACCAGGTAAAGGGTAAAGGCCTTTGTCACAAAGACTGCTGGCCTGAGTTTCATCCCTAGAACCCATGTGGTTGAAGGAGAGGACTGATTTCTGCAGGGTGTCCTTTGACCTCCATGTGCATAGCACAGGTCACAGGTGGAAACTCTCTCTCTCTCTCTCTCTCTCTCTCTCTCTCTCTCTCTCTCTCTTTCTCTCTCTCTTTCTCTCAGATAAACATTAAAAAATAAAATAGAAAAACCTCCAAAGACAGCCCCAATATACAATAATGATCAAAACATACCAAATACAAGGAAAAGAAACCAATGGCCCAGGCTTTCTGCTATGGCCCCTCCTCAGCTCCCTAAGAAGAAGGTTGATATTTCTGGACCACTGTCCCACTGGGACTTTCCGTATGCAGTGATGCACAGTCAACATTCCCATTCTAAAACAGGGAACTGGGATGCAGCAAGAAAAGAGTGGACCAAAGCACAACCAAAGTTCAGTAGGGAAAACACCACGGTGGGTACGTCATGACCACATGGGTACATACTGTTCCAGATGGTAGGCTGCCTGCTACCAGCCAGCAGCCCACAGCTGAGGCCCAGCCCAAACTTTGGCTGGCTTGTGTCCATGTACGGATGTGGGAGAAATGGCTTAGTTGGGTGAACTAGATGTAGGAGCTTATTCCAGATCCTTCCAAGGTGGGATACTTCCAGGTTCTGTGTGGGGACCGTGTTGAAATGTATGGACTATCAGTTCAGCTGGGGAGGAGGGGTCCGTTGCTCTTGGAGTTCAGGGAGCAGAGACCATGTAGCAATAGTAGGTGGCTGCTCTTGCAAGGCTCTTGGACTTTCCCATCTGGAAGGTGCGGCTGTAGAGGGAACTTAGTTGACGAACAGACACTTGCTGGCTGACTCGAATTCCTGCTCAGCCAGAAGAGTCAAGATGAATCCATTCAGCACAGACATACTAAGCATGCTCCAGTCCCCAAAACTGAGTTTTCTAGGGTACAATAGGAGAGGGATATGGTAAGTGCATTACTTTCTTCATTGTTGAGACCAAGCGCCTGATAAGGAGCCGCTGAAGAAAGAAAGGTTTTATTGTGGCTTGTTTGAGGGGATAGGGTTCATCACAGTGGGGAATGTGTGGTGTGGTTTGAAAGAAAATGGCCCCCACAGGGAGGGGCACTATTAGGAGGTGTGGCCTTGTTGGAGGAAGTGTGTCACTGTGGGGGTAGGCTTTGAGGTCCCTTTTCTCAATCCTCACTCAGTGTGACAGTTGAGTCCAGATGCGGCACTCTCGGCTCCAGCACCACATCTACCTGCTCGCCATCATCCTCCCCATCCTGATGATAATGGAGCCAACCTCTGGAACCGTAAGAGAGCCGTCTCCATGAAATGTTTTCATTACAAGAGTTGACACGGCCATGTTGTCTCTGCCCAGCAATCGAAAACCCTAAGACAGAAGACACATGGTGACAGGAGCGTGAGGTGACCGATCACACTGCACCTGCCTTCTGTTAGGAAGCAAAGAGAATTACATGCTGGTGCTCAGCTGGCTTTCTCTTCTGCCTTTTGAGCCAGCAAAGAATGTGACTATATCCTGCCCAGGTCCTGAATATCTGAGAGATGCCAAGTTCAGAAGCAGTGGGCTAAGCTGGTGGAAGAAATTTCAAGATGGCATAGCAGTCAGGTTGTGGTGCTCAGCCAATTTGGACAGGGCTGCCTACGTTTAGAGTGGGCTTTCTAGGTGATTCTCAATCCAGTCAAGTTGGTAATGAAGGTTGATCCTCACAGAAAGGAAGCTGGAGAGGAGAAGAGGGCGGGGAGTTTGTGGGGGCGAGGCTCAGGTGGCCAATTCAGGCCTCACAATGAAGGTGGCAATGAAGTGGAGATCTGAAGGAGCAAATGAGCCTTTGGGTGTCTAGAAAGAGGATAGATCAAACTGAGGGAATGGCAGGTACAGAGGGCCTATGGTGGTGGTGGTGGTAGGGGGTGGGGTGGGGTGGGGCAGGATGGGATGGGGTGGGGTGGGGCGGGCTGTCAGGCCAGAGCAGAAGCACAGAAGGAATCTGGTAGAAGATGACAAAGAGGGATGGGTCATGCAGGACCCTGAGGGCCACTTCCAAGCTCTCACTGGAGAGCTCTGGAGGTGTTACATGCCCGCTTTAGTTGGGGTTTCACAGAGAGACTGTAATCATGTTTGGCCTCCTACTGCAGGGATGTGGTCAGGGGGCTCTGCAAGAGGAGACCTGGGAGTAACAGCACTCCTTCGTGCTGAGGAACCCATGGAAGGCCTGGGAGTAACAGCATTCCTTCATGCTGAGGAACCCATGGAAGGCCTGGGAGTAACAACATTCCTTCATGCTGAGGAACCCATGGAAAGCCTGGGAGTAACAGCATTCCTTCATGCTGAGGAACCCATGGAAGGCCTGGGAGTAACAGCACTCCTTTGTGCTGAGGAACCTGTGGAAGGGGGTATGCGCGTTATGATATCTAGTACTTGGGGAGGGAGGTCGGTGGGAAGCATGTACGATATACTTACCAACATTCCACACGGGGAAGAAGGAATCCACGAGTGTCTCAGGCCACGTGAAGTAATACCGCGTAAAGTCACACACACACACACACACACACACACACACACACACACACACACACAGAGAGAGAGCATGGTGTGGGGTGTGTGAAGACTGCCCACCAAAAATAGGCCGTGGTTATTCCTGGCCCAGGGTTTAGGTGATCCTGACTTTCTTCCTCACACGCTTAAAAAAAAAAAAAAAACCTACTGTTTACTTAAATTCCTTTTAAAATAATAAGCAGATATTATTTACAAAACCAGGGAAAAATCCAATGGAGCTGTTTTCATCATGGGAGAATAAGGTAAATAATTAAAAGAGGTGGTGTTTTATAATACATAATTTTCTCAGGTCCTGTTGCAACCGATGCAAAGTCTTCAAAACCAAGATGGCGCTAAAGAGGGTGGCGAAGCCTTCTCCAGTTGCTCTGACTGCTGCGCTCATCCAGGATGCTTGCAGCCGTTCAGGGAAGCAGGCAGCTGCAGAAGATGTCCCTTCTGTCCCCCAAGTTTACCAGCTTCCCATTTGTGTCTTTGCAAATTCATTACCGCTGGGAGGCAATTTTGGGGCTGAACCTTATGAGGCACCTGCTAGAAGTGGGGAAGCAGTACCGGGGAGGGGGGAGGCACCAGCTGGAACTCTTGGGACTCAGGGTGATGCTTAACTCACTCTCTCCCCGGCCCTTTCAGGAAAGAGTCAGAAGATCTTCACAAAGGAGGAAGACGAAGAGGAGGAAGGTACTGCTGAGGCCTATTGCCGCCCGACCCAGATTCCCCGAGGAATCGTATCCCATGAATAATTAACCATAGCAAGCCAAGGAACTGATCTTCAGTGAACAGAGAGTTCATGAAAATTTAAAGACTGGCGCTGAAAGAGGCCCCGTGCGTTGTTTTCATGGTGACTTAGATATCTTTGAAAACCCAAAGTCTCAAGGTCTGCCCTAGGGTCCTACTGTGTCATTAGCACCGGCTTCCTGGACTCCTGAGTCTTTGGGGGGGGGGCAGGGGTGTGTGGGGGATTGGGGGTGGGGCTTCTCTGGCAGAAGAGTCTAGTGCCTTCAGGTGAGACTGTCCCTGGGTACCTCTCCCTGATACCCGTAGGCGGGCTACAGGTGTCCCCCTAAGCAGTGGATCCACGTTGTTGGGTTACTAAGGCAACCCCATTCCTCCTGGGACAGGGGAGGAAGGGATGCTGATGGAGTAGGATTTCATGAGCTGTCTTTCCATAGGAATTGGGCTAAAAATACCCCACAATTGGCACTTGCATGGTTCCAGGAGCCTTTCTGCCTCCTGTCTCTGCACATTTAGCAACTGCTCCCTGGCCGAGTCCTGATCCTGTAGAGCTGAGCTTGGCACCGCCTGGGGGTGAGGAGAGAGAGAGAGCTCTTCAGGAAACTGGTGATTACCTTAATGGCTGGGTGTGGAGGCCTGAGTTAGGGCTGGTGTTTCCCTGGCAGACACAGGCCTGCTCATTTCACTTCCCCAGAGTCATTAGTGGTAACTCCCAGGAGCTGTTTAGAATCAGGAGGCAGCTGGCAGCCCCTGGGCACCGGAGATGGGTGTAGGAGGATCTCGACTAGCTCGCCAGGTTGATCTTTAGGGACCCGTTGCTTCCTTTCTCCTTTCTGTCCACATTGCAGGGCGTGCCCTAAGGCAGAGAAAGGAGTTCAAGTCTCCGTGTCTCCCAGCATTGCAGTTTGTGCCCCCAAGGGCAGTCCTGGCTCAGGGTCTGAGTGTCAGAAAAGGCTGGGGGAGCTTGAGTCACAGGGTGCTGACTTGCCCCGTGATGCTGTGAGCTGCAAGGGTCCTGGGATTCTAAAACCTACAAGTCTGAGCTTGAGTACAATGTCTGTGCCCCGTAGATGTGGGGACTTGAGGATGGGACTAGGGACTGCACATCCAGAGGAAGGTCAGCCAGCTCCAGGACTCAGACATGAAACTCCTTGGTTGCCAGAGGTCTCCCTCAGCCCACAGCCAGGCTCAGCAAGTCACCTGGAGGACCACTAGTGCTCCTGTGTCCCTCCAAGCTCCCTCACGCTGGAGACTGAACATGGCATCTTCTATAAACGGCGACCGCTCTACTACTGAACCACACCCCTAGCCCTGGGGGCTCTTGGTCTGAGAAAGGTCGGAGATTTTGCATTTTGAACAAACTCCCAGGGGATGCCTGGGTTGGATTTCCATGGACAGCAACCATGAGTAAGAAGGCTCAAGAGAAAGGAGTCTAAACAGGGCAGCGGATAAGAATCTCCACAAGTATTTTAAACTCCGGATTTCTGAGCCCTGCCGTAGACCTCTGGAATCAGAGCCATGGTGTGGTGATCTATGTCAAAGGAAGACAGATGGCCTGATTCGTGACTTTGTCTTGTAACTGCCGTCCTCAGGTCCTGCTGTGGACACTGAGAGAAAGGCCTCCCTAAACCCGTTTGCGCCAAACATTTTTTTCTATTTTTAGTAAGATTTGCTCCTTTTGAATCTGGCCTATCATTCACCATTTAACAAATATCTATTATTAAGTCTCTCCTGTGTTAGCACAAAGGTCTGTTCTTTCCTGTGTAGCAGGACAGACAGTCGATAGATAACAGCGCCTGCTTCATGCCTCCAAGGCTGTACAACTGAATTAGGGAAATCTCCGGTGGCTTAGAGTTCACGAGGTTGCTTCCCTTACATGGTTATAATGCTGCTAATGTGTTCTTAATGAGCTGCCACTTACTTATGCAAATAGCAGGGCACAGATGCCAGGGGCATTGGGGCTTACAGAGCAGCGCGCCTCTGCAGCTCGCATGCATTTTCAGGCAGAGCTGCTGGTCTCTGGGGCTTGTTCTGTTCTTCATCCTTGGTAGCTACTATGTGGGTAGTGTGTCTGTCACTGTGTGTGTTGGGGATCCCACCAGGATAGCCTGGCATGAGGGCACCTCTGGCTGTGAGAGGAGTAGGCAGAGGTCATCCTAGACACCCCCTTGCTTTGTTATCTCTGTCCACCTCTGTCTTGTGCTGGCTTTTACCAAGCTCTGGGAAGACCAGTGTGGGTGGGAGGCAGCGCCTTTTGACCTCAGAAATGGGTGCTGTTAGACCTAAGTCAGGCCGTGAGTTTCATTTCTGGCCTCTACAAAGAAATTTCAGGAAAGGTGCTTTCGAATCTTTTTCAAAGTACAAAAGCAAGCAAACCGAAAGTCCTCACCACCAACAAAACAAAACACTTTCGTCCCAAGTCTTCATTTCTCTCTTCTGTTTCCCTGAGGACTTGTCCTACCAAAGTCAGAGCCAGAGATGATGCTGGGATGGTGTGCCAGCTACTTCATGTTCTATTTGTTGCTGTGGCAAGACAAAAGCAACTTAAAGAAGGAGGTTGGAGAGATGGCTTAGTGACTAGGAGCATACGTTGCTCTTCCAGAAACCTGAGTTCAGTTCCCAGCACCCATGTCAGACAGCTCACAGCTGCTGGTTACTTCTGCTCCAGGGGATTGGGCATCCTCTTCTAGCCTCTGAGGGTGCCTGTGCTAACCTGTACACATATCAACATACAACATGCCTATATTTAAAAAGATGATAAAATAAACATAAATTTGAAATAAAAAAGAAGCAGGGATTTACTTTGGTTCATAGTGAAGGGTATAAACCATCACAGCGATATCATGGTGGCAGACAATGAGGCAGCGGATTACGCTGCACTTGCAGTTGGGAAGCAGAAGGTAACCAATGCCCTCAGTTGATTCTTCACCAACCCCTTTTAATTCAGTCTGTGACTCCATTCTAAATGTGGGTGTTTCTTTCTTTCTTAGTTAAACCTCTCAGGAAGCACGCTCACAGACATACTCAGAGGTGTGTCTCCTAGGTGATCCCAAATCTGCTCTAATCCCATAAAGACTGCCATCACAGACAGTGGGTGGTTCTGCACTGGGTGTGTCATGCTCATTCTCCCGTAGGCTGTCTTGCAGGGCTGCTGTCTTGGGCACCACAATAGGCACTGTCACATGGAGCTGGACAGACCCCATGCCATGGGAAACCTACCTGGAAAGATGGTCTGATAGGAGCAAGCACCCATCTCTGATGTGCTCCCTGGCCCACCCAGGCTTACTGCTGGGTGGGGTTGCTTGGGATGTCCCCATGGTCTTAGCCCCAGGGACTGGCCTAACTGGATGGCAAGGGAATGAAGAAAGGACAGACATATGTACAGAAAAGCTGGGATTAGGTGGACTGGACTCTGATGGAGAAGTAGCAGTACCTCGGAATCATAGTGTATTTATTGTATTGAATAGGGAGGCAGAGTTATTGCATACAGCTGAACAAAGAGACAGGTTTAGCTCACCCTGGTAGGAGCAGGCTCTGTAGGGAGAAGTTTTCAGGCCATAAACATAGGGGTTGGGGAGAAAGCTAACGCGGACATTTTCTGGATACTCTATCAATATCCACACATGGACCAGAGGAAGACTTTGCCACTCCTTTGGGCACTGGGGTCTTTGACATAGCTGTCCCCATCTCAACAGTGTACCCACTTAGGACTTCACTCAATCACTATGCCACATAAAAGGCCAGACAAAGTGGTGCACATCTCTAACCTTAGCACTTCCTCAGGGGAGATGGGTGGAGAAGGCAGAAGAACCATCTGGATGTTCTTTACACAGCCACCCTGGAGTAAGAAGCTCAGCAGCGAAACATCAAGAGAGACTCAACCTCAACAAAGTGGAAGGTAAGAACTCCAAGACATTGTCTTCTGACCTCCACACATGCACTGTTGGTAGAGGACAATTCTGTATTCTGTCAATTATGTTTTAAATAAATGCTGATTTGTCAGTAGCCAGGTAGGAAGTATAGGCGGGATAACCAGACAGGAAGTAGAGGCGGGGCAATGAGAACAGGAGAATTCTGGGAAGAAGAAAGCTCTTCCCACAGTCCTGTCCAGACACCGAAGAAGCAGGATGTGACCTGCCCCGCTGAAAAAGGTACTGAGCCATGTGGCTAACATAGATAAGAATAATGGGTTAATATAAGTTGTAAGAGTTAATAAGAAGCCTGAGCTAATGGGCCAGTTTATAACTTATATAGACTTCTGTGTGATTTTCTTTGGGGCTTACCAGCTGTGGGAACTGGGCAGGACAGAAACCCCAACAAGCAGGCCCTCTTGTTATACACCGTGGCAAGCGCACATACATACAAGTGCACACACACACACATAAATATGCAAGTTAAATAGTAATGCATTCTTGTGTGTTAGGGTTCTCTAGAGGAACTAATGGAGAGAATGAATAAACACAAAGGGGAAATTACTGAGCTGGCTTACATGGTAGAAAGTAGGGTCCAACAATGATCATATTGCATGTCAGAATCTGCTCAGTGCATGAACCTGGGTATCTCAGTAGCTCAGTCTGACTCTGAAAGCCTTGGGGAGTTATCTTTAGTTCGTATTGGAAAGCCAAAGTAGATTCCAATGCAAGTGGAGGATGTCATCAGCATCAGCACCACCACCACCACCAGCAGCAGCAGCATAGATAAACTTACCAAGAAGGGAAATCAAGTAAGCAGATAGCACTGAGTTTTCCTTGGATCTCTTTTTTATCTACGGTGCCTGCCAAAAGATACCACCTATCAGCAGGAGGGTCTTCTCCCCTCAGTTAATCCTCTCTGAAAATGGCCTCTCAGACCTACCTTGAGGTGTGCCTCTCAGACAGTCAAGATGAACACACCTTGTATCCCATTCTCACACCCAGCCACTCTACAGTGGGATTTTTGGTGTTTTCACAACAGATGAGAAGCAACGAACTTCAGAGCTGGTGCCTCAGCTACTCATGAATGGGCTCCGTGACTGGGAGAGGTCATTCACCTTTGGAGCCTCTCTTTTGACAGTGGTGAGCAGGAAACGTGGTGTGGCTGAAAAAAACTCTAGAAAGTTAGCTTCAGTATAGAAATATAAGCTGCCGTTACCGAAGTTGCAGGTTTCTCCAAGGGCCATCTGCTGCTCCTTTCAGAGAAGGAGGTAGACAATCAGACTCATGCCAATGGCCATGGCGTCACTTATGGACTGAGCAGTAGGCACTGCTCCCATCTCCAGTACTGCAGACAGATTGTCACGGCACGTGACACTATCCTTATGCAAGAATATTACAAATTCAGTTTCTTGAGATGTTGTGCCAAACCCTTCAGCAAAATAGAAATCTTCCACATCTGCTTAGCTTCTCTGAATCACTAATTTTGGTAACTGGGCAAGGGAAGCTTGTCCACAAGGAGGCTCTACCTTCCCTGTGCTGGATGAATAGATATGTATATACATACATACATATATATTATATATATAATATATATGTATGTATATATATATATTTCATGTTTTGTTCTTGGATTTGTAAAATACAGTTTTGGCATTAGTAGTGATGAGCAAACTGCCGCCAGTTCTTTTTAGAGCAGGGCAGGCAATAATCAAATAATTATACTCTTAGCTACTTAACTATTTTGGGCAAATGATTCTGGAAAGGGCTCATTTTGTCTTTTAAAGGAGAGAATCAACCAACTCTGAGCATGTTGAAAATGCCATAGGGAAACTTGTTGCTTTGTATGCTAATTAAAAATGAAGTTTTTAATTAATGTATTAATGATACATACTAAGATGTTTATTGCGATGTTTCTCTATATCCATATACTCTAACTGATCAAATCCAAATTTCCTTTGCCCCCAACCTCCAGTAATTATTACTCTGCTTTCTGGACAACTTAAAAATTTCTTTTTTTTTTTAATTTTCTTTTTTTTTTGTGTGTGTGTGTCTATGCACACGTGTGTGCATGTGTCCCGGGGAGCCTGTGGAGATCAGAGAACAATGTTTTGGGTGTCAGCTGTCCTCTTCTACCTTGTTTTGAGTCAAGGTCTCTCATTTATGACACAATGCACAGTTCTCACTAGCTTCTGGGTAATTAATTCTCTTCTTGTCTCTCCTTTTCTTCCTGGGGATGGAAGTAGGCAGAGCTTTGCAACCTGTAGCAGTTTGAACTCAAGACAGTAGTTTGCGCCTCACTTGGGTTCCTGGTTACGGCACTCTGGTGTTTGCTGGGAGATTACACAGGTCCCATACCTGTGATATATATATATATATATATATATATATATATATATATATATATATATATATATATATATATATTGTGCTCTTGTCCCAGGCCTTTGAGTCTTTCAAAGTTCCAGCCTCCCTCTTGCTGACTTCCAGTGTCTTCTGATAGTTACCTGCCTCAAAATGCAGGCATTTGTTTGTTCCTTGGGTTCTCTGTGGAGGAGGAGGTGCATGCTGTCTTTTTCTGGCCTCCTTGGATCTCTTTTTTTCTGTGTGTTTTCTTCGGAAGCCTGAACAGGGGTTTGACTGGCCCTAAACTTTGGTGGGATTGTTATGTGGGTCCAGCAGACTGACCACGAACTATCTCATATTCGACGCCAGAAAAACACCATTTTCCTACACCATAGATAAACTCCACACCAAACTATTTCCACTCTGGCTTAGGCCGTCTTAAAACAAGGACCTCAGCTGAAAACAAAATTCATGATTTTCCAGAGGAGCCACATCTCCTTGGGTTGAGTCCTTCTCACTTTGTGAGCGAGCCCCAGTCACACTGGCTACCCTGTGGATCCACCAACGCCCAGTGTTCCTGCCGACCTCAGGGCCTTTGCACACACAGTGACCCCCCCCCCACCCCCTTAGCACACTTACTGCTGGACCAGTGGTTCTTTGGAGAAGCTGCTACAGCACTGCCTCAGAGCTGTTGGCTTCTTTCTCTGTTCTACTATAGAACCTTCTCTTCCTTGACGGCACTCACCCTAGATCATGGATGTCTGTTTTTTTATTTTAAACTTTTACTTTTTGTGAAGTGGTTTCATTGGTGGCTGCCTCTCTGCTAGACTGAGAGCAGAGTGGCCCTGCTTGAGTCACTGTTGGATCATCACCGGAGCGCAATGCCTGGCAGATAGTAAGTGCTCTGTACATACTTGTTGGTGTACGGATTCTCTGCCACCCCCCCCCCCGGGTATGTCTTGTTCCCTACCGGGAATGCGTGTAGGCAGCAGTCACATCCCCCTCCCCCAACAGACTCTTGCCAGTACTTTTGTGAGGTGGGCTGAGAGAAGTACCTTTGATAGTAGCTCTGGACAACGGCCAAGGGCCTAGAATCTTTAAGAAGGACTCCCAGGAACCAGAGCAGATATTTAGGCAATGAGCCGGGAATTTAAGTCTAATGTGGCTGAGATAGAGTTAATAAAATATCCTCGAGCTCTCTACATAAGCTGGCTTCCCTTAGAATTGCAAATGGGCCCTGACTTATAGCGGCTGAGTTTCTATTTTCCAATTTGACTATAGTGTGAAAGCCATATGCATGTAGTAGAAACATTACTATGAAGTTTGAATCATCATCTTTTTCTGGTCTCATGATACCCCATCCTGTACAGTGCTGGTTTGTGATGGTGGGTGGAGTCTTGAACCTCAGTCCCTGTTCAGTCTCGTGTCATCAGAGGAAACGAGACACACTATAGCGTCTGGTGTTTCTAAGCCAGGGTGTTTGGCAGCTTAAGCCTCAAGTGTAGTAGTTGTTGTTTTTAACTCTTTGTACTCTTTGGGGACCCGCCACCCAGCTTCTAAATAGTCACATAGAGACTTATTACTTATAAATGCCCGGCTTTAGCTTGGTTTATTTCTAGCCAGCTTTTCTTAAATTATTCCAAGTACCTTTTGCCTCTGGGCTCTTACCTTTCTCTATTTTCTGTATATCTTTTTTTTTCTTTCTTACTCTATGTCTGATTGTGTGATTGGGTGGTTGCCCCCACCCCCTGCATCTTTTTCTCTTTCTCCTTTTCTTACTTTTCCTCTTTTTATTCTCACTGACTGCCTTCCCTGCCTATCCCTTTTCCTGCCTAGTTATTGACTGCTTAGCTCTTTATTAGAGCAATCAGATGTTTTAGGCAGGCAAAGTAACACAGCTTCACAGAGTTAAACAAATGCAACATAAAAGTATGCAACACATCTTTGCATCATTAAACGAATGTTCCACAGCATCAACGAATGTAACACATCTCCAACTAATATTCCACAACACTTAAGTGCATCGTTTGCTTATGATACTTCAAACTTATGATAGGTTTATTGGGAGGTAACTCCATTGCAAACATAGGAACCATCTGCCTGGCCCTATCCAGTGGATCATGAGTGGAAGCAATGGTAGCTATTACACACAGGTGCTTAGCTTCCTGGTCCCTTTTTATCTTTTTCTGCTTTCGTCATGATAGTCATGTTTGTAGAATATTATTTTAAGGCATGTCACTTTTGTTCATGCTTTGTAACATTTGTTTAATGATGTAAATGCTAAATAAATAAAAATCCCCTGTGGTCAGGAGGCCGCGTCAGCAACTAGCTGACAGGAAGTAGTAGGGAGGAGCAAGGTAGACCAGGGTTTTTAAGAAGGTGCAAGGGACGCATGAGTATTTCTTGGGAGACTAGGAGGTGAGCTGCTTGCTATTCAGTCTCTCTGGGGAGCAGGATTCCACTTCAACCTTTGAACCTTGAGTTCTTTAGAAGGACAGAGATTTAGATAAGTTCCCTTTGTAGCTTTGAAAGAGTTGGTGCCTGAAGGAACAGAACTTTCTCAGGCTGCGGCTCTTGTGGCCAGACTTCTGCTGATAGCGGTGGAGGGTCACAGTTGCTGACCCCAATAGCCATAGCTTAAAAGGCAGCAACACTTAAAAAAGAAGACAAGTCATGAGTTTCCTGAGACATAGCTACCAGATGGAGGAGGTTGTCCTGGTAGATCACACCCCCTTTATTGTGAACAAGAAAGGAATCTTTGTTGTATTGTTATATTACAGCTTCAGGTTTAAGACTAATTGTAAGTAGTTTGTTTTTAAAATATTTTCAATCCAATAGCTCTTTTGTGTATGTGGGTGGGTATGTGTGTGTGGGTACACACGCCATAGCACATGTGCTATGTGAGAGGACAGCTTGTGGGGGTCGTTTCTCTCCTTCTGCATTGTCAGCCCCAAGAGTTTGAACTCAGGTCGGCAGGCTTAGCGGCAAACGCCTTGACCTGACCGTCAGCTAGCCCAGGGTTTGCTTCTTCCTGGAACGTTTCACAAGACCATCCTGACTAATATTTTTAAATCTTCCTCATGATTCATTTTTGTCAAAAACAAAGCGTTCCTTTTCTTGTGAATCCATACCTGCTTCGCGGATGTTCTTATGCTCCCAGAAGTTTGTGCGAAGCACTCCAGGTGCCCCACCAGGGAGTTCTCCGACCCCGCGGCTCCTGACAACATTTGCTTGTGTGGAGTACCTCATGCACGTTTCTTCTCCTCTGCCAGGAGAATTATTTCCTATTGAATAAGTGTCTTCCAGCCCCTGGTGGCACTTCTGACAAGCAAAACAGGACGAGTTATGCTTGGCAGGTTCCTGAAGAGTCTTCCTGGCTGGCACGTCAATCTGACATCTCCTGGAGAGCTTCATGTCTTCGTGAGTGCGTCTCTCAGAGGCCTCCCTCATCTCCAGTCATTCATCATCAGGTCCAGAATTGAAAGGCTCAGGCCCTGAGCGAGCAAAGACTCTTCCCTATCAGGGCAAAGCTGCTACCTGTCTGACAGCTGCCAGCGACCTCCTGCTGCCTTTTCCTTTCCTAAGAAACCCCTGGGAGGTTTCAAGGTATGGGTGGTAGGAAGGGGATTCTCCAGGGGGCGGAGGAACTGGTGTTTAGAGTCAGATTCCGTTAGTGTTGGAGTCAGCTTCTAGCTTCTGATGGGCCTTGGGCAAGCGACTGCGCATTTGCCGCCCGCAGCAAAAGCGTGTGTGTGTGGTGAGTGATGCAGGAGCCTTCAGTAGGTGTCAAGCCACGGACCACCGGGATGGTCATAAAACACCAGCATTCTTTGCCAGGAACATCTTAAAAAGTTTAAATTTGTGCATTAATTCACACGTTATTCCGATTGGCTTGAGGGCTTCCACAGAACAAAGAGAAGTGTTTTTTTTTTTTTATTGTTATTGATTGTGTGTTTCTTATCATCTTCAGATAATAGTCAAATTTCCCATTTGGCATTCTGACCCATTCGCTTTAGGGATTTTCTAACAGTTGGTGTCAGGGAAATAAAATGATGACCCCGTCTTTTAAGCTGTGACTTGTTTAGGGTTTGATATTGGAGGGAAAGGCAGGACTCTGGGGCCGGGATGGTCCTTTCTGGGAGAGGGGCTGCTGGAAGGAGGAGTGTAGGCCTGTGTGTGCTTTGTCTGTAGAGGGTCCGGTGGGTGGTAGGTGGGGTGGCTGCTGTCTATTTGGAGGTCCAGTGCTGTGGCCTTGTGGGTAACCGTGGTGGGTTTCTGCAGTCAAGTTCGTGCAGGGGAAAGGAAATGCCAAAGGGGGCATTTCTGTGTCTTTTTCAGTTGCTAGGTCTAAGGAGACGGTGAAGGTCATGGAGGTAGAGTCCTCTCTGGGTAATGAATAGCAGATGAGAGGGCTGGTGGCTAATTGTCCTCTATAGTAACCCAGGGGCTGGAAATGAGTGATACTGGGTTTCTTGGTTACCATGGTGACCATGGTACCATTGGTTACCATGGTGGGTTAAAGACTGGGGCTAGGTTTAATAAACTTCAGAAAAGGAATGTGAGTGGTACGGAGGGAACCCTCTGCTCCACGCGTTGGCTTTCTAGAACAGAGCTCCTTTGGAGGGAAGGTGACTAAATGCTTGCAGGTCACTGTGCTGTGAGGCCTCTAATTCTGGAGCTGATGGCTGATGATCTTTTAGCTGTAATGATGACGTAGGGTTATGTGTCTCACGTTGGGACAAATGCTCTTGCATCTTTAAGAGTGGCCAGCTGGAGGCATGGCTGGGGAAACTGGATCCCACCATACTGGAACCAGAACCCATCTGCTGATTCCTGGATACACTCTAGTGACCTCTTCCGCGAGACCTGCTGTGTGGCCAGATGGCTATACGAAGGTACAGTCCCTGTTAAATCAGATGAGCCGTGGCTCCCCGTCCTCCCCGGGATCTGAACAAGGCTCACGTGGGGGACATGGTCACAGTGATGATTTCATGATGTGTAAATGAGTTGGAGATGCGTATGTGCTGATTCTAACAGCTGTCCTCATGGCTAATGGTCAGTGTGGTCTGATAGGCTTTCCTAGGCTGCCCCAGGGCTGTGTTACCTCTTTGCTCTCTGAAGCATAAGTCCAATTCAGTCACTCTTTTTGGATGAGCTCTGGGCAGAATTACTTGGACTTTGTGAGGCTTCAGCTCCAAGCCCAGGTTTATAGTATGTCAAGGGGAATGTCTATCCCAGGGTTATAGTATGGTAAGGTGAATGTCTATGTAAGCATTTGTGGCAAGTTGTCTAAAGGTATCTTAGTAGAAAAAGACCTAAATGTCCAAGGAGCTAATAATAATTTATAACTTCAAAACACTGCTCTTGTCCATACCTAATTTATTAGTAGCTGTGGTTTTGTTTTTTGACTACAGACACGAAAGTGTCTACGCTTCGAAGGTAACGAAACCCATCCAAGGTTAATGCACAGAAGAGTCAGTATTTCCAGCAGTACTGGGTGGGTGGGGACACGTCCAGGATTCCCACCCACACCCTCTCCTTTACACGATTGGTGCTTTTGTCTGGATCATTCATGAGCAAGGCTGTCCTAGACAATCCTTGTGGGTGTCTGTCCTAGAGTGTGGGACACGGCCAACCATGCCTGAAGTTTTTCCGTCCAGGGAACCCTTCTTTCTTCCCTCCCTCTCTCTGACAAGCTCTCAGGCTGGCCTTGAACTCTCCTTCTCACCCCCTCGGCCTCCTGAACGCTGGACTCCTGAAAACGCGGGCAGGCGTTTTCTTTAGACCTTGTCAGCGGCACCTCACGTACAGCTTGTGATACATCACTCCTGGAAACGAGACTTACCTTTCTCTCCATTTCTCATCACAGTGAAAGCTCCCTGAGAAGGGAGGTGGTCTTTGTGAGAGGTGAGAGCTTTGCTGTGCTAGGGATCTAGAGATCACTCACGTGTGATCTACCACAGGGCTGCTTCCCCAGGTACAATGCTCTCCGGCAGAGCCTGGGCCACAGAAGTGATTCCGCAGGAGTCTGCTGGCTTATTTGATTAATAATGCCTACCGTGTTTTCAAAGTTTTAAGCATTCACTACCTATTTAATTAAAAAAGGCAGAATGAGGAGCTATCGCCTCTGCTGTGCGTAATTGGAAAATCTGGCTGAAACAGTGCACCTGGGAACCGGAATTAGATGCTGTTCCAAGGTAAGGCAACTACAAGCCATTTGATGGAGACGGTGGTCATCTGAGTCTAAAGTTGTTTAGAGAAGGCAGACATTTTCTTTGTAGCAGTTACGAGTCCTGCTGGTCCTGTATGTTAGGAAGCCTTTAGTTACTTTAAATCTCCTCCGTTGTCTTTTAGTGTTTATTTTTATTTTGTCCACATTGATGGCAATTCAGCATCAACTGTAGCAGCCGTCTGCTTAAAATCTCCAGTGAGGAGAGAGAAACCCATCTTCCTCCACGATTCTCCGCGGTGGGTAGGCTGTTCTTGCTCTCCTCTTTGGGCTGTGCTAATTCCCTAGTTGCTAGGACAAGCTAAGTATTTTCTGTCCCCGGACCTTTGCACACATAGCCGCTATGCTTGCTGTGTCTCTGGTTCTTTATCCTGCTCGCATCTGGCTAACTTGTGGCTTGTCGAAAGGGAATTTTAAATCGCCCATCACAAAGATTGTACCACAGCAATGGACTTACATTCTGGACGGAGGTTACAGAGTTTAAAATAATTTTATTAGTTACTTCCACTGTTTGTGATCTGTATTCTCCACCAGGCGCGGCTTCTGTGAGGCAGGAACCTGTCCATTTTACTCTCTGGTGGGCTCCTCCCAACCCCATCCTGACTTGTCACATGGCAGGATCATGTGACATGTGTGTCAGCTAGAGGCCAGAGAGATGGTGTGATGCCTTGGCTGGGGGCCTCTTGCAGACAAAAGCTGGTGGTTTGCACTTTCTTCTTGGCTCTGCTCCAGGTGCTCACCTAGCCATAGAATCTCCTCCCCCACCCCCCAGCCCCTGTCACTGGGTCTAAGAAGGCTGGTGACAATGGCTGAGGAAAAGCAGTTTGGGAGCCCCTCACAGTCCATCTTCCCCGAGACCTCCAAGTGTGAGCATTTGCTAGACAGAAGGGAATGGATTTGGTGATTTGTCTTCTCAGGGAGACAAGTCCAGACAAAATGTCAAAAGATGCCGTTGTCTGAGGCGAAAGGGCACAGCTTGGTATAGGGCCTGGCTTCTCACCTGGGAGTTGGTGTCTAAAAGAATGACTTCATAGCTAGGGAAAGGGAAATCTGCATCTGAGGTTTTCCAGCTGTTCAGCTAGAATGCCCATCCAAGAGCTGACCTTTAACGTGGGTGAGAGGCGCCAGCCTGCTGGGACAGACCAGAAGAGTCAAGCTAAGAGACACGGATGGCAAGTCTCACCTAACAGAGGGTGGAGCAGCATCTTGACCTGACAAGTGGCAGTCAGGCTTGAAACAAGGCCATGGGGTGCACAGGGCTTCTGTGGAGATGGCGATGCTGGGGAAGGGGTGGGAAGCTGGAAGTGTCCCTCCTTGCTCTCACTGGGCAAAGATGCCTGGGGCTGTGTGTATGGGGGGAGCTGTCACTCATCTTTAATGAATATTCAGTGGTACTGGCAAAGCTCACGTGAACGGCTTCATCCCAGCCCCTGGGAACAGATAACTCTTTTTCGTTTCTCGAACAACGAAATAAGCTTTGGAGAGATGGAATGAGATCCTGGAGTTCCAACACATAGTGGTGGTGCTAAGGTTTCTGATACCTGGGTCAGCCTTGGGTCCTCGCAGTAAACCATAGGTTTGGGCCAGCTTTGCAGCTCCCTGGAGACCGTGGCTACAACCTCTTACCTCTCCGCTCTCTTCCTCACTTTCAGGAGCCTCCTCCTCTTCTTTCTCTTTCACTCTTTCCCACCCCCCAGTACTGGGAGCTGTCAAAGGGACTTGAAGTTTCTTCTGCTTGTCCCATCATCTCAAGAGGGACCTGATTTTGGTACCCAAGGAGGCCCAAGGGTGTGGCACTAGAGGTGGTACGAAATGGCAGGCTCTGGAATGCACAGCTCTTTTCTAGGCTAGGTAGAGCCTGTGTGTGCCAGGACATTGTGGACTCCACTGAAGCCATCTTCAGGCCTAGGAAACTGGACCTAGAAGGGAGGAACATTGGCTACTTTACCCACCCTGTCCAGATGGGGACCACGGGCTCCAATACAGTAGCATCCTTGTCACCTCTGTCCTAACCACTCACCTCACTTTGTGACTTTACATGTTTTATTTCCTCATCTTCTGAATTTGGTCTTCCTACTTGCTCTGAATAGCAAAATAATTCGGAAGCGGCAGTGTGGTTTGCAGCCTGGACCTTACGGAACTTGTGTGTGTGTGTGTATCCTCTTACTGTCTCCCTGGGGACAACATGCTTGACCTATCTTGCTGATTGATGAAAGTGGGAGCATGGGGCTGGGAGCCAGGACCAGGGCTGCCTGGCTGCGGAGCCCAACAATCGGTCCAGAATCTTCAGTCTCTAGACGCCTGAGTGAACACGCCTGGCACAGACCACTCCACAGAGGCATGGGAATCTTAATTAGTTTTGGTTACTGCAAAGCAGAGGAACTTGAAAAACCAACAGAAAAACCAACTAAGTGCATTATATAGAAAGATAAAAATAAAGAAAAGTTGGCAGTGATGGCGCACGCCTTTAACCCCAGCACTCAGGAGGCAGAGGCAGGGGGATCTCTGTGAGTTCAAGGCTAGCTTGGTCTACAGAGCAAGTTCCAGGACAGTCTTTGAAGAAACCTTGTCTCGAAAGACAAAAGAAAAGTAGTTGGCCCAACTTCGTAGGAAGGGATTTAGGAGCTGAGTTTACCTTTTACATTGCAGATGAAGATCTGAGTCCTAGGGAAGTGACCTCACTTGTTCCCAGGTCACAGAGCTGCTCTAAGAAACGATTCCATTTTCCCAGTCCTGGGCTCTTTATGGACTCTGCTTATGCGTTTGCTAGCCTTGCTCCTGGGCTGATGACATACTGGGCTGCGAGAGTCTAAGGAAGTGGATGAAGGTCAAGTGTGTGATTTTTCATAGCCAGCGTCTGTAGTGTCTCGTTCTTTCTTCATGTGTCCCTCTAGGATGCGAGATAAAGAATCAGCTGTAATCTAGGAGGTAGGCCGCAGAGCGACCTTTGGCTCCAAGGACTGCTAAGCCCCAGAATCGCTTTTGAAGTTTTCAGTGCCAAATTGGTCCCGTTCCCAGAGAACTGTGACATGGCTTCAGGCCTATTTGGGCAGTTGGCTTATATTCCGGGCATGTATCACTCTGCTACTGAGTCAAGAAATGCATGCCTTTGGAGACAGCTCATGGCATGGACCAACTGGCTGTATCTTCCTCAGCTGCCAGCTTTGCCCTCCACACACCCACTGTCCACCAGATGGACAAAGGTGCGGCTCCAGACAGACTGCCAGGTGTGAGTCTGCATCGATAGTTGGGTGTGTGTGTGTGTGTGTGTGTGTGTGTGGCCATTTGTGTGTGACCATGCGTATGAATGTGCTTGTGCACAAGTGACTGAGATGGGTGGGACTGAGCCAGTCTCATTTCCTACCAGGAACACAATGGGTTCAATAAATTAATGCTGTGCTCTTCAATAATTCTTCTGCCCCAGGTGTCCCACTTGTCTTGTTTCCTTTCCCCCTCCTCTCCCTGGAAGTGCAATAATTAGATCTGTGCTGGGAGACTCAGAAGATTTCAGCTCAGTTATGAAGGGATGGAGGCGCGAAGGTCATCACGCCTGACATCTACTTATTGTAATCTTGTAATTTCCGTACTAGACTCTGTGGTAGAAAAGCGGGCTTAACAGGATGCCGAGGGAAGGTGCTGACCCTAACTCCCTTCTGCATGAGAAAGGAATAAAGAGCATTTGCAGGACAGCAAGCAGCAGCTTCCCTCTCCAGCTGCTATTGGTTGTTTAGGGCACTCAGATTGCAGTGCTAAGATCCCTACCCCTGGTAGCTCACGGAATACATGTTCCAGAATGTGTGTAAACATAAGATAAGCCCCACCATGTGGTGTGTGCTTTACCCTTCCTCTCAGACATCCCTCTTTCAAGTGGGGCTGTGATGGCGCACACCTTTATTCCCAGCACTCGGGAGGCAGAGGCAGAGGATCTCTGTGAGTTTGAGACCAGCCTGGGCTACAAAGCTAGTTCCAAGACAGCTGTTCCATAGCTGTTACACGGAGAATCCCTGTCTCAAAACGGCAAACAAACAACAATGAAAATCCCTCTTCCTTGGCTTGCTCAGGACACGCTATAACCATTTGTCCTCAGGGAACTTGGAGACTTGTAGTCAAGGGATCATCCAGGTTCCTGGTTTGCACAGTTTTCTGTCTGATTCAAACCTAGTCACCTTAGACAAGGACCCAGAAACCGCTGGACTGATAGGTATGGGAAGAGGACTAGCCCTACATAAGCCCTTCTGCCTGCCCCACCTGCCAGCCTGGACGCTTCATTCTGTTTCCAGGTGTCAAGGACTGTGGGATTAGGACAGAGGCCAAGCTTCAAGCTGTTGAGGAGAGACTTAGGGCTGCCTCCTGTTCCTGAAGATATTCTGTGCCATGGTCCTGCCTGGCAGAACATGTAAGACTCACCTGGGAGGTTTTATACCTGCCCATGGTCAGACTTTTCCTAAGGCAGCAGGATCAGTGGAAGCTGGGCATGAGCAAGGCATTTTCACTACGTTCCCCGGTGATCTGCATATGCAGCCTGTGTTGGAGCCAGTTTCCAGACAGACAACTCCCAGTGAGGGCTTTGAGAAGGTGGTATCTGAGGCCATGCTGGTGGGCAATTCTGTGAATGAAGACCCTGCCCAGGCTAGGCTGAATAATGCTCCCACCCCCAAGACACTGGGTTCTTCTACATGGAACATTTACATGTTATGCTGTTTTGAGAAAGATTTCTTTTATTAATGAGTTTTATCATGACATCTTTTACATGTGTGCCAATATGCTTTTGGAGAAAGATTTTCTAAAGATATGAGGGAATTAAGCAAATGGAGATTATCTTGGTTTATTTAGGTGGGTTTTCTTGTTTTGTTTTATTTTTTGTTTTTCGAGACAGGGTTTCTCTGTAGCTTTGGAGCCTATCCTGGAACTAGCTCTGCCTCTGCCTCCTGAGTGCTGGGATTAAAGGCATGCACCACTGCCTCCCGGCCCAGGTGGGTCTTAAATGCTATCACAAGTTCCTTTTTTGAAGGAAAGTGGAGGGAAATGTCACCTGTATATGGGTATCTTAGGGTTTTATGGCTGTGAAGAAACATCATGGCCATGCACCTCTTATAAAGGAAAACATTTAATTGGGGCTGGCTTACAGTTCAGAGGGTTAGTCCATTATCATGGCAGGAAGCATGTTGGCACTCAGGCAGACATGGTGCTGGAGAGGTAGCTGAGATTTCTGCATCTGGATCAGCAGGCAGCAGGGAGAGCAGGTGATATGGGGCCTGGCTTAGGTGTCTGAAACCTCAAGGCCCACCTCCAGCGACACACTTCCTCTGACGAGACCACACCTCCTTCAACAAGGCCACACCTCCTTCAACAAGGCCACATCTCCCAATAATATGAGTCTATGGGAGTCATTTTTCATTCAAATCACTGCCGAGGGGCAGTTGGCACGGGGATAGAGCACGGAGAGATTGGAAGAAGTGGACCTTGAAGTGCTAGATCACAGCCTTTGGACGCTTGAAATCAGTAAAAGCTGAATCAAGTGTATATCCCCTGTAGGTTGCAGAGGAAGTGTGGTGGTCCTGACATCTCGATTTTGGTCCATTGAAGCTTATCTGTATCTTCTAGCCTCTAGAATGGTAGGCTAATAATTACATTTTGTTTCAACCTCATGTTTGTGGCCATAGGAGACTGATGCACTTCCCTTTGAACTGTCCAGCAGAGGTTGTCTATTATAGGGCATTTGTTTCCAATCCCTAACTCAACTGATACACACCTGAATTGTATCTTCTCACTACCTGGCCAACAAGCATAACCCAGGAAACTGGCTTTATTTGCAGCTACCAAGGAGGCTGAGTGACAGTTCAGAGTTTGTTTAGGATTGGCGCAAGACTCAGTAGGTTGGGCTGACATCCTTTATGGTTCTATCTTTGTCAGTCACAGACAAAGGCTCTAGAGGAAGCACTTGTATAGGTGTGTGTGTGTGTGTGTGTGTGTGTGTGTGTGGGTGGGTGGTGTGTGTGTGTGGTGTGTGTGTGTGTGTGTGTGTGTGCAGAACAGGGTGGACTACTGTAGAGAAGAGGCAAGAGCTGAAGGGACGGATGTGCCACATATTTTGCAGAAAAGGATGCACAGGCAAGCTTGGCTGAAAGACAGTTTGGAGCAGGTGCTTGTACATCAGCAGCAGTGTTCAGAGTCACTGGCAGGGTGGTGCCAAGACTTCAGCATGTAACACACACTCCCTGAGTCATCCCCATTGACATGGTTCACTGATCATGTTCTGAGAAATTCTGAGCTCAGGAATCATTGATATAGGAAGTTGAAAGCTTTGATTGTGCCCAAACTGACTTTACTCTTTGAAAAAATTTAAACAGTATTTGGCTCACTACTCAACATTTCTAACTCTCTCAGACCTTAAATGTTTATTTTTTGGTATAGTAATAGGCAAATACACACACACACACACACACACACACACACACACACACACACACTGAAACAAACAAAAACCAAAGATTATAATGAAAACTGTCACCCCCTACCTACTTCTTTCTAACCCAATTCTACAGAAGCAACTTTAAAAAAATTATTCAGCTATTGCCTCTGTTTTTTACCCTGTTGTGTGACTTTTCCTGGGAGATGTGTGTTGTGGAATATTAGTTATATTCATTTATGCTGTGGAATATTTGTTTAATAATGCAAAGATATATTACATTTGTTTAACTCTGTGAGGCTGTGTTAGTTTGCCTATCTAAAACACCCAATTGGTCTAATAAAGAGCTGAATGGCCAGTAGCTAGGCAGGAGAGAGAAATATGTGGGGCTGTCATGCAGAGAGAATAAGAGGAGAAATTTGGGTTCAAGAGAAGAAGAGGACAGAGAGTGGGGAGTGAGCAAAGGAGGAGAGAGGGATGGCAGGGGCCAGTCACCCAGCTATACCACCAGCTACAGGAGTGAGAAGGAAAGAAAGGTATATAGAATAGAGAAAGGAAAAAGCCCAGAGAAAAAAGGTATATGGGATAATTTAAGTTAAGAAAAGCTGGCTAGAAACAAGCCAAGCTAAGGCCAGGCACTTATAAGTAAGAATAAACCTCCATGTATTTATTTGGAAGTATTGACAGAGGTTTCTGTCCCATCCAGTCCAGCAGTTATTCAGTCCCAAAGAAACAGACAGAGGCCTACATTAATTATGAACTGGTTAGCATATTAGCTCAGACTTTCTTATTAACTAACTCTTATATCGTACATTAACCCATTATTCTTGTCTGTGTTAGTCACATGGCTTGGTACCTTTTATCAGCGAGGCATTCTCATCTTGTTTCCTCTGTATCTGGGTGATGACTGCAGACTGAGCCTTTCCTCTTTCCAGAATTCTCCTGTTTTTGTCACACTAGCTATACTTCCTGCCTGGTCGCCTGCCTATACTTCCTACCTGGCTACTGGCCAATCAACATCTTATTAAAACAATACAAGTGACAAATCTTTACAGGGTACAAGACCATTGTCCCACAGTATTCCCCCCTTTTTTCTACACAAAAGCTATAAATCTCATCTCCTTTGTTTAGCTTTCTTCCTGACCATTATCTATAACAACTTGTAACCAACATTCTAAACAAAGAAAAACAACAAACAGCCTTCTGCCAAGAAATTTGTGCACCAACATGGTTGACTATAGCCACATACAACCTGAGAAAGCTTAAAAAGGAATTCTAGACAAAAAAGGACAGAGTTTAACACAACTTCTTGCTCTGTTTGCTGGCAGTGTTCCTTAGCTTCTTTAAGAGATGTCTTCCTGATTCAGGCATAGCAGAAAAACGAAGCAAAACAAAACAAAAAAGCCCACACAGTTTTGAAATAGCTTCCTGGACTATGCTGCCAGCCTGAACTCTGATTCTTTCATGAGGTCCGGCTATGGAGCATTTAAATGGGGTTTGTGAACAGGTTGCTGCAATGTGCTTAATGGCAACACAGACCGCTGCAACCTGACTCTGGATCTGGGACAGAGAGAATGGCTCTCAGAGGCAATGAATGGAGCTCTGACATGTTGGACTGGGTGGAGCCAAAAGGCAAAGCAGCCTTAATCCTAGTAATGTTGCTTAATATTTTAAGAAATGCTCCTGGACAGAAAAGGATTTCAGATACACAATAGGACAGATTCAGACATAAAAACCTCTAAACAAGACATAGTGTATTTAAAAAATGTATGTAGGCTTGGGAAAGTGAAGAAAAAGAGCAAAGAGGCAATAAATGTAATATAAAAGAGTACAGAAAGTCATAGATTAAGGAGTAAAGATAATAAATAAATATTAAACTTGTATAAAAAGTAATAGAGTAAGAAAAATAAGTCATGTAAAGGTGGAATATACACAGAGCATCTGGATTATGTATATTATTGTGTTTTCTTTGAATTTTTTGACTGTGAAGGAGCTAAATACAGAGAGACATTTCATTGTATATGCTGCTAAGCTAAGCCAGCATAGATATTTTAAAATTAGCATGACTTTACAATTTGGGTCTAAGGATTTGTTGTTTTGGAAAAGAGGTTCTTCTTTTGTTTCTACAGAGGATGAGAACCTGTGGACTCCTTTCAGACTAATGTGGTTTGATGGACCAAGACCTCATGAAAGGTCACTGTAAACACCCCCTAAAATTACTTTGCCCAACAAAAAGTAGGAATCAGTTTGGAGAGAACTATGCCCAAATTCCCCAAATATTGCTTATAAATGTTTATTTACATTTAAAGGGGCATATGCTATAGAGATTTGCATTGGTGTGGATCTTGGTTTATTGATACAAATTTAAGGTAAATATATATATATATATATATATATATACATATATACATATATATATGTATGTATGTATAATTTCTGCTCTTGGTTGAGGTATTGTGTTTGTATAGCTCATTTAGAAATGTAATATATAATTAGTAAATATAGGTTAATAGAGAGTCATCTGTGATAGTCAAGCTTTTAGTCATGTTAGTTAGGTTTTCTAGATATATAGAGATATATTTCAGTTAGATAGGTATTCTTCAAATCTTTCAGGGACCTGCAGGATATGACATTTAAAATGTTTTAAGAGCTTAAGAGTTTTTATGACAATGAGACACATCTGCTCTTGGCAGCACCAATCTACTTCAAGAGGATGATGGGCATCAAAGAGGCTCCTTATGGAGTTTGTTAGCCATTTGGGCAAGAAATTGCTCTTGCCTGAACTGCTTGACTGGACTTGCAGGACCCACAGAAAAATGACTGCTGAAGCTGGCTAAAGAAGGTGAGACAGTTCTTAGGGGTTCCTGCTTCATGAAAGAGTCTGTCAGATATTCTGCAGGACACAGAAGAAAGTGACTGACAAACTGCTAATATAGGTGGAATTGTCTTTGAAATTTCCTGCTTTATGGAAAAGTATTGAGGGTATCCGCTTTGACTATGGCCTTGTGGTTTATAGTAATTTGGCCTGGGATCTTAGGCTGAATAAAAATGAGAAAGCAAATTGATCATGAGTATGTATGTCTGCTTCCTAGTGCTGAAGTCACATGACCATCTGCCTTATGCTTCAGCTACCTAATGCCTCCCCTATAATAGACTAGATTCCCTTGAACTTTAAGCCCAGAGTAGGACTTGCTTCCTTCAGTCACTTTTGTCTGGAAATTTATAACAACAATGAGAAAAGTAACTACGATAAATCATTAAATTTTTTTTAAATTACATTTATTAAGTTATTTATTTACATGTGTGTGTGTATGCACCACAGAGAGCATTTGGAGGTCAGAGGACAACTCATGGAAGTCACCTCTCACCTTTTACCATGTGAGTACCAGGAAATCGAACTCAATCACTAGGCAAGTGCCTTAACATCATCCCATTAGCTCTAGCAAACAGTTCTGATAGGTCATTCTAATTCTAGACCTTCTAGTAGGGTTGCTGAACTGTCAGTTTTGCATTGTGGCTCTGTTTGTAGGAAGCATGGAAATCCTTGTGCTCACAGTAGGGAACCTGGAATGTTAAACACATTGTTTCTTCAAAGGGAATGCATAGCCTTTTATCTACCCAGAAAGCTGGGAGCAGACATGGTTAATACCTGGTGAGCATGTGCTATCTGCATGGCAGGAAACCATCAGCTCCTTCCCCTGACTGAGTTTGTTTTTCTCAGTCAATCTACAGAGCCACTCTTTATGGAAGATATCATATGTGCTTTTCAAAGAGTTTGGATGTAGTCATGTCTGATCTTCATTTACCTTACTTTATTACCTAGGGATATTTAGGCTTTATTGTATACATAGGACCGAGTTAATTATCAACAGGGAAGTTTTCACCAAATAGTGCTATGCTTAAATATGGCTAAAATAAACTATCCAGGGTCAGACTACCAGAGTTTGAACCAGCACCAGCTACTTAATCCTGCTGAATGGTCTTGCCTCCTGAGGATTGTTACTCTGCTGGCCCAGGTGGTCACAGAGAGCTCCCACATCCATTTCTCGCTCTACCTGGTTTCTTTTCCTCTCTACAAGCATTGGTTCTAAGAAAGCCCCTAACAAATCTCCTGCATAGGAAACCCTGTCTCCTAGTTGGTTTCTAGGTCTGCTCATCTTGTGGCGGTATCAAGAGGAACATTCAGTTAAAGTAGGTGACAGGATAAGGGTTTGGAGCTGGATCATTCTGTCAGCTGGCAGTGAGGACTCCATCGCTGGTGCTAGGCGGGGCATGGGTAACCTCGGGTATAAGGCTAAGGGTTAAGTCTTTCTCTGTGGTGAATTTGGCGGGTGTATTACAGAAGCAAGGGGGTGTTACACATCAAGTGTGTGAAATCAATGAGATGCGACAGTAAACACGTGGGGTTGGATAATGCATTTGTCTTCCATTGCTGCTGGAACATATAGCCACAAGCATAGCGCATGACACAGTGCAAATTTATAACCTTATAGTTCTATAGGTCAAAATTGCAATACAGGTCTTGAAAGTTAAGGGCTGTTAGGGACCCTCCTTGGCTTTTCAGCTCCTCAGGGCTCACTGAATTCTTTTCTCCTGTCAAGCAGCATGCCCGTCCGTGGGTCCGTTGGCACCTCCCAGAAGCTGCTTACTCCCCTGCCACAAGACTGCTCCACAATGCGCCTGTTTGAGACGGTGCCTCTGTTGCTTAGAATCTCTTTGAATCCCTTTGCCTCTAACTCTTTTAAAAAGGATTGTCTGAACATAGCAAGCCACTCCCTCAGGGGCAAATCGTGGGTGTCCCAGAGGGCTTTAGATGGAGGGATCTGACACTCTTCTGCTTTATCCCCGAACAAACAGTCCAGCTGTAGGAAAATGGGTGGTCACCAGTGGTAAGATAAAGAACAGAAGGTAGGACATGGGCTGACCAGGTAAGGGGGTGGCAGCGAGGCATGAGGTGCCATCTCCCAGGGGCCCAAGAAAACGGCAGGCTCTGATTCTGTCTGGTTCCTTCAGTCCAACTTGTCTTCATCTCAGGAAGTGCTATCTCACCTATGTGGAAACAGAATTGGAAATTAGGGGCCGAGAGCCATGAGAGTGACTGACAGAGGGATCCCTGGTTAGATTTAATGGGGAAGTTCATTGATGAATACCCCAAGTTCACTACTGAGTCAGGCTGTGGGGCCAGCCTGCCCATGACCAGTCTGCACTACCCCAGACTCCAGAATCTGATCTCCAGGGACAGGACCCAACAGGAGCTTTTATTAAGTGCTCAGGGGTTTGCTAGGTAGCTGTATGGCACACTGGTAGCACAGGCTTGCCTGTTCTGCCCAAGTTTTTGTTGTCCATAGAAGGCATTGTGTATGTGGGGACGTCTCTCGCGATCCACCTGCTCTGGCAGAGTTATTGTAATGACTGGATTCAGTGTAAGCCTTTTGGATCAAAGCTTAGCCGGTGATGAGATGGGTGGATAAGGCTCACTATCTGTCTCTGTGTCGCTGTCAAGGGGCAGAGAGGGTCCTTGTCTTTGTTCTCTCTCTGTGCAGTAGAACACAGCAATTGCAGTACTGTGTCCTAAACCCCTTCCATGACTGATCTTGACGGCAACTTGATGGGATCTAGAATCACCTTGGAAACAAACCACTGGTGTGTCTGTGGGGGTCGTTTCTAGATGACGTTAACCACTGTAGGGTGACGCACCCTGAATGTGGTCAGTGCCGTTCCATGGGCTGAGATCCCAGACTGAATGAGATGGATGGAGAAAGTGAACCGAGTAGCAGCATACACCACCGATACCCTGACTGTGGTGCAGTGTGACCAGCTGCCTCTCACTCTTGACTTCCCAGCCATGGTGGCCTGCATGCCCTTGAACTGTAAACCTAAACAAACCCTTTCTTCCTTAACATGGCTTTGTCAAGCATTTTGTCATAGCAATGAGAAAACTAAATGCATTTGCCCTTTTGAGTCAAGTGGAACTGTCTGAGAGCCAGCTGTTTGGATAGAAGCTGGGGAAGATGGGGGGCAGGAGCGGGAGAGGCTGGTGTGTAAGGAAACAGTGAGCTCTGGAGAAGTGGGGCAGAGATTCCAGGTGCTTCAACCTCTGATGCTGCTGGAGGCCAGGTCCAGTTGGATAAACTGGAATTGCATTATTAGTGGGTTCTGCTGGGAATTGTCTGACATCCCCATCAGAACCAGAACAGAGAGAGCCTAGCATGGAATAACCTCTCGTTTCTGACCCTCTGTGCTGGCTTTGCTACTGCCGATGTCTGATTTCTAGTTCCACAGCCTCCCTTGGCTACAGAAAGCCCTCGTTACTGCATTGTGTTGTGCACATCAGGTCCCCATCCCTGTTGAGTTGCCTGAGAGAGGCCTGGAACGCACTGTTTCTCATCATTTGCACTTAGCAGGCGAATCAAGAAGGGAGAGATATTCCCAACCCAATTACAGCGGGGTCTCAGGGTCCTTGGGGCTGTTACGTGGCATTCCCATGACAGGCAGTAAAGTGGAACCTCAGTGAGCCTTGGTACTCCAGAGGCACACGGCCTGAGGAAGTGTCTGTGCTTCACTTGGGTGAGTTCTCCTTGATTTCAGAGTTTTTTTTTTTTTTTTTTTTTTTTTGCATTTGTACAGGATCAGGGATGTGCAGAAATTGAGTGGAGATTTGTTTTACATATAAATAAATCAGCAAACAGAAGCAAAGGAATTTTGATTAAGCTCAGGCAGATTAGTTAACCGACATGACAGGGCTTCGAATCCAGCTACACAAAGCCTGACTATCCAGTGCAGGATTCCAGCTGGAAGCAGAGAATCTGTGAGATATGGAGACCTGGAGTCTGCTGAGACTGCTAATGTGCTGTGATAGCTTGGCTGGAGGGGAGCTGGAGTTTGGTGTGAGTCGACACCACCATGATCCTTCTCTGAGATCTTAGATAAATTTATTCTTCTATCAGTCAACATCAGTCTATAGACATACCAGTCTAAACATCACAAATCTTACCAGTCGACATCTGTCATGAAAACAGAAACAGACCCCAGGGTTTCCAAGAGGGGCTGTTAAGTTACATGCATAATGGGAATGCAGAAGAGTCAACCAAGGGCCAGGGAGCACAAAGACAATGCCTAGAGGGAAGTTGCAGAGGCTGGGGGAACCAAGAGAGGAGGCAGAGACTAGGGCTCTTCAGTGCAGGCTCTGTGTGAGTTGGGACTGTGGAAGGCAGGGATGTAGGGAAGGACCTGGAGTTGTGGGGGAGACAGAGCCACGACTGGGACATCACTTGGCAATAGAAAAAGAGAAAGAGAAACAGCCTGGCTTCCCTCTTCCTCTCTGAGCTTGCTCTGATGACTCCACTGATGGAATCTGCCAACAAGCAAAGGAACAGTTGACATAAGTCTTCTGTGGAACTGAAGAACACAGCACAAGTAGGGGAACAGGGACATATCCTGTGGTGGTAAAGATTTTGAGTAGTCACCACCACTAGCCCTGGGGCTGAGGCATGAATGGACCAGGAGCTGTGTTGGCTGGTGGGCAGTCTCACTTGTCTGGGGAGAGAGAAGCAGTGTTTGCTTGCCTATATGTATGATGGTGCTTCAGCCCTCTGATAATGTCAGTGCAGCAGAAAGCACTTACCTTTTACTGTGCCGTTACTTTTAGATGCCTGTTTATCCCCAAGTAACTTCAGAAATTGAGGATGAGAAGCCTGGACCCATGTGGTGGGATGTATGTGAAAGCATGTGCTAGACAAGCTTGCTCTGCAGCTTCTGGCTTCCACCAGCTGGTGGCCAGGAAAATTTGGGGCATATTTACTATCTCCATTGGGTTTTTACTTTTCCCTTTCTTTCTTTCTTTCTTTCTTTCTTTCTTTCTTTCTTTCTTTCTTTCTTTCTTCTTTCTTTCTTTCTTTCTTTCTTTCTTTCTTTCTTTCTTTCTTTCTTTCTTTCTTTCTTTCTTTCTTTTGGCTCAGTTCCTTGTGGGAGACTGAATTGAAGAATGTTTGCGAAAACATCCCATTTACGTGTAGAATTAAGGACACTCACATGTAGTAACAACGCAGGCAGAATACTTAAAAGCTGGAACCTCTTAGCCCCAGAAGGACTTTAGAACCAAGGGAAGAGGATAATGCCTTTGAAGCTCCTAGAGAGCCGGGGCTTGCGGGAGGGCTCACCACTTAGGGAGGTCATGCTTATGGAGAAAGCTATCAATTGCCTGGGTTGTGCCAAGCCGTGGAGGGAACGAAAGGAATACTTAGTTTCTTGCTCTTGTCCTCTACCCTCCTGCTGGTGTTATGTGTTGACTAAACCCCAAATGGGCCATCAGGAGAGTCTGGGATAGGAGTCTGTGGAAGTCGACCTTCTGAGGCAGGGCAGGACAGAGCAGCGGGAAGAGAGACGGGCCACTAAAGGGAGTCAAGCATCAGAGGGGACCTTCTTGATAATTTGGCCCTTGAAAGTCAGAGTACCAGGTGCTGTGTGAGCTACCTGGAGGGGCTTGTTGCTTAGATGCCCTTGTGATTTGGGGGATTTAGGAAGAAGGTGTCTGTGAGCAGAATAGTTTCCATTCTTGTCAAGTGTTCTGGGAATAGCAAGCAAGCACTTGAATTTTAGTTAGCCGTGACTGCCTGTGTCCTTCACTTTCGAGTTATGATGGGAAGGGCTAAGGAAACAGTGAGGATAATGGACACTGGCATTATATACAGTCAAGGACTAAAACGACAGAGAGACCACTTATCAGCATAAAGGCACCCCCTTCTTAGCCTCCGCTTTCCCTTCCCAGAATGCAGCATGCTAATGCTACTGCAACAGCTGGATCAAATACGTTGTATAAATTGTTTAAGACATTTAAACTACATTTTAGAAATTTGGCAAACATATAAAGTGGCAACACGGACAAGAAGCTCTATTGTAGGAAGTTCTGAGTCATTGAATTAGGGATAGGGTTGAGGGAGTCTTTGGTGATATGGAAGGAGTCCCAAGGACCTCTCTAAAGTGGCAAATCAGGGCATCCAGGAAGTGTTTAGCCTACCTGGTTCCAGGGGCTCCCAGTAGAATAGCATCTGCATGTACTGTGAGGAAGTGGGAGGTGTCCTAGTGGGCTCCTCGGAGGCAGGGTTCTAGGAATTGGTGACCGCTTCCTGAGGGTTTAAAATTAGGTGTACCTGATTGTATCAGTCTAATGATAGATGCCACTGTTGCTCTGGAAGACTCGTCTTGAGTGACTGCTACCATTTAACCCCTGACTTGCTGCCCCCCCCCCCCTCTCCCCCGCTTACCGCACATCCTTAGCTCCATCATCCCTTTTCACTGGGAGTGTGAAAGGGCTTGGCTTGTTTCTTTAAGTCCTCCATGACTACCCACTTCTGCTGAGTCACAAAGCAACAGTAATAATCCAGTCAGGGGAAAAATAAACAACAACAACAACAAAAAAACAGATCTTGACTTTTGATAGAATCTGGCATTTTGGGAGAGAACTAGGACTTGGGGGATTGTGAGGCTTTTTTCCCGCTTTTTATGCTGAAGGTTGTGGCTTTGGAAAAAAGAGGAGGTCCTGAGAGATGGAAAGACTGGCTCGGGGGGGGGGGGCTTTATCACCCCAAGGTCAATGGATGTAACACAGAGGGATGGACTGCTTCTGAGAATGGAGGAAGCCCAGGACACGTGGAGCTTTGTACTGGATGCCGGCTCACATGTCTTCACGTGAAGGAACCGTGTGAGACGGTAGAGAAAGATGCTCCAAAAAACCCCACAGCTTGATGCCAATAGCAAATGGTGCAATGCAGAGGCAGCTGGTGAATTTCCAGGTGATAATGAGAAGGAAGGGTTGAAGTGCGGTTGTAGACTCCAGACCAACCTGTCCAGAGGGTGGGCCTTAAAGAATTTCGACTTGAACGTTGAAGCAAGAAGGTCAAAATACACCCAGATCCATTCTCCCTGTCTTGTAGGACGACATTCAGCTGAAGTCCATTATCACTAAAGTCTACTCTCATTACTAAGTGAGTAGCTTCTTAGTACTACTCACTAAGGACAAAGGTTATGCATTCTGCTCCAAGGAGGCAACGTTGCACAAAGGCTAAGTCTTGGTTTTAGGGGTAAGTGTGTCTGCCATTTACTGTTTTTGTGACTTCTGACAAGGGTATCTTGGTTCTTCGCTGTTGCTTACTTTTCTGTTGAGCGGGAGTCAGGGTCAAGTCTATCTTGGGATCATTCAGAAGATTCAGGAGGTGCAAAGGGGACACAGCAAATGGCCGATTCTCTTCATCATCAGACTGTTTTTAATTCTGATGACCTAGGCTCTCTTCATGTCTCAAGGTTTTACTCCAGTTCCCCATTCTGCATCCCGCCCCCAACTTTTCAGAGGCAGAAGTCTATAAATGATGGCGTAAATCACAAACAATCCCACACCAGTTTGGAATTATGATTAATAGAATGGTTATTTATTTAAAGGGGAAAAAACTTACAGATCACCATCCCAGACAACAGCCCTCTGCGCAATCAGGAAGGGAGCCTAGTCGTCAGAAGCGGAGCCGGAAGCCAGAGAGCGAGCGGAGGGAAGTGGCCGCATTTTTAAAAAGAGAGACTACACCCCAATGGGCTGGTATCTCAGCGGCTATTGGCTGAAGGAGCAGAAGGAGCTCCTGCAACATATAAAAAAGGTACCCAGAACATCACACAGGGTGAGAAGGAACTGCCTAGGCAAGAGGCTCAAAGGAGCTGATGATGAACCAGGAGAAAATCAGGAGCCAAGAAAAGAGATCTTCATGAATGAGGAGTGACCACTGGTGTTGAGAGCTGGAGAAGGAGGCCAGGGAGGGCAGAAGGGCCCTTGAATCTGGGAGCCAAGGAGTAAAGGAATGGGAGACCTGAAGTAAGTATCTGCCATGCTATAAGATCTTTGTGAAGGCTGTTGAGGTCTCTTGACTTGGCTTTTCTAAGTATTTCAGGAAGAATGTAGCTTGATTTTTTTCTTTAAAATTTCTTTTAGCTTATAAATTTTATGAGTAAAGGTTTGACTGCAGATTGGAAGTGAGGTCTTAAGTCAACATTTGTTGAGCATCTAGAAAGCTCAGGATTCCCTTTTTAAATAAAGATTTGATTTATTATCTAAAAAATGTGTGTCTGTGTATTGATGGAGGAGTGTCTATGTGTTAATTTCATTGGTTAATAAAGAAACTGCCTCGGCCCTTTAATAGGACAGAAAATTAGGTAGGCAGAGTAAACAGAACAGAATGCTGGGTAGAAGGCAGTCAGGGAGACGCTTCAGGCAGTCGCCATGCTTCTCCTCTCCAAGACAGATGCAGGTTAAGATCTCTCCTGGTAAGTGACCACCTTGTGGTGCTACACAGATTACTAAATATGGGTTAAAGCAAGATGTGAGAAGTTATCTAATAAGAGGCTAAAACTAATGGGCCAGGCAGTGTTTAAATGAATACAGTTTCCGTGTAATTATTTTGGGTGTAAAGCTACCCGGGTGGCGGGACGTAGCCCCGCGGCTCCATTTACAGTGTATATAGCAATGCATGCAGGTGCCCAAGGAGACCAGCAAAGAGTGACAGATCTCCTGAAGCTAGAGTTACAGGCAGCTCTGTCCAAAGTGGATTCTGGGAACTGAACTTGGGTACTCTGCTCTTAACAGGTTGGCCATTTCTCCTGCCCTCAGGATTTAGTTTGGTAGTCTGGACTTAGGATTCCCGATAGCTTTGACTTTGGACGAGCATGTGCTTTCCTGGGCTGTTGTTCCCTGTATGTTCCAGTCTTTCCTCACCACTGAATCTCCATGTGAAGGACCAAGTGATTATGATTAGTTTATCTCATTGAAGACTTCCAATCCTGCAAAGCTATAGTTGAAGAATAACACAGCATTTGTGTGCTCTTCACAATGTCCCAAGATCTTTCACAGTGTTCCCAGAAGCCCTTTCCAACCCCATCCCACTCCCAAAGCTCTTTGAGTCTTTGTCAGCAGACGATACACTGCCAGGACTATTTGTCCATCACAGAGAAGACCTAGTAATTTATAATTAGTTATTTGTCAGTCTCTGCTGGTAGGTATAAGGTTTTCAAAAAATAAGAGCTGCATCAGAACGACCTTTGTACCTTTGAAGTCTACTAGAGCATCTGGTATAAGACAGGGGCTCAAGAGATGCTGAGCCAGGCATTTGGCAAGGTACTTGAGAGTTAAGTATCCCAGCCCTTAAGGGTCCACAGGCTAGCAATGGAAAGGGCATATACTATGTAACACCATTGCAATAATCTACTTCAGTGGATGTGTGAATAATATGTAAGATTACTTCTTATGATTAAATTAATTTTAGTGAATGCATTTCCATATAGGTAAACTGTAGCCTATTAGAATTCAGGTCCCTTTTTATTATAGACTACTTCAAACACAAGTATCATGGATTTTATAATGAGTGTCTGTCCCTCTCTATTCTGAACAATTAGTGTACATGCAAGTGAACACACATGCATGTGCACATTCACACATTGCAGATCTACTAAAATAAGATCTTGTGAGTTCCTTTGGTCTAGTTTTCCCTCTCTATAAGTAACTGTTAATGAGTGTAGGCATATATACTATTGCTATGCATAGATGCTATATATGTATCCATAAACAATATCTAATGCTTTTGTCTTAAACTTAATGTAATCATTTTCATAATGTATTAATCCTTAAGTTAACACTTTTACTCAAAATTGCTGTCTTGAGTTTTATCCATGTGGATATAATATAGCTTTAGTTTATTAATTTTAGCTGCATAAGATTTCAGGTCACAGTTTTAAGTGTTTTTTAATAGCAAAAGTCAGAACAATAATTGTATTAGGTCATATGATATACATAACTGTTTTGTCTCCCCAGGTACACATAGTAATTGTTTGGTGGGTATCCTTCCTGAACTTGTGGCTTAGTCAAGCCTCGATATACTGTGTGTGTATATTACCCCCTCCCTCTTCCTTCTTTTTTTTCCCTCCCTCCACCTACCCTCCCATTCCCTTGACGGCAATGTTCTGTAATAGTTGGAGGCTGCAGTTCCATCGTTCTGTTGTTTTGTTTAGTGACAGGGTCTTGCCATGTGGCCCAGGCTGGTCTTGAACTTGGGATTCTCCTGCTTCAGCCTCCCAAGCACTGGACTTGTGGACTTGCATCATTGCTCTCATTCCTCAGGTCTGGCCGTTCAGGTTCCTCTGCTCTTGCTGTGTTGGCGCATCATTTTACCTGGGGTCCAAGGAAGATTGTCCAAGCCCTGACTCTTAGCTGTGTTCTAGCTGGAGGAAGAGGTGAGGGAGCATTACTCTTTCCCTTGCAAATGCATACTCTTGGATTTACATTCACCACTTTGAATGCTATTCTATTGGCCACACACCTAGTTTCAAAGGGGCCTGAGAATGTGCGTTTTCCTGGACTGCAGTGTGCCCAGCTGAAATGTTTGTAACTCCGAAAGGGAAGACTAGATTACTGGGAAGATAGTTGGCCCATTCTCTTAAAACAATTCCAAAGATTCTTCTCGGGCTCTGTGCAGCCAACAGCTCCGTCCTCATCTTCCCTCTTCTGAAAGCCTGCTGTAGGGCCCCAGGAATATGCTTGGCATTGGCCACAGTTAGAACAGTTGGAGCAAATGTGACACCTACCACTACTGATGCTTTCAAAATATTAATGGCTTCTGAGCATCCTCAGTCTCCAAGCAACACGAGCACATTCAAAGGCACATGAATAGGACCATCCTTCAAGTGAGCATCAGTGAGTGGACACTGGAAAAGGGCCGCTAGGTCTACTGAGGGCTGAGCATGAAAAGATACTAGAAAAAGAAAAGCTCGCTAGTTCCCACCTTGAGGCGCTTTTGGAACAGGTGGAACCCTTACACCTGGAAGATCACTGATTGCACAGGCAGAGAGTTCTAAGGGCTAGGCAGTTGATTGCTAATTTTAAATTCTGGGCAGGGAACCAGTCTCTGTGAGCAACCAGCTCATTGTTGGACTAGCTCTTGTTTGTAGCTTTCATGGTTGCAATCAAATAAAACTCATAACAAAGTTAGGTAGACAATGGCTAAATTGTTGTGCTGAGTGATGTTAGGCAGAAAGAGTAAGCAGTTCCTATAAATTACTATAATTAGCATTATTCCTATTAGTTTACTGGTTGTCAGTCTCTACTCTAGAACCAGGACTTTGCAGTATGTAGGAAGTACTGGCTCTGGCCTGTGTCCTACATTCCCCTAGAGGGCTCTTCACAGCCAGGAGTGGCATGGTAGAGTGGCTTCATGGTGGGTATTGGTGTGGCAGAGTGGCAAAACTCCAGGGAGCTAGAGTCAAGATGCCCCCACACTTCTTCCAGCCTCTGAACATGATGAGCATCAGAAGGCTGCTTAGTTCTGCTTCCTTATCTGCGAGGGTTGCCAAGGGCACAATGATACAAGCTGTTCATAGTGAAGTCAATCATTCATTCATCCATCCATTCATTCATTCATTTTCCCAACAAGGGATTTGGTCACCTGCTCTAGGTGCTGAGATTGCTGAGCAAAAATATCCTGCCTCTGGCTTTTGCTTTGGAGGAGGGCATGAGACAAGTAACGGACACTAACATTATAACACAGCGAGAATTCATGTAGAAAAACAAACCAAGGCATAGTAACATAATAGAGTATGAAGGGGCTGCTGTTTCCATAGAAGATGAACTAGCAAGACTATAATAACTAAGAGCCTCCCAATCTCAGGGGACCATCATTTTACTCATTGCATAATCTGCCCTGGGACAGCAAGAGACGCTGCTCTGTACCTTTACCTAGGACCCACAATAACTGAATCCTCTTTCTCTAGATGCCGCTAGTCACAGTGAGTGGAGGTTACAAACACGCTGAATCACGAGGGAAGGAGGGAAACCAGAGACACTGGTGTGTGAGCTTGCTCAGCCGTTCTCTGGGTTCTGAGCTTGGACTCTGGGGCAGGCAACACCAGGGTCCTTGTCTCTCTGACTTACAGCTCTCCAGTTGGCTTTGACTGAAGCATCCTGTTTATCAAGGATATTTGAAGTGAGGGGAAGGCAGTGCAGGCAGAGAGACGACTGTAGGGTAGGTGAGTGGTGTGTGTACCATGAAGAACTGCAGGATGGCTGGCGTTGCTGAGGCGGCTGATGTGGCAGTTATAAGGGTCAAGGCCAGGAATATGGAGGCCCAGGATAGGTCAAGAATCTGGACCCTTGGCCCAGAGCAGGTGGTGCTGTCTTGGGAGGTTGTAGGCCTCTAGCAGAATGAGCCTTGCTGGAGGAAATGGGCTGCTGGAGGTGGGGCCTAAGGTCTTATAGGCTGGTTATACTTCCTGTATGCTCTCTGCTTCTTGTTCTGCCCGATGTGAGGAGGTGAGCGGCTCTATATGCACACTGCTGCTACCATGGGGCGAGATGCCACACTCTCCCCTCCATAGTGGACAGACATTTTCAAACTATAAGCCTGCACACATCTTTCCCTCCCTCAGTTGCCTTTTGGTTAGATATTTGGCCAAGGCAACTCAGAAAAATAAAATAACTAATGTTTACCTGGTTGAGGACTTCTGGCACTATTTCCACTGACTAGACAGCCTAGGTACCCTGGGAGGGGTTTCAGTATCATGAAGATAAAGATTTACACATTGTCTGTCTTGGTTGTGACTGACTGAAGTCTGAGAGATAGATGAGGTGCATAGAGAAGGAAAAGGAGTCATGAGAAGGAGAAGGGGGGAAGGCCCAGATCAGAAGGAGGAGAGAAGGGAGCTTTTTAAACTCTAGAATCTGAGAAATTTGGGGTAAAGGAATGGTTTGACTTAATCCCTTCATTTTACACAAGAGAAACTGAGGCCTAGAGAAGTGAGTGACTGACTGAAGATGTCAACTGTCGCCTCGACAGTGTCCCTTGTCCTCCCCAACCTGGTGCCCTTTCTTTAGGTAAAGGAATAGCTGTGTGCTTCTGCAGACAATACTCACCCGGAGCTGCTTTAAAAAGCAATCACAAATGAGTGAAGATAGGCCAAAACTGTAGGGGATGGGGCTGGAGAGTTCGTGTGAAGAACACTTGCTGCTCATGCAGAGGATAAGTCTAAGGACTGGGTTCCTAGCATCCACATCAGGAGGCTCACTACTGCCTGCCAAGTCTGGGTCTAGGGGGATCTGATCTGACAGCCTCTGTTCACCTCCACGGGCACTGCATGCACGTGGTGTATCTATAGGCAAGCAGGCGTGGGCAAACACAAACACACACACACACACACACACACACACAAACAACATCAATTAAAAATGCTGGCAGATAACAGAGAGAAAACAACAGCTTCTCTGCTAAGGGACAAACGCTGGTAATTTCTTAGCAGAGAAGCAGGGCAGAACAGGACAGCGGACCTATCCCAGCCAAAGGAAAGGCTAGAACGGCGGGCAGGGTTCAAGCTGAATGTGGGTGGGGAAGAGCAGGGAAGCACATCCAGCTATCCAGCTTCTGAGCATGCGTGGAAGCCGTTCACGGCAAAGTGGCTTGACAGCAGAAGAAAGGAACAATGGCTCCTTTTTCGTGTAGGGAAGTGCGATGCGACTCTCGACTGTACCTCTATTAGGGGACAAAGCAATTTCCAGGGAAGGGGTAGACAAGTGGAGTTCAAGTGTGACCAAGTGGGATCTGAGTTTGGGTACCATCTGCCGGCCCTCTGGCTGGCCACTGGCAGGGAGTGGTTACCAGAGCTCGCTGAGAACTGTGAAGGCATGAGGTTCAACAGTCAGCTTGGCCCTCAGGTCTATAAACTGAGTGTTTCTGGGTTTGCTCAAATCTGGGGTTTTTGCCAGACTCTGCCTCACCTAGCTCTTTCTAACAGTGCTAATTTCCAAACCTAATCATCTCCACAAAGAATCTGGCAGCCTCACCTCCCTTCTCAGTGAAGTTTTAATAGCAGAGCACCGAAACAGGTCTCGTTGCTAAGCCTTCATTATTTCCACAACACATACTACAGGGCTCCTACTAATATGCTGTGAAGCATTGTCCTAATTAAAACTAAATGACTCACGTCAAATCAAATGAGCAGAGTACATTAGGTTAGCCAGTACTCTGGCTTGCAATTGCGTGTTTGTTTACTTGTTAATTGGCCAAGTTCAATAACCAGTGGCAGCCTTTTCTTCCCACCACTATAAATTATGGATGCTTCAGACTTGGTCTGCTGAGGAGCCCTGGGAGAGAGGATTCCTGATGTTTGGTCCGACTGTGCCATGTGGACAGGCTGTAGAACTATCCGTGGCAGTGTTCTGGAGCCACGTGGGCACCATCCTCACTACCCATCGACTTCTTATTTATACTGGAAATCTGCAAAGAGAACATCCAGAGAACCCCTAGCCAGGCCCTCTCCCCCAGGAAGACTCCTGATCTGAAGATCAATGTTTTCTGGGACCGGTGGTCAAGTGGAACATTGAAGGTTAGTGCATCAATCAGGCTTCTGCTGGAGAAATTTACTAGAGGATTTACTATAGGAAATTGTCATAGATGATTTTGGGGGCTAGTATGGAGGTCAGATCTATTAGACAAGATATTAGGAAGGGCTGGATATCCAGGAGTTGAAGCTGACATCCACAGATAGAATTTCTTTTTCTTCAGGGAAGTCTTTCTTTTGTTTAGTTTCCTGCTCTTCACTAATTTCATCAGACCCACTCCGCTTATGGGAAACAGTCTCCTTTAGGTAAGGCCAACTGTAGATGTAGTCGCTTGTCTGCATAACTGGGTACCAGAGTTCATTTAGTCTGGCATGTAAAATCGACCATCACTGCTCCAGTCTGAAAGTGGCTATCAACTGGGCACAACTGCCTTTGCTGGACCCACTTGGGTAGAAACAAATGATCCAATGTTTGGGTCAATTTTAAGGAAAGGATTTCCCGTGAACAGTTCACTCTCATCAGATGTGATTTAGAGCACTTGCTGGGTCCAGGCCTTATGCTAGCGAGTTAACGGTTCCTGGATGAACAGGTTGCGGCTAGTCTGTGCTACAGAGTCCAGGGTAAAGCGAGTGCATCACTGAAAACGTGGCAAGTGTCACAAAGGTCAGTGCACATGGTTCTTAAGGAATCTGTCACTGGGAGACTGGAGGGGTCTTCTGGGAGGAGACAATAATTGGATGTCAGTGGACAGGGAAAGGAGGGAAGAACTTGGGAAGTCTTGTGCTCCAAGTAGAAGGGACTCGCAACTCAGTAAAGGCACAAAAGTGAGGTTTCCAAAGCTCTTAACGGGACCATTGGCTGATCTGTGAGCCTGGAGCAGGTGGCAGGGGTAGCAAGGCTGGGGGAGAAGCAGGGGCTGCTTCCTGGAGGACCTTACGGAGGTGCTTGGTTCCCATCTATAGGGGACAGAAACAACAAGCATGCCCCTGCTTGTTGAACTGGCTGCTCTGGAATGTGTGGGGAGGATGGGGTTGATGTCATTTGACTAGGTAGAGGAAGGTGTCTCAGATACCAGAGGTGTGGGCACTCAGCCCAAGGGCAGTGGTTTAAGGGTCAGAAGGAAGGTACCCCGACAAGCTGGGACATACGTCCATAGAACTAGCAGGTGGATTGATGCTGTAGGGTGTGTATGGAGATGGTATTGCTCACCCAGAAAGAGGACACATGGAAGGGAAAAATTTGCAGAGAGGAGACAAAGAGCTCAGTGGCAGGGACATACTCACGCGTTGCTTGACAACAGGGCACATCCTGAGAAATGCATCATGAACCAGTGTGTCTTTGAACACCATAAAATGTGCTTACACAAACTGAGATAACTGTGAAGTTCACCCAGTGATACTATTGATCAGGCCGCCACCAGACATGCATCATTGACCAAATATCAGAGTATAGCATGGTAGCACTGAAGACCCCAAAGGGTACAAGGCTGCCAACTGTTGCCTGGACATAGAGATGCCAAGAGGTCTGGACTGGGTTTCAGGGCATCGTGTATCTGGTAAGCAATGGATCCAGGCGATAGTCCAAACAAGAATGGTCCCCCTTTCTTCCTCCTCCCCCTTTTCTTCCTCCTCTCCTTTTCCTTCTTCCTCCCTCTACCTTCCTTTCCTTCCCCTCCTCTCCCCTCTCCTCCTCCCCACTTCTTTGCCTTCTAGGCATGAGGTGAACAGCTTTGTAGAAGGGCAATCCATTCCCACAATGAGGTACAGTCTCCCCACAGGCCCAGGAGTAACGATGCCAACTGATCATGGTTTAAAATGTCCGAAATTGAAATTATAAAACCAAACCAACTTCTCCTCTGTTTGAGCTGATTAGCTCAGCTATCTGTCATGGTAACAGTCTTCTAAGGTTAACCCCATGGCAAAGACATCTCCAGTTCACAAATATGGAAACCGAGGCTCAGAGAGATGGGATAGAGAGCCCAAGCTGCCCACACAGCTGCTAACTTCCTCTGGTTTCAGTGTTTTCTCTTCAGTCATACACTTACTATGGCATGGGTCATGTGTGTCCCCTTACATGCCAGCCTTACCAATCCCTGAGCTCAGGAGGACCCAGTTCAAGGTGAGTGGTTGCAGTCATGTTACCATGAGATAGCCCTGTGTGTTGATGGTCGTATATGAGCCCATTGTTTTGAGGGCACGTCTCTCATCTGATAGTTGATACCTAGATTTCTATAATTTGGAAGGTAGTTTTTGGAAGTTATTTCATTTTTGAAATTACCATTATTTGGCTGGGGACATAGCTCAGTCATAGAGTCTTTGACTAGAATGTACACGGTCCAGGTTTTATCCTCAACACAAAGGAAAAAAAAATCAACTGGCAGGAAGGGACACTAAAATACTTAATTGTCAGGACTTGGAAGATGGACCAGTGGGTAAGAGTACCTGTTCTGCAAGCCTGAGGACCTGAGTTCAAATCCCAGGCACCTGTGTAAAATTCCAGGCATTTGGTGGGCAGAGCTCAAGACCTAACTGACACCCAGCTATCCTTGCTGAAGCAGGGAGCTTTAGGTTCAGGGAAGACCTTGTCTTAAGGCAATTAGGTAGTGAGCAACAGAGGCAGATGCTGAAGTCCTGCTCTGGCTTCCTCACACAAATATGGGTGCAAGAGCTGTACACTCACTTGTTAACTACTATACACATATATCACACACATTTACTTGAAAAAGTGTATTATTCAAGGTTACAGTGCAAAGATTTGATGTACATAGATACTGTACAATTATGATCACAATCAAATTAATATATCCATCCCGATCCATTAGATCCCCAGAAAGTGTTCATCTCATCACTGAGAGTGTGTATCCTTTGCCATCTACGTATTCCTCTAGTCTAGTCCTGCAGCCATGGCTCTACCCCCAGCTTCCGTGAGCTGGGTGCGAGAGTGCATGGCATTGGCTCTTCTAAATATGGCTAACTTCTCCAGCTCAGGTTGAGTTTGCTTGGAGAGTTTGCTTTTGTTTAATCTGGTTTTGTGAAGAAACATGAAGGTTGCTGGGAAGCACATTGCCATACGCTTTTACTTTCCATCCGGTTGTGAGGGACTCCAGCCAGGTTAGCACCGTCTCTGCATGCGACCCTGTTCTCAGGGAGGAGGGGCATGGAACTCTGGGAGATATACAGCCCCTAGGATGCCAGAATGCACTCTCTTTAGATGCTAGGTATGTTGGCAATGTATGAAAAGCAGTTTATTGGGTGGGTAAAGAAGCACGCGTGGTTCTGAGCCCTGGGGCAGAAGGGAGTCATGAGAGATGCCTGGACAGGAATTCCTCAGGGGGCACAAAAGGGGGAGGGGTGTGGGCCATTTCTGCTGGCTTGGCCTAGGGCCTGGCCACATAGGATGGGACTCTCTCTCACCTGGGAAGACTATTGTCAGTTTATCCTTAGTGCCAGGTGGTGTTCAGAAAATAACCTAGGCTGTCATTAACCAATTAGCATAATTTAGACCCAAAACAAAACATAGGGAAAGGCAGGCAATAACGAGAGCTCACCCCGGAGGGAGACAGTGAAGCTTCTGGTGGCCTCTCCTTGAGGCTAAGTTGCTATCTAGGTGCACCATGAGCAGGGAGCTGAGGCAATGCTTTGGTGGCCCTACATTAGCGCATAGCCCCTGACCTGACCACAATGGGCAGTGTGCTCTGCTCTGCATCCACTGGCTAGAAGATGTTAGCTACAATTCAGTGCATTCTGCACACAGGCAAAAAAGATGTGTACGGGATCCTAGGATGTTAGTTGCCATAGCAACATCTGCCTTTATTATCACCTAAATCCATTCACTGCACAAATATAGTAACTATTTGACTTACCCACCCCCAGTCCACTTGGTAGGATTAAATAATGACAACCAAAAAAAAAATCTCTAAATTCCAACAATTTGCAGTGTGTGTGTGTGTGTGTGTGTGTGTGTGTATGTGTGTATGTTTGTGGGGGATAAAAGAGGATGTTTGTTTGTGGGTAGGGTAGATACACACAGGTATAGGTTACCGACTTCTCCTTACAATCTGTTCAGGAAGGGCAAATCTCTGGGAAGAATGGGTCAAATTGCCACACAGGAAACACAAAGAAGCGGAAGAGGTGCAGAAGAGGGAAAACGAAGGTATCGTAGAGAAAATTATAGAGGGAAATCAGATAGACCTGGGCACAAATATTAGCAGCACTGCTTCCCACTGAGTAACACTGAGATGTTCAGGCCCGTGAGCAACCATTTCCTCCTCTGTACAGTGGGAAAACCATATCCAGTGTTGTCTCAGCGACTTGGTCTGGCTCGAGGACCTGTGATGTCATCTGGATGCCGGACCAGGACTTGATCTGTTCTCACTACCAGGAGTCCATTTCCTTTGTGCCATTTGTACCCTGTGTAGGGAGGTAAAGAGTGCCAGGGCTGGCAGGGGTTGGTGAAGGTGGTCATGATGCCAGTCTGGAGAGGGGGTCAGGCTAACCAGAATAAGGGTAGGATAGGCAAAGTAAAACAGGTGGCTCCAGCCAATGGACATTCCATATAGCCATTCCCCTTTAGAAGACATGGTTTCCATACTTGAAACTATTGACTAGAATCAGGCGGGGGTGAGGAAGGAAACTATGGGCTCCAATTCAGCATCCAATAGCTTGCTGGGAATTAGGAGATATCGATGGGCAGATGTAGTCTCATTGAGACCTGAGGTATCACTACTATTAAAACACATAAACTCTCTTTCATGCCCCAGCTTCTGAACTCCTCAGAGATGACCTGAATTTTTCTTGGAGTGCAAGTAGCAAGAGCACATACTTAGATGAATTCACTACTTGGTAGAAATGATTACATTTGTATGTGTGTGTGTGTGTGTGGTGTTTGTGTGTGTGTGTGTGTGTGTGCATGTGTGCGCATGTGTGAGAGTACCCGCTCACATGCTGCATACATATGCCATGGCAAACACGTGGTGGTATTGTACAGGATTGTCTTCTGTGCCAAGCTGCCACGGTCTCGTGACTTCACTTGCAAAATGTCATCATAGCTGGGCTTGCTGGTTGTTCCCTCATAGAATGAGGGGCGGGGAGTATCCAGCTATTCCCCCAATCAGCTGTGTGCAATTCTGCCCTAATTGGACATAGCTTCAGGGAGGGGCTATCGTGTAAAAGCTGGGAAGGTCTAGTGGAGGGGGTCCCCTCTGAACAGCAGAGAGGAACTATTCATCCACGCTGGGCACATGTGACCAGGTGACTGTTTTAGGGTATCCCACACACCTACCCACAATCCCTTACCCATGCTGTGCTATAACCCTAGTAAACTCACTGGTTCTCCAGGGGAAGTTTTGGTGGACTTGAACTTTGGTTTGCTATCAGGACCTTATGAGGAGGCAGATAGATGTAGTCCTCCTTCAGGGTGAAAATTCTTGACAGGTGGCCATGGAACAACTTGTGGGAGATGGTTCTCTCCTTCCCACTGGGTGGGTTTCAAGCATCAAATGCAGGTTTCAGGCTTAGTGGCAAGCGTCTTTACCCACTGAGCAATCTTGCCAGCCCTGATAGTCATTACCGTAAGTGCTGATCCCTCGTGCGTTCACTAAGTCCTACTATAATTTCATCTAGTAGGGGTTGATATCGCGTCCCTTTGTGGTGAGTAAACAGAGGTACGGAGTGACATGTGCAGGAATAGTGTGGTCCAATAAAGTCGCAGCTCCAAGGGTAAGGACCGGAGAGGAGACTCACAAAACCTTTCACCTGTGCCCGGCAGCAGTAATGACTCAGTGAAGGTTGACTCCTAGTGCTATGATTGTTATTCTCTGGTGGAGCCATTGTTTGCATTTGAAGTTCAGACGCCCCACAACCCCACTTTGAAGAGGATTTGTCACCAGAATTTTGGTTAGAGATAACATCTCTCTGCTAGACTTTTCTAGAAACAAATCTTGTTATGGGGGAAGAGAGTCAGGATAAGAAGCCTCTGAGGGGGCTGGAGAGATGGCTCAGAGGTTAAGAGCACTGACTGTGCTTCCAGAGGTCCTGAGTTCAATTCCCAGCAACCACATGGTGGCTCACAACCATCTGTAATGAGATCTGGTGCCCTCTTCTGACATGCAAGCAAACATGGAAGGAATGTTGTATACATTATAAATAAATAAATCTAAAAAAAAAAAAAAAAGCCTCTGAGGCCAAGGCCATTGTCCTTGAGATACTGATTAAAGTTTGTCCTGGACTCAGGTCCCACTTCGGACGTTGTTATCTGTGTGTGCTTAGGCTAGCCGCTAAAACTCTCAACAGGCCTTGTGACTCTCGTGGTGACCAGAGGGCAGACGGCACGGGAGGCCTTAGCATGGCGCCTGGTACACTGGAAGTGCCTGGTGAATGTACCTGCTATGACGATGAGGACCATGACGCCGACGGAGGGTGTGGTGGTGATAAAGATGCTTTGACCTATTCCTGTAGGTGTTTCCCCAGGGTTCCTCAACGGATTCCTGTAGAAGACAGTGAAAGTAGTGGGCTTCTCTCAGCAGTTCTGGAGAAAAGCATGGTGTGTGTATGCGCGCATGCGCTCAGTCTGATGTCAGTCTTCAGGAGCTGTCCATCATTTTTTTTGAGACATGGTCTCTTAATGGCCTGCAGCTCACTCACCGAGTTCCAGGGATCCACCTCTCTGCCTCCCTGGTCCTGGGATCATAGCACACACGCATCATCACTTGTGGTAGTTTTTAGTGAAGGTTCTGGGGATGGGCCTCAACCCCTCACTTTATGGACTGAGAAATCTCTCCAGTTTCTGATCATAGCTTATAGAGCCCCAGGACGGGGGTGAGAGAAGACATCACCGTGACAGCCTGTGCTGGAGTTAGCTGCCCTCCTCTGGAGAGTGGGCAGGGGGATTGCGACCACTGGGGATGTTATCACTAGAATGGCCAACTCTTTCTGGTTCCCAGGACTTAAATGGAATTAATTAGTTCTTCATCTTAGGTAAACTGGTGTTGGTGATTCCCTTCTCCCTTCTAGATAATTTCTATGAGACTAAAGTGCTTTGTCTTGCAGAGAGTGGGGATGTACGAAGTAGGGCTAGAAATCAGATTATAAATATTTTAAAACATGATACGGTATTGGATTCAGGGGGAATTCAGATACAGCAATAACTAGCTATCTATTCAAAGAAAAGCACAGACCTCTTAATCAAGAACCAGACCTGTAAGTCCCTAAAACCATTTATTCCCCAAAAGTCTGGGATTTTTTGTTTTTATTTTGTTTGTTTTGTTTTGTTTTTAAGACAGGGATTCTCTATGCAGATTTCCTGTCCTGGAATTTGCTTTGTAGACCAGGCTGGCCCTGAACTCACGGCTATCTGCCTGCCTCTGCCTCGCAAGTCATGAGCCACCACCATCCATTTTGCTTTTTCCCTCTCCTTCCTTTTATTTTTTTGAACCTCGCCTTTCATTTATCTCTTAAAATCAAGTGTTTAATCTTTTTTTAGTTTAGGAGCAAATGCCCAATTGCAGAGCTCTATAGGCAAAAGAAGGAGGGATCTTGGTGCCTGTGCCAACCTGGGAAGGCAATGCTCAGTTAAGAGCAGGTGGAGAACACAAGACACAGGTGTTCTCCAATGGGGATGCTATTTGCCATGTCGGAGGCAGAAACAGAAGATATTTAATCCCATTTCCTCCCCAAGCACTAGCTTTATTCTTTGTGTAGGTGCCAGGGGAGCATCTCTCTAAAGTTAGGAGCAGCAGAAGCATGGAGTGTAGCCCCATACCCTCAGTGGTGTTGGCACACTCTCTTCCTGTCCCTTCACACCTCCCTTCACTCGGTGTACTTTGTTAAAGTTGTGGTTGAGCCTCCACAGGTCCTTGCAATCCCTTTTAGACTATGTTATGGCTCTCTACAGTGTGTAATATCCTCATCAAGGTTTCTTTTTTTTTCTGGATTGTAATACTTTCTAGAAATTAGGCTGAACTAATGTTCCTTGTGCTGTCATTAAGAAACATTGCTAAAGTCAAGCTGGGCGGTGGTGGTGCACAATTTTAATCCCAGCACTCAGGAGGCAGAGGTAGGTGGATCTTTGTGAGTTCAAGGCCAGCCTGGCCTACAAGAGCTAGTTCCAGGACAGGCTCTAAAAAAAGCTGCAGAGAAACCCTGTCTCGAAAAACAAAACAAAACAAAACAAAAGCATTGTTAAAGTCAGGTGTGATGGTGCACATCAATAACTCTAGCAGTTGGGATATTGAGGCAGGAGAATTTCCACGAGCTTAGGACCAGCCTAGGCTATACTTGATCAGCCAGAATGATATAGTAAAATTCTATCTTAAAGAAACAAAATTTCACTTGGTAAAACTCATGTCTTAGGATGTGAGTTTGACCTCTGGAACCCAAGTGTAAGAATAAAAAAAGCAGGGTGCCATGGCAGTGTTGAGGGGGAGACAGGTGGATGTGTGCAGCCTGCTGGCCATACAGCCTAGTCAGCTTGCTGAGTGCCAGGCCAGTGAGATAGTTTGTCTCTGGAAAAGTGAATGGCGCCCGTTAACAACACCAATATTGTCCTCTTAGCTTCATATCTGTGTGCACTCATGTGCACTTACACACACATGCATGAAATCCTTTCCCTGAACAATGCCAACATTATTCTTTATCTTTCCCTGTTTCCATCTCTACATGTCTTCTCGTCTGCCTACCCTTCTCCTCCCTGGCTCTATATTTCAGAGTGAGGTTTTTCAGGAAAGCAAACCCCAGGAGACCTACTCACTAATATTTTCAATAATTGTAGCATAGTTTTCAGAGCTTGACTTGAGTCTTTGCACCAGACCAATTAAATCTGACTCTCCGGAGGCCAAGTCCAAGAGCTGAAAAATTGGAAGAGCAGCTCAGGTAATTCTAATGTGCAGTCAGGTCGAGAGCCATTGACTTAGACCCTTAGTTCCAGGAATGGCTGTCTATTCTTGGGAGGTTGTGCAGCTAGCCCAATAGGTTCTTGCCAGGAAATCTGGAGAATAAAGAGCCACATTTGGTGGCCCCGACTAGATGGGAAATCACAAAGGCAAGAGATCTGCTCTGGAGATCTTAAATTGCCAGTCTCCTTTCTCGCCTGTGCCCTCTTGATTGCATTGCTAAGCCATTCCTGCCTCCTCCTCGCTCCTCTTAAAGTCAATGCAGGCCTTTACTGAAAGAATAGGGAGTTCAAACTGGAGTCCTTCCGCCACCAGAGAAGGGGAGGCCAGCACTCATGGATTGAAAGAGGGTTTTACAGAACTTGCTGGGAATTCAGTGGAGGCAGGCAGGGGCACAGCCGGAGGGAAGTAGAAAATGTGTGGAAAAAAAACTCTCCTTACCCCCGTGGATGCCTTGAGTTTTAGAGTGTCTGTGCCATGGACTGGAGAAAAGTTGTGTAGTCTACCAGGCAGCTCAAGGTTCTCCATGCTTATTTATACGTAAAAAAGAATTCAGACTTCTGGTTAAGACTCCTGCCCTCACAGCCTTGTGGCATAATGCATGACGAATAACTCCAAAGGACCCCTGAGAAAGAGTAACCAGCCTCCAAAGTAGGCCCCACGGTGTCCCAGGAGATGGCTGTTCTGCTTAGAAACGGAGGATGGAGACCACCCGTGAAGTGGGTGCTGCTCTGTGGTGAAGCTGAAAGGGCCCAGATGAGTGCTGTGCCTTGGGGGTCCAACATTGTCCTTCTACCATGTATTAGAAGAATACGACCTCCTTCCCTTGCCTTCTACCATGTATTAGAAGAATACGACCTCCTTCCCTTGCCTTCTACCATGTATTAGAAGAATACGACCTCCTTCCCTTGCCTTCTACCATGTATTAGAAGAATACGACCTCCTTCCCTTGCCTTCTACCATGTATTAGAAGAATACGACCTCCATCCCTTGCCTTCAGGAACAATGGTCAGATAACACTAATGCTCATGTCTCCTATCTTGCCTTATCTTGAATTATTTCCCTAGGAAAACCCCTCAGGAGTAGAGTTATTAGATTAAGGGATAAGGCTAATCTTTCGGCCCTTCACAGATATTTCTAATCCTGCCTAGAACATTTGTCAACGTGTACTCCTGTGGGCAGCACGCAAGGATGCTCATTTCACGCACGTCTACCATCTCCAGACATTACTACTGAAAATATGTCTTGGTATTCTTACTTGTTTTTGGATTGTTCTCTTTCTGGCCTATTCTTAGAAATTTCTAATTGGGTGAATTAAATCATGTGTATTGTCTCGTGCCTATTTTTTCTTCAAGAGGTAAAATTGAAATATCTCTTTGCTTTAGAAACATGACAATCATTCTTTTCTCTTTCATCCTCCTTCCTAACCAGAAGTAAGTTAGCTTTCAGGTTTGCCGTAAGGGACGAGGGACCCCCTTTTCTTCAGCAGACTGTGTAGACAGCAGATGCTTTTGTGAGATTGTCTCCTTAGCTTTCACTGCGCAGGGGCCTCGGGTTTATTTGCAGAGAGCTTCTCCCTCGGAGTTGGAACTTGATGGAGGCTGTCGTGAAACCGTGAGTTGCTATTCTTCTGTTAGCAAGAGGAATATTTAGTGACTGCCGCCGAGTGCTGCAGTGTGCTAGATGTTCCCAGCACAAGCAATCCTTATTATTCATAGACTCTGGGTTAAGTTCTACTCGTCAACATTTATTTGTCTTCTCCAATTAGCACCCAGGACACGTCTGTCTTTGTGAACATAAATAGAACAGCAGTTGAGCTTTCTGAACCTCTGCCCTTCCAGGTAAGGGGCAATTCTATTTTTGTTTCACCTCCCATGTTCTAAATAAGTGTCACTTTATGGTTTAACATCGCTCTTTGTGTTGTCTTGTGCTGCTCCTATGCCCCCTCAGTCACAGTGCTGAAGCGCTGGCTAGGGCTTCTAAGCACAAGAAAGTTTGTGGTGTGCTTGTGGAGAAATTACATGTTAGCTCAACATGTTTCAGACATGAGTCACAGAGCTGTTGGCCCTTAGGCCAGTAAATCAACAACACGCATTAAGTAATAGCTCTTTAAAGAGGAGAATATAGGAAGTAAAGCAGCATATTGATTGGCTGATGAAAACGGTTGGAGTCACAGACCCACAGAAATTCAACTTCCTTGGATCAGTTGTTCAGGATTTGCTAATTGAGAGTTCATAGTAACTTCATAGTACATGGCTACTAGGAGTTCCAGATGCCGATCTTATATTAAAGGGCAGCAGCGTACCTCAGGAGATGACAGGAACATAGGTAAGGAAATAAAGAACACACTAAGTGGTAAAAACATGTCAGTAGCAAAGGGTGAGCCTGAGAAAGGCTTTGTAGAGCACATAATCATGGAGTCTAGTGTGGAGAGGCTTTTAATCAATCAACCTAAGAAGCAAAGAACAGGAATGGATGAACTGTCTCATCTGGGGAGGGCAGGCTGCTAATTAGTTTGCAATGGAGGATAATTGTGAATCTGGAGCAGATGAGAAATTAGGGTGGAAAAGTGCGGGGTTAGGTAATGACGGGCCTCTGAATGGGCCGTAGTTTAATCTTTAGATTAGTGGCATGGGAAAAGCTTTGTTTGTTACAAAATGCAGCCTATTTAGCACAGAGTTTGATTAACTTTGACAAATGGATACACCCAAGTAAATACCACAAAAATCAAGACAGAAAACATTTATTTGATTCCCTCAAATATTCTATCCCTTTCTTGGCATCCTATAGCCCTATGACTTGTGGCCCCAGACCCAAACCAAAAACAGTTGGGGAAGTGCTTGCTGCCCAAGTGTGAGGACCTAATTTTGGATATTCTCAGCCTTCACGTAAAAGTCAGGCACCTGGTCTGGGCTTCAGGATGCTTGGTTGTACCTGGTTGTGGTGCACCCATGCTTGGGTCTTCACGCTTGGTTGTACCTGGTTGTGGTGCACCCACACTTACTTAGGTCTTCACGCTTGGGCAGCAGGCACTACAGCAACTGAACCATCTCCCCAGCCCTGAAATATTTGGTATGACCCCAGTCATGTGTGAAAATTTAGTTACTTCATGTTCTTTTACCTGGTGTGATTAATTAAGAAAAATTAGCTGTTCTATTGAATTGTACTGCTTTTTCGTTGTGGAATAAATTTACATTAGAAATTTATTAGTTCTCTGAGACACCATTACAAAGCCAGGTGTGGTGGGTCATGCTTATAGCCCCAGCTGTCAAGGAAGTTGGGGTAGGAGGATCAAGAGTTTCAGGCAAAGCCTGCATAGCATAGTGAGACACTCTCTTCCCCACCCCTGCTTGCTCTCTCTCTCTCTCTCTCTCTCTCTCTCTCTCTCTCTCTCTCTCTCACACACACACACACACACACACACACACACACACAGTCACATGAATTAAAGGCAAGACACACAGAAAACATTCACAGTACAGATGTGTGACCAGAGGCTGGTATCCAAAATATTAAGGGACATTGCTGTCCCAGCGAGACGGTAAGATGACTAACTTTAAGAAATAATTGTAGTATATTTGACCAGTTACCATACAAAAGAAGAGCTACAAGTTTCAAATGTCTCAAATAAAAGATATTTAGCATGTACGATGGTTAATCTTTTCAACTAGATGGATTGGAAGACACCCAGAATGAGCAAGAGCACGTCTCTAGTGGTATGTGTATATCTACTTCCATAGATAACTGGGTCCTAAGGATGACCTCATCGGTGGTTCAATCCATCCACGAGGTTAAATTTTGAATAGACTGGGAGGCGGGCCTGTTGAACGTGGGGCCTAGTTGGAGGAAGTGGGTTTCTGAAGGCCTGTAAAGGGTGTATCTTGCCATGGTTTCTTTCTGTTACTTCTCTCTGTTTCCTGGCTGCCTAGAGGTAGGCTTTGCTTCACCACCGCCTTCTGTCATGATGTACTGGCTCGCCATAGGTCCAGAAACAGCAAAACCAGTCAATGTGCATCGAAACCGTCAAGACCATAAGCCAAAATAAATACTTCCTCCTTTAAATTATCTTACTCAGCCATCAGTTGCAGCAGCAAAATTGTTAACACAGCGCCAATAATCGTCAAAACAGTGGGACTTGCTCATATCCACCACACTTGCCTTTGCCATGGTGTTTTTTGAAGAATAGAAGTTTTTTATTTTTTGATGAGGACCAATTTAAGATATTTCTCTTTTATGGTTTTTAATTTTTGCATCGTATGACATATTTGTTGTGCTGGCTAGTTTTATGTCAACTTGATACAAGCTAAGGTCATCTGAGAGGAGGGATCCTCAGTTAAGAAAATGCCTCCATAAGATCAGGTTGTAGGCAAGCCTGCAGTGCATTTTCTTAATTAGTTATTGATGGGGGAGAGCCCAGCCCATGGTGGGAATTGCCAACCTGGGCTGGTGGTCCTGAGTTCTATATGAAAGCAGGCTGAGCAAGCCAGGAGGAGCAAGCTAATAAGCAGCACGCCTCCATGGCCTCCTCATCAGCTTTAGTCTCCAGGTTCCAGCCCTACTTGAGTTCCTGTCCTGACCTCCTTTGATGATGAACAGTGATACCTTCCTACCTTGTTTTTTTAATTAGTTAAATGTATTCATTTATTCTATATCCTGACTGCAGTTTCCTCTCCCTCCTCTCCTCCTATTCCTTCCCCCACCTTCCTTCTTCCATTCCTTCTCTGTTTCTGTTCAGAAAGGGGAAGGTTATCAACAAAGCATGGCATATTGATGTGGGATTCTCCACTGTATGCTGTAATTACCATTAATGAATAAAGAAACTGCTTTGGACCTATAGCAGGGCAGAACTTAGCTAGGCATGGAAAACTAAACTGAATGCTGAGAGGAAGAAGGTGGAGTCAAGAAGAAACCATGGAGCCTCTGTCGGAGACAGACATGCTGAAACTTTGCTGGTAGACCACGACTTCGTGGTGATGCACAGATGAATGGAGATGGGTTAAATTCAGATGTAAGAGTTAGCCAATAAGAAGCTAGAGCTAATGGACCAAGCAGTGATTTAATTAATACAGTTTCTGTGTGATTATTTCGGGTCTGAGCTTCCAGCTAGCTGGGAAACAAACTAACGGCCTCCCTTCTACAACATATTATACTGGTTGGTTTTGTGTATCAACTTGACACAAGCTAGAGTCATCAGAGGAAGGAGCCTCAGTTAAGGAAATGCCGTGTTGAGATCCAGCTGTAAGGCATTTTCCCATTAAGTATCAACAGTGGAGGGCCCAGCCCATTGTGGGTGGTACCATCTCTGGGCTGGTGGTCCTGGGTTCTATATGAAGGTGGGCTGAGCAAGCCATGGGAAGCAAGCCAATAAGCAGATCCCCTCCATGACCTCTGCATCAGTTCCTGCCTCTGGGATCCAGCTCTGTTTGAGTTCCTGTCCTGACTTCCTTCATCGATGAACAGCAATATTGAAATATAAGCCAAATAAACCCTTTCCTCCCTAACTTGCTTTTTGGCCATGGTTTTTCATTGCAGCAATAGAAAACCTAATTAAAAAATATACGAGGTAGGACTGAATTCCTCCTCTTGTATTAATATGAGGTAGGACTGAATTCCTCCTCTTGTATTAAGGTGGGGCAAGGCAATACAGTATGAAACCCAGCTTATTTTTTGGTTATGTTTTTTTCTATATATGTAGGCAACTCTCAGCAGTATATTATGAAATAATTACTCTCCTCATTAGATTCCCACGGCATGGCCTTATGCTTATGGGTCTATTTCTGAACCCTCAGTTCAGTCCTATTAGTCTGCATATCTATACTCACTGTGGCTTCATAGGTAGTACTAAAATCAGGCAGCATACAATCTCCAGTTTTAGTCTTCTTTTTCAGAAATGTTCTGCTAAGTTCCTTGAAAATTCATATAAGATTTAAAACCTGCCTGACAATTTTGTAAGGAAACCCATTGACATTTTTAATGGAATCCAGTTGAATCAGCATATAAATAGGGAGAAATGGTAACAATATTGCATCTTCCAATTAATGACCATAATATGTCTCTTTAGCTTCTTAAGTGTACTTTAATTTACCTAGTAATGTTTTATGCATTTCAGTGAAGAGGTTTTGTCGTGATTTGATGCTATTATTAATGATATTTACAAATAGCCATTTTTTGACATGGACTTTCCTTCCTTTCTAACCATTTTCAGCGTCACTGAGTTTTGCTTTTTGGCCTTTTAACTATCTAATAACAGGGTTTAACCTTTTTTTTTTTTTCGAGATAGGGTTTCTCTGCAGCTTTAGAGCCTGTCCTGGAGCTAGCTCTTGTAGACCAGGCTGGTCTCGAACTCACGGAGATCTGCCTGCCTCTGCCTCCCGAGTGCTGGGATTAACCTGTTTTAAGGTAGAAGCTTAGCTACATTATTTTGGAACTTGCTTTCCTGAATTTTCAAAGCTACAAATCTCTCAACCAGTGCTTTAGATGAGTGTTGCATATCTCACTACCTATGTTCTCCCAGTCATTAAATATAAGGTATATAACACCTTTGGGCGTGTTTATTTTATGTGAATGAATCAGGGATTTTTGAGGTGTTTTGTTTAGTTTTAGCAGACATTTGTTAGATGTTTGCATGCTTTTGATTTCTCCCTTCATCCTGCTGTCATCAGAGCACACTGTGAGTTCCCTCACATGCTTCTGAGTGGTGCAGGGTAATGCATATAATTTATATATATATATATATATATATATATATATATATATATGTGTGTGTGTGTGTGTGTGTGTGTGTGTATGTTGGTTCACGATAGTGATGTTAGTCTTACAACTGCTGAGTACTCTTGCTCTATCAGTTTGCTTGCTCTATCAATAACTAGGGGAGCAGTGTTGTATTCTCCAGCTTTAATTGTGAATTTATCTCTTTATTCTTTCACTCATATACACTTTTGCTTCTAGTATATTAAAATTGAGTTGTTAAAGATGACATCTTTCATCATCATGAAATATGCCTATTTGTCTTTGGAAATATTCCTTCTTCTGACACAAGCATAAGCATTCCAGGTGTGTTTTGATTTGTTTTTGCTCCACATTCATTTTTAGACCCCTTTAGTTTGCACTGATTTGCGGTTTGGTCCGTGATAGGCAGCATATACTCTTAGGCGCTGGTATTTTGACTTGTCTGGCCATCTCTGCCTTTTAACTGGTCTGTTTCAGACAATTTGATCTTAATGTAATTATTGATAGAGCTGGTTTTAAGTCTACCATCTTCGTTTGTTTTCTATTCAGAATTGTTTCCATCTGTTCTCTGTTCACATTTTTTTTTTCCCTTTTCAGATTGGGTATTTTATAAAACGGTTTGACTCTTCCTAATTGAAATTCTGATTTGAAAAGAAAACCTTCTCTGCTGGGGCCTGAGCGCTCTGCTTATCTGCAGGTATGGAGATTTAGAACGCAGGTAGGAATATGCTGGTGTAGGAGAGTGGCGGGAGGAGGGTCCTCTCGGGTCCACGACCTCACTAGGCAAGGGGAGTTGCAGAGGTTTATAGTGCCAGGCAGGATTTGTTTCCAGTTGAATGCTTCTTCAGTTCAGTTAGACAGCTTTTGGAGCTGCCAGGATATAGGTGCCACTAAAGTACCTGTAGGACTCTCTTGCTATGCGGGTCACTGTTGTGGCTCCTAGGTGCCACAGGTGGGGAGGACTATTGATTGTCTGCTTCCCTTGGCGGCTGAATATCACTGACTTTTTGTAGTTTCAATCATCATGATCCAAAATATTGCATGGAAAATTTAAGAAATAATTCATAACATTTAAATACCTTTCATTATATTAATGCAATGTTCTGTCTTATTACTTCTTCATGTATCTAATTAAAATATCAAACAGTATCATTGGCATGTATATGCAAAAGAGACACAGAATTATATAGGGTTCACTATGCTCCATGGTCTGCAGACATTCTGGGGGTGGGGTCATGAATTAAATCCTTCATAGGTAAATTGGAATTAATTTATAGTATTTGTAATTTATTATTTTTTCAGTTTGCATATTCTACATTAATTATATCATTTCTAGGCCCATATTCTTTGGCTGATTCTCTTTGTGGTTTTGGATTTTGGATCATGCTTTTCCAGCTCTTTGCATCCTTAACAATTATTTTTTTATTGAAGGCTAAACATTTTGAATTTACTTTGCTAAATATTTGACTGTGTTCTCTCCCTTTGAAGAGTGTTCAGTGTCTTTGACGAGCAGTTGTATTCCTTGGAGTTCAGATTGGCTTTGAGGTTTATCTCACAGACTTTCTCAGGGTAAGCCTGGAGTATATTTTATTCTAGGGCTTACTTGTCATAATACTAAACTTCAGCACTTCTGATCTCTAAGGAATGTTCTGTGAACTTTGAGGTATGATGGATTTGATTGATGGGAACCCAAGTAATTTCCAGACCTGTTTTCTCTGAGAGTTTCTTGGCTGATAGAATTCTGTTGATTGTGGTCTCCAAGCACCATGGGACTTTACCCTGTATAGATGCACAGCATTCACAAAAAGATTTGAGAGGATCACATCAGTATTTCTGGGGCCTTTATTCATATAGTACCATCTCTTAAGCATTCTGCACTCAGTGTCTTAGCTGCCATGCTGTTGTCAAACCCTAACCTCTCTCTCTCTCCTTAACTTCACAAGTTCCTGGTGTTCATGTGGAAGGTTCCTTGTGCTACAATCTGGATACTGCCTCCTCTAGGCAGATAGTGAGAGTAAACATGGAGTTTACCGTCGTCTCCTTTTCCTTAGGGGCTGTAATCCTGTCTTGTGTGTAGCCCAGTCTCTGAAAATGTTGTTTAATCTGTTTTATTTAGGTTTTGTTTATGTGGGAAGTGTAATACCTGCAGTGACTGTTTGCTCCTAGATAGAAGCTGCAGTTTAGAAGAATGTTCGTTAGCATGTGTGTTTGAGCTTAAACGACCCGCTGTGCTCTTCTATGCAGTTAATAAGGATCGGACACATTGTCTTAGTCTGTTTGAGATTCCATAGCAAACTCCCACAGACTGGGTGCTCAAACAGCAGAGATTTATTTTCTCACAGTTCTAGAGGCTGGAAGTGTGAGATTCGGGAAAGGGCATGTCTGGGTTTTGGTGACAGCTTGCTTCCTGGATTGTGGAGGACCATGTTTTTATTATACCTTTGCTTTGTGGGGGTGGAGTGGCCTAGAGGAGAAGCATTCTGTTCTGTGACCTCTTTGTTTTGGGGCATTATCCTCATCATGATATTCCTATCCTCATGTCCTCATGTAAACAAGATTACTGCCCAAAGATCACGTCTCCAAATGTCACCACAAAGGGTACTAGGTCTTCAGTGCAGGCATGGAGGGGACAGTTAAATCCCCAACACAGATCCAACACCTTCATCACTCAGTGATGTTTTGAAACTGGTGTGTAGCTATTCCTGTAAGACATGTTTTAGTGTCAAAATGAAAGTTTCATTTTTTCCCTTGTTGTCACCCCTAAATTTGAGAATTACTGCATGCAGCAGAAAGCCCTTACTAATGAACTTCTGAACTAGGCTTTAATATGATGAAGTCATATAAATTGAGGTCAGGACTTCTTAAACCTTTTCCACTTGGGACCTCCCTTTCCCTGAGAAAGGTTTGCACCATTATTATATATATATATGTATATATATATATATGTGTGTGTGTGTGTGTATATGTATATATGTATATGTGCATGTGTATATGTACATGCGTGTATATGTATATGCATATATATACATATATGTATGCATACATATATATGTATATGTATATGTGTATACATGCATATAGGTATATGTGTATATATATATATATATGCCAGTCAAACATTTGTTGATAATAAGTCATGAAGACATTTATTTTATGAATGATGAAATAGTAAAGTGCTTGATTTGAAAGCATGGGAACCTGAGATTAACTGCCAGTCATGGTGGCTTTTGGTTGTAATCCTAGTGCTTGGGGAGGTGGGCACTGGTGGATCACTGGGCCTCGCAGCCAGACAAAGTCTAATCAGTGAGTTCTAGGCCAATAAAATACCCTGTCTCAAAAATAAGGTGGACGGAGACTGGGGAGATGGTTTAGCTGTTAAGAGCACTGGTTGTTCTTCCAAAGGATCCAGGTTTGATCCACAACACCCATATGGCAGCTGACTGTCTATAACTCCAATTCTAGGGGACCTGATGTTGTCTTCTGGCCTCTGCAAGCATCAGACATGCACATGGTGCACAGACATACAAGCAGGCAAACAGACCCATTATACATTAAAAAGAAAAAAGATGGGCAGAATATATGATATAACATCTGAGTTTGACCCCTGGCTTCCACGCACATGCACACACATATGCAAGTGCATCCGCACATGTGCACCTACACACATGAAAACACAGGCACGCACAATTTATTTTGTTTTTAAAATTTAAAAAATGGGATGGTTGTCTCACATACATGTATATGTGTGCCTAGCATCTGCAGAAGCCAGAGGAGGGCATTGGATCCCATGGAACTGGAGTTAGAGATTGTTGGGAGCCACAATGTGGGTGCTGGGAACCAAGCCCAGGTCCTCTAGAAGAGCATCAAGTACTCTAACTTCCGAGCCATTTATCTAGCCCCAGAAATTTATTTTAAAGCAATTCTCAGGGCTGTCAGGATGGCTCTGCTGTTGAAGATATTTATGGCTGGACCTGATCCTGGAATGTGCCTGGTGGAGAGGGAGCTGATCTCTGGGGAGGAGAGGAGCTGATCCTGGGATGTGCATGGAGGACAGGGAGCCAATTCCCACAGCTTGTCCTATGACTATCACACAAATGCAATGGTATGCCTCTTGACAAAAAAAAAAAAAGAATAACAACAAAAAAACCTCAAGCAAAACAAAACAAAGCAAAACAAAAAAATCCAACAACATTCAATTATTTGGTATACATTTAATTTGACTGCTTAGTAAAGATAAATTTGCAACTAATGAGTTGGATATGTTTATTTTACATATGAATTAAATTGTGGTTGAATATTTGATATTGCAGGACAGTTATCAATATTTTTCAGAGTTGATGGATATTTAATTTTATAATCATTAATACTTAGAATACTGCTTTGCATAAATTTGTACTACAAATTGCAGAAGTATGTTTGGGCCATTTTCAGAAAAATTTGAAGACAATTCTGTCCTAATCCCAAATCAAAATTCACTTGGCAATTATTTATGAAACTCTAGTCAGCAACTCAAATAGCAGCTTTCAAAATCAAACACTTGAACACAATCAACTCCAAAGATATTTATATGGTGAGATACGATGGTAGGAAAATATTAAAGGTCTCCTCTCCCTGTAATTAAACCATTCTGACCCTATAAGAGCAGAAAACTGTGTGTGGACAGCGAAAACACCGTGGTTAATAACAGAATTGTCTCATCAGGCAGCCGTTGGCACTGCATGGCATGATTGCATGGCATCACTGCCTGTGCAGGTACATGCTGTGTGTTTACAACCAAGGATGCAGTGAAGTGGCGAGATGCAATGAAGGCCATCACCGCCAGAGCAGTTTGTATTCATTCTGTGTTTGGTTTTGAATTCATGATTGATTATTGTGTGCGCAGAACCTTTTACCGCTGGCAAGTTTCTTTTGACACCTCCATTCAGTGATGTGACCCCCATATGTGGTCATGGCCCAGAGTTTATGAAGCTTGCATACTTAGGGAAGACTAAGTATGGGTGTGGGTGTTCTTTAACGATGGTCAGGAGGTTTTAAGTTATTTGCTTAGTTTGTTGTGCCGACTCTTATCGTTATCCTCAGCATCAGAACCTTGGACAGCTTCCCCCGTGAGGACAATGTGCTGCAGCCCTTTATTCATTCATTTATCCACCTAACACCTGTTTATTTCACAGTCACACTTGGCATTTTAAAGAAATACAAAATAAGTGAAGAATACCTATTGATCTTGTTCTTTTGGAGCTTATGATGCCTTTGGGAAACCAAGACAAAGGCGAGTTTAAAAATAAGCATAACAATTTGTTATTTTGGTAATATCTTACAGTGTGAAAGCAAATTTTCATAACTTTTTTTTGGTAGAAAAATTCAAGACGACCAACCTACTCTTTTATAGCTTGTCTTCTTTAGGGAAAGACAAATGATGGGTGTGGATTGATGTTAGTGAGAGGAGACTTTTTAGAAGACATTTGGTGGAGAATTTTCTAGAAGATAAACATGGAATGAGCTGAAGAAGAGGTAAAGATCTTCTGGCCTACAGGGTTTCCCTGAACAACATCACCAGTCCACAGGCTGACCAAACCATAGAGGAACCTGGACTTCCGGGTTATGATTGGATGGACAGAGGACCCATCATACGCCTAGGTGCAGGTATGTGAAGCACCTGCAACAAATGAGAAAAAGAGTGGGTTTTTCTGCAGTAAAGAGATGGAGGTTTTTGACCCATGTTTTCTATTGCTTCCCCTCCTCTCTTCTACCAGCTGAGCCTATTTTAAAGATTTGCTTTTGACAGTAATAAGATTTAAAAATAAGCTTTATGCTTGCATTTTATTTTTCTAGCACATTATAAAATTGGTTCTTAAAACAAATGCATGCAATCAAATTTTAGGACCATAACCACCGAGTCAATGTGTTAAATTAGAGACAGAACACCTTTCTCTCCCAGATCTGATTCTAGACACTGGGAGGGTTGCAGCTCAGGGTTTGTCCGCTCACTCATTTACTAACAATTTCATGATTAGCAGGGCACGGCCAGAGCCGTTGGAGTTTTACAGACTGAGATGAATGTCTGAATGTGGGTCACTCTGTTTTTGTACTTACCAGAGAGTTTATTAGCGCCTGGGGATTGGGTTAGGGACACAAGAAAGAAGGAAGTAGGTTGGAAATAGGGTCCTTTGTGGGGCTGTGGCAGCCTGTGCTCCCACATCACAGAGCTCCATACTGACATCTTAGACATCTTTCCAGGGAGGTTTCTTGGTTGGGAACAGTGTTTCTTTTTCTAGACTGTTGAAACAGTCATTTAAATCTGTAATTGGGGCTCAAGTAGAAAGGATGGAGAGCAAGCATTGAGAGATGTCACTTTCTTACGCGGTTTCTGGATAAATCCCAGCTATATGAGGGAGGTATAAAAAATAAAAATCAATTATTCCATCAGCAGGTGGGAAGCTCTTACAGCAGAAGTCTTTTTAGGGTACGGGAAGAACATGCTGTGCCATGTGGCCCCAACATAGAGTTGAGTGCAGCCTTACTAATAAAAGAGGACCTGAGTTTCCATTCTGTTTTACAATGACCAGTTGAGGTCTAGAGTCTTCTATTTATTTTTAAAGATAAGCATTTCAGGTAGTCTAACAGTTAATCTTCACTGTCAGCTTGACAGGTTTTGGAATCACCTAAGAGACACACTTCTGTAAGGGCATGTCCAGAGACGGCTAACTGAAAAGGGAAGCCCAGCCCTGAATGCAGGCAGTGCAATCCCATGGATCAGAGCACCAACCCAAATGAAAAGCAGGGAGAAGGGAGAAGGAGCCGGCTGAACACCGGCATCCATCTCTTTCTGTTTCCTGACTGTGACTGTAGTGTGGCCAGCCTTCCCTGCTGTGATGAACTCTATCTACAAATGAGACGAACACAAACCCTTCTCCCTTAGTTTGTGGGTTTTCTTTTTTCTTTTTGTCATGTGTTTGGTAACAGCAAAGAGACAAAGTTACCAATACAGGGAGATGTAGACACATGTCATCTTGAAACTTTTACGGAGTTCGTGGGGACACGAACAACTAAGAAGTGTGTGACATGTGGCATATGCCATGGGTGATAGATGCTGCTCTTGCAGGAGAGGACTCAGAGGGCTGGGACACTCTATTTAAATACCAAGCTGGATAGACACAGATTTAAAAGTTGAAATTAGTTCCTTGGCCTCTGAGGGGAGGGATTTGGTGGAAGCATCTCATTTAGGACTGAGAGTTCCAAGGTCTCTCACTCTTGGCACACTGTTTGTCTGTGAGTCTCTGTATTTGTTCTCATCTGCTGCAGGAGGAGGCTTCTCTGATGATGACTGAGCAAAGCCCTCATCTATGAGCATAGCAGAATGTCATTAGGAATTAATTTACTGCTATATATTTTTAGGAGAACAGAAGTATTTGGTTTTACCCTAGGTCCCTGGGCCATCTAGTCTCTGGTTCTTGGCCACTCAAGTAGTGTCCAGTATGGATTCCATTTTGTGGAATGGGCCTTAAGTCAATTCAGATAGTGATTGATTACTCCCACCAATATCTTTTTCAACTTCTCTGTGTTCAATGAGTTGTGCAGATGCTGTCTTCTGTAGTAGGACTTTACTGTCAGTTTATGGAGAGCAGCCAATAGCCTTAACAATAACCGGGGTTGTTTGGGGGTTCCCATGGGATGCCTTTGGCCAACAACTTGATTAGATGTAACACATTCCTAGTATTGGAAGCTTCATTTTGTGATGAGAGACGTCACCTGGGGCTCTGTCTCCTCTGTTATTCGGTGATTTCATTTATATAGGCTTCATATATGTATATGCTTTAGGAAGCTTCTACTGTATTAGGTTTCCATCCTACCCCTCAGATGGTCCTGACTTTTAGCTGTCTCTCCCCATGTTCCCTCTCTTACCACCCTTTCTCCCTGCTCCCCAGTTGATCCTCACATTCCAGCTCCTGACCCAAGAGGAGGCAGGAAGAATGTAAGAGCCAGAGGGATAGAAGACACCAAGCAAACAAGACCCTCCAAACACAGCACAACCGATGTGCACACATGAACTTACAGAGACTGTGGTTGTAGGCACAGGACCCACACTGGCCCTAGAAAAGAGAGGCGATGTGGACACAGGCCCCACCCCAACTCAGAAGCTAGCTCTGATTGATAACCTCTTGCAAATAAAAAATTAGTTTTCTTCAAGGGAGTTTCACTAGGGAAGCAAACCACTTTTAAGGGTAGGTTCCATGCCCAACAGTTGAGGGCCAACACAAAATTAATTCAACCGTTCTTTGTTTCATAATGTTGTCTCAGGGCTTTTTTTAAACCTTACAGATCCTTTGTGTATATGTTATGGCTTCTGGGTTTGTGTTTTTATGGGATTCCTATGTGTGTGAATATGTATGCCTTATTTATTTTCCTATTATTCCTTACATGCCTGCTTGTTCTCTAAGGAGAGACAGAAGGGGTGTGGGTGGGAGAGGAGAGGATGGACTGGGAGGGGAAACTGTATTCATAATATACTGTAGAAAAAAATCTATATTTTTAATAAAGGAAAAACACATTTCAGTCAAAGGTACCTGTAATTTTTTTAAATGCTGTACAGGCTCAAATAAGCACATGGGACCTATTATTACTCAGAATGTCCAGGGTTGGCTTGTTTCTAGTCAGATCTTCTAACTTAATTTATCCCGTTTCCCTTTAACTATGTTTTGCCCGGGCCGTTCCACTTTCTTTATTCTATGTTTCTTGTTTTCCTTCTCGCTCTGTGGCTGCCCCTGTTGTTCTCGCTTCTCCCTCTTGTTCTTTCCACAAACCTAGATTTCTCCTCCTATTTATGCTCTCTGCCTGCGAGCCTTGCCTATTTCTCTCTCCTGCCTGGCTATTGGCCATTCAGCTCTTTATTAGGTGTAACAAAGTAACACAGTCTCACAGAGTTGAGCAAATGCAACATAAAAGAATGCAACACATCTTTGCATCATTAAACAAATACTCCGCAGCATAAACAAATATAACATACATCTTAAATATTCCGTAACAGGTAACAGTGTTTTAATTACAGTGTAACAATCCAGTTTCCACTCTTAATCCATGTTTCTTTTGTTTTGGAAATTTGTGGTCTTTTGTGAATTTTACTGCTTTTTAATAGAATTGTATTCCCCAAAAGGAAAAAAAAATGTTAAGATTAGGAGCAACTTAGAGGGGTATCGTGAAGATCCAAGTAAAGGAGGCCTTCCCAGTGCTTGATTCTGTGCCACCATGGAATAGCTTGTTGTTGCAGTAGGAAGGTACCCATCCCAGCATAGATGTGATGAGCATCTGGGAAAATGCTGCAGAAGTGGTCTAGCATCTGGAAGACACTGGGGGTGTTGGAGCTCTCTGTACTTGACAACAGATTATACCCCACTCCAGTGGCCTCTGAGGGTTAGGAGTAGAGGAAGTAGGAACCCAGGAGGCCCTGGATGAGGGGAGAGTGACAGAAGCTCATTTCAAAGGACAAGTGGTCATTTGAACAGGACAGAGGGAGGAAGAAAAATGTCTAAGCTGAACTCACTCTGCAGACCAGGCTTGTTTCTAAGTCACAGAAATCCGTCTGCCTCCTGAGTGCTGGGATTAAAGGTGTGCACCACCAGCACCTGACCACACTTCCTTTCTAATCTGCCTATTCTTCCCAAGGTGGTAGGTACCTCCACTCCATCTCGGGGGGGGGGGGGGGCATTTTGACGCTAGGGTGTAGACGGAGTGAGTGGGTGACTGCATTCTCTTACAGGAGCAGAACAGCTGCCGACTTGGACTCCATGTGAGAAAGTGCCCTTTCTCTCACTCCCTTGGGCTTGTGGCTCTATTCTCAGTCACAAGAATAGATGGGCCTGGTCTCCACAACACACAAGTGTTCAAGAGTTTGCTGCGGTGGTCTCCTTGTTTGTTGCTGTTGCTCCTTTCACATGTAATTGTCTCATATCTCCAAGGAACTGTAAAATACTGGAGGTTATGATTGGTTTATACTGTTGTGTGCCCCTCAGAGCACATATCCCAGGGATTATGTGTAATGGAGGCACTTATTCAAGTATTCGTGACAGATGTCGATTTGTCAAACTTGATTTTCTTTTCTTTTCTTAAAGGGATGCTGGTTAGTTTTTACCTAGGAATGTTGTGGCCTCTCCCCTGAATGCCAGTCATTGAACACCAGACCTTTTCCTTGTTAAAAAAAAAACATTTCTGAGGGGCTAGAGAAATGCTCAGTGGGTATGAGCACTTGCTGCAAGCTTGAGGATCTGAGTTTGAATCCTCAGAACTCATCAAAAGTTGGGCGTGGCTGTGTGAGCCTGTAATGCTAGCCCTGGGGGGTGGAGTCAGGTGGGTGCTGGAGTTCTCTGGTCAGCCTGCCAAGCTGAGATGGTCAGCTGGTTCCTTGAGAGACCCTGTCTCAAGAGAGTGAGGTGGAGATCAACAGAAGAAGGCACATGCTATCTCTGGTCTCCACATGTGTGTGCACATGAGTGCATACCTACTCTCTCTCTCTCTCTCTCTCTCACACACACACACACACACACATACACACATACATACACACACACTCACTCACTCACTCACACTTTAGGTAGTGCTTGACAATTCTTAAAACTGGAGTAGGGGTTCAGTACATTTAGGTCTCTCCTCACCTGGCATCGGGGAGCACCAAGTTTTGTTTGGCTGCTTTGTTACAGCAGGTTTGGGGGATTCTACTGGTGATAACATGAGCTTGTCCTGAATCAATAGTACATTTCTTCCACCCTGTGGTTTAATTTGCTATGTCTCTTAGCAAAATGAATGGAATCTACACATCCCTATTAGGCTCCTCAATGTCCGAAAGGAAGGGATGTCTAACAGGGCAGGTTCATGTGTGCTTTGCAATGAGATAGTGACTTTGCATGCATGCACATCTCTCAGACTCTTTTCTTGCTCTCTCTGAGAAGGCTTCAGGTAAAGGGTAAATGGCTTCCTACCCCTTAAGGGCCCTAGTAGAGCCTGCATGGGACTGACCTAGACCCTCTGCATGTGTGTGACAGTTGTGTAGCTTGGTCTGTTAGTGGGACTCCTAGCAGTGGGATCAGAACCTGTCCCTGGCTCTTGAACATGGCTATTCCCCATGCTGGGTTGTTTTAACCAGTCTCGATGCGGGGGGTGGTGGGGGAGCTTGGTCCTACCTCAACTTGATATGCCATGCTTTGTTGACACCCATGGGAAATCTGCCCCTTTTGGAACAGAGGAGTGTGTGTATGTGTTTGGGGGAGGAATGGGAGGAGAGGAGGGAGGGGAGGCTGTGGTTGGTATGGAAAATAAATAAAAATAATTAATAAAAACAAACAAAAACCCGAACAGAAGAGTTATAGCAAGAAAAAAAACAATCAAAAACCCAAATAACAATAAAAAGTCATATCAAATTGGCCCCTCCCCCAGCTTTGCTGCAAGTTTGTACATGGGGAAACCAAAGAAACTGTTTTTCAGAGGCTGCGTATGAACAAAATAATACAATCTGAAACCCTGTTCTTATATTTTATAAATAACTAAACTTGGCAGGTAATGGGAGCACGCCACGACTTAATTGCCTTTGGTATTAATTAAAAAGGATAAAGCAAGCTTTCAAAAAGGGATTTTCATGACTGTGGGAGGGTTTGAGTGTTATCTTGCATATGTGTATTTTTATAAATAGTCACAAGAGCTGAAGATGAGGCAGGAGAAATATAGCAGGCTCAGGTTACTATCCAAGCCCAGACTATTAGCCACACTAAGTGACCAGAGCTACCCATGGGAGAGTGGAGAGTGTGCTGGCTTCTCGTAATGCTCAACCGTAGCATTTCCTTTCCTTGATTGCACTTATTTACGCCTATTGCCAGGCTGTCCTCCCTGTGCTGTTCAGATTATTCTTTCCTGCTCAATACTTGACAACTGTAAACATGAAGCCATTGTTCCACATTTTCATGCCATGGCTGACAGAGCTAAGGGAGCTGGGCCATTTGGCCCTGTGTTTGGTCTTCACTATTTCTCGACTGTGGTTCCTGCTCCCTGAGAAATGTACAGGTTTTGATGACAAAAATCTAACAGCTTAAAAGAAACACCTCTATTGTTGGATATTTTGGCATTTTGGGGGGGCCGCCACCCAGCTCCCAAAGAAATCACACATGGAGGTTTATTCTTACTTATAAATGCCCAGCCTTAGTGTGGTTGTTTCTTGCCAGCTTTCCTTATTTTAAACTATCCCAACTACTTTTTGTCTCTTGGCTTTTTCCTTTTCTTACTTCTTTATGTCTTACCTTCCTTCTTACTCTGAAGCTGGCTGGGTGGCAGGGTGGCTGGGTGGCTGGGTGACTGGGTGGCTGGCTGACTGGGTGACCGGGTGGTTGGCCCCTGGCATCCTCCTCTCCTTGTTCTCTTACTCTTCTTCTTTTATTTGTATTCTCTGCCTGCCAGTCCCACCTCTCCTTGCTCCTGCCTTGCTATTGGCTGATGCCTGGCATTCACAAGGAAAGCAGTCAAGGGCATAAATAACTCTTTTTCAGTCCAATCCACAGTCCAAAATGAGGTCTTACCAGTATTCAAGTTTGGGCGCAAAAATTTCCATGCCCCTTGGTCTTTTGTGTTCCACAAGGCACATTTAATCGTCTATTAAAAGAAGAGCAAGAGAGAAGTTAGGAATGTGGATAAGGGATGGGACGGAGGTTGGGACCACAGTCTAGCATTAGGTGTAGGCTGCAGATACAACCCACTTCTCTCCTTGATGCTCCGTTTTCTGAAAGAGAGCGACACTCTTTATCCTCCTGGGTAGCAATCCAGAGACCTGAAGAGGCCAAGAGGCCTTCACAGTACTTCAACACAGTACTTCACAGTACTAGCAACACATGTTGCAGGGGTACAAAGACTTGTGAATATCTTGAAGCTGAACGCAGCTCGGGTATCTGAAGGCAGTGGGGCTGGCATCCGTTTCTTAAGTTACTGTGAGGCCGAAGAAGAATTAGGCTTGTTTCTTTTTTTCCCAGCGGTTGCAGGTAGAAGTTATGGCCAGATTTGAGTTCTGTTTAAGTAAATATATCCCTATAGCATGCTGGAAATGGAAATAACATGGTTTACAGTTTCTACCTTCCCTATCCAATTCAACCGCACAGTAAAGTAGACAGAGCCAGTGTTGTCACTGTCATCGTCAAGGACATTGTTTGCAGGTAGATATGAAGACAGAGGTGCTCACAAATGATTATTTAGTCATGAAACCTTTAAATGGAAAAGCTGAACTCTGCATACTTTTAGAATGAAATCTCATCTCCTTTCACACCTCTCCCACACCCCACCTATTAATGCTGTGTAATAAACCACTCAGCACTAAGTGGCATAGAAAAGCTTTTGTTCTGTCCAAACCGTGCACAGTTGAGATGGCCTCTGCTCCATGGTGCGTGGACTCTCAGAGGAAGAGAATAGTCTTTGAGCAGGAGGTAGAGTTGTTTTGAGCCGCCTGTACCAATTTGCCTGATGACTGGTAATGCCCATCAACCGAGAACTCAGCCCTTCATGAGGGGTAGATTGGGCTTCCTCACAATTTGGCAACTGGGTATTAGGAGCGAGTCCCCCAGGGGAGCAAAGCAGATGTATATGGTGACTATATGACTTAACCTGGTGAGTCATGAGCATTCACGTCTGCTCTACACACCCCACTTCAAAACAAGGAAACACAGGGGTTTCTGTTGAGAGGAGGGCCCAAACACACTGTAAAGAAGTCCATGGAATGGGAGAATCCACTGTGTTCATCTTTGGAAAATAATCTCTCTCTCTCTCTCTCTCTCTCTCTCTCTCTCTCTCTCTCTCTCTCTCTCTCTCTCTCTGTGTGTGTGTGTGTGTGTGTGTGTTTGCGTGTGTGCGCATTCCCCATGTTTGTGTTTTTCTGAGTTGAGTATCAGGGATTATCTGTAGAATTATTAATGTGACTGTGCCTTACATGCTTTACTTATTCATACTTGCACATTATTTAATAAAAAAGTATCAAACTTAATATTTGCATCTAGTCATATCATAGGCTAAATAATTTTTTTATAGAGGATATCTTCAAATGCTAATGAAATTAAAAAAAAATCTGTCTTCTGAATGCACAACAGATCTGGCAGGGAGGTTGCAGAAATTCTGGGAGGCCGACAATGATAAGAAACACGAGCTGAGAAAGCTAACTCCCTGCTGGTGGAGATGGGAAGTGCAGGTTTCAAAGAGAAATGTACACAGCACTGTTTTGGCCAAAGCCATCTTAAAACTAGTATGGTGGGATTGAGACCCCCACATAAAGTTACCAGGACCTTCAAAGGCTATTCATTGTGTTTGTGTGTGCATGCATGCATGAGGACATGTACATGCGGGTACACTCGTATGTATGGGTATAGACCAGAGGTTGACATCAGACATCAGATACCTTCCCAAGCTGCTCTCCACCTTGTGTGTGTGTGTGTGTGTGTGTGTGTGTGAAACAGGGTTTCTCACTGTACCTGAAGGCAAGCAGTTCTGCTAGCAGACTCTATGAATTTTTCCTGTTTCCACATTGCTTGGCCTGTCACATGGGTGCTGGGGTTCTGAACTTATGTCCTCTTCTGCCATCAGTACCTTATGGAGCCATCTCCCCAACGCCACCAAAAGTAGTGTCTTAGTGTCCTGAGACCAAACCCACCCTCGGAGGTGGAGTCAGGAATAAGAACCGCTCTCATCCTTGCTTCTAAGAGGAGCAGGGTGGGGGAAATAACCCCAGAAATTTCCAAGCCCTGCCCACCCCCTGTACAGGTAGGGGATAAGCGCTCACATAATCTTTCTACTCCCAGAGGTCGTAACTCGAACGTGTAGTTTAAACAATCTTGGGTTGGTTGTCCCTTAGGAACTTGTCACAAAGAAACACAAATACTCTTTGGAAGAGTCTAGACCCTTAAGGAGCCTAGATGTCACAGAATTTCCATGGCTCTAAAGAACATATCTATACACCCACACTCCCAACCCCCATACATCAATCACACTCCTATTCACCACAAACATATACCCTTGGCATACATACCTACCACACAGACAGACAGACCAACACACACACACACACACACACACACACACACACACACACACAAAACCTTCCTCAAATACATGAGAAAGTAAGACACCACTGCCAAACCTTTTATAGTGGCCGGTCTGATCATTCTGCTTATAAAATCCTCCCCAGAGCACCTTGCCTGAAACATTGACCCTGGCTGACACCAGGATTACCTTCCTGTTCCGCAAATATCTACAACACGCTTTTTTAAAAAAACATGGTTGACTACCAGTGTGTGTGGTAATGCAGGGTCTAATTTGTGGGGCCCCAGAGAGCAGCTGAACGGGTCTCAAGGTGCACAGCTGGCTCCTCAGAGCGTGCTATTACAGGATTACTGGAAATGGCGAGCTCTGAGAAGCGGACTCTGTTCTCAGCGTTAAGAGAAAACCCGGCAGCACTGACTCTGGCTCTTGGCAGCCTCAGGGGAGGAGGCTGGTTCTTCTTTTGGGAGGATAAGACACCCTGATTTTCAAAGATCCTGAGGAGTAATTCCATATTTTGCCTCAGTTCCTCATCATCCTTGGATGTTCTTCCCTTGCCACCCTAAAATATCTCTTGTGACATTTAGCAAGTTGGAAGCACTGAGCCACGCCTCTGTGGAGTCTTGAAGAGGTATGGCAGGACACACACACTGCCTGATCCCTGACTTCTGGGGATACTCAACTCCAATTTCCTGAAAGAACAATGAGTTATAATTGTTAGGGATGGAACTGTCAAAAGTATCCGAAAAGACCTATAAAACTGGGGCACATAAACATGATTTCATTTGATAGATGCATTTTCAAAAGATCACTATATTTGTGTGTGTGTGTGTGTGTGCGTGTGTGTCAGGTAGAAAATAAAAACAGACAAATATGAGTTCAGGAGAGGCTGCCGAGAAATAGTGAGTGTTGGTGGGACCAACAGGTGAGGGCAGACTCCTGTCTCCTGGGACTCCTTTTCTTTGCCAGATCCTCGCTTCCACTGCAGACTCAAAGGGCCTGGCTCTCTCTCTTTTTGTTTATTTCTTTTTTAAAAATTGATGTCCCAAAAGTCTGTCCATCTCAAAGTCTTGTTTTCTATTTCTCTCATCTTAACCTAAACAAGCCATCTTGTGGCCTTCAGTCTGAAGGCCGGGAACAGCTTTCAGAGAAGCCCGCTCTGCTTGCATCAAATACAGATGCCAACAGCTGGGGATGGGGTCCCTGGCGAGGGCTCTACCCTGAGTGGGATGACCAGGACAATGACAACACGGAAGATACCCTGGGAGAGCCAGGCTATTGGAGACATCCTGAAGTGGGCGGGGTAACTGTCCTGAAGTGGGCGGGGTAACTGTCTTGTCGACTGCATCTTCTTTGCTAAGCATAAACAGTAATTTTAATGCTAGTCCTCTAAACAAATTTTAAAAAAAATTTAAAAGCTTGGCTTTAAATATCAGGAGCCAGAGTCTAAAGAGCTGAAATTTTAGAAGACAGGATGACATAATTTATTTTCCACTCAAAGGGAGATAGAAATGCGACCAGCTGGGGAAGGAGGAGGGAAAGGGTAGCGGATATTGTTAGGCCGTAGGTGCCTGCTGTGTTTCTTTGAAGAGGTCTGTTTTCAGCAAATTCATTGTCCTGGGCTGAATTAAGGTTGAGAGGATGAGGCTGGGCAGCTGATGCTGTAAGTGGGTTGAAAAGAGCCCCCACCTGTACCCCTCTTCCTGGACTGAGCTAAAAGGCCCGGTAACTGTCTCAAATGGGGCCCCCCCGGGAGGAAGAAGACTGGGAAAGCCTAGTTGGCAGGTCTGAGGGCAGCTTCACGGTGCCTCACCAATTCTGTATTCTCTAGAGAGGAAAAGGCCATCTAGAGACCTCCGAGGGTTCCTGTAAGGACTGCAGAGTGGCTGGGAACAAGTGGGGAGGATGAGGATTAGACAAGAGGAAACGCCTCTCAGGGGAGCCTGTTAGCATAGAGGGTGACTCAGAGATCAAACACACATCCTGGAAGCCAGGTCAACAACTGCCTCTCCCCAGCACAGAAACAGAGCATCTCGGTAAGGGATCACAGTAACTATAGCAAGTCCAAAAGAGACCAAGTAAAGTGAATTGGAAAGGCTGTGGTTTCTGCTAGAAATTAAATGACTACATACCAGCTAAATTCTGTTACACTCAATAAAAACATTTAAGTTGGGACTGGAGAGGTAGCTCAGAGGTTAAAAGCCCTGGCTGCTTTTCCTGAGGACCCGGGTTCAATTCCCAGCACCCACATGGCAGCTTGCAACTTGTCTGTAACTCTAGTTCCAGAGGATCCCACACTCTAGCCTAGACATAAGCAGGCAAAACATTAATGCACATAGAAACAAATAAAATTTTAAGAACATTTAAATTAAGTTTTAGTTTGCATATATTACATATACGTAATGGGTTTCATTATGACATTTTCAGACATATATAATGCATTTTAATGATATTCATCCCATTACCTCTCTGCCCCACCCCCTACTGCCTGATCCCCCTTCTCTTTTCCAACTAGTTCTCTTTGTTCTTTCATGTCCTCTTTTCTTGGTGAACCAATTGTTGATTTTAATCAGGGTTATTTACAGGAACACCAGCAGCTTGTCAGTGACCACAGCACTGAAGAAAAGGTCTTCCTTTCCAAGCAAACATTAGCTGCCTCAAGGGCTCAAGAGGTCTCTTCCCTCCAGGGCAGAATGTAGACAGGCCCAGTGTTGTGCAGGCAATCACAGCAGCTGAAGATTCAAGAGTGCCATGGACCCAGGTCCTACTGCTTCCCCTCTCTCCTCCAGCTCACTTCTAGGTTCTTCAAACCTCTTATTCTGTGATGTCCCTGAGCCTCGAGATTCGGTATTATAGATGTCCTTTTTAGGGCGAAACATCCAACAGTCACCTATTCTCAGCATTTTAACCACCTGCAAGTCTCTGTAGTAACCACTGTCCACTGTTAAAGGCAAAATAGTGCATTTTTGGAGTCTATATTTAGATAGTTTTGCTTGTCCCACAGGACTGCCTAGTCAACCTGTGAGTTGTGAGCAACCCTTTCACAGGGGCCGCCTAAGACCACCAGAAAACATATTTACATTAGGATTCATAATAGTAGCAAAATAACAGTTATGAAATAGCTTAATAACTTTATGGTTAGGGGTCTCTACAACATGAGGAATTATATTTAAAGGGTCACAGCATTAGGAAGGTTGAGAACCACTGGCCTAGATGGAAAGAAGACATCAAAATGAAGTTGGATTAGCCGATGAATGTAGAGACTTCTAGAAGAGAAGTTCCAGGCATACAGAGGCTATTTATAAGTACTTGTCTAGTTTCCAATAGGGGGCTGGGAATGGAAAATGCATGGTTGGGGGGTGCTGCACTTGGACCCCCGTCAACATCAGTTTTCCAACATGCTCGTCTGATTTTTACTGGTGCTTCATGTGCCCCCCCCCCAACACCATTTTACAGAGGAGACCTGTAAACCCGGAGAAAGTTTCATCCTCCCCGGAAGCATGAGAAGCCCCAATGCTTCAGTACTTAGGAGATGGGCGTAATGCCCAGCGAGACTTCAAGCCCTGCCTGTGACTGGATGTCAGACCGAGACATCAGTCAAGATTCATCTTCAGTTCCTGGGAAGGGTCTACTGACGAACATGGGGCACCAAACAAAGGAGTGACGAATGTGTTCTGGTCCGGGCAATTCACGTGTTCTCAGAGCGCCAGGGAAGATCCAAATAAATAGATCCACACCGCCAAAGAAGCCGTCACTCTAGTCACTGAGAAGCCACCAGTGAAATTTCCTAAGAAAATGACCCATAGTTTGTTTCTAGTGTTCATGAGAGCACTAGAAAGCGCTGGACGATGGGAAGCGCCACACTACTGAGTCCTGGAGTGGAGCGGCACCTTTTCCATCCTGACGTTCCCTGCTTCTCCTGAGTTGTGCTTCATTGAAGTCGCTTCTCTCCTTTTCATTTTCTTTGTGTTTCTCTCCCCAGTGCTTGACTTTCAGTTTTGGATCCCTCTGTTGCAATTTTCTATTTCAGGTAAAAATAGAATTCTTCTTCCTTGGAGGAACTGGGGCTGCCTTTCTCATTCCTTGAAGCTTTGTAAAGTTCAGAAGACAGCCTCAGATTCAAGAGTCTTTGTGAGTTGTGGATATAAACTTCATCAGCGTCTTAGTTGCTGCTCTAGTGCTGTAAAGAGACGCCATGACCAAAACAATTCTTATAGGAGAAAGCATTTAACTGGGGGCTTGCTTACAGTGTCAGAGGCTTAGTCTATGGTAGCAGCCAGGCATGATGCTGGAGAAATAGCTGAGTTACAGCCTGACGGGAGGGGGGGGTGATACACTTCCTCCAACAAGGTAACATCTCCTAATCCTTCTAATCCTGTCAGAGTTCTACTCCCTGTGTCTAAACATTCAACTTTATGAGCCCGTGGAAGCCACTTTATTCACACCACCACAGCCAGGAAGCTGTTGATCATGGAGCGGGTTGTTAGAAGCTTATGAGCTGGTAGTGGAGGAGAGCTGGAGCCCTGAAGAGTCAGCACCTGTGAAGAAGGTAAGTTCTCAAGACTCCAAGAGTACAGGTGATGAAGATGGCATTTTTGATAGTGTATACTAATCATGTAAATTAATGGGTCTTGTTATGACATTTTTGTATGTGTGTGTGTGTACTATGACATATGTGCACCATCTCATTTTACTCTGATCCCCCTTTTCTGGTAGACCCCTTCTTTTCCAAAATAGTTTCTGTTTTACCTTCATACCTTAGAAATCTAGATATGAGGGAAAATAAGCGATCTTTGCCTGAGTCTGGTTTAATCTTAGTTAATACTCATTTGCTTGTGGAGCGCATAATTTTGGTCTTGTTGGTGGCTGAATTACTTTCATTGTTTATGTATGCTGTATTCTCTTTGGCCATGTACCTGCTGATGAAACCCTCAGGTGATTCTGCAACTTGGCTGCCGTGAACATGGGCGTACAGGTGTCTCTAGCTTATGCTGATTTTGGTTTCTTTGAATTTATATCCAAGAGTCTGTATAGATAGACCGCAAGGTGGTTCCATTTTCAGTGCTTTGAGAAACTTCTACACTGGTTTCCACAGTGGCTGGGTTAATATCCATTCTCACCAACAGTGTCATAAGGAACCCCAAGCTTGCATCCTTACCCGCGTTTTTGTTAGTTTTCTGACTGCGGTGAGAAGGAATCTCAGCGTGGTTTTGATTTGCGTTTCCCTGGTGACTAAGGATGTTGAACGTTTGCTTATTGGCCATTTGTACTTCTTTTGGGAATCTCTGTGGTATGAAGAAGTTTTGATGGGGCAATTAGGCCCTTTCCTGCTCTGCTCTTTGGAAGATGGCAATAGTTCTCCTGAGGCTTTTAGACAAACTAATTACAGTTACATCACTAATAAGCACATTATGTATAATTTTCTAAGTTACTTTCAGCAGAGTAGTCGCGATCTTTTGTTTTATTCATGTGCTCTATTGCCTCTGTTTGGGGAGGGGGTCCTTCAATTTAGAGGGTAGCATTCATCATCCACCTCTGTTAATGGAACATAATTAACATTGCTCAGAGTTATTTTCCTGTATTATTACTTTCCTTCATCGTCCAGGTCCTCATTCCCACCCCTCACTCTCCAGCATTAACAATTCTATTGATGTGCTTCTTTCTTGACCTCCAGGGCTCCTCTATGTATGAACAGGGCTGTTTCATGTGTGCTACTGGGTAGAGTTGTGGAGAATTTCAAACATTTATGAAGAAAGTTATACAAACCCCTGTGTCTGTCACATAGCTGCAGTGATGATTGACACATGGCACGCCCTCCTCTGTTACTGCTTTTTCCTTCCCCGGGTTCATATTTCTAAAGCAAATTTCAAACATTAGATCACTTAATCTATAAATGTTTCAGATGTATTTGTCAAAGGCAGCTTTCCCTTCTAAAAATAACCACATAAAATATAAACAGTAATCTTTAATATCATCCAGTGTCTACACTTTACATTTATATTATAAATTGTCTTGTTAATTTATTTTTTATCAGGATCCAAACTAAGCCCACACATTGGCAGCAGCTAAGAAGCCCCATTCTCTTTGGTCCACAGGCTCCCTTTCCATTTCCTTTCTTTTGGATCTGTTTTTCAGGAAGCTTACAAACCGGTCGCAAACAGTTTTCTTTGGCTCTCTTCCTTGTGACTGTTTAGTATGGTGCCTGTCACCTCTGCGAACTGGATATTAGATTCTGAGGTTTGATCAGGGGCCTGATGATAGAGGGACCGACCAGGCCACTCTGCTTCCCAGGTGGAGCTGTGCCCTCCTGGCAGAGGGGATAAATGTCTAGCCGTCTTTTAGGGATGCTGTTCACCTGTCATATCCTTTCTTTTTTCTAATTCACTGAAAGATGCAAAAAGATGTCCCCCTTCCATCCCTTCTGTCCTTGCAAACTGTTATCCCATTGAAAGAGAAACTTCCATCAGCTTCCCATCATTGGCTTATATCAGAAGAGTCACCTAAATACTTGAATTTCCCCCTTTACTGCCATTTTAAAGAAAAGAATGTGTTGATTTTCAAAAGGCATCAGGAAATGTTTTCTAGCTGTAGTAAGCTCACAGACAGTGTGTCTCGGTTGGTGTCTGTGTTGGTGTGTGTGTGTCCTCATCTTTGGTTGTGAGTAGGAAGCTATTTGAGTTGGCTTGTGAGTCTCTACACCATGACTATAGATGGATTGATAACTAATAACTTTCTAAATACTGTCAAATTTGTTTCCATAGGGTTGTGTTCTGCCTTCATAAAGTCTGCAAATAATATGTTAACTGGTACTTTAGAAAAATCTTAACTGCTTCCGTGGGGTAAGCATCTTCTCATGTGTCCAGGAGTCTGTCTCTTCCCCATGAGATACAGTTCACATTTTCATACTATAGAGCATTTCAAGAAAATGTTTCTGGCTTCTTTACTCTCTATTTCTGGGTGTCTTTTTATACAATAATTATAAACACCATAAGGTGTGAAGAGTTTGTCCTCCTGTGTTATTTGTCTTTTCTTCCTTTGCCACACAGAAGACTTATTCATGAATAAAAAATGGCTTTAGAGTTTTAAGTCATAGTTAGGAAGATTTACTGTAATAATAGAGGAATTCATCCACACTTTCTTTAGATGTTAAAGTTGTTAACCCCTCCGATCCAGGGTCGGTGAGATGGCTCAGTGGTGAGATGGCTCAGTTTGTGCAAACTTGGCCACTGAGTTCAGCTCCTGGGACCCACATTAAAGTGATCTTTACATGCATGCTGTAGTATGGTATGCATGGCCCCTTCCCATGACCACACACGCACACACACACACACACACACACACACACACCCTTAATTAGTAAAAACATTAATAAAAAAATTAAGAACTCTCTGAGCGTCTGTAATCTATTCTGGAGTCCAGTTATATCGTTTGCTAAAAAGCCTGTATTTTTCTTCACAGATTTGAGATTCCATCTTTTCATAAATCCAGGGGCATGTCTACTAGGTCATTTTCCAGATTTTATTTTCTGCTAATTTGACAAAATCAATGCATTTTAATAATTGAGATTTTATTATGGGGCTGACTTCTGACATCTTGCCCTTTGTTTTATTTATTTATTTATTTATTTATTTATTTATTTATTTATTTATTTATTTTGTATACAACATCCTGTCTGTGTGTATGCCTGCAGGCCAGAAGAGGGCACCAGACCCCATTATAGATGGTTGTGAGCCACCATGTGGTTGCTGGGAATTGAACTCAGGACCTTTGGAGGCTCAGACAATGCTCTTAACCTCTGAGCCATCTCTCCAGCCCGCGCTTTGTTTTCTTTAAAGACTTTTTTTTGCTAGTTTGTTTTTCAACTATAACTTTATAATCAGGTTAAGATAAAACAATTGTGTGATGGTATTTTTATTGAGATTGGCTTACTTTATGAAAAATGCCTTATTAGAAACTGGCAATTTTTTCATCACATCCTGACTATGATTACAACTGTAGAGGGTGGCCATATTTCTTCAGCTACTTGTTTGTGTGTTTCTGATGTGTGTGTGTGTGTGTGTGTGTGTGTGTGTGTGTGTGCACGCAGAGATCAGAGGTCAGTGTTGGGTACCTTCTGTTTCTCTCCATCTTATTTCTTGGGACTGGGACTCTTACTGAACCCGGAGGTCATCAGTTCATCTGGTCTGACTGGCCAGTGGGCTTCAGGGATCTGCCTTTTCCTGTGCCTGGGCTTGTGCTGCTGAGCACAGCTTTGAGTGGGAGTGCTGGGAGTTAGACCTCAGGTTCTCCTGCTTGCGCAGCAGGTACTTTCTGACCTTCTCAGCCCTTCCTTATCTGATGGAGGAGAGTTATCTGTCTATGTTTCTTTCATTGGTTAATTAATAAAGAAAACTGCCTTGGCCCTTTAAGAGACAGAAAATTAGGTAGGTGGAGTAGACAGAACAGAGTTGTGGGAACAAGGAAGTAGAGTTGGGGAGACGCTTCAGGCAGTCGCCATAGTGAGTCTCCATGCTGCTCCTCTCCGAGATGGACGCAGGTTAAGATCTCTCCTGGTAAGCCACACCTCGTGGTGCTACCCAGATTACTAAATATGGGTTAAAGGAAGATGTGAGAATTAGCCAATAAGAGGCTGAAACTATGGGCCAGGCAGTGTTTTAAAAGAATACAGTTTCCGTGTAATTATTTCGGGTGTAAAGCTAGCCGGCGGCCGAGTGCACTGAGACCATGCCAATGGCTCCCTGCTCCCTGCCTGCACCTGAGCAGATGGCGGAATCAGGCTTAGGCGAGCGGGAGAACATGGCAGATTTCTGCCGCCATACAGAGAGATGTTTTCAGACTGTGCAGTGCTCTGTGTCTCAGATTTGGCTGTAACTTGTATGAAAAGAGTTTCTGTGCTGCATGCTCAGTCTCAGAGTTAAAGTGCTGAGTGCGGCTCCTACCTGGCGGCCCCAGAGCTAGTACAAAATGGTACATCCTCCATTTTGAAATTGGAGAGAGGTGGAGCCAACATCCAGAATAGCCCAGCGGCTCTGCAGCTCAGAGGTACAACCGATTCAGAGTCACAAGCGGCTCTGCCATGTTGGACTGGGCGGGGCAAGCCCGCAGTACCTGTTTTTGACCTAGGAATGTCACAGCTTAGAGTCTTAAATGCTTAGCGATGTAAAGGCGCAAATGAAACATGTTTCTCGACAGTAGAAAAATTACAGATTCACAATAGGACAGATTCAGACATAAAAGACTTTTAAATGAGTCACAATGTTGGATGAATGTATGTAGGCTTGAGAGAGAAGAAGAAAATATAAAAAATAAAGTTAATGCCTTAAAAAAAGGGTAAAGTCTTTAAAGAGACAGAGTACAGATAGTTATAGATTAAAAGAAGTAAAGTGATAGAGTAAAAATAAGCCACGTAAAAATGGAAAATTCACAGAGAGTCTGGATTATGTATTTTATTGTGTTTTCTTTGAAATTTTTGACTGTAAAGGAGTTAAATACAGAGAGACATTTCATTATATGGGCTGCCAGTCTAGACCAGAATGGACATCTTAACGGTATGACTTCAGGATTTGGATCTAAGAACATGATGCTTTGGAAAAGAGTTTCTTCTTTTGTTTTCACAGAGGACGAGACTCTGTGGATTGCTTCTATCCCAATATGGTATGATAGACCACGCCCTCCTGAAAGGTTGCTGTGAACACCCTCAAAAAATGACTTCGCTCAACTGCCGACTGAGATGAACCTAGCAGACAGGTTATACCATAAAAGACCTAAATAACAACGCCCCCATTCAGCAGGAAGCAGTTTGGAGAGATTACTACGTCCATATTCCCAAATATTGTTTATAAATGTTCTTTTACATTTAAAGGGGGAGATGATATAGATATGAATTTGCATTGGTATAGATTTTAAGGTCAATTTTGTTATATGTATATGTATTTCTGATCTTGATTAAGCTATTGTGATTGTAGTTCATTTTAAAAACTGTAATGTATAATTAGGAAATATAGGTTGTTAATGGAAAATCATTGATAATAGTTAAGCTTGTAGTCATGTTATTAGATTTTCTAGATATGTAGAGATATATTTCAGTTAGATAGACATTCTTCATATCTTTCAAAGACTGCAGAATATGGCATTTAATGTTTTAATAACTTAGGGTTTTTCATGACAATGAGACACGTCTGCTCCTGGCAGCACCAATCTACTTCGAGAGGAAGATGGGCATCGAAGAGGCTACTTATGGAGTTTGTTAGCCATTTGGGCAAGAAACTGCTCTTGCCTGGACTGTTGCATAAACTGGACACAAGGAACCCACAGAAAGAGGACTGCTGAACTTGCCTAAAGGTGAGATGGCCTTTTGGGGTTCCTGATTCATTAAAGAGTCTGCGAGATGTTCTGCAGGACACAGCAGAAAGTGACTGAACTATCTTTGGAATTTCCTGCTTCATAGAAAAGTCTGCTGGACACTATGGGCCTGAAGGCTGAAGATGGATGCCCCAACGGTACAGAGGAACTTTGGGTGACTGTCTAGGCAGCGAGTTGTCTCTGTCATTTCTAGAGTTTGAAAGTTACAAATGACTTGTTTACTTAGGTAATATTATATCCTTCTGGAGTCTTTGATGGAGTTGAAGAATAAATAGATAGTTATAGATTTCCTTAGTTATGATAAAAGATAAAATAGATTTAAATATTGTAACTGTAATACTTGCTTGATAACTGTTTTGTTATATGTAATTTTGCTATGTTAAAGTTGAAGCCTTTCTTTTTTGTTTAAACAGAAAAAGGGGAAATGATGGAGGAGAGTTATCTGTCTATGTTTCTTTCATTGGTTAATTAATAAAGAAAACTGCCTTGGCCCTTTAAGAGACAGAAAATTAGGTAGGTGGAGTAGACAGAACAGAATTGTGGGAACAAGGAAGTAGAGTTGGGGAGACGCTTCAGGCAGTCGCCATAGTGAGTCTCCATGCTGCTCCTCTCCGAGATGGACGCAGGTTAAGATCTCTCCTGGTAAGCCACACCTCGTGGTGCTACCCAGATTACTAAATATGGGTTAAAGGAAGATGTGAGAATTAACCAATAAGAGGCTGAAACTATGGGCCAGGCAGTGTTTTAAAAGAATACAGTTTCCGTGTAATTATTTCGGGTGTAAAGCTAGCCGGTGGCCGGGTGGCGGGACGCAGCCCCGCCGCTTCTCACTACACTTATCCGCTTTCTGATACTACAGCTGCTGTCAATCCAATGGCTACTGTGTATGCTGACCATTGTATGTAACTCAGCCAGCGTAACTGCTGGGCAATAATGTTGAGGATGGTGCTGGTTATACAATCTCTAACTCAGTTAATGTCTTCTCAGCACTTTTTGTATGCGTGTGGATTGGTGGGATTTCTTTTGTGGTGTATGTTTTGGAAGAAGAAAAGACACCATTTTTGTTCTTATGGTTTTCTCACCCCTTCCTTTGCAATAAGGTATTTGGTTTATTTTATATTATATAGGATTTCTCTGCTGTCATGGCTGTCCTGGAACTTGCTCTGTAGTCCAGGATGGCCTTGAACTCAGAGATCCACCTGCTTCTGAGTTCAGGGATTAAAGGTGTGTAACACCATGCCCCACTACCCTTATTTTCCTTCGTGCACTGCCTGGTTTATTTAACTTAGGTGTCCTTGTTGAAGCGACACAGACTGCTGCAGCAGTTGAATTTTAAGCCTGTGGCTGCAAACGAGGCAGACAGCGTTTGGTAGCATTTGTAGGTGAGGTGGAGAGCTCTGCTCCAAACAAGAGCAACAGGCACTTCCTCTCGTGTAGAGTGACCAGGCTCATGGGATCCAGGGGCACACAGCGCCAGTGCAAGCATTCTTTACTTTCTTCTGGCTTCCTGCCCCGCCCGCCCCAGCCCCTCATGCCCCTTTTCCACATCAGTCTGCTCTTCAGTGACATTGTAAACATGAGCTTCCCAGCATAACCATCAGGAAGGTGTCCATTTTGCTTTTCATAACACCTACTCTTAATTGTGGCCTAGGTTTTCTTTGAAGGTGCACTTGTCTGTCTTGGGCTGATGTCTTCCATCCGCATTCGGCAGCATACTATTGCTAAAGAAATGGTGGGCCCTATAAATAGTGTATAGATTTAAAAACAAGTCTTTACTGCTGATTTGTCTACAAATATTTTGCAGTTACATTTGGGACACTATATAACTTGTTTGATTTAATAAGCATAAAAAAACTCTCCCTCCCTCCCTGCCTCCCTCCCTGCCTCCCTCCCTCCCTCCTTCTTCTCTCTCTCTCTCTCTCTCTCCCTCTCCCTCTCCCTCTCCTTCCCTCCCTCCCTCCCTCCCTCCCTCCCTTCCTCCCTCCCTCCCTCCCTCTCTCCCTCCCTCCCTCCTTCCCCCTCTCCCTGTGCAGGTTGATGTTCAGTGTCTTCCTCTCCCTGTCTCTACCTTATTTCTCTCAGTGTTTCACTGAACCAATTTGCTGGTTTTTGGGGGGCTAGAGTTGTTTTGTGGGGGCTAGAGTGGTTTTCCACTTAGCAGCCAGGCTCCTCTTGTCTCCGGCTCCCTAGCTCCAGTATTAACGCACGTGCTGTCAAGCCCAACTGTTTACACGCGTGCTAGGGATCCAAACTCAGAGCCTCATGTTTGCCCAGAAAGCACTTTACCCACTGAGCCATCTCCCTAGCCCAATACACATTTTAAAAAATGCCCTATTAAACTTTTTATTTAAAGAGAGATAGAATAAATTAATTCCAGCACACCCCCCAAACAAACCCCACAGCGGAACAGAATGAAACATCTCTAGGATGTAGAGTCTTCCTATCCAAAACCAGGACTTAATCCACTTTGTATTTGAAATTATTTTATAGTCTTTTATGCTTAGCCCAGCCATTAGTTTTCAGTGCACTGATGTTTTCTCTTCTGTCAGATTTATTGGGTTTCTTTGCATATGACAGCTTCAGTCCCTTCTATTACTACACTTTGTGCTGGAAAAGTTCCTATGAAAAGATTTTCATTCTTTCCCCCCTCTTTTGAGATTATTTCATGTACAAAGATTTTCCTCCTCATTCCGATTCTTATTCCTATTTTTCTTATCTAAGGCAATAATGTTAAGGCCAACACAACGTTACATGGAGGGAACACGGGTGCTTGTTTTATCTTGTTCCTGAATTTTACAGGAAAGACTCAGTGTTTCCCCATTTTGAAAGATTCTGGATTTGGGACTTTTGTTGGTAGTTTCATATTTCATGATTTGGATCTTTGGCTCAACCTTGAAATTAACTAAAATATCTTCTGTTTCTTTTGCTTGATCTATTTTGAAGTAGTATATATATTAATATGTATATATTAAAATTAGTTTTGTAGATATGTACCCATAACCAGCAGAGTTAGGCCTGATTTACTTATTTATAAAACATATATATGTTTTAAATTTTATATATATATATATATATATATATATATATATATATATGAAATTAGTTCTGTAGGTGTGTACCCATAGTTAGCAGGCTTAGGTCTGCTTTCTTAAAAAAACATTAATTTAATTTTACATATATGGTGTTTTGCTTGTATGTGTGTTTGTCACCACGTGTGTGCCTGGTGCTAGGGAGTCCAGAAGAGGACATTGAATCCCCTGGAACTTGAGTTACAGACAGTTGTGAGCTGCCGTGTGGGTACTGGGAATCGACCCTCAAGTCCTTTGTGCTCTTGACCACTGAGCCATCTCTCCAGTTCCTTGATCTAACATCCTTTTCGTCTCAGTTTCCATAAGGTGGTGAGCTAATTTTAATTTTTACAACTTCTCTCTGTTTTAATAGTAAGGATATATAACTTTTTAAATTATAATATTCTGTTTTATTATCATGTGTGTACATAACATATGTGTGGGGGTGTGCTGGTGCCACTGTGAGAATGTGGAAGTCGGGGGCAACTTCCAGGAGTTGGTCCTTTCTTCCACCAGGGTTCAGATTTGGGTCATGAGGCATGAGTTTGCAACCAATCTGTCTTGCCAGCCCATGAACATACAGCTTTAGCAAACAGCTTTACGTGTATCTACATATTCTGCTTTATAACTATAATTTTGTCAGAGATTTACTTATTTATTGTAATGCTCGTAATCGAGCTTTGGGCCTTACACAGACCAGGCAAGCATCTTACCACGACTGCTTCTTTTCTCATTGGGAGAGGCCCTTTCGGTGAGTTAGTAAGGTTGGCCTTGTACTTGCCCTATAGCCCTGGCAGGTGTCGAGCTTGAGATTCTCTGGCACTGCTTCAGCCTCCCCGTAGCTGAGTCTATGCGTGTGTGCCTCCAGACCTGGCATGATTTATGGAGCCGTCATTTTCTAGCTGCTTACGCGTTGTATATAAAGGTATTATTAATTTTTGCATATTGACTTTCTATCCTACAACCTCACAGAATTCATTTGTTAGTTCTAGCAAGTTCCAGTTTCCTGAGGCTATTCTACATAAACAATCCTGTCTGTTTCATTAAAGATGCTCCCTTCCTTTTTAATTCATTAGGAGCATAGTTCTCTTTACCCTACCAACCACAGTTACATAGTTGCTTTAATGTCCTTGCCTGAGAATCTTCACATCTGGCTCATCTCAGGGTTGGCATATGTTGATTATTTTTCTCTTGAGAACAGCTTTTATCTTCTCCAGTCTTTTTTTGTTGAGTAATTTTTGGATTGTGTCCTGAACTTTGTGAATGTTATGTTGTAAGGACTCTGTATTCTGTTATGTTTCTCCAAGGAGTGTTGACATTTTGTTGTAGCAGGCAATTAATTTGATTTAGACTCAGAATGCCAACTGCCATGCCTGTGTTGGGTCATGGCTAGGATCCTGGATCAGTTCTTTGTGGCATAGCTGTAGATTTCATTTGTTCAATACATGTATGGTTCATAGGTCAGACAGGGACTTGGGATGGGTTTACATATAAAACTTGAGGTTCTTATTTTCTTGCTGTTTTACTGGGATGCCCCTCCCTTTTTTTGGTGGTCTTGGCAGCCTTGAGTGTACCATGGTCCTCTGGAAAGATGGTGATTTATTTTTTTACTAGTGTTTAAGGCAATCTCTACCAGTACTGAAACTCTTCTAACCTCCTTCAGGGCAAGGCAACAATAAACCGGGAACTTATATTGGGCACTTACTCCAAGATTTATTATCTAAAATATGCTTGCCTTTGCTCAGCCTTCCGAGTTCTTAGTATATTTTTATTGCATTTATTCCCCAAGAGTTCATGGCTATTATTTGGTTTGGAAAGCGTTTACTCTTCCCGGCTGATGGCAAAGCTTCTTTTGTATCCGTCTTAGTTAGGGTTTCTAATGCTGCAATGAAATACCATGAACCAAAAAGCAGGTTGGGGAGGAAAAGGTCTATTTGGGTTATACTTCCATATCATTGTTCATCACCAGAGGAAGTCCGGACAGGAACTCAGACAGAGCAGGAACCTGGAGGCAGGAGCTGATGCAAAGGCCATGGAGGGGTGCTGCTTACTGGCTTGCTCCCCTTGGCTTGCTTAGCCTGCTTTCTTTAGAACTACCTGTGACTACCACCCATATAATGGGCTGGGCCTTCCTCCATTGATCACTAATTGAGAAAATGCTTTACAGCTGGATCTCATGGAAACATTTCCTCAACTGAGGCTCCTTCCTCTCTGATGATTCTAGCTTGTGTCAAGTTGACACAAAACCAGCCAGTACAGTGCTTTAAGAAGCTTTGAAAGTGTCAGTTTTGGGAGAGAGTCCAGCCTCTGCAGTAGGCCTCAGTGGGATAGTTCTTGATCCACTCATTCAGCAGTGATTGCTTTTCTCTCCCATAGGGAGCAAAACCCACCCTTTCTGGGTTGAGGCTAGACATGGGACTTCCTGTTTAACAAGCACATCTCTAGAGGGGTACTTTCTGCCTTTTAGGCTTTGAGCCTCAAGGCCAGTCTAGCTGGATGGAACCAGGCGAGTGTCAGTGTCACACACACACACACACACACACACACACACACACACACACACCTCCCCCGACCGCAGCCTTCTACCTTTGCTGCTTCTGCTTAGCAAGTGCCTCAGTTTGCAGAGCAGGTGAAGTAGTGAGATAAGGAAAATCTCTTTCGATCTCCATGTATGAGGATGCCCTTCAGTCAGATGGCCAGGGGACCACCTCATCTCCATCAGGGAATGCTATGGTTACAGAGACAGGGAAGGGAGACTCAACGTTGAATTTCGAATTTTTCTAAATGCTGAAAAATTTAGCCACTGGATTCAGTACACGTGTGCTGCATTTTGTGTAACTTTCGCACTCAGTGTTGAATTCTTTCAAATGCCACTTCCTTCACGAAGACTTTCCTGATCACTACTTCTCATTATTCTAAAATTTCTGAGAACTAATTTTCTAGGGACTGCGGTACCCCTGGGTTCTCTAATTATTCCACACATGCACATCCTATCTTCTCTTCTGCTGGATAATAATTTGGAGTGTTGGATCTACCCTACAGAACCTAGCACAAGGTATGCTGTCAATGTGGAGTTGGGCTAGACTTGAAACTGGGAACCCAACGTGACAGCTTAGAGCTTGGGGTTTACAGCAGAAAATAACACTTGTGGGTAGGTGGCCGTAAATGCGTGCTGAGCACACACTAAGAGAGACAGGGTACTGCCAACCAGTTGAGAGCTCCACATTTGCAGTACAGGAAAATAGGAGCAAAGCTTTACAAGAAATAAGTAAATAATAGACCTGTGTATCTGAAGATTTACACTTAAGTAGAGGGGCTTAAAGGCAAGATGAGAATTATCAGGAAAGTAAACATCGCTATTTCAACAGCTTAGAGATTTAACTGAGTTAAATCCCAGGGCACCATCCTGACACTTTAATTGAAATTAAAATTTAATATCACTCAAGTAAGGACATGGCAGTGAATAAGAGCAGTCCTTTATTTTCATCTTGTGTATGAGAAGTCAACCTGAGTTCTTCCCCTAGAGCTTCCCATGAACCCAAGGCATTTCTCAGCAGAGTGCCTCCAGTTCAGCATCTACAGTTGCATTATTGTTATTCGAGACACAAGCAGTTTTGTGCATCCTATGTCCATCAATTTGTTTCTTGCCCTAAGGGCATCTACTCTTTAAATTGTTTTGTTGGGTGTGCTATTGACTTTTTAAAAATTCTGCACAGTTTTTCTTCCTCTTCCATCATGTGGATAAATTCCTTATTTCTCCCACCCCTGAAATCCTAGCACTTTTGTTCCTATTGCCCAGGGACTCATCATACCACAATGCCTTGTCTCTGTTGCCCACTTTGTCCAGCTCAATCTTATTACATATGAGAAAACTATGGTCAAAATGCCAGAGCCAGTTTCTCAAGGTTGTGCAGTGATTTTATAACAAAACTTACTAGAATCTAATTCTTCACTAGAGTGCAGCCTGCTGCTCCTACATAACACTGCCCACGCCATAATACATACATGATAATAGCAACAACAGCAAAGCTAAAATGAGACAATGTGCCACTTCTGTATAATACTTCACACTTCAATTCTCAGAATACACACACATACTTTTTGTGTGTGTGTACACGCATGCATTTGTGTGTGGTGTCATGGCATGTAGGTGGTTCCTTTTTTTTTTCGAGACAGGGTTTCTCTGCAGCTTTAGAGCCTGTCCTGGAGCTAGCTCTTGTAGACCAGGCTGGTCTTGAACTCACAGAGATCCGCCTACCTCTGCCTCCCGAGTGTTGGGATTAAAGGCATGCGCCACCACTGCCTGGCTCTTTTTTTTAATTTATTTTTTATTTTATTTGCATTGGTATTTTCCCTGCATGTCTATCTGTGTGTGGAGTCAGAGACAGCTGTTAGCTGCCATATGGGCTCTGGGAACAGAACCCGGGTCCTCTGGAAGGGCAGCAGTTAGTGCTCTTAACTGCTAAGCCATCTCTCCAACCCCCATGGCATGCATGTGGAAGTTAGAGGACTTTTTTTTTTAAGTTGGGGTTTCTCTGTGTAGCCTTGGCTGTCCTGGAACTCACTCCATAGACCAGGGTGGCCTCAAACTCTCAGAAGTCCCCCTGCCTCTGGCTCCTGAGTGCTGAGTGAACATTAAAGTTGTGCGCCAATATGGCCTGGCTCAGAGGACAACCTTGATGCCAGTCCTCATCTGTCACCTTCCTTAAGTCAGGGTCTCTTGGTGATTGCTGTATATGCCAGGTTAGCAAGGCTATGAGCTTCTGGGGAATCTTCCTGTCTCTGCCTGCCACCATGTATGTATGTATGTATGTATGTATGTATGTATGTATGTATGTATGTTTGTATGTATGCATGTATGTTTGTATGTATATATGTGTGTACGCATGCATGTTTGTATGTATGTTTGTTTGTATGTATGTATGTATGCATGTATGTATGTAGTATTGGGACTTCAGTTACAGGCTGCTGTACCCTACTTTTACATGGATTCTGGCAGTTTAAACTTGGGTCCTCACATTTGCACAACAAATGCTCTACCCACTGAGCCATCTTCCCAGCCTTCAGATTAATCTGTACAAACTTTATTAAAGACAGTACTCATGAGGCTGGGGAAATATCTCAGTCAGTAAAGTACTTGCAGAATCATGGGGCTTCCTGGCCAACCACCATAGCCTATGTGGTGTGTTCCAGACCAATGAGAGACCCTGTCTCAAAAAATTTTTTTTCCTCAAGAGTTGTGCTTGAGGAACAATGCCTAGGGTTGTTCTGTTTGGCATACATGCATATGTGTGTGTGCCCACATCCACCCACCCACCCACACAGACATACTAAGTACTGACACACAGACAGAGAAAATATTGACTTGGTAGAGATTAGTGGGCTGGTCTCCAAGGTGGGTAGACGCCATGTCAATATTTATTTCCTAGAACTGAGCACTATTTAAAAATTAGTGTATATTTATAGAATGCAACATGAGGTCCTGATATATGTATACATTGCAGAATGGCTAAATCGTGAGCTCTAATTTTAGATGGGAATATTTATTAGGATTTTCCATAGCCTGGATAAAACTACACCCTACCACCCCTCCTTCCTTTGTTATGATTCCACGCTTACCACATAACCTTCTGAGGACTAATTTGGTTCTGCAGACACCCATAGCAAGAAGGGAAGTTGGCTAGAGAATTTGAGCACATAATTAGTTCAGGCCATGGAAGGTCTAAGGTACCTCCATGCCCCCATGAATATTAGTAAGCTGGTGGAGCAAACTAGAAAGCCAGCCAGCAGGCAGTGCTCTCTACAGTTCTGCTTCCCTCCCTGCCCTGATGTCCTTCAGTGATGGACTGGTTTAGATAAAATGTTGAGGTCCCCAGAGGGCCACAAGGGGCAGTGGGTCCCAGGCAGGGAGCCACATGGCCAGTAAGAGACAGAAACCTATTAGGTATGTCATGCAGAGAAAGTGGGTATTTATTTAGTGGGTTATGGAAGGGAAGGGGAAAGGGGGTAAGGGGAGAAGGGGGAAGAGCAGAGGAGTCGGGAGGAACCACCACGACAACAGCTAACTCTTTGGGAGCAGGAAAGGAAGGAGCTCAGGTTGGAAGTGGATGTTTGCCTTGGCGGATGGGGGTGGGGGAGGGAGTGTGGGCGGGGCTTGTCTCTTAAAGAGACAGAACAGACCATTCATAACACTTTAGTTCATCACTGGAAGTGTAGGCTGAAATAAGCCCATTCTTCCCCTAAAAAAAGAAAAATTAATGAGCCGGTTTTCTGGTTGTTGGGTGGTTTGTATGCCTTATCCCCAGAGGCTGGCTGCTTTGGACTGACAGAAAGGTCATTCTAAATGTCACAGCTGGGGCCAGATTCTCAGTGGCACAGGCCCTGGTGGACCATGCTGCCTGAGTCCCATTAAGCACAACCTTCAAAAAGCTTCACAGCCATTGAAGGTCTATTTGGCACAGCCCATTTGATACCAACACACGATCATTCTCTCTCTCTCTCTCTCCTCTCTCTCTCTCTCTCTCTCTCTCTCTCTCTCTCTCTCTCTCTCTCTCTCTGTCTCTCTTTCTTTGAGCCCAAGCTTGCCTCAAACTTGCTAGATAGCCTAGCCTGGCCTTGAACTCTTGATGCCCCTGTCTCAGTCTCCCACTTAGCTGGGAGTCTAAGTGTGAACCACGAGCTCTGCTCCAAGCTAAGGTACTTTCCCGGGATGCGGTTCATCCTAATAAAAGCTGGTTCTAAATTCAGACTGAGACTAGGCTAAGAGAGGTCAAGCAACTGTGGAACTCGCTGGCTTTTAATTCATGTTATTGCAATTATAAAAGAGAAAAAAATCTGAAGCCAATGAGCTTTCTGTGCTTAGTTTTCAGTGTTCAGAAATCTCATTCTCAAGCATGTTTAGGAAACTGTGGGCAGACCTTTCCCCAGCCATTGATTAGCATCACAATCCCACTCAGAGGCTTTATAATGCAAGGCTTTGATGTTCAAGAGCTAGCAGGCTGGCTGGTAGCTTTGCTCTGGGTGTCAGTCACAGGGATAACTCAGGTCTAGCTCACCTGTCCTTCCTGTTCCTCCTTGCATGGTAACCAGGCAGGGAATGTTCTCTTTATGCGGGTGGCAAATGGTGAGAGAGCCATCCCTTGCACACAGGAGCATTTGAATTCTCTGTGCTGTGTCTGTTGACATCCCATTGGAGCGCAACTTTCAGTGAACTTCTGCTTGTGAGAAGAGCCACCGAGTAGCTCAGCAAAGGGAGTGAATATGGGAGGAGTGAATGTTAGGAATATTTCTTAGATGAGCCTCTCTGCCAATGCAAATAATTCCAATTAGACCAAATTAGACAGAATAAAAATGTCCATGTTTAGTAGATTACCTTACTCCCAGATGACACCGGGAAAGCATGGCGAGGGAGAGAGAGAGAAAGAGAGAGAGAGAGAGAGAGAGAGAGAGAGAGAGAGAGAGAGAGAGAGAGAGAGCACGCAAAACCCGGAGACCACGTGTTCTCTGGGTGGCAGCCTAAATAGCCGTGGGAGTGGTCCTGACCCTTCCTGGAGAGGGGTCACCGCTTGGTGGGCTTTCCCGGAGGTGGAGTCCGGACCAACGCAACTCTTCAGGGAGGGCTTGAAATGGATGCCAGGGGCTGGGGTGACGCTTTCTACCAAATATCCCAGACTCCTTGGATATAGGCATGTCGGGGGGCTGGGGTCTCACTTTCAACCAAACAGTGAGGAATTGAGACCCAGTCAGGGTAATTTTAGGACTGAGTGTGGCTTCTGTTCACACCTTTTATTGAATGTAGACAAGGTTCTAGGCAGGATGGGGGCCATCTGACAGTAAAGCTAAAGCCTAAAGCACAATTTGAAGAGCTTATATTGGGGACCTCCTAACATCTGATAGGACTGAAGTCCTAAGCTTCCTGTTTTGATGGCTGGCCTCCTGATACCTTCTTCTGGGAAGAGAAAGCTGCCAGAGGGTATCTCCGAAGCTGCCAGTTTTGAGTGGACAAAAAAAGAAGTTTAGCTTTTGAAACATTTGTATTCCCTTTTCTTCCTAAAGCACGCTCTGTGGACACTCATATATGCCCTTGAGTCTCAGTGTGGTGAGCAAAACAAGGAGGCATTTGGCTTTGGCATTGGCAGTAGAGGAGAATGTTTTTTTGCACCGTACTTCCAAGCTTGATTTTTTTGTGTCTGTGTTTGTTTTCTTTTTTCTCCTTCTTTTTAGTCCCCCATGTACAATTCAATGCCCTGCCCAATAGCCTCATGCATTCACTCCCACTTTAAAGAGCTGTCTCCAGATAGACTCATGGATCTCAAAGCACCAAGGCTTAAAGTCTTAGTATGTGTGGAGTTTTGTGGGGAGGGTTGGGGGAGGGCATGGCTCAGTCCATCACAAAAGGAGCAGGGAAAGTGGGAATTCCCAATTATGTCACCATAGCTAACTTCTTCTTGTTCTCCTTCTCTTTCCATTGTGATGGTGATGATAATGAATATTCCATGCTGCTTTTTGCTTCCCTGGTCTTTGTTTCCAGCTGGTTAGTTTTACTGTCCTGTCCTCCATAGATTAAAGCTGCCCAAGTTTAGGCCTCCTGTGAGTAACTGGATCCAAACTGAAAAGTTCTGTCCATTTAACTCCAACATTTTTCTCTTCGTTACTTTTGACGCATCCGTTCTGGTTAGATGTAAAAATTTTGGGCAAGAATAGAAAAGGGTATGTAGATTTGATTTGTATTGTTGATTATGGTTTATATCTTTAAATTTTTATTACAATGTTATTTATTTGTGTTTGTGTGTGTGTGTGCGTGCATGCGCGCGTGCGTGTGTGTATGTGTGTATGCATAATGTGCGTGCACAAATTTGAGTGACATTGCATGTAGGTGGACATCAGAGGATAACTTGTGGGAGTCAGTTTTCTCCTTCCACCATGTAGGTCCCGAGGCTCAAACCTAGGTCATCAGTGTTGGTAGTAGACACTGAGCCATCTGGATGCCCTCCCTGATTTCAACAAATATTCAGGTGTGTGCTTTATATTTAAACGGAATTCTTTTGTTCTACACAGTATTTTGAATTACCAGGCCAAAGGGAAAGACATCTGAGAACCTAGAAGCCAAGAGTTACAGAAGCAAATGTCTGAGGTGCAGGGCGGCTTGTGAAAGACTGGACTCAGGCTCCTGTCTGCCCCCTATTCACGGCTGAGCACTGGAGTACCATGCCTTTCCTACATATGAAATGATTTCATTTCTTTGTTCAGCAAGTCATCAAAACCTGAAGAAGCTTTTGTCAGTTACTTCCCAAGAGGTTCCCAGGGTGTGGTCTTGTTGGACTCTGGAGGCAGTGAGACATAAGTGAACGTGTTGAAGCCCTTTGCTTACCCAGTCAATTTGGGCAGTTCTCCATATGTACAGACAGAGTCATATCTAGGGCATACATCATCCCAAGAAATTCCTTTCCCTTACAGTTGATATAATGGGTACAGTCTGGATGATGCTCTCTTGTCTCTCAAATTCATGTCAAAATCCCAACCCTGTAGGATGGAGCTTGGAGGCCATAGCTCTGAGAGGTGATTAGGTCCCAAGTGTCAAACCCACAGAATGGAATTTGTACCCTTGTTAGAGTAGGACGAGGCAGTTGTGGTGGTGCATGCTGATAGGATTTGCAGAAGGAGGCAGAGGCAGGAGGAGCATGAATTTGGGGCCAGCCTGGGCTACCCAGTGAGTTCTAGGACAGTCAGGGCTACACAGAGAAACCAAGAAAAGACCAAGAAAAGGAGACTAGGATGCATGCCTTTCTCTGTTGTCTGCCTCGTGAGAACTTTATGAGGTGATATTCACAGTCCAGAAAAGATGCTCCCTGAACCAGCACTCTGACCTCAGCGTTCCCACCACCACCGCTGCGACAGGTAAATAAAGGCCTGTTGTTTATAAGCCTTTATATCACTCCATGATACCTTGTCCCAGAGGCCCAAACGAACGAGGCAAGAATCACCCAGGAGGCTAGGAAAGGGCTCTGGAGAGGAGAGAAAGCACATGTCGGAGGCCACTCCCTGTTTCTGTGGCTCTATACTGATCTGGGTCTTTCAGTTTCGCTCTCTTAGAACTTTTTAATGAAATAGCCAATGTGTTTTCTTTTTCTTCTGGGGGCATGAACCTTATCTCTTAGGTGCTCTTAGATCCCAGTTAGCCCAAGATTCTCCTAGGGCAGGCTGTATGTTGAGATTGTCTTTCTAGGGTATAGCCAGAGCACTAGGAGAGCCTCTCCCTCGATCATGATGCTCTGGACTTGGAACCGTCACTTAAAGCAGCCAGTGATGAAAGGTAGGCAGAGCGAGCAAGTGAGCGAGCCTGCAGGAGGGAACGAGCAGCATCTGTTGAATGGTGAACCCCAAGAGTTCAATTACCCCAGTTTCCTCCACAGAAGGTAACCATGGCAACCTTATAATCCAAAGCGTCACCAATCAGAGCTAAACACACACACACACACACACACACACACACACACACACATACACGCACGCACGAATGTGCATGCACATGCACGCGTACACACACACACACCACACACACACACACACACACACACACACACACACTGAAAGCGCAGAAAGCTGCATGACTGTGTGCGTGTGCCCATGGTTTAGTTCTGAGTGTACGGGTATGTCTGTGCAATGTCTTGGCAGTTTATTTGTGTGCATAATGGAATTAGTATGTACATCTGCTGCCCTGGGTTTTCCGGTTCTGTTCTTAGGGGTGGTGAAGAGCGCAGGTCTGTCCTAATGTTTGGGTGTTACAGGGAGAGATGGTTGGACTATGTGGTTATGGGCACGTGGTTTTAGTCCAGTGGAAGGGAGTATGATGGCTGATTTGAACATAGAGGAAGCTTTTAAATTTACATTTCCCCTTTAGATCAGGTTTAGGTTGCACAAAAGCAAACAGGAATATTTTTTTTTTTCCCAGCTGGGAGGTAGTATTTCCCTGGGATAGGAAAGGCAGCCTAGGTCTACCTTGAATTTCTCAAACCATGAGTGTAGATGTAACCTCAGACATGAGATTATCATTTCTAGAAAGCCGTGTCATTTTTGAAGGTATGTACTTTTCCCTCCTTTTTTTCTTTTTCTTTTCTAGCTGTCTGTCTTGGACCTCACTGCTTTTTATGACTTCCTTGTGCATTGGATGAGGGGTATGTGAAGGTTGCTCGTGAGGCTGAGCTGGTGAGGGCAACTCCTGGGAGTCTGCTAGTGAAATGTGTCACTCAGTCTGTGCATAAGATCAAGGAGATTGTGTGTCACTTGGCAGATCTTTGAGGGTAGGCAGATCCGTCTGGATTAAAGGATTATTTGGGGAAAAAGCTGTGTGATGGCTGGGGCTCCAAGCCAGGAGTGCCTGGCTTTCTGGGTTATGAATGGGGGCTGCACACCATGTAAATCTTGGTCCCTGGCTGGAGTCTGTCTCAGTTTAACTAGGGCTCTGTGCACATTGTTTGTGTGTGTGTGTGTGTGTGTGTGTGAGAGAGAGAGAGAGAGAGAGAGAGAGAGAGAGAGAGAGAGAGAGACTCACCTTCCTGTGATGGAGGAGTGAAGGACTTCATTACTGAACATTGGGGAGGAATCTTCCTGTGCTAAGTTCCTACCTTTCATTCACATTTATAGGCAAATATTTTTAAATTGACAGGTTTTGTTTGTCCATTAACAAATGCATACTCACAGAACATTTTCTTCACTTTTACAGTAGTTACTTCCTCGAAGACAGAAATCTACATTAGCATCTTCAGTCGGTTCCAAAGGATTGCCCCCTGGCCCATGTCCTTCTGGCAGCCACATCACAGCCTCCGTCTGCTTCCCTTGTGGCCTTGTTCCCAGGAAGAATGGGGCCAGGAGAGAAGGCTGAGATGGTTGGTCTCAGGCAGTTTGAGGCATGGCTGTGTGGAAGGAGCCCTGTCACTTAGTGTGTAGTAACCATTAGGGTTTTCCCAAATGGTGCCAGAGTAGCCTTGAGATGGGCTGAGGGGATCCGCCCCGCCCCCACCATTGTCTCCCCATTTCTGCTGAGTCCTTTCTGGATCCTTCACACCAAGCTCCCTCCTCTTTGTTTCTCATCTTTTCAGAACAGTCTGGGGATGAAGAGGAGGTTGTCTTGTTTCTGTATCCGTTATAGTACTCAAGCAGCCCCTCCTACCCCTCCTTCCCCTGTGTCCTTTATGGGTGCGTCCCAAGTCTGTAACAAGCTGTGATTCAGAAGCCCATGACTGTAGATTATTTATCCTTTCCTTCAGCATCTCCTTCTCAGTGCTTCCCAAGAAGCAGGCACTGGGGACAGAGCAGGGAAGAAGGCTCCCTATTGCCCTGCGTGTACTCACCTGCCAGCTGGAGGGGACAACAGATAAGAAGGCAATTGCAATATAGAGATAAGGCACAACAGGGGTTAGTCAGGGCTGTGTGAGCTTACAAGGGGGGTGCTGATCCTGACCACAGGGACTTGGAGAATTCTGAGAAGAGCCAGTGTTTGGTGTGTAACCTGCAGGATGGAGGACCATCCTGGAGTGACAGCATGCTTTTCACAAGGGAAGTGGGATTTTAATTAAAAAATATTAGCTTAAAATGAGATAGATAGAAAGATAAATGATAGACAGGTAGATAGATAGGTAGATAGGTGATAGATAGATAGATAGATAGATAGATAGATAGACAGACAGACAGGTAGATAAATGATAGGTAGGTAAGTTGATAGATAGATAGATAGATAATAGGTAGGTAGGTAGGTAAGTAGAGAACAAGAACAAAGAGTGCAAGAGATGGAGAGCCCCAGACACAGCTGGACAGAGATGAAAGGCTACAGGGTGTAGGGATGGGGAGAGGACCATAGAATCACATCTGGTAAGAACTGGCAGGACCCAGTAAACACACGTGGGCCCCTTATTTAAAGGAAAGAAAGACAAGAAAAAGCAAAGGGATAGATAAGCAGAGTTGAAATGCTGAGTCAGGCTCTCCCAATTTCTCGTAGAGGAGAGGGGAAGGGCAGAGGCCGGGTGGGAGGGAGCCAAGGCTGAGTGAGGAGAAGGTTCAGAGGAGTTCCCAAGCCTTTGTGTCCTCAGGATCAGGATGAGGCAAGAAAGAGAAAGTTGAAACAAGATCTGACCTGGTTTTCTTTGCCTGTCTTTTCTCTCTTTTTTTCTTCCCTTCATCCTCTTTTCCCTCCTTCTAGCCACATCCTGCCTACAACTAGATGTCAGGGAACTAGTTGCTATGGATACTAAATGGCATTCAAGCTGGCTGAATTATTAAAGCAGGGTCTTTTCTTTGAAGCCATGGCCCCAGTATGGAGTAAAGTCCCATTAGGGAGTGCAGTGTCAGGCATAGGTCTAAACCAGGACTGCAAGGTGCTTCTGCCAGGGTAAAGATTTGCAGAAGGAGTGCCAGTCACCTGGTGTATTCCCCTGCTGGGGGTTCTAGAGGTTTGAGAAATAGTGCCAGTCACCTGGCCCTTTCCCCTGCTTGGAGAGGGGCATGTGTGTCTGCTAAGATGGACTCCTGCCTCCCAGTCTACTTGCTTACTCCCTGTTTTCCCACTTCCTCTGCCTTACAGCAACAGCCACGGCTCATTCAAATGGGATAAGAATCAAAGTGATGTTTTCTTTGTGTCTGAAAGGACAGCATATTGTTAGAATTGTTCAGTTTACTTGTATTCACAGAGACTTGAAATAAAATAGCAGGTGTATCCAGAGGGTTGGCCTTGGCCGTCAGGGACTGAACTGCCACAGTGAACAGGTATAGGGGCTCTTCCATGGCCATCAGATGGGTGGCACTCTCCCAAGTGTTGGAAGGGGCTGTCAGGAGAATTTTGTTTGTGGGCATGATGGTTGTTTGTTTGGATGGTGGGGGCGGGGTGAGCACGGATGCTCTTCTCTGGAGGAGATTCCAAGCTGCCTTCTGTTAGTCTAGTTCCAGAAACTTTCAGTTAAAAAGAAAAAGGAAGCTCAAATATCAGTGTAAACGCCCTGTTTAGGCGGTGGGGGTAGGGAAAGCATTCGTGGCTGGAATTATGTCAGTGTGTGTCTATGTTGTGGGTAGGGGCCAGGATACCAAGTTATCATTTTCCTTCCTGCAGACTCTAATATTAATGTTCTGAAGTTGAATCAGGGGAGGGCCTCCTCTTCTTGGTTGGCTGATTGATTCTCTGAAGTCGGAGGACCTCCCCTTCTGGCTTTATGCAGCTTCTTCTTAGGGAGGAGCACTTACTTCTACAACGGAAGACTTTGGCCTCTCCTGCCTAAGAGGGCGTCTGAGGCCTTTTAAAGTAAAAGCTACATTTCTTTATTTGCTTATGTTTGTACTGTGAGGATGCACAGGCCACATGTATGTGCCAGAGGACTACTTTCTAGAATTAGTTCTGTCTAGCATGTGGGTTGGGGATTGAACTCAGGTTATTAGATTTGCTGGCAAACATCTTGCCACCTCTGTGGAGGCATTTTTTCTGTTTAAACATATTCCCCCCCCCCCCCCCCGCAATGAGGGACAGTTGACTTACAGAACCGTTTCCGGCTTCTGAGAAACTGATATATAGCCCACCCCCCTTGCCCAGTAGATCTTTACTTGCTTAATGTTGGGGCTAGTGACTCAGTTTACCGCAAATCTCATGTACTGAGATAGACTGACTTCCTTTGGAGCTTGGTGAGAAGTTTACCCGTCATCTGACCTAGAGTCACGGTTTTGACTGCTCACAAGACGAACCTCCCAGTCAGACTTTCCTGTTTGGGAGGCAGGGGCAGTGAAATGGGAGTAAGCAGATGGCACAGCCCCGGACTTTCACATCCATCTCCCGCTGGACTAAGAGGAAAGAGTAGCTGCTGTGGCCTCCTGGCCATTCCATGGGGTGTTTCCCAGTTCCTCTGGGTGTCAGGCAGACGACAGTGTGCAGAGCTGGCTTAGATGAGTAGAGGGCGTCTGTGCTGTCAGCCATGGGAAACTCAGAGGGAACAGGGCAAGTGCCCCTTTCACTTTGAAATCCTCAAGGAAACCTGCAGAGGAATGGCCGGGGTCAAGTTCAGGGTGTGAGCGTGCTGAGGGAAGGGTGCTGCCCCCTACCCCCTTCTTGTCCCTGCCGCCATACTGCCTCTCCCTTTTCTCTGTTGGAATCAGTTGATGGCAATGGAAGGAGTCCTTGCCCATGTGACTCTTGCAGGCATTTTCAGTGCTCTGGGAAAGACCGGCTGAGAGCTAGAGAAATGGGAGAGAGGAAACCCCAGAGAGATCAAGTCTAGCAGGATGCGGAAACCCCAGCTTGACTCACTAATTTTTAAGGCAGCCCTTAGGGAACAGGTTGGCTTTCCTTGGAGTTTTCAACTGGACCCTGGATAGCCGCAGAGAATGCCACCGACTACAGAGAGGTTCCTTCCTCGGGTTGGGGTCCCCTTTCTTGGGCATTGCTGGGCTCAGGGACCGTGTTCTCTCCCACTATCCACTCTTGACTCCAGAAGCCCCACGTGGCTTTTATTTCTCTTTAGATGTAGTGAGTGTTCTTCTGATCACTTTTCCTACCCTGGGAGGCCAGTCTAGGATTCTGGTGAGGTCTAGCGCAGGGGGTTCAGAGATCGGGGTTGGAGGAGGAACTGCCGGGAGATCCAGTGCTTCAGTGGAAACCACTCGCGGAAGTTTGAGGTCAGTGAACTTTTTTTTCAGAAACCCTGACCTAATTTTCTGGACCTCAGTCTGGTTACTACACTGATCTGTGGATAAACCCAGCGTTGCGCTGCCCCCCCTGCCCCTCCCCGCAGCCTCTGCGCGCTCCCGTGTTCGTCTTGCCCGCCTCCTGCCTGCTCCACACAGCTCTCTAGGGCTGCGCTGCCTGGACAGAGAGATTTCTTCTCCGTTTGGATACCCTCCTGTTTTCTCTATCCCTTTGCTGTTTATCTCCCCAGCTGCCCCTTCTGAAGGTGCAAGTGTGAGAGTCTTTCTGATTGCCAGAAATTTCTTTTGCACTGTGTGGGCAGGAGACAGATTTTTTTTTTCCTCCCTCCGTCCCCCGAACTGTCTCTTTTTTTCATTTATTAATTTTGTTTTCTTTCCCTCCCTTGCGTCTCTTTTTGTAGACTTTACCTTCTTTCCCCCTCATTTCACCACCTCTCTTACCCCACTTTCCCTCCCTCCCTCTGTCTCCCTCTCTCAGTTCCCCTCCCCCCACCCTTTTGCTCTTTTAAAACAATTCAATGATGCCTCGGGATTACTAGCACACCCTCCTTCAGCTGAGCGCGGGACTCTGCATTAATTCAAGGTGAGTGGGGTTGGGTTTTTGCAGCTGAGGATGGGGCTGCCGGTGTCAGCGTGGCCGCAAGCCGGGCTGAGTCTTTCCTCCTGGAGGCAGCGCAAATCCCATGCTGCTGCTACCTGTTGGGGTCCCTGGACCTCAGAGGCTCTGATCTGGGCTAGACCTTCTTGGAAGGCTCCTTACCAGCTCTTCTTCTGTATGCCGTCTTTCCATTTTCAACTTCTCCAGCAATTGCCCCAGCCTGGACAGCACCTTATTGGAATATTCCAGGAGCCAATTGGGTGGCCCTTGGTGAGGTCCTAGGGTGGCATTTGACTTGGGGCTTACATTTCTCACCCCACAGCTAGGGAGTCTCACTGTTGCCACAGAAATGGAGCCCCACTCCTGGTAGATGAGGACCTGGGAATTTTCATTAGCCTCAGAGCCTCTCAAAGCCCTTCCATGACTCCAGACAAAAGCAGCTCGCCAGTCCCCAACAGGGACAAGTTTTGTGGGGGACTGTTGAGAAAGTGTTCAGCAAGGGGTTGAGCTTCTAGTGAAGTTTCTATGAAGGAGGCTATATGCGCTTTTGGAAGTGAATCCATCCTGGTGTGGGGTGGTCTGGGTGTCTCTCGAGCTGCTAATTGGGGCAGACATTTGATCCTTTCCTGAGAGTGTGGCTTGGGTGGAGAATAACCAAGGTAGACCAGGCTCGAGTGACTTGCTTTTATGATCGGATCTGGATGTCTCCCTGAACAGAATGGAGGGCCAGTACACTCATGTTCTGTGCCTTTTGTGTGGGTGATCTAGAGAGGATGGTGGCAGATACTTTCCCCCATCGCCCCCATCTAGGCTTCCTCCTTTATGTGGGGACCAATGTGGCAGTCTGGCCTCTTGTCCAAGGTCTATGTAGATTCGGGGGAGGAGGGAGGTGGGTATCTTTGACTCCCCTGTGACGGTGACACATCGGAGCCAGTGTTTCAGGCTGAGTTGGTTGGTGGATAACCCAGACCTGGGAACAATCAAGTCCTTTGCCTTCCCAGGTCCGTGTGTTGGAACAGTCACTCATGTTCTTGGGGGACGAGACTCATATTGTGTCATAGAGGCATCATCCTCCGGGGAGGGCAGAGTGTCTTAGTCCCAAGGGGAGACTGGGAAACCTGACCAGGGAGAAGTGTTTTCATGAAAGGAAGAGGTCTTTTAATACTGAAATAAGAACTAGTTCATTGTGAGAACCGGAAGAGGGGCTTGCTGAACTGGAAGGAAGGTGGGGTATAAGACATTGGAGGGAACTTCATAGTCGGTTCCCAGCAGGAACTGCTGGAAAATAGAGCTCCCTCTCTTGCAAAAGTGTGGTTCCTGTCTCCAGTGCCCAGAAAAAGATGGCCTTTTGTTTTATTGCTTTCTGCAGGTCTCTTACCTGCTAAGACTCTGGCCAAAGACTCCTTTGCCACTTTGGAGTATGGGTAATTACACCAATTATTGTCTAAGTCTGGGTACTTTTGAGGTTGTATATGAACTGTCTGTCCAGGTAGAGATGGATGATGGACATACGATTGAACACATGGTCAGAGGTCGGAATAACATGTCCTGCATTCATGTCATATCTTGTAGCTTTCCTATTTGGAACAGTTATGACTCAGATTCTAGGACTTCTTTTCAATTCTGTCTGAAAAATTCAAATCGAAAATATGTACTTCTGGGTAACGGATGTAAATCAACAGTAGGGTGTTTACTGAGCATGTTCAAGGTCCTGGGTTTGGGCACCAGCTCCAAAACACAAACATCAAACCATCAATCAATAAAAAGCCAAACCCAAAACCAAACAAAAACACCACACCATCAAAAAGCCAAACAATAGAAACCAGATTCTGTGAACTGCCCGTTCCCAGAGTGGGACTTCATGCTTAGATACTGCAGGGATAGCAACTTTGAGGGTGGTTTCTATGGAGCCCTTTCTGTTCCTAGTCTGCTTCCTTGTGGGATTTATGACCCTGGGGCTTTAGGAGACCATCCTGCCAGGAGTTGTAAGCACAGGGCTCGTGGCAGCATGATGGACAGCAATGACTGCACTCACGGCCAGGACCGAGCCTTTGGGTCCGTGCTGCCACCCTCTGTACCCCTCTGAGGCTGTGACTGAGTACTGAGCTTGAGGGAAGAGAAAGGAGAGAGAGAGAGAGAGAGAGAGAGAGAGAGAGAGAGAGAGAGAGAGAGAGAGAGAGAGAGAGAGAGAGAGATTCCTAGATGTTATCTGGGTTTCAACTGAGAAACCCACATTCCAGAAGCATAGTTTTGTAGGAAAATGTCTGGTATTTACTTCTTTGCTGTGCTAAGGAAAGATAAAGCCTTCTTAGGGACAGGTCAGTCACAGTGTCATCTCTCCCCTGGAACCTGTGAGTCTTCCAGGTAACTAAATCATTTCAGGCTTTGAAAAAAAATTAGCTACCACTTATTGAGGGCTTTAGTTTCCAGACACTATCTTGAGCAGTTTCTAGACTTTACTATAATGAATCCTTGCCCAAGCGTATCAAGGGTGTACCTCCATTTTATCAGTGAAGAAGCTGAAGCTAAGGAAAGTAACTTTCTCAGATCACCCAGAAGTAGGAGACAGAGCTGGGGTTAGATCCAAGGCTGGCTGACTTGCCCCACACAAGGCTGCTTCTGTGCTGAAGTGGATGGGGCCAGTTGATATTTAAAGCATCTGTTATCTATAGGTGGAAAGTGATGTCTCTGTCTTCCTGGCTCTTGTTTCATGTCACTTCTGACTTCTTTTGTCAGTAGTATTTTTGCTTGGTGTCCGTGAAGTTTGTGTCCGTTATTTCCTTCCTGGCTACTTGGAATAGTCTTCGTCATGGATCCCAGGCGAGTGTGCACGTGAACCCTACCTGAGGTGATAGGATTGTCTGACAAAAGGTAGTGTGTATGTCACTGTCTGCTGCTCAATGTCAGGATGTTTTAGTTAGGGAGCTTTGCCTCACTCATGGTATTAGTGGCTGGCTTGGAAATGGCCTTTCCACTTCTGGCTTTCCCTGAAGGGATTTTGCAGATCAGTGAGGAGCATGCCTGTCCCCAGTTGATAGGGCCATGGGTACACCCAAATGCCCATTCCAGTAGGAAGGCAAACTTGAGCCTGAAGTAGATAATTCTGGACACGTTTCTAACTTTTTACCCTTTCATTCTACCATCTATCAGTGTAAGTTATCAGACCAAGAAGAACAGAGGGAAAGCAGACAGACTTGGGGTGGGGTAAAGCAGAGAAAAAAGTATTTGTCAGACAGACTTCATTTATACCATACTTTGGCCCCAATAAGTAGCCATGGGCAAGTCACTAACATACCTGGGTCTTATTCTATCCCAAAGTGAGGGTTGGGCCAGATGAGCCATTGGCATTGACCCTAACAGCAGCAGTCTGAGATCTTATAGTCCTGTGTGACTTTGCTTTTTGTGCCCTTTTGAAGATCCTAGGTGATCTAGTTTGCCTTTATGTTGCTGTGCTAAACGCTGCAACCAAACCAATTTGTGGAGGAAAAGGTTTATTTCAGCTTGAGGGTTATGGTCCATCAGCAAGGGAGGCCCGAGCAGGGGCGCAAAGCAGGGACCTAGAGGTAGGACCTGAAGCAGAGACCACAAAGGAGCACTCCTTACCAGCTTCAAGGCTTGTGGTCAACTTGCTTTCTTATATAGTCCAAGCCCATCTGCCTAGGGATGGTACTACCCACAGAGGACTGGGCATTTTCCCATCAATTAGCAATCAAGAAAATGCCCCCTCTGACATGCCTATAGGCCAGTCTGATGGGGGCAAGTTTTCATTTGAGGTTTCTGCTTCCAATATATGTCAAGTTGACAATCAAAATTAGCCATTGAAAGTCAAAGCCATTCCTTATTTTGTCTTCTCTCTTAGTGGTGGCAGACAAAGGAGACCATGTGAGAAGGGCACCAAATGTTCTTGGTCTCCAGTGGGCAAGTCAGTTATGTAGTGGAAATTTTTTTTTCTGGTCAGAGGAATGCATTTCTTCTTCCTGGTGTATGTTACCTTGCCTTCCCAATAAGCGAAGGAGAACTAGGAAAAGCAGAAAGAGGTTAACAAGCACTCTCTGACTTGTCAGCTGAGCAGTAGGGGAAGAGGATGAGGGTGGGAGGCAGGACCATGGGAGCTCGTGGTCTCTAAAGAGAGAAGAGTAATAGTCTTTGTCTTCATGGTGTTTATAGTGTGGTGGGGATCCAGGATCTAGGCTATTGGACTGAGTATACATTTATAAACTCTGAAGCTATTTGCGACAAAAAAGCTCAGTATAAAACCATTTGTTGTCGTATAGATGAGTTTACCTGAAGATGGGTGTCTTCCTGGCAGCAGCAAAGATGTAAGTGGGAAAATTGGTGTTAAGGCCTGACAGCTTTGTCACGAACATGAGGATTCTAGGGAGTCGTGTTGTTCGTACATACACTTCAACTTGGGATTGCAGTGAAAGAGATTCTGAGATAGAAGGCGGCCTCACTGAAGACGCAGGGCTCTCATTCATGTTCTTGGGACATTGCTTGGAAAGAGCCAGAGTTGAAATTCCCAGGCTTTATAAATTCACTGGCCACATATGAAAAAAATTCTGTCATAGACATGAATCTAGGACTCAGGTGACGAGAGTCATGCTACAGATTCTCATACAGGGCTGAAATCGGCAGATGGGTGAACTAGAGGGAGGCACAGCATCCCGAGGGGACCGGAGGAAGGTGTGATTCTGCCTCAGGCACAAAGCCTGTGGCCGGGAAGTGAATCTGTCCTCATGGGCTTTTGTATACTTTCTGGCTTGTGTAACAGCACAGCCTAGGGCTGACGGATGGACTTAATGCTCTCTTTGTTTCCTGCACTTCGCTGGAACTCTGGCTCTGTAAGTTTCTCCCGTTTCCTCCTTTTATTAAAGCTGAGTATTTTATAATAAAGCTAGTTTGGTTAATTCCAATTGCTGACCGACCATGCCCCTTCACACCTCTCACTGACAGAGAGGCTGATGCAGAATATAACTGTAATTTCCTGTCCCTCAGCAGCAGCTAGATACACATCTGGCTTTTTCTAGGAGAGGTGGGAAAGTAATAATGTAAGATATGCTTGTGTGTGCGTATGTGTGTGCGCGTGTGCGTGTATGTGTGTGTGTGTGTGTGTGTGTGTGTGTGAAGGCCAGAGGACAACCTCAGTTACTGTTCTTCAGATGTAGTCTGTCACGTGCTTGAGACATGGTCTCTCACTCACTGGCCTGGGATTACCTCATAGGTCTAGTGCCTGTGTCTGCTTTCTTAGCTCTAGTGTTACAAGTGTGTCACCATGCTCTGATTATTTTTCTTTATTTGAAGTATGGGTTCTGGGGATTGAACTCAGGTCCTTGTGCTTGTAAGCAAGCACTTAGAAACCCCTGGGCATGGTTCTTGGTCTTTTTTTTTTTTTTTTTTTTTTTTTTTTGGTTTTTCGAGACAGGGTTTCTCTGTGGCTTTGGAGCCTGTCCTGGAACTAGCTCTTGTAGACCAGGCTGGTCTCGAACTCACAGAGATCCGCCTGCCTCTGCCTCCCCAGTGCTGAGATTAAAGGCATGCGCCACCACCGCCCGGCTGGTTCTTGGTCTTAAGTGATTGGTTTCTCCAACTAAGTATAGTACTTTAAGAAAGTATTTGTCTTATCAAACTGCATGCTCTCTGACTATAGCAGAGTGGGTCTGGTCTTGCTTTAATCCTTGTTGGCTTTATGATCAAGAGAGGACTGTTCGTACATAAACACTGTATCCCATCTTTTGGGTCATCAGTGGTCACAAGAGGCCTCTTACCCTTTTAAGATAAATGACTCTTCCATGATTCTGTCTTTCTTCCCTTTTTCTTTCTCCTTAATCTCCCCCTCTTAGCCCCAACTAGTCATATAATAGATTTTTTTCAGTTGCTTTATTTACTGAATAGAAATTTTATTCTTCATATGAGGAACATTTTACATTTTGCTTATTAAAATAAAATTGAGTTGCTCTTGACTTATTTAGTCCTTGATCTATGTCTTCTAGAATGTAACAATCCTATAAATATAGCATAAGTCCTACCCTTCCCTAGAGGAGTGGCTCACAGTGACAGATGACACACCAACAACTCCTAACTCCTGGTTTCCTTCATCACAGCTCTGGGTGAGCTGACCAGAGCTCAGGTCTAAGAGTCCTAATTGGATCTACCTCTGTTCTCAGGTGAGGAGAGTCAGCTGTCAACATTAGACCTTGAGTACTGGCTTAGAGTGGCCCTGGGATAGAGGGAGAGGAAGAGCTAAGACTGTGGGCGGGGCTTGCAACTCCCCAGGGTATGCCCTAGCTTCATCACTAGGTGGGGACACTACTTAACCCCTCTTCCCCCTTTCTTTCTTCATCCTTCCCCCTCCCTCCTCTTCCTCCTTCCCTTTGCCCTCATCTCTTTTCATTTCTAATTCCTGTCTTTTCTTTCGTTATTCCTCCCCTCCCTCCTCCCCCTTCCCTCTTTCCATATTTTTCTTCTTCCTTGCCCCCATCTCCTGTCTTTCTTTCCAACTCCCTCCTCCCCCATCCCCGGCATAAACATGGCCCAGGTACCAATTCTGGGCTGGGTAATGATTTTGATATTGAAACTACAGCAATGAACAAGACAGCCCAAATAGCCCACTTTCATAAAATTCATATTCTGCCACAGAGAGAGTGAAACAAAATCAGCCCATGATGAATGTTATTCAGAGGATTAATCTAAGGCAATGTGGCAGGGACAGAGTGACTTTAGATTGGCATGTCACCGAAGGCTCCTGAAGAGGTGATATTTAAGCTGAGGATCAGAACGATAAAAAAATGGAAGAGGATTCATATCGCCAATTTTCTTCAGTGTGTGAGGAATAAATTAAGTGGTATGTGAAATTGTTTTATAGACTACAAAGTAAACTCAACATTTTATACCCCAGACAGAACTCTCTGAGCTGAGCATGGTGATTCATTAATATTATCAATTTCACTACCTAGCCTACTAGCAAATGTGGGCTGTATTAAATTACAGATGGAAATGGGGAGTTCAGAGGAGATCTTTAAGACATAAAAGCAGATGACGCCTGTGACAGGCATTTGTCAAAAGAAGACACTTTTCTTCCATTCTTGTTACTGATGGGCTTGTCTAGAGATTTCTATCCACCTGTTTCCTGGGCAGCACCAAGGCCCGAGAGATAGCGGGGGATGGTATTGCAGAGTTAGTAGGATTCCCCAGGCTGTTCCAGGTTAGTTTCTTGCTAACCCAGAGCAGAGGTTGGTTTATCTGAAGGTGGGGAGAGATCCCACTGGCTTCCTTCCTACCCACAGACCGCGGAGGGAGACAGTTTTTGCCCTGCTGTGAGGCCGGTTTCTATTGTCTTTACCTCTCTCCAGCCCCTCTACACCTCATTAATCTCCCCAGCTACGAGGAAACCTTAGTCTATGTACTGTGTTGCCTGTTGTCCATGGCTCTACATACCCACTCCCTTCCTCGATTGAGGGCTTCGTCAATATAGCTTTTCAAACATGGAGGCGTGAATTATTTAACTTCTAGGTCCGGAAAGACTTGGGTGGTAGTTGAGCCAGCAGGCTCTGCCCTGCCTTGCCCCTGTCTCTTATTCTACCATGGCTTACCATCCTTCCTGTACTTAAAGCCTAGGACTTAGATCCATAGTTATTGTCAGGACTACATATTCAGTTTCTTCAGGGAGATGGTCAGTCCTAGAGTATGGTTTCTGAACAGCAAGATCAGCACCACTAAGAATTAATTTCTCTGCTGCACCCCCATAGTTCTGAGTCAGACCCATTTTGGGAGTGGGTGGTCATCAAGTAAATCAGATGCATGTGAAGGTTTGAGAAATTTGGTTAGAAGGATGAATGAAGGCTGCTATTAGGTATTTGCCGTAGGCCAGTAGTATACTACTTATTTTCACTCTCTGAACTAAGGAATCCTTATTCACAATTTGCTGATAAGCAAAAGGGCCTATAAATTGGGAGATAACAAGAGGTAGGGAGGGAGTGGAGGGGGCTGAGTTTCATTCAAGTCTTGGTTTCCAATATTGAACCATTGTGAAGTTTGGAGTCCTAATTAAAATGCATATATGTTCATTGATGCATGCTACTAATTGTTCACATTTTAATGCTAATAATTCTCTGGCCACTTACAGTGGAGTGATAAGTAGAGACTTAGGAGTATCCGAGACTCGATACCTAAGTCCCTTGCTGGTATCTCATGGGAACTTTCCCCTGTGTGGCAACTCTTCGCTAGTGTTGACTGGCATCTCTAGATGGGGACTAAATGACTGATCCTTCCGTGCAGATGCTTCCTGGCTGCACCCTGGCTTTTCTTCTATGGCGTATACCCTCCCAGAGGGTTTTCTCCCCTTCTCTTTTCAGCCATCACCCACATGCTACATTGCCTTCCATATTTCTTTTCCAACCCAGGATTCTCTTTTATTCAGAATTTCACCCCAATAGAACAATGGATAGTCTTACTTTAGTGCTTCATGGTATTGCAGAGTCACCTTATTTACAAAGAAACCCACCCTCCTTTGCCTCCTCTGGTCCTCCCAGCATAGCCTCCTTCAGCAAACGACACCAACATTCATTTCATTAACAAACCAGAAACCCAGGCATCTCTCTGACTCCTCTGCCATCTGTCCTCCCACTCAGCTCCCCATTACAGTTTACCTTGAACCTGCCTTGGTCTCTGCATGAGAACCTCCCTAACCACTGGTATTTCTTCCAGGAGGCATCCTGCATTCCCTTCATGCACCCATGGGTCCTTTTTTCGTAGTCTCTGAGCATCTTGGGCTTACCCCTGCCACCAGGGAGCTGCCGACCTTACAGACTGTGAAGTCCTGAGAAGCAAAGACTTTGTCTCTTATCAGTGTTCCTTTAATGGTTTGCCCTTAGTGGGCAGTCAATAAGTCGATAATTTAGCCAGGTAAAAAGCCACTGTGGACACCTGTGAAAATCCTGATCTTTGCTTCTGTCCATCACGGTGCATATTCTCTGCACATGGAGGGCATCGCATTCACTGAGTGTCTTCGATAAGGCCCTTATCACAGGTTGATTGTGAAGTGATAGCAAGGACCCGTCAGTTCCTAAGACTCAGTGAGGGCTTGACTGAGGTTGTGATGTGATGGTGCATGCATGTGTGTGTGTGTTTGTGTGTGTGTGTGTGTGTGTGTGCGGTGTGTGTGTGCATGTGTGTGTGTGGTGTGTGTGTGTGCGGTGTGTGTGTGTGTGCGGGGTGTGTGTGTATGTGTGTGTGTGTGTGTGTAGCGTGACTGGGAAACTGAAGTGGAAGAATTCTATATTCTTGCCAACTTTATACCCAACAAATTTCAATATGTTATTTTATTAATTTTAATGATTACTTACTAATAAATAGTAAACTTTGATTTATGCCATGTGGTTGTATTGTATTCACCCCCACTCTTTCCTCTAACTCCTCCCAGATCCACCTCACCCTCTCTCATTCCAAACTTTAAGGCTTTTTTGTTGTTGTTTTGAGACAGGGTTTCTCTATTTCCCGGGTGCTAGGATTAAAGGTGTGTACCACCACTGCCTGGCGTGTCTTCTTTTTAAAGACATATTTGCCACCCAGTCCAGTTTGTGCTGCCCAAATACTTATGGGTGTGGGACTAGCCACTGCAGCATGGTCAACCTACTAGGGACCACATCCTTAAAGAAAACTGACTCTCCCCAGAAACCATTAACTATCAATAAACAGGATGGAGGAAGGGTGGGAGAAAGATACCTAGCACTAAAGATGTTTAAAAAGCCACATGGAACCTCTTTTATAAGCTTCATGTATGTATATATATACACATATACATATATGTATATATGCACATATGTGAATATTCATATGAAAGGATTTAATTGTAATTATTTTATGAAAAGAATAATGCTTGTTCCAGAAGAAATGTGATCCTCAGTTTGTCTGTAACATAGTAACTGTTCAGTAAAACTTCAGAAAGGGCTGTGACTAAGGGCAAGTGATTTATATTGAGAGAACAAGGACCTTCAAGTCCGTGACAATGCTGTCTCATTCTTAGGAGTTTCAATACCATCTTTATGCACCCAAACCCCTATGGGTTTTTTTTTTTCCAGTTAGTTTTTTCTGCCCAAGAAACCATTCCCAAACTCAGAAGTCTAAAATAACGAACATTTAGTATTTTTTGCAAATCTGCAGGTTGATTTGTCTTGGGTTGGCTTGACTGACATTGGATGGTCAGTTTGGTGTCACACAGCTACAGGCTGTCAGCTCTTTCTCGATCATCTCTATACACCTAGGTGCTGAGTGACCTGGAACATGTGGCAAAAGGGACAAGAAAGCCCTCCAGGGCTTCTTTAGCAAGGTATAGAACCCATTCTGGGGGGTCTCACACTAGTAGGTGGATTGTAACATACGCATTTTTTCGACAAAGATTTCACATTCTAGCAAAGAGAGCAAGGCCCAAATTGCAAACCTTTCCAGTCCTTCATTTGCTACACATTTGCTACTGTTTTGTTGCCTAAAGCAAGTCACACAGTCAAGCTCAGAACGGTGTAGGAATTAGTTGTCCAAGCTGTGGAAGGATATGAGGAGATGTGAACAAACCGAACCTGCTTGGTTTGGGTGCTCTGAGAAGTAGACGCCCGCATGGGATGCAATGTGGAAAGAATTTATCAGACAAAACACCAAAGGTAGCAGGGAAGGAGCCAGGGAAAACCGGAAGAGTCCTTAATTCACCACTCCCTTCAGATTCTGAGTGCCTGACTGAAGGAAAGCAGGGGTGGTCCCAGCCTGCCGTGGAAAGGAAGCTTGCTAGACAAAGCTCCCAGAAAGCCCTAGTGTCTTGAGCTAGGCGGGTCCCCTGCCTTGCAGGAGTGAGCTTACCTTGCTGTCCTTAGCCCACCCTCTCTATTTACATATAATAAAGGATTTCAGAGCCCAGCAGCTGGGGCTCTTGGCCACAGTTGGAGATCTGCTAGGCACATTCTCATGGTTACTATAAGGTCATTGCTCAATGTGTTACAGCTCCAAAATTTCTGCTGCTGGCTCAGGCCTCCCTCCTGAACTCCAGACCTCTATATTCAAAAGTTTTCTTAATGCTTCCGTTTGGCATTCCCACGGGCATCTCAGATTCATCATATCCAAATTAACTTGTTTACTTATGATTAATAATTTCATTAGGGTACGGAGCAATGGGCTCTGTTTCAGTGTTTCACACACATGTATCATTACACTTCACCCACATTCTGCCTTGTTCCTTACTCTCCCCTTTGGTCCTGTTTGTTCCCTACGAAGTCTCCCTTTGACTTCCGTATATATGTCATATACCTACATATATTATATGTATGCAAGTACCTTAAATATAGATTCTGAATATTAGAGAAGAAGTGTAATAATTGTCCTTTCTCCTGTTACCTCTCTCATTTCCCCATCCCTTTAAATGCTTTATTCTTCCACTAAGAGTCCCTATTCTACTCTGTCTCTCCTTCCCTCTTCCCTCCCTCCATTCTTCCCTCATTCCCTTCTCCCCTCCCTCCTACTCTGTCTTGCATAGGATATAAAAAGTGATATTTATCTTTCCAAGTCTGGCTCATTCTGCTTAGTATCAGGATCTTTAGACCCATCTGATTTTCCAGGAAATAACATAATTTCATTATTCCAGGCTCCATGAAACTCCACTGTGTGTATCACGTCTTCTCCATTCATCTGCTGATGGGTGTGTATCTAGGAGAGTTTATATCTTGTCTGTAGGCAATAGCATGGCAGTGCAAGTATTGCATGGATGTGTAGGCATCACAGTGAAGTGCTTATTCAGATTCCCTTGGATAAACACCCAGAAGGGGTAGAGCTGGATCATATGGCAGTTTAATTTTTAGTTTTTTTGAGGAACTGCCATACTAATTCCTACAGCTGCCGGACTAGTGTGCATTTCCAACCAACAGTAAATAAAGATTCAATTCCCCCACATTTTATTAGCATTTGTTATTTTTCATTTTCTTGATGATAACTGCTCTGATTGGCACAAGGTGGAATCTCGATGTAGTTTTAATTTGTATCTCCCTATGGCTAAGAATGTTGAATGTTTTCATTCATTTATTGACTATTTGTGTTTCTTCTTTTGAGAAAATTTTCATTTACTTTTCTATTTATTGACTCGATGGCTTTTGTGTTTTTTGAGTTCTTTATACATTTTAGATATGAATCTGCAGTCAGAAGCTCAATTAGCAAAGGCTTTTCTCCTGTCAATAGCCCATCTCTTCACTCCACTGATTGTTTCCTTTCCTCTGCAGAGCATTTGAATTTTATGAGATCCCATTTGATAACCCTTGCTCTTCTGGATAGTTGTATGTCAACTTGTCACACTAGAGTTGTCTGAAAGGAAGAAACCTCCAATGAGAAAATGCTTTTATAAGATCCAGCGTAGGGATTATTTTCTTAATTAATGATTGATTGGGGAGGGCCCAGCCCTTTGTTGGTGAGGCCTTCCCTGGGCTGGTGGTCCTCGGCGCTATAAGAAAGCAGGTTGAGCAAGCCATGATGAGAAAGTCAGTAAGCAGCACTCCTCCATGGTCTCTGCGTCAGCTCCTACCTCCAGTTTCCTGCTCTGACTTCCTGTTCTGACTTCCTTAATGATGAACTGTGATGTGGAGGCTTAAGTCAAATAAGTTTTTTCCTTCTCGACTTGCTTTCGGTCATGGTGTTTCACTGTAGCAATAGTAACCCTAACTAGCACGCTTGTCATTATTTTCTTGGAATTCTTTTAAAAATCTCATTAAGTATGCCTGTATCTTCTAGTATTGTGCCTATGTTTTTCCTCACTAGTTTCAAAGTTTCAGGTCTTACATTAAAGGTCTTTGATACATTTAGAATGCTTTCCTTTGTACAGGGTGAGAAGGAAATGAAGCCAGTTTCATTCTTGTGCATAGAGATATCCATTTTCCCTAGTACCATTTATTGAAGAGATTTTCTTTCTTCCAATATATGTTTTGTTGTCTCTGTCAAAAATCAAGTGGCTGCAGCTGCGGCTGTGGCTGTGTGGGTTTGTAGCTGGATCCTCTAATCTATTGGATTGGTCTGTTGTCTGTCTTACATCAGTGCTGTGTGTATTTGTGACAATGGTTCTGTAATATAGTTTGAGATCAGGATTGCTCTTTGTGTTTTAGCAGTTTGGGGGGTTGTGTCCTTCTTTATAGATTTTAGGATTGTTTTCTTCTAGTTGTCTGGAGACTGTCAAGAAAAGACTTTTCAGATTAGAAAAGACGCCTCGTGTCTAATTTCTTCTTCTTCTTTTTCTGGTCATTTAAAGTTGTCACCATAGAGATCTTTCATTTTGGTTAGGTTTGTTACCAGATGTTGTATTATTTTTTGAGGCTTGTTAATGGGATTCCCCACCTGGTTTCTTTCTCAGAAAGTTTGATATTGGTGTATAGAAAAGCTGCTGACTTTTGGGTATTATTTCTGTCCTGATACTTTACTGAAAGTAATTGTCAGATTGAAGTTTTTTCTCTAGAGCTGTTAGAGTTTTTTAAGCATAGAATCACATTGTCTAAAAATAGAAACTATTTGTCTTTTTTATTTATATTCTTTTTTTTTTTTTTTTTCTCATGGTTTATTTTTTTTTATATTTAAAAATTTCCATCTCCTTCCCTCCTCCTCCCCCCTCCCTCCCCTCCTTCTCCCCTTTCTCTCCCCTCCTTCTCCCCCTTCCCTCCCCTCCCCTCCACCCATACCTCCCCTCCCTCCCTCTCAAGGCCAAGGAGCCATCAGGGTTCCCCACTCTATGCTAAGACCAAGGTCCTCCCAACTCCCCCCAGGTCCAGGAAGGTGATCGACCAAGCTGAGAAGGCTCCCACAGAGCCCGTCCATGAAGAACAATCAGAGCCCAGAGCCATTGTCCTTTGCTTCTCAGTCAGCCCCCGCTGTTGGCCACACTCAGAGAGACGGGTTTGGTCGCATGATCCATCAGTCCCATTCCAACTGGAGTTGGTGATCTCCCATTAGTTCTGTCCCACCGTCTCCATGAGTGAACGCACCCCTCTCGTTCCTGACTTTCTCCCTCATGTTCTCGCTCCTTCTGCTCCTCATCGGGACCTTGGGAGCTCAGTCCAGTGCTCCAATGTGGGGCTCAGTCACCTTCCCCATCTGTCGCCAGCTGGAGGTTCCCTCACGGTCCTGACTTTCTTTCTCATGTTCTCTCTCCTTCTGCTCCTCATCAGGACCTTGGGAGCTCAGTCCGGTGCTCCAAGGTGGGGCTCTGTCATTTTCTTCATCTATTGTCAGGTGGAGGTTCTATGGTGATATGCAAGAAATTCATCAGTATGGCTATAGGAACTGGCCTTTTCAGGCTCCCTCTCCTCAGCTGCCCAAGGAACCAACTGGGGGCGTCTCCCTGGAAACCTGGGAACCCCTCTAGGGTCAAGTCTCTTGACAACCCTCAGGTAGCTCCTTAAATTCAGATATATGCTTCCCTGCTCTCATATCCACCCTTCCTATATCCCAAGCACCCCATTCCTCCGAGCTCCCCCCGCTCTCCCCTTCACACTTTTCTCTCCCCATCTTCCCTTGGCCCAGTCTTGCCCAACCCTCAAGTTCCCAATTTTGCCTGGCGATCGTGTCTACTTCCAATATCCAGGAGGATTACTATATCTTTTTTGGGAGTTCACCTTCTTATTATCTTCTCAAGGATCCCAAACTTATAGGCTCGATGTCCTATAATCATGGCTAGAAACCGAATATGAGTGAGTACATCCCATGTTCATCTTTATGGGTCTGGGTTACCTCACTCAGAATAGTGTTTTCTATTTCCATCCATTTGCCTGCAAAATTCAAGATGTCATTGTTTTTTACCGCTGAGTAGTATTCTAGCATGTATATATTCCACAGTTTCTTCATCCATTCTTCCACTGAAGGGCATCTAGGCTGTCTCCAGGATCTGGCTATTACAAATAATGCTGCTATGAACATAGATGAGCATATGCTTTTGTTGTATGATTGGGCATCTCTTGGGTAGATTCCCAATAGTGGAATTGCTGGGTCCTGGGGTAGGTTGATCCCGAATTTCCTGAGAAACCGCCACACTGCTTTCCAAAGTGGTTGCACAAGTTTGCATTCCCACCAGCAATGGATGAGTGTGCCCCTTACCCCACAACCTCTCCAGCAAAGGTTATTATTGGTGTTTTGGATTTTAGCCAATCTGACAGGTGTGAGATGATATCTCAAAGTTGTTTTGATTTGCATTTCCCTGATAGCTAGGGAGGTTGAGCATGACCTTAAGTGTCTTTTGGCCATTCGAACTTCTTCTGTTGAGAATTCTCTGTTCAGTTCATCGCCCCATTTTTTAATTGGGTTAATTGGCATTTTACCGTCTAGTCTCTTGAGTTCCTTATATATTTTAGAGATCAGACCTTTGTCAGTTGCAGGGTTGGTGAAGATCTTTTCCCAGTCAGTAGGCTGCCTTTGTGTCTTAGTGACAATGTCCTTTGCTTTACAGAAGCTGCTCAACTTCAGGAGGTCCCATTTATTCAATGTTGCCCTTAAAGTCTGTGCAGCTGGGGTTATGCATAGGAAACGGTTCCCTGTGCCCATTTGTTGTAGAGTACTTCCCACTTTCTCCTCTATCAATCTCAATGTGTTCAAATTAATATTGAGGTCTTTAATCCATTTGGACTTGAGTTTTGTGCATGGTGATAGATATGGATCTACTTTCATTCTTCTACAGGTTGACATCCAGTTATGCCAGCACCATTTGTTGAAGATGCCCTCTTTTTTCCATTGTGTACTTTTGGCTCCTTTATCAAAAATCAGGTGTTCATAGGTTTGTGGTTTAAGATCCGGGTCTTCTATACGATTCCATTGGTCAACTTCTCTGTTCTTATGCCAATACCAAGCCGTTTTCAATACTGTAGCTCTGTAATAGAGTTTGAAGTCAGGGATGGTAATGCCTCCAGAAGTACCTTTATTGTATAAGATTTTTTTGGCTATCCTGGGTTTCTTGTTTTTCCATATAAAGTTGATTATTGTCTTCTCAATCTCTGTGAAGAATTTTAATGGGACCTTGATTGGGATTGCATTGAATCTATAGATTGCTTTTGGTAGAATTGCCATTTTTACTATGTTGATCCTCCCAATCCACGAGCAGGGGAGATCCTTCCATTTTCTGGTATCCTCTTCAATTTCTTTCTTCAAAGACTTAAAGTTCTTGTCATATAAATCCTTCACTTCCTTGGTTAGCGATATTCCCAGATATCTTATGCTATTTGTGGCTATTGTGAAAGGTGATACTTCTCTGATTTCCCTCTCTGCTTCCTTATCCTTTGTGTATAGGAGGGCGACTGATTTTTTGGAGTTGATCTTGTATCCTGCCACGTTACTGAAGGAGTTTATCAGCTGTAGGAGTTCTTTGGTGGAGTTTTTGGGGTCGCTTATGTATACTATCATATCATCTGCAAATAATGAAAGTTTAACTTCTTCCTTTCCAAATTGGATCCCCTTGATTCCCTTATGTTGTCTTATTGCTATTGCTAGAACTTCAAGCACTATATTGAAGAGATAAGGAGAGAGTGGACAGCCTTGTCGTGTTCCTGAATTTAGTGGGATAGCCTTGAGTTTCTCTCCGTTTAATTTGATGTTAGCTGTCGGTTTGCTGTAAATAGCTTTTATTATATTTAGGAATGACCCTTGTATCCCTAATCTCTCCAAGACCTTTATCATAAAAGGGTGCTGAATTTTGTCAAATGCTTTTTCAGCATCTAATGAGATGACCATATGGTTTTTTTCCTTCAGTTTGTTTATATGATGGATTACATTAATAGATTTTCGTATGTTGAACCAGCCCTGCATCTCTGGGATGAAGCCTACTTGATCGTAATGGATAATTTTTCTAATGTGTTCTTGGATTCGGTTTGCCAGTATTTTATTGAGAATTTTTGCGTCCATGTTCATGAGTGAGATTGGCCTGTAATTCTCTTTCTTGGTTGAGTCTTTGTGTGGTTTAGGTATCAGGGTAACTGTAGCTTCATAGAAGGAATTTGGCAGTGACTCTTGTGTTTCTATATTATGAAATACCTTAAGGAGTATAGGTATTAGGTCTTCTTGGAAGTTCTGGTAGAATTCCGCATTGAAACCATCTGGTCCTGGGCTCTTTTTGGTAGGGAGGTTTCTGATAACAGTTTCTAAATCTTCGCGACTAACAGGACGATTTAGAGCATTTACCTGGTCCTGGTTTAACTTTGGTATATGGTATTTATCTAAAAAACTGTCCATTTCTTTTACATTTTCCAATTTTGTGGCATACAGGCTTTTGTAGTAAGATCTAATGATTTTCTGAATTTCCTCTGTGTCTGTGGTTATGTCCCCCTTTTCATTTCTGATCTTGTTAATTTGCGTGTTCTCCCTCTGCCGTTTGATTAGATTGGCTAAGGGTTTGTCAATCTTGTTGATTTTCTCCAAGAACCAGCTTCTTGTTTCATTGATTCTTTGGATTGTTTTCTGTGTTTCTATTTTGTTGATTTCTGCCCTCAGTTTGATTATTTCCAGTCTTCTACTTCTCCTAGGTGAGTCTGCTTCTTTTTTTTCCAGAGCTTTCAGGTGTGCTGTTAAGTCACCAATGAGTGCTTTCTCCGTTTTCTTTAAGTGGGCACTTAGTGCTATGAACTTTCCTCTTAGCACTGCTTTCATTGTGTCCCATAGGTTTGAGTATGTTGTGTCTTTGTTTTCATTAAATTCAAGAAAGACTTTAATTTCTTTCTTTATTTCTTCCTTGACCCAGGTGTGGGTCAGTAGTTGACTGTTCAGTTTCCATGAGTTTGTGGGCCTTCTGGGGGTAGCATTGTTGTTGAATTCTAATTTTAATCCATGGTGATCCGATAAGACACAGGTGGTTACTAATATTTTTTTGTAACTGTGGAAGTTTGCTTTGTTACCAAGTATATGGTCAATTTTCGAAAAGGTTCCATGAGCCGCAGAGAAGAAGGTATATTCTTTCCTATTTGGGTGGAATGTTCTATAGATGTCTGTTAAGTCCATTTGGTTCATTACCTCCATTAAGTCTTTCAATTCTCTGTTAGGTTTCTGTCTGATTGACCTGTCCATTGGTGAGAGAGGAGTGTTGAAGTCTCCAACTATTAGTGTGTGTGGTTTGATGGCTGCCTTGAGTTCTAGAAGTGTTTCTTTTACATAAGTGGGAGCTTTTATATTAGGGGCATAGATATTCAGGATTGAGACTTCATTCTGAAGGATTTTTCCTGTTATGAGTATAAAGTGTCCCTTTCCATCTCTTCTGATTGATTTTAGTTTGAAGTCAACTTTGTTGGAAATTAGTATGGCCACACCCGCTTGTTTCTTAGGGCCATTTGCTTGATAAACCTTTTCCCAACCCTTTACTCTGAGTAGGTGCCTGTCTTTGTGGTTGAGGTGTGTTTCTTGTAAACAGCAAAATGTTGGATTCTGTTTTCGTATCCAGTCTCTTAGCCTGTGCCTTTTTATAGGTGAATTGAGTCCATTGATATTAAGTGATATTAATGACCAGTGGTTGTTAACTTCAGTCATTTTTAGTAGTAGAGTTTGTGTGTTTCCCTTCTTCTAGTTGTGCTGGTGAAGGGTCGCTAGATGCCTGAGTTATTGTCGGCGTTGTTGGACTCCTTGGTTTGTGATTTTCCTTCTATTACTTTCTGCAAGGCTGGATTTGTGGCTGCGTATTGTTTAAATCTGTTTTTGTCCTGGAATATCTTGTTTTCTCCATCAATGGTGAATGCAAGCTTTGCTGGGTATAATAGTCTAGGCTTGCATCCATGTTCCCTAAGTGTCTGTAGCACATCTATCCAAGCTCTTCTGGCTTTCATGGTTTCCATTGAGAAATCAGGTGTAATTCTGATAGGTTTCCCTTTATATGTTACTTGACCTTTTTCCTTTGCAGCTCTTAATATCTGTTCTTTATTCTGTATGTTTTGTGTTTTGATTATTATATGGCGTGGGGATGCTTTCTTTTGATCCAGTCTATTTGGTGTTCTGTAGGCTTCTTGTACCTTCATAGGAACATCCTTCTTTAGGTTGGGGAAGTTTTCTTCTATAATTTTGTTGAATATGTTTTCTGGGCCTTTGAGTTGTAATTCTTCTCCTTCTTCTACCCCAATTATTCTTAGGTTTGGTCTTTTCATGGTGTCCCAGATTTCCTGAATGTTTTGTGTTAAGAATTTGTTAGATTTGTTTAGTTCTTTAATCTGTGAGTTTATTTCTTCTATAGTATCTTCAGAGTCCGAGATTCTTTCTTCCATCTCTTGTATTCGGTTGGAAATACTTGTCTCTGAAGTTTCTGTTCGTTTACTCAGAGTTTCCATTTCCAGTCGTCCCTCAGATTGTGTTTTCTTCAATACCTCCATTTCATTTATCAGGTCTTGTACTGTTTCCCTTACCTGTTTGATTGCTTTTTCTTGTTTTTCTTGTTTTTCTTGGGTATCTTTGAGAGATTTATTTATTTCGTCTACCTTTTTGTTTGTCATCTCCATTTCTTTATGGCAGTTTTTTACCTCCTGTTTAAGGTCCTCTATTATTTTTATAAAGTACTGTTTAATGTCGGTTTCTTCTATATCTTCTGGGGTAGGGTGTTCAATTCTTGTTGTTTCGGGATGTCTGGCTTGTGGTGATGTCATGTTGCCTTTCATGTTGTTGGAGGAGCTCCTGCATTGGCGCCTGCCCATCTCTTCCTTCAAAAGGAGCGCGGAGGTGTTTGGTGTCCCCAAAGAATGATGGATCCTCCCCAAAGAATGATGGATCCTCCTGCAGACTGTCAGGTCCCCTTGCAGGCCAAGCAGCTCTCAGACAAAGGCCTACCTTGCTCCGGGCAGTCAAATGCAGGAGGGGACCTCCCACCGGCCTGGGTGTACTCAATTCCAGGTCCCCAGAGCCCAAACAGGCTGAGCTGTGGGATTTTGTGGCCCCAAAGACGGGAGGATGAGGCAGGGGGAGGGGGGGAGGATTCTGGGTGCAAGCTGGGAAGGGACAGGGAGAGAGAGGCAGTATCCGGGGAGAATAACCCCTGCAGGAAGAGCAGGAAGTGTGCTGGTGGCAGGGGGAGTTGTGGAGAGTCGGTGGTCCCTCACCGGGCAGCTGCCGCGGTTCGGGCACTCACTCCTCACTCACCCCAAAGAATGATGGATCCTTCTGCAGACTGTGAGGTCCCCTTGCAGGCCAAGCAGCTCTCAGACAAAGGCCTACCTTGCTCCGGGCAGTCAAATGAAGGAGGGGACCTCCCACCGGCCTGGGAGCACTCAATTCCAGGTCCCCAGAGCCCAAACAGGCTGAGCTGTGGGATTTTGTGGCCCCAAAGACGGGAGGATGAGGCAGGGGGAGGGGGGGAGGATTCTGGGTGCGAGCTGGGAAGGGACAGGAAGAGAGAGGCAGTATCCGGGGAGAATAACCCCTGCAGGAAGAGCAGGAAGTGTGCTGGTGGCAGGGGGAGTTGTGGAGAGTCGGTGGTCCCTCACCGGGCAGCTGCCGCGGTTCGGGCACTCACTCCTCACTCACCCCAAAGAACGATGGATCCTCCTGCAGACTTTCAGGTCCCCTTGCAGGCCAAGCAGCTCTCAGACAAAGGCCTACCTTGCTCCGGGCAGTCAAATGAAGGAGGGGACCTCCCACCGGCCTGGGTGCACTCAATTCCAGGTCCCCAGAGCCCAAACAGGCTGAGCTGTGGGATTTTGTGGCCCCAAAGACGGGAGGATGAGGAAGGGGGAGGGGGGGAGGATTCTGGGTGCAAGCTGGGAAGGGACAGGGAGAGAGAGGCAGTATCCGGGGAGAATAACCCCTGCAGGAAGAGCAGGAAGTGTGCTGGTGGCAGGGGGGGGTTGTGGAGAGTCGGTGGTCCCTCTCCGGGCAGCTGCGGGCACTCACTCCTCACTCACCCCAAAGAACGATGGATCCTCCTGCAGATTTTCAGGTCCCCTTGCAGGCCAAGCAGCTCTCGGACAAAGGCCTACCTTGCTCCGGGCAGTCAAATGAAGGAGGGGACCTCCCACCGGCCTGGGTGCACTCAATTCCAGGTCCCCAGAGCCCAAACAGGCTGAGCTGTGGGATTTTGTGGCCCCAAAGACGGGAGGATGAGGCAGGGGGAGGGGGGGAGGATTCTGGGTGCGAGCTGGGAAGGGACAGGAAGAGAGAGGCAGTATCCGGGGAGAATAACCCCTGCAGGAAGAGCAGGAAGTGTGCTGGTGGCAGGGGGAGTTGTGGAGAGTCGGTGGTCCCTCACCGGGCAGCTGCCGCGGTTCGGGCACTCACTCCTCACTCACCCCAAAGAACGATGGATCCTCCTGCAGATTTTCAGGTCCCCTTGCAGGCCAAGCAGCTCTCAGACAAAGGCCCACCTTGCTCCGGGCAGTCAAATGAAGGAGGGGACCTCCCACCGGCCTGGGTGCACTCAATTCCAGGTCCCCAGAGCCCAAACAGGCTGAGCTGTGGGATCCCGTGGCCCCAAAGACGGGAGGATGAGGAAGGGGGAGGGGGGGAGGATTCTGGGTGCAAGCTGGGAAGGGACAGGGAGAGAGAGGCAGTATCCGGGGAGAATAACCCCTGCAGGAAGAGCAGGAAGTGTGCTGGTGGCAGGGGGGGGTTGTGGAGAGTCGGTGGTCCCTCTCCGGGCAGCTGCCGCGGTTCGGGCACTCACTCCTCACTCACCCCAAAGAACGATGGATCCTCCTGCAGATTTTCAGGTCCCCTTGCAGGCCAAGCAGCTCTCAGACAAAGGCCTACCTTGCTCCGGGCAGTCAAATGAAGGAGGGGACCTCCCACCGGCCTGGGTGCACTCAATTCCAGGTCCCCAGAGCCCAAACAGGCTGAGCTGTGGGATTTTGTGGCCCCAAAGACGGGAGGATGAGGCAGGGGGAGGGGGGGAGGATTCTGGGTGCGAGCTGGGAAGGGACAGGAAGAGAGAGGCAGTATCCGGGGAGAATAACCCCTGCAGGAAGAGCAGGAAGTGTGCTGGTGGCAGGGGGAGTTGTGGAGAGTCGGTGGTCCCTCACCGGGCAGCTGCCGCGGTTCGGGCACTCACTCCTCACTCACCCCAAAGAACGATGGATCCTCCTGCAGACTTTCAGGTCCCCTTGCAGGCCAAGCAGCTCTCAGACAAAGGCCCACCTTGCTCCGGGCAGTCAAATGAAGGAGGGGACCTCCCACCGGCCTGGGTGCACTCAATTCCAGGTCCCCAGAGCCCAAACAGGCTGAGCTGTGGGATCCCGTGGCCCCAAAGACGGGAGGATGAGGAAGGGGGAGGGGGGGAGGATTCTGGGCGCAAGCTGGGAAGGGACAGGGCATTTATATTCTTTTAATTTCTTTTTCTTGCTCCACTGTTCTAGCTAAAACAGCAAACATTATTCTGAAGAAGAGCAGAAAAATATAAGCTCTCTGTTTTTGTGTGTCCTTACCGGGTTTTCATATCAGAACAGGGTAACACTGGCTGTATAAAAAGAAAGCGGCATTGCTTCTTCCTTTTCTGCTCACTATTGATGTTAGTTCTTTAAAGGCCTATGGTTGTGAGTCTGTCTAGTCCTTGCCTTTGCTTTGTTGGCAGACTTTATCAATGCTCTAATCTCATTGCTTATTATAGAGCCATATAAGTTGTTTATTGCATGGATATATCATAATTAATCTATCAGTCTGTATTAGTAGGCATGCAGATTGTTCATTGCCCTAAGGGTTTGAGAAATAATGTAGTGAATGAACATGAATGATACGTTTCATGTAAATTAAATGTACATTTCTGAGAAGTAAATTTACTGAGCCAAAGAACATATACATACAATTTTGAAGTGGAGCAACAAATCCAAAAGATGATTAATTAAATCAAACTGCTAATGGTGAAAAGGGCCTGTTTGTGGTCACCTTTGCTTACATTCCATGCTGTTTGACTCATGAGAAATGGCCTCTTGTTCTTGAGGTTTCCTTGGTGACGTTGAGTAGTTTTCTGTGTTTTTTAGTCATCTGGATTCTTTTGTGAGCTGCTTGCTTCTTTGTCTACTTTCTTTGGGGTTGGTGCCTTTTCTAACTTTTCGGAGCATAGGTTTTCAAAGTATTCCTTAATGACTGTCAGGGTTTCATTAGTATCTGTAGTGTTCTCTTCTCCATCTGTAGTTTTGTTGAGTCTTCTTTCTTTATATTTTTGTAGTTCTGGAGATCATACCTAAGGACTTGCTCATGTTAGGCAAGTACTGTACTACTAGGTTCTCACCAGTCCATCTATATCCATCTGTCTGTCTATAATCTATCATCTGTCACCTATGTATATATGTATGCATGTATATATGTGTCTGTTTATCTGAGACAGATTCTCTCTACATAGCCCTTACTGTTCTGGAAATCACTTTGTAGACCAGGCTGGCCTTTCTGTATTTGTTAAAACTTGCTTTGGGGTCTAAAATGTCATCTATTTTAGATAAAACTTCAAGGGCTACTGATAAGAATGTGTATTGTATACCCTTTGGATGGAATATTCTGTATATATCTACTAAGTTTTGTAGTGATATTTCATTTGTATTTTAATAAATAGAGCTTGCTTGAAGATCAGAAAAATAAAACAGTCACACTGGTCAGTTTTATAGACCAGGCAGCAATGACACAAACCTTTAATCTCAGTAGCCACACTATTCTGCCATAGAAACCAGGTGATAGTGGTGCATGCTCTTATCCTAGAACTAGAGAGAATTTTAAGACGGGAGGAGACAGTTCTCAGTCTCAGTCTCATTCTGAGATTCCTGGAGACAGGATCACCATTTTGGAGGTAGAGGTAAGAGCCAGTGGCTGGCTGTTTTGCTTTTCTGACCTTCAAGTTGAACCCCACTTTCTGTCTCTGAGTTTTTATTAATTGTACTTCAAAGTTTATTTTATTTATGGTACATTTTAAAACTGAACTTCCTTTGTTGAGTTTTTGCCTGGATGAGCTACCTGTTTTTAGATTTCAGTGTTGAATTCAGTCACAAAGTACTCTTTATAGACTTATCTGTCCCTTTAAGACCAGTAATCTTTATTTTATGACACTGGATGCAGCAATGCATATGTAGTTAGAACTGTTATATGTCTTGATAGAGTGCTCCCTTTACTGACATTCGCTGATTTTCATTTTTGTATCCTAATTTCAGCTTTAAATCGAATTTATCAGATACATAATTACTTCTGACTGATTTTGACTTCTGTTCTCTTGGTACATTGACTTTCATCCTTTGACTTGCAGTGTGCCTGTATCTTTGCCAGTAAATTTTGCTTTCTGATAGACAATTAATGGTTGGATCCTGTTTTTCAATTTAGTAAGACAGTCTGCATCTTTTAATTATAGAGTTAAGAGTTTTTATAGTTAGAGTTACTATTGAGAGCGGTTTACTGTTGTCTAGTTTTTTGGTGATTCTCCTGGTGATGCAATTGTCTGTTACTTTGTTTCTTTCCTGTTGGTATTAGAGGTTTATCAGTGTACTGAGCTCCGCATGATGGGTTCTTTTCTAGCTCTTCTTTGTTTATTCCTCTCATGGAATCTATTCTGTTTTCTTTTATGATTAAACACTATCTTTCTTCCTCCCTGTGTAGGAGTCTTTTAATTACATTCTGCAGTTCTGGTTTGACGATCGTGAATTACTTTATTTTGTGCTTGTCTTGAAATGTCTTTGACATTTCTGTTGATTTTTTTCTTAAAGATAACTTTGCTAGATATAGCAATCTGGGTTGACAGTTACTTACTTTCACCAAATTAAATTCTCTTGATAATACTTCCAGATATATTTCCCTTCTGTTTTTTTTTTCTTTTGATGAATATCACTTTCACGTGCCTGAAAGTCCAGGCATCACTGATATTTGCACTTTGATACACTCTTAGGCAGATACACTAGGAAATACAGACTTAGATCTTACTTTACAGTATTTCCTATTTAATCTGCTCCTGCTGTTACCACCTAGACCAAGCAACCACCGTCTTTTAATTAGATGTCCATAGGAGCATTTCAACGGATGCCCCCACTTCCTTTCTGCTCCGCTTCATAGTACTAGGTATTACGAAGTACATTGTATTTGGTAGCCTTCATAACGTTGACATGTAAACATAACTCTGCCCCTTCTCGGTTTGAAATCTAGGATTTTATCTCTTAGCTTATGTGCTTCGTAGGATCTAGCTGGTCACCCTCCAGCTTTAACTTACATCTCTGTTTATTACTTTCCCCTGACAGCAACGCAAGACTCTTAGAACATGTCAATCTCTTTCTCAGTGCTGAAACTTTGTATGTGTTCTCCATCCTCTTCAGAGCTCGAACGAACGATCCCTTACATCGCAGATGTTTTTATATTTAGTTCTCAACTTGAGATCTCAACTTCTTTAGGGCGATCTTATCTGTATAGACAACTGCTATCGTGCTATCTAATCTAGGTCCATCTCGCTCCCTCTCTTTCTTTTGGCATTCCCCCACCCCCACAGCACTCCTTTCCAGTTTATTTACTTGTTACTTTAATATCTGCGTGTTCCAGACAGAAAGTTCCCCGTGGATTGAGACAGTGTTTTTATTATTCATTGTGGTGTTCCAAATGCAGTACTATGCACAGAGCATTATCTCAGTCACTGGTAGGTAGATAAATGCACATCCAGGGGAGCAGAGGGAGGTGGAGGAGGCTGAGTCTGGTGGGAATTCTCCCCTCCAGTCTTTGGCTCATGGAGAACTAGAGTTACTCCTACTCTGAGAATGTGGGTCTCTGTGAATGATGGTGCCAGACAGAACTCAGCACATTTACTCCCTGCACATTCCCTAGGGGCCCCCACTTACTAGATGGGGGGCTTCCATACTGAGCACACTGGCTCCTAAAGGGAGAGTGCTGATGGGCAGTTCCATGGGACTTGTTTCCCATGAGTCTCAGTTTCCTTGGCGTCTATAACGCTATTGCCTACCTTTCAGGTATTGTGTGAAGACTGAAGTGGTATAGAGAGCCATTACACGTTAGCTGGAGATGGATAGAGATGGCCGGTGCACAGGAGTTAGTGCCGAGCAGGGAGACCTCAGAGTGGCAGGTGGAATTCTGAGCGCAGGGGACTCCAGAGCTCCCGAAAGCCACCCTTCTTCTATCCTATTGTAACTGAGAGCTCCGGGCCCAGGAAAAGCTGATTAAATGAATATATAAATGTTTGTGGAAAGCAGGCAATGCAGAGTACCTTGGCTCTCACATCCTTTTAGACGAGGCTGTGGTGAGGTTCAAAAGTGGGAGGGCTTGGGGAAGAGGCCTCTCAAACTCCTAAGAGGATCTAACACAAATTTTACGTTCTCATTTGCTTTTTTTCTTTCCTTTTCTGAGTCTCCGTGTCACAGTTCTCAAACTCAAAATATGAGGTGACAATAAGATAACTTGCTTTGTTAATTGGAGGACTTGTAAATATGACTGATGTCAGGTGTCACATAGGTGCTAATTCCTGACAGGTTTGCTGTTTTGTTCAGATTTTAAAAGAAGAGGAAGTTTGAGATTTGTACTGCTCTCAGCCTGGTGCTGAAGAATTCAAATTTTTTCATTCATGGATACAGAAATGTACAGACTGTGTTGTCTTAGGATTAATCTTGCTGTGGCAAATGCCATGACCAAAAGCAACCGGGGAGGAAAGAGTTGATTTCGCTTTACAGCTCTTAAGTCCATTGCTGAGGGAAGCCCGAGAAGGAACCTGGAATCAGGAAACAGAGCAGAAGCAATGGAGGACTGCTCGTCTTGCTCTCTGTGGGCTGTTCAGCCTGCTTTCTTATAGCACGCAAGACCACCAGCCCAGGGCTGGCACCACCCACAGGGAGCAAGGCCCTCGCACAACAACCATCAATCAAGAAAACACACTCTAGGACTGCCCACAGGTCATCCCAGTGGGACATTTTCTCAACTGAGGTGCTCTCTTCTGAAATGACTCCAACTTGTGTCAAGTTGGCATAAGACTAGCCAGCACAGGGAGCACATAATGGTATTTGAAGGCTCGCTGGTAGAAAAAATTAAATTACACCTAGACCTGCTCCTAAATGCATGTCAAAACCGGTTGAACTTCAAGTGTAGTGATACTTAACTATTGTCGCTAGAGAACATTCTGAAAATTCAGTGGAAGTTATAGACTCCAGCTGGAGAAATGAAAAGCCTGAAACCTCGTAGACATCAGGGGATTCCAAAGTTTCTCGAAAGCCACTCTGTTGGACCATGAGTGGATCACCCCAGAAAGTGAATGAACATTATGAGTCTTCCACAAGAGACTGGGAGGTCAGAGGCCAGAGGCCAGTGAGGAGTAGGCCTGGGCTTGCTCTGGAGGAAACAGGACCTGGTGGTGAAGGAATTGTGTAAGCTGAGATGTTTTCAGCTTTAACATGCAAATCAGCCCTGTTTGAGAATAACTTCTGTACGTGGTAGGACAGGGCCACTCACTGTCTCTATCTCCCCCCGACACACTTTTTTTGCTTGTGCATGTATATTTTGTATGTGTGTGCACATATATGTATTTGTGAGAGAGATTTGTGTGTACATATATGCTTGTGTGCATGTGGAGGTCTGAATTAATATCAGGTGTGTTCTTTATGTCTTTTCACCTTATTTATTGAGGCAGGTTCTCTCTCATAACCTGAGGCTCAAAAGTTTCACCTAGCCTAGCTAGCTAGCTTGCACCAGGGATCCCCTTTCTTTGCCTCTTAGAGAGCTAGGAGTAAAAATGGCTGCCATGCTTCCTGGACTTTTCAGGGAGGTGTTGGGGATCCAAACTCCAGACCACACACATGTGCAGCACAAATGGTTCATCCACAGAGCCATCTCTCTAGCCTCGAGGCAGGGGCTGTCTTGCTCAGCTATAAGGCCTGATGGTAGACAGCAGAAGTTAGAGTGGGCGTAGATACCATCACTTCCCACACCCTTCCAAAATAGGCACTTGGGAAGTCTGTGGAAAGGCTACCCTTCTAAAGCCTGGGCCTTCACACATGCTGTCTCCCTTTTCGTGTGTTCAGCTCCCTCTTCTCTGCCCATCCTTCAGGGCGAGCTGCCTTCAGCAGATCTGATGTCTCTCCAGGCTCACATCTTCCAACCACTGCTCAGAATCAGAGTCATTTACCCATCCTGTGTGCACCGTGTTCCCACACTGCTGTCTCTTTTGCCTACCTTTAAAAAAATTAACATTTTATTGTGGAAAATTTCAGACATGTACAAAGTAGTATAGAATAATAACACCCAATAATCATTATCTAGCCACAGTAATTATCAACTCATGACCCATTTTTTTCACTTAAGCCGCCTATTCTACCTCTCCATTGGGTTATTTTGAAGCAAACCCCAGCCATTGTATGATTCCGCCCACAAATATTTCAGTACTAGGCTCTAAAAGGTAGAATATTAAAGAAAACATTATAGCAATCCTATACTCTCTGGAATTGGCTGTAATTTCTTAGTATCTTCAAGTCTCTGAGTAATGCTGACATTTCTTCAACTCTGACTTTTCTCTACAATTGGTTTATTTGAATCAGAATTCAAATAAGGTTCATACCATGTATTTGGTTGAAATGTTTTTCTTAAAGATGTAATCTAGAGATTTCACTCCCTACTTTCTTTTGAGCCATACTGTTTAAGAAATGAGGTCTTATTTTTTTCCCTGCAGATTTTCTCACAAGAATTGATTTTGCTGGTTGCATCTCCATTGCGTCATTGAATCCTCTGTTACCCAATACTTAGGTTCTGTTGTTTCAAGATTATTATTATTATTATTATTATTATTATTATTATTATTATTATTATTGGTGTGGTAGCACTTCCATCTCAGGTGCAAAATATCTGGTTGTTTCTCTTCTTGGGGCATTAGCAACTCTTTAGGATTGTTATCTGCATTTGAGTTGGCGAGGTTCATCTTTGAAGGGTCAGACAACAAATATTTTAGTCTGTAGACAATGTGGTCTCTTCCTTAACCACTCAGGAAACAGCTAAAGTAAACATGTTAAGGACAAGACATGGATGAGTCCCCCCCACCCCAAAACTATAAAAGCAAAATGTCAAGTGTAGTCCATACATGCTGATTTACTGACCCCTTCCTAAAGTGTTCACTAGGACTGTATCCTGTCATCCCTTCATTTACTAGTTAAATATATTTATAAAGGAAAAATGTCTTTACATTGTGACCACTTCCATTCTTTCCGTGTCTTTTAAAATGATGCTCCTGTCTCTCTTTCATAAAAATCGGTCTTCCTAAGATTGTCAGTGCCCTTCCTGTTGCCCAATCTAATGGTTAACTTTTCTTTTTCTCCTATAATTTTAAGTTAATTTCTTGAGAATCTCATACACTGTATTTTGATCATATTTATCCCCCCAAGTCCTCCCAGATTGACCCTACTTTCCTACTCACAAACCTTTGTGTCCCCCCCGCCCCAACTCATCACGTATGATTTGGGCCACATACATACTCTTGGATATCACCTTCCACTGGATTTAGCAGGGATCATACCCTTAAGGAAAGCTGCCTTTCCCTCTCCTACCAACTATCAGTTGCCAACAGCTCCTTAGTGGGGGCAGGACTTCATGCCCATCTCCTCTTTCCAGCCTTGGACTTGGTGTGGATTGAGTTTGAATAGGGCTTATACATTCCATCACAGTGTCTGTGAGTTTGTATGTGCAACTCTTGCACTGAGTCTGGAAAATACTGTTTCCTGTAGCTGTCCCAGTCTTTCTGTTCTTGCTCCTGCAATAATCCCTTCGCTTTGGGAGGAGAGACTATGATATCGATGTCTCATGTAGGGGCTGAGTATTCCACAGTCTCTTATTCTCTGGGCTTTGACAAGTTGCTAATTTCTGTTAATCACCATCTACTGCAAAATCGTGGTCAACTCCAAGTTCTCATCGTGAGACCCTTGATGTCAACCATTGGCACATGGTTATCCCTTTTCCTGAAATTACAGTAAAAACTCCTGACTTTGATGACACTGTCTTCTCCTGGTGTTTTCCCTACCTTATTGATAACTTTCCAAACAGGCTATGAGCCTTAGATACCCCAAGAATCAGTCTTCTTTTCTTCTTTAACTGAAATCTCTCAACAAGGACCCTTGATTTAAATATCACCATAGGCAGGTGACTTCTAAATCTATACCTCATTGGACTCTATGTGTGCACTCCATCTGGTGGCCCATGGGCCATTTTTGTTATGAATGAATGTCTTGTCAATTTTTTTGTGTTCAAGCTGATTTCCTGCTCTTTATAAAATCTGCTCCCTCTTCAATATTCTATTTCTCAGTTAATGATGATTCTTAGTGCCTTGACACTTCTCTTTCCTTCAGTCCCCACATCCAATCTGTCAGCGATGCTGTTGGCTCTGCCTTCAGAACATACCCACTCCTCATTGCCTTCCCTTCTTCCTACTGGGTTCAGGCTACCATCACCCCTTTCCTGAACTGGACCAACATTTTGTTTACAATGGAAACATGTCTGTCGTCTGTTTAGTTACTGTTCTATTGCTGTGAGGAGACACCATGACCAAGACATTATAACAGAAAGCATTTAATTGGGAGCTTATTTCCAGTTTCAGAGGGTTAGTGCATGACTATCATGGTGAGAAGCATAGTGGCAGACAGATGAGCCAGCGAGCAGGAGAGCAGGCAGGCAGGCGTGGTTCTGGAGCAGTGGTTGAGAGCTTACATCCAACCTGCAGACGGGGCAGAAAGAGCAAGACTGGGCCTAGTTATAGGCTTTTGAAAGCTTAAAATCCACTCCCAGTGACCCACCTCCTCCAGCAAGGCCACATGCCCAGCCCTTCCTAAGTAGGCCACCAACTGTAAATTAAATGTTCAAATATAGGGGCCTGTAGGGCCATTCCCATTTTAATCCCCTCACTGTCCCGCATGGGGTATGCTCTCAACCTAGAGCCCAAGTAGCCCATCAAAACTGTAAACAGGTTATCTTATCTTCTCATCCAATGACTTCCTATCTCTTGGAGGTGAGAGAGTCCGTCAAATGTTCCTTTCCCTCAAAAGCTATCGCAGACTCCCCTGGGTTCCAGGTTTAGCTAGATCTGGGGTGGGAAGCTCTCCCTAGCCTCACTGCTGGCCCAGAGGTGTTCCCACCAGGTCTTCACCTGTACATCCTGTTCCATTGTTTGGTTCCAACATCTTCAGCCTGGAATTTGTGCTGATTCAGAGAAAGGCAGTGGTGGCCTCTTCTTTGGCATTGTCTGTCCATCTCTCTGTCACCCAGGGGTGCTGGTGACTTGGTCCCTCTCCACTCAGCTACATGAAATCGTGCCTGTCATTTTGAGTTAGAATACACATGTGACATATGGATACCTAGGGTCCCTGCTGGGGGAATGTGGATGATGTCATGAAGCAAAGATGTCTGTAAGGCTGCCAGCTTGTAGCCCCTCCCCGGCCAAGCTGTTCATGTTCAGCCTTTGGCCCCCTATGCCAGCACAGACTTGAAGCAATGTGCCATTATTCGTGATCACAGTTTCAACCTTCTTAATGTCCCCTGCTGCTCCTGGTGGGAGTTATTCAGACTACACTGGCTTCGTAACCCCTTCTGTTTTGAGATGATCTAATCATTACAAATACTGGACACTGTCCATCTAACGGTGTCTCCCAATTTCCTTTCTGAGACTTCTTCTCTCTGGGCTGTTTTAACACTCTTAAGTGAGCTCGCTAGTGAAGACGGAAGCAGGGCCCACCTCTCAATAGTGAGCCTATAGAGGCAGGCATCCATCCCATCACCTTAGTACTTGGCACAGTGGTAGGGTGTAGTAGGGGATCCATAGCTGTTTATTAAAGATAATGATAAATAAAGTTCTGTTAATCAAGCCCCTATGATGGGCAGACATCAATCTGAACCTGTGTGTCTCTCAGCATAACCAAGTGTGGCACTATTATTGCTGCTCTTTGGATATGGAAGCTGGGGCTTAGAAGAGCTAAGTCTTCACCTAAGGTGACATAGCTTTTAAATAGTGTTGAAGATTTAAACCTAACATGGTTGGTTCCAGAATCCACACTCTTTTTTGAGTATTATTTTAAATGTACTTAGTTCTCCTTATTTTTTGTATTTGTATATATGTATGTGTTTGTGTGTGCATGTATACATGTTCATGTGGGTGTGTGCGGGTACATGTGGTATGGAGGACAGAGGTTGGTGTTGGGTTCTTCCTCAATTGGTTTTCTATCCATTTTATTGACAAGCTTTGTTATTTGACAATTTCATGCATGTTTATAATATATCCTTTCTCTTATCTTCCTACCATCTTCATCAACCCCCTTCCCTGTCATTCCTTTAGCAGGAATATCTTCAAGTTTTATCCATGTTGTAGCATTGGTGAGGATTGCCTTCCCATTTAAGGATAAGTAGCAATTCCCATTGTGTTACCCATTTGTCTGTTAGCAGGTACATGAGTTACATAATCTTGGCTGTTGTGAATCTCCTACTGTGAACACAGGTTTATCTGTTTGAGTACTCACTTTTGTTGTTTTAGATATTTATATCCAGAAGTGAAATTCCTGGATCATATGATCAGTCCTGTACCATTTTGTAGTGTCATAGCAATGGTACAAGAATTCTGATTTCTCCACGCTTTCATCAAGACTTGTTACATTTTCTTTTTAAGATGACAGACAGCCTAATGGATAGGGCATGGTCTCTCACTGTGCTTCAGTCTTGCCACTCTGTAAGGACTGGTGACATTGAGTTAAATGCCATGTGTGCCTTGACCACTTGCATAACTCCTTTGGGATGTGGGTTGAAGTTCCTTATCCATTTAACTTGTTTTAGTTTGACGAAAGATTGTCTTTCCCTTTTTCATATTGTTGAAAATAATGTGAGCATAAATCTGAAGGTTTTGTTCCAGACTCTCCAGTCATTTCTGTTCCCCTATGTTGTCTTTATGAAGGTGTCATCCCTCAACTCTGCTCTTTTTCAAGATTATTTTATTTATTCTGAGTCTTTTAAGTTTTCTTATAAGTTTTCTTTTTTTTTTTTACTTATGTAGAAATGTCACTGGAATTTTGATAGGGATTGTATTGAATTTGTAGGCCCTTTTGGATAGAATTGACAGCTGAGAATGTTCTTGTTCAATCTGTGACCAGAGATGACTTTCTTTTAACGTTTTTTGGCAACATTTTGCTGTTTTTCTTTCTTAACTGTTGTCCTTGTTTTTTAAAACTTGCCCAATTCATCTAGCTCCCCTGTTGGTGTCGCTGACAATGACACAACCGTTGTGTGTTACTGTGCAGACTTCCATACCCAATTTATAAACAAAACAATAACGCTTATGTAACGTGTACAACCAACTATTCTCCACTCAAAATTTTCCATTTAAGAATTCATTTTGAAGTCATGTGATGGCGGTTCACACCTTTAGTTCCAGCATTTGGGAGGCAGAGCCAGGCGAATCTTTGTGAGTTGGAGGCCAGCCTGGTCTACAGAGCTTGTTCTAGTACAACCAAGGCTGTTACACAGTGAAACCCTCTCTCAAAAAAAGTAAAAAAAAAAAAGTATCTTGGAGATCCTTTGGAGTGAAGACCTTGAGTCTTGTATGAACCATATAATTTATTTAGTTGATGACTAAATTAAGAAAATTTTCAACACATTAAGAAATACTTTGTATTATGTTATTATTTCAGTGAATAAACATGTGTTATTTACATATATGAAATATATTTGAAAATATGGATGTAGTGAGTAAAATTATGGGGATGAAAGGCATTTTAAAACTTTTGCAGTATTCCCCCAAATTATCTTCCACAGAAATTGTACAACCTGTCTACCTACCCAAAATAGCACCAGATTTATTAAATTCTTGCCAACATACAGTGTCACCAAAAGCTTGATCCTTGGCTATCTAAGAAATGAAAAATGGTATTTCCTATTTTATCTATTGTTAGACTAGACAGCCATTCAAATATTAAGAGTCACTTGTATTTTTTCTGTGTATTGATTGTTCATATTCTTTGCACATTTTCTTAAGAATTTCAACACATTCTTTGTGCTAAGGAAATTAGTCCTTCATAATAAAGCACAAATGCAGAAATGTTTTTCCAATTTGTAATTTTCCCTATTGAAGTTATTTATGTTTTTATGACAATTTTAATATTTTATGGAGTTGAATGTGTCAGTCTTTTTATTATTTTGGTTTTAGATTGTGCTTACAAAAGCTCTTATAATGGTCAAAATTATGCCTTTTTCTTCTCACCTCCATTGTTCTCACCACTTTATTTCTTTGGTCTTGTATTTATTGATAATTTACTTTCGTGTAAGACTTGAGGATCCCATTTAACTCTTTTTCTATATGTCTCCTAAGTTGACTAATACCATTTGTTGAACAATTCATGTCTTTCTTGGTGATCTAAAATACAGTATTTTCTATAAGTATATAGGTATATTTCAGTAATTTTTATTCCATTTTGTTTACTGCTCATTGTTCATTGACATGTTGCAATTTTTTTTTGCAATTTTTTGAATAGTTTCATTGTGGTAGATCTTAGGCACATGGGCTGCCTAGTACTTTGCCAACTTGATACATACTAGGGTCGTTTTGGAAGAGGGAACCTCAACTGAGAAAATATTCCCCCACACCTGACTGACCTATGGGCAAGCCTACAGTCCATTTTCTTTGTTGATGATTGATGTGGGAGAGCCTTGGTGAGATTACCCCTGGGCTGGTGGTTCTGGGTTCTTTAAGAAAGCAGGCTGAGCAAGCCATGGGGAGTAGGCAAGCCAGTAAGCAGTACCCCTCCACCGCCTCTGCTTTAGTTCCTCCTTCTAGGTTCTTGCTTTCAGTCCCTCCCCTGACTTCCCTGGATGATGGACTATAAGCTGGAAGATAAAATGAGTCTTTTTCTCCTTAAGTTGCTTTTGGTCATGGTGTTTATCACAGCAGAAGAGACCCTAATTAAGATGGCCTAGTCGGTACACTTCTTTTTCAGATTTCCCACATATTATTGTTTATTTATTGTTTCATGAACTTTAGATTAAATATATGTAGCTTTCCCCCAAATTTATTAAGAATATATTCAGTTTGCGATGAGTTTTATGGAGAATTTACATATTTATGACAGTAATAGTTTTACTCATGAATAAAATATGACTTTCTATTGGTTCAAATTTATTTTGCCTCTTCAAGTAATTTTTTAGATTAAGCATTTCTTCATATTTACAAACTTAGTCTTGAAAATTTGTGTGTTTTTTGTTCTGTTTTTGTCTTTCATGAAGACCATGCTGGAGATCGTACTGGGTTCCTGAAAATGTCATGTCCATGGGCTTCACACCCTCCTAGCCTAGGGTGCTGGAAGTGTCCCTGAAGAAGCTCCCTTCTTCCCCAAACACTGCCACTTAATCCAGACTAGGCCAGTGGTTTGCTGTCTGGTGTCAGCTTCTGAGTGATGGCCTGTTTGAGGTCCTTTCTTAACACCTTCCACTAGTCTAGAAAACTCGTTCAGACCTGCAATTTCATTTTACAATAACTATGCGATGTTGGCAGAGAGTGCCTGCTGATGCCCAGGGGATAGTTCACAGGGGAAGACTAAGAAGGCTGCCCAGTCTCTCCCAGGTGAGCCCAGACTGGAAGAATTGGGACTCCTCATCTTCTAGTCAGGTTCTTCTTCAGCTATGGCACCTGCTTTCTCCCCACACCGTCCCTTTCCCGTTTCCTCTGCTCTCTCCCTCTCTCCCATCCTCCTTCCCGCCTTCCCTTCCTTCCTTCCTTTCCCTCTCACCCTCTACTTTCTTCTCTTTTTTGAGTCAAGGTTTTACTGTGTAGCTCAGGCTGGCCTCAAACCAGCTCCAATCCAACTGCCCCAGCCTTTCGGATCCTGGGATTATAGGAATGCTTATTACACTAAGCTCTGCTGGTTTACTTTATTTCTTGGACTAGAATATGGTAAAGCCATATATTCTACTATGGTGAGACCATATATTCTACATTGTATATATATGAATATATCGAATATATGGCCTTCCCATATTCTAGTTCTTCTTCCCTACAGCCTCAGCCTTGCTGTTGTGGGTCTGTGCAGAGCTGGTCTTCAAACTTTACAGCACATGCCACAACCAGACTACCAGGCTTGGAGGCCTATGCCGCCTTCTGCTGCTCTCTGAATGTTTACTGAGGCAGCCTTTGGGAAAGTTTGTCATTCCCAGAGGTTGGTGGTGACAAGCTGACAACCCAAATTGTTTCACACTGTGGCCTTGATTTCTCAGAGAATATAATGAACCCCCCTCCCTTCCTCCCTCCCTTGTCTAGACAAGGATTGAAAACAGCCTCATTCTTCTACTCAGCATGGGCTGCCTTGTGCTCCGAAGGCCTTCAGTGCTCCCTGCACCACAGGGGATCCTTCTCAGGCCCCCAGGTTCAGTCAGCTGCCAGGGGTCCGCTTCACCCTAGTTTCTCAGAGCAGAGTCCGGGTGAATCGGAAGTGCGTTCCGAGTCCAGGGCTCACCTCCTGCGGCCTGCCTTCCTTTCATCTGTTTGTCTACTCTCTGTTTTTATGGACATGGTGCTCATATATGATTTAATGGCAGGAGGTGGGATTTCAGCAAATGTCTACCCTGAGTGCTGATTAAATTAGGGAAGTTAGAGTTTGTCTCTTGTCATTTCATGACACTGGAGCCTTCCGGGCTTCCAGGTTCATCTGGCCATCCTGTTCCTGGAACATAGTGAAAGAAAATGAAGTCAGGGTATCAGAGAAATAGCTCCATGTCCACGCTCTTGTGCCATTCTTCACTACAGCCAAGATATGGAGTCAACCTACATGCCACTGACGAATAAATGAAGAAAATGTGGTCTCTATCATACACCAAACGGGATATTCTTCATCTGCTAGAGGAAGAAAATGCTGCTAGTTGCAGCAAAATTGATGAGTTAACTTCTGTATCAGATGTACAGAGAGAAATGTCTCCTGTTCCTCATATGTGGAAATTAAAAGAAAATTAAAAGAGAAATTGATCTGAATGTAGAACAGTAATCATTGCAAGTTGGGAATGTTTGTGGGGAGGGCAAACCAGAGGAACGTTGTCTATGGGTACTGTTCAGCTTTGGGCGTGAAATGTCCCCCATGGGCTCACATGTTTGAATACCTAGCTGCTAGCTAGTGAGACTGTTTTGAAAAGCTGTAAGCCTTTGGGGGCGAGGTTTAACTGAGAGGAGGTAGGCCACTGGAGGCAGGCTTGGAGGTCTAAAATCTAGCGCCACTTCCTGCCTTGCTGCTGCTTCTTGGCCAGCTGCTGCTCATTCCACTGGCTACCCTGCCTTCCCCATTACTGTAGACCGTATCCACCTGAACTGTGAGTTAGAATAAATTCTTACTCCTCTAAGTTGCTTCTTGTCACGGATTTTTGGCTGTAGTGAAGGAAGGCAATGAATACAGGTTCTGAAACAGAGAGAGGCATATGGTGCTGGCCAGCTCAGTAGGTGCCTCCATTGTTTCTTTATTGCTATTAAAAGTGTTCACTACTCTTTCCCACAACTTTCTCTAGACTAGTTACCCGGTGTAGTGGCTAGTTTTTATGTCAATTCGACACAAGCTAGAGTTATCTAAGAGAGGGAACTTCAAAGGAGAAAATGTATTTATAAGATCCAGCTGTAGGAAGGCCTATAGGGCATTTTCTTAATTAGTGATAGATGTGGGAAAGCCAAGCCCAGTGTGGGTAGCACAGTCACTAGGGTGGTGGTCCTGGGTGAGCAAGCCACGGTGAGCAAGCCAGGAAGCAGCACTCCTCCATGGCCTCTGCATCAGTGTCTGCCTCCAGGTTCCTGCCCTGTTTGAGTTCTTGCCACAACCATCTTTGATGATGAACTGTGATGTGGAAATGTAAGTGAAATGCCAACCCCCCTCAAGTTGCTTTTGACCACGGTGTTTTGTCATAGCAATGGAAATCCTAACAAAGGCGCCATCTTTCTTAGTCGTTGCTCCTTTCATCCATCCATTTGATATGTCTGTGTCAGACATGGCTCCGGGTGCTGAGGGTGCAGAGGGGTACAGGGCTTTAAAGTCTTCACTCTGGGGCTGGAGAGACTATTCAGCAATATGAGTGTGTGTCCTGTTCTACCAGAGGACCCAAATTTGATTCCCAGCCCCCACATCAGGTGACCCACAATTGTTGTAATTCCAACTGCAGGAGATCCGACTCCCTTTGCTGGCCTCTTCAGGCCCCGCCCTCACGTGCACAGACTCACACGCATATACATAATTAAGAATAGTAAAATAAATCAAACTCTTTAGTCTTATAGAGGTAGGAGGAGAGAGAAACAGTAGGTAACTAAGCAAAGGAAATAGGATGGCTTCCCACAGCAGAGGCTGCCCTTGGAGGAAAGAAAACAAGGACATGGGAAAGAGGGAGATTTGGGGGTGTCCCTTCCAAAGTGGCCAACAGAGCTTTCCGATGATGTGATATTTGATCTTGAAATGGCAAAGCACTGACTACCAAGATCTGGGGAAAGAGGATGCAAGGGAGAGGGAAGGTCACGGGCAAAGGTCCTGAGGTAGAGGCAAGGTACATGGGGTGCTGCTACTCTCACTGAGGTCCTGTCTTAGGTCAGTGGACCGATGGCCAAAGGCATGGTCCATTAGTGGGGAGAACCTGGGGAGTTTGCCGCTATTCTCTGAGGTCTTAGATGGTCATTGAGAAGCAGAGATGTTTTTAGGGCATCTTCAGAAGCCAAAGAGAAAAATAGAGCTGAGTGTTTCCACTACCTTTCCAAACATATCCCAGGGCTGCATTTGGCAATTACACTATGTCTGTGTTCCCTACCTACCACCCCACCTCCAATAGGCACAAATTTCAGTTGCCATTGAGTGGGAAGGAATCCCCCAACGCACAGTAGTTGGCTGTTCTGGTAAAGATGGCGTGAGGAGAGCTGGAAGGGATGTCTTGAAGGACCTATTGTTAGGGCCCTAGTGGCTTCTGTGGTTGGGTCTGGTCAGCTGAGAGACTTAGCCAGAATTCACACCATCCTATCATTGTACCGTGTTCCTTTCTCTGTCCTACCCACCACAGATGTCCAACATACAACAAACTGAATGCTGTGTCTGTCAGAAAAGGATGAGTCAACCAGATGCTGGGGTGCCTGTTGCTCACCTCAGCCGAGGAGCTGGAACAGGGAGATCTCAACCTTTCTCCTGTGCCAGTGTCCTTTAGCCATCTGAGTCATCAGTCCTGCATTGGCTCCTAGGAAAGTGGACCCGGGAAAAGGCTGGAAGGCAGGGTGAGCGGTCCTTGGGATGCTGACTGACGGCCATTGCCTTGAAGTGCTGCTGACTTATTGCCTTCTAAAGTCTTTTGTAAGAGCTCAGAAATACAGGGTGGGGTGGGGTTAGACTATCTATCTATCTATCTATTATCTATCTATCTATCTATCTATCTATCTATCTATCTATCTATCTATCTATCTATCTAGGCCAGTGTCAGTCTTTTTAGTAGGAGACCCTGTTTGATGCTGCAGGCTAACACGGGGACCAGCTTCTTTCTTTCTCCTGATTGTTCATGTGGCCATATTCAGAGCTGGCGGGCAAGGGACTTTGTTCATGGAGGTAGTGAGCCACTGAGAAAGAAGTAGCCTAAAATAACTCACCAGCATCTGCTCATACTGGAACTTTCCTTTGGCGCATGGATGTTGTGACTATAAGGGTCACTTTCCAAATGTCAGCTTATTGGTTAAGTAGCGACACACACACATGTCAGAAAGGACAGTTGGCAGGCAGAGAGTTGGGCTCACTGAATGCTGGAAGACTTGGTAGGAATAAACTGGCCCACACTTTCCCTTTATAGATGGACAGATGGCTACTCAGAAAGGTGGGATGGGTTCCTCCAGGTTCTCTGCTTTAGGTGTGAGACAAGGCCCAGTCTAGATTCATCTTGAAGCCCCAGGCCTTCTGATAGATGGATTTATGGGACTACAACATGCTATTGAATGGGGCTTCAGGCAAAGAGGACAAGCAAGTTGCCTCTCACTACTTATTCACTTCTCTTACATGTGACCAGGTGTTCCCGAGGAGGAGGAGGCCACTGGACGTTTAGATGGGCAGTTTGACCCAAAAGAGCCATGCTGACACCTTGCTCAAGACAGACTGGCTTGTGTAGGGAGTGTGCTGGGTACCTCTGTGTAGCTGAAGGTATAGTGGAGGCAGGAGGGCTGGGGTCATAGAAGGTCACTGTGCCTCAAAGTCAGCCCCTCACATACTTGCTCTAGCTTTTCTCTGTCTGTAGATAACTTCCTCAGCCAGCTCCACAATCCAGACTTCTGTTCCTTTTACATATTCATCTGAGTTATTTTCTCGGGATCATCTTCCTTGGTCATCTTTTTTAAAAATTTCAGTCCGCCATCATTCTGCCGTCACTCGCGCTCCCAAATTCCTGCATTCATATCTTTCTGTTACCACTGTGGAGGAGGATGGTGTTCAGCTTCCTGCCATTCATCAGAAACACAAAATGAAGCATCCCCAGGCTTGTTTTTCCCCCTGACTTCTCTTTGGACTGTTCTAACTCTCTGTAAAGCATGATTGTCCATGGATCAGGAAAGTACCAGTGTCTTCCCAGCCAGAGGAGGTTCAGACTGGAGAAATGGAAGAAGGGAAAGATGTCTTTGCTGTTGTTCCTTCTTTCTCTTCCTTCTCAGACACAGCCTGACGCTTCTGCCTAAGAAGCAATGTGGGGCTTGTATCTGCATGGTAAAGCAATCAGAGTTCCTATTCTAGAAAGTCTTACTGAGGACTTCAGAGCATCTGCCCATCTCTAACCTGTTAAAGCTCTACAGGTTCAAGGACAGAGTGTTCTGTAAAAGAATTCCTAACTGCCTCCTCCCCCTCCTTCAGTGACTTAGATCTTAGTGCACGTTGCCAGTCCTAGTCGTCAATGGGGCTCCTGGTTTCTTTCATGTCTTTGGTGACACCAGGGAGGCCTCAGCATGCTGGGTAGCACCACTTTTCTGAGTATTGTGCTGCCTGTCATGTTGACTTTGATAAATATTTCCCTTTCCGAGTAATAAATGACAGCGACTCAGTTGAAGGCATAAAAGGCATTTTTGCATGGGTGTTAATTATTGAGACCACACAGGAGTTCTTTTCAGGATGCCTGGTCAGAGGCAGCTGCCTTCTTTACAGGTAGGGGCACAGAAGAACCTTCAGAGGGTGTTGTCTACAACCAGTGGGCCAGGAAGGGCTGGAGGAGGGATACATTTCCTCAAGTGCTTAGGTGACACTGGCTGCTTTGGACACGCTCCCCCCACCCCCCGCATGCTGGACCACCATCTTGTGATTCATACTTCAGTTGTAGGGATTGGCTCCTGGGAGGGAAGAGAATGGGATCACTTTTCCAGACACCATGCCTTCACCCTCAAGGCTGTGGTGTCTAAAGAGAGGAGCTGAGGTTTATGGTCATAATGAGAGCCTCAAGCCCTGCTTCTTGAAGTCATCTGTCCGTGAGGTATGTGTCAGTTGCATCCCTAGCACTGAGTCTGCTATGGAGCTCAGTAGAGGTCAGTGTAGACCTAATTTGCCAATGTAAATGTCGCATGCTTTGGTTCCATACATGGCCACTGGGGGCTACATCCAAAGTTGGAGCTTCCAAGCCTGAGGCCAACGTGAGTCTGGTCTTGCTTTTCATGCCGCCTCTACATCTGATTTACCTCTCATTTCACAGTGGGAGGATTCATCTGTGATCAGGGAGATGATCAGGTCGATGTGGCTTACTTAGTGGCAGTTCTACCTCTTGTTATCTTAATGGTGAAGCCTGACACATGTCTCAGATCTAATGGACCGTTGGTATGCTCCTGGGAGGTGGTGACTATATGAGCATGTGCGTGATTGTGCACGGGAGTGTGCGTGTGCGCACGCACACACTAGGTGGGTATGTTGTTGTTTCTTGTGCCCACTACTGTTTTCTCATGTAGTCTTCTAGGAGATCCAAGTGAGATTTCCAGGAAAAGACCAAATCCTCCTTTCTCCTCTCTATGTCCCAGACTCCAAGGCCACTTTCTGTTTTCAGCTGTTCGGCATGGCAGCTGTGTATGGAGACATCAGAGTCTACTTAAAACTTTACAAAGGATCCACTAGTAGAGCCATCAGGGAGGAGCAGTGAAACGCAGTGTTCTCATTTAACACATGAACGACTGACAGTAAGGGACACGGGGATCTGACAGGCCCAGGAGCCAGGCAGCTCCAGCAGGACTAGAGCGGAGGCTGGCGACAGTAGACAGGTCTCAGTGTGCTGGACCCGCAGTGTGATGACAGCCTCATCACACCCAAGAGCTTCTCTGGATATGGCTCTCATTATGTGTCCATTTAGGAGTGCTTTAAGGGCTTTGGCTCCAGCCCTTAGTGTGTCGTGGTAGAGTATGCTTGCCTGCTATGCTCAAACTTAACTTCTATCCTTAGTAAACCCTGCCCCTTAAAAAGGAAGTGCTTTAAGATGGTGAGAGCGGACTCGGTGTGGAACTCTCTCCATCACATCTTCAGCTCTTCTTGGCCAGAGCTGGTTCACATGTAAGTATGGGTTCTCAAAAGCTCCTTTTGGGGGTACCTTGCTAACTACATGGCAGAGGGCAGATCTCAGCAAGCTACTGTTCTTAAATAAAGAGATGCAGTGAGGTATCAAATCGAAATGAAAATGGCCCTTGGGGACTTTTACTCAGTGTCTGAGCAGGAACAGAAGCGCAGGTTTCTGCCGTGGAGCTTGTTCATGACAAGGGAAGTCAGCTAAACGTAGGCTCAAATCCCGGACTGGCATGGAGCCGGCAGTGACAGAAGTCTCCCTGTGTGCTAGGCTTGGCGAGTCAACTGAGAGAAGCCCTGTGGAACCTAAGGCCTGTTGGGAAGACAAGGCAAGCAGCCCACTTAGAGGGAGACAGGTGGAGTTCAGGGCCACACTGTTTCATGAGAACCCCACGATGCTGGAGTGCAGGAGTGGAGAGAGGCCTTACAGTATAGCTCATGGATGAGCTCGGCTGAAGGTGGTGAAGTGGGAAGGCTGCTGGCTCATTTCCTGCAGATGTGCAAAGTGTGTGGGGGGGGGGGCAGAAGGCAATGAAACCTTGGTCTGTGTGGACAGCAGGGCTGTGCACCTTCATGCCCTTTCCTGTTCATCTGTGTGTAGTTGTGTATGAAGTTGTATCCTAGTCAGGGGTTACGATTGCTATCCTGAAACACCATGATGACAAACAAGCTGGGGAGGAAAGGGTTTATTCGGCTCACACTTTCACATCATTGTTCATCATTGGAAGAGGTCGGGACAGGAACACAAACAGGGCGGGATCCTGGAGGATCAAGAACTGACGTAGAGGCCGTGGAAGAGTGCTGCTTACTGGCTTGCTCATAGGGATTGCTTACTGCTTTCATATGGAATCCAGAGCCACCAGCTCAGGGATGGCGCCGCCCACAACGTGCCGGGTCTTCCCCCCATCAGTCACGAAGTTAGAAAATGCCCTACAGCTGGATCTTATGGATAGATTTTTCTTAACTGAGGTTCCCTCCTCTCAGGTGACTTTAGCTTGTGTCAAGTTGACAGAAAACTAGCCAGCATAGGGTGACATGGATGGGATTTCAAAAATGACGGGGTGTGATGTGGTGGTGCAGGCTAGGAATGCCAGCACTAAGCAGGAAGAGGCGGGAAGATTGCTGCAAATTTCAGGCCAGCCTGGCCTACATAGTGAGTTTAAGGTCAGTCAGGGCTAAATAGCAAGACCCTGTCTCGAAGGAAAACAAGCAAATGAGAAACACGTAATGAAGTAAAGTTGGATAGTATGAGTTTTGGTCACCACTCTTACTTGTCAATATCTATGTGATATGAAAAAAAAAATACAATTTTCTTCTCTTTTTCCTTTCTTTTAAATTTCATTTTCTAATTGTGTATGCGTGTATGCACACAAGCATACACATGCACTCACTGTACATGGGCACGTGTGTGTGCTGGCACCTCCCACAATTTTCATCCTCTCTTTCTGAACCCAGAGCTCACCAGTCGACTAGATTGGCTGGACAGCAAATGTTTGGGATCTGTTTGTCACTCCCCGTCCCCCACTCTGTCCCCCAGAGTTACAGGCATGTGCTACCATGCCTGGATTTTTAAAGTAGGTGTTGGGAACCTGAACCCAGGTCTTTCTGCTCGTGCAGGCGCTTTAGTGGTGAATCCCAAGAGAGACATTTCAACAGGAGGTCCTTAGTCACTGAGCGTGCCTTTGAGTGTGACTGCAAGAGACCAAGAGGAAGGGACTCCTTTATGACCAGTACCCACCCTGGCTGGGAGTCCATCTTGGAGCCACGAGTGTTTGATGCAGGAAGATTTAGTGGAACCCACAGGGGCCCATTGATCTCAGGCAAACCAGAGCCTGAATGGATGCTTTAATTATTCTGGCAGCTTCCCCTGAGGCCCCATTCTTCATTTCAATGTTGGGAAACTCATGCATGTGATTTTCTTCTTCCCTTGGCCAGCTATCAGTCAGTCTGAGAACACTTCTCTAGAAGCCCCACAAGAGCCATAGATGAAGACCTGCTGATGCACAGAGCCTCCCTCACCCAGAGAGGGGGTGGTTCTGCTGCTCCCTGAGAACAGGGAGTCCAGAGACAAGGGGGAGCAGCAGAGATTTCTGCTTCTCGGGGCTTGGGAGCACCCTTCTTCATCTCTCCATTTTCTGCTTCCTGCCCCTTTTTCCCCACCTTGGCAGCCTGCAGTGAAGTGCTCTGGGCATGTCTGCTGGCTCCTTGTCTCTAATGGAACCTCACAAGGACTCATGGTGCAGCTGTCTTAGACTGGAGTGACTCTCATGTGCTCCCATTGCTCATGTTTGCATTACCCTTAACCCAGGGCTGGAGATACTTTTGCTTTTTTGCATTGGTGTTACCAAGTATCTGGCAAGAAAAGGCTTAAGGGAAGACAGGTTGACTATGGCCATGCTTTGAGGGGATATGGTCCAACATGGTAGGAAAGGTGTGGCGGTGGGGAAGGCACTGTACAGTGGCGGGAAAGGCATGGTTGTAGGGAGGCCATGGTAGCGGGTATACGTGCAGCTACTTCTATCTGCAGAATGAGGGTGGGAACCTGACCCACCTGTAAGCTTCAAGGCCTGCAAATAGTGTCTACTTCAGGAAGGCCTTCATAAAGGTTCCACAGCCTCTCACAGCAGCACCACCAGCTGGGACCAAGTGTTCAATGCTGAGGGAAGGGTTTCACATCCAAACCACCACAGCCAGTGGGTCAGAGCAACTCCAGAACAGTTCCGCAGGAGAGGCATTCTCATGCAGACTGGGGTTCTGTCTCGGTAGAGCCAGGACCAAGGAGTAGGAAGCCGAAGTGATCAGAAATTCCCACCCCATTCTCCTTCCTTTTCTCGTTTAGAATCTCTACAATTACAGGATTTATAGATCAACTGAAGGAGTATTTATGGAGCTGTCCATCATTTACTGGGTCCTGTGCTGTTGCTGAGTGTGCAGCAGGATGAACGAGACATACACAGTTCCGGCCTTCCCTGGAGATAGTCACGAAGAGTGGCTTAGTGGGCCCGAGAGTGGGTCCAGGCATCCACACCTGGAGCATCTGGTGCTTCAGGGCTGACTTGAGTGGGCACTGTCGAAATCATAGCAGAGAATTGTGCCAGGTGACATTTCCATACTTCAACTGAATTGGCGGTTGTGCTATTTAATTTTTCACACATTAATCCTGTCATTCTTTAAGACCAGCAAGCAAAATGGATAAGGAGTTTGGCATGTCAGAAGCCCTGGGCCTTTTGATTACACAAATTCTTTGTGTCTTTAATAGGATGCCGAACAGTGCAAGATTCTGATGTAACAAATAGGGCCGAGCATGGATTGGGGAGGGTGGCCACTCCCACTGGCATTAACAACATCCTTTTCTGACTTTCAGTTCTATTTATTGGTATATTAGAAAATTATGAAGTTTAAATAATTACAAGAGGCAAGATCAAAGAGAGATGAAGACTATATTTTCTAGCTCTGTCAAAGAAATTTTAAGGTCTCCTACCTAGGCAGTCTCTCTAGAAATATTGAATTCCTCATTATTATTTCTGAAGTTAAACAAGAATAAATTTGAATAATGAATGCATTGGGCTCTCCCCTTCCCGCCTCCTCTACCACTTGTTAGCGTCTACATTATCTTAAGGTGTGAGGAGGAGAGCGGTATCGGAGGAGCGCAGCACAGTTTGTAGATGTCAGCTAAGTTGCTCTCGGCTTGTGGGTGGAGGTCGTGGTTACGACTGAAGAGTGACGGGCTCTTGACTGACTGCTGCGAGCTCCCGGGAGACTGTGCCCCCATCTCTTCGATAGTTCTCGAAACAGGACTCTGATGAACCCTATCACACAAGGCATCCTTTCTCATTGGGAAGAGTGTGGGGCTCAGTGCAGACAGAAGGAGAGGAACAAGTGGGTGGATGCCTGACGACACTAATGAGGTCAGACCGGAAGAAGGCAGGGAAAGGAATAGGACTGACCTTGGATGCCTGTTTCTGGGGCTTCAGGAAGACTGTACTGGCTTTGGATCAACACTGGGTATTGTCTGTGCCCCTGTTTGCTACATCTGATGTAGATCACCTCCAGCCACACACATAAAGAATTAATAGGCTGGTCAATTACTTGGCTTTGGAGGAACCATTGGCTTCCTCCATTAACCTGAACGGCCTGTGGGATGTCGTCTCCTTGGGGGCTTGGGAGAGGTCTTTATTTTTATCTCATAAGCATTGAATTGTAGCTCCCCAGGGTTAGCCTTCAGGTGGCCTTGTCTAGTAGGATACATAGGCAGTGATTAGGCAGACCCAGTGGAGAGGGGGTACCAACTGCTCCAACTTAGTGGAGGGTGATCTGAAAGCCCAACACCCCGTCCTGAGTTTCTATATAAACTCATTTCTACTCTGAAGTCTGAAAGATGTTGTGAGATTGTTTAAATAAAAGATGAAGGGGATCATTCCAGATAGTGTAGACAATATGCATGTTCTTGAGGGAGGTAGTATCATGTGTTGAGGACCCACAAGTGGTTTGGCGTGAGTGTACTGATGGGTAAGGAACAGAGTGGTAAGAGATATGGGACAGGTAAGCCAAGTATAGACCCTTTGGATGGGGGGCATTAGGGCAATGAGTCCTGAAAGAGGCATAGTGTAAGTAGTTGCCAATGTAGTTGATTGGCCAAGTGATTTCAAATGATCAAATAGATTCAAATGGTGAACTCTACCTCTTCATAGAATGAGTGTCAATGAATGTGTATACCAGTGAAGAAGGGCGGTGATGGAAGTTTGGAGAAAGAAAGGCCATTTTCATTTGCATATAAGGAATTTGCAGAGATCCTACCACTATTAGAATGAACACTTAGTTGATATGATCTGTAGGTCGCCATGTTTCTGAGCTCCTAAATGCCTATGAACTTCCTTAGCTGTTTGCTACTTGACACAAACTTGAATCTGACTTTATTTACACGTTATATTTATATATCTGTATCAAGCTGAGTAAATGTGGAGGATAGTCCTGTCCTTGTTTATAAAGCCAGAGTCTCTTGTCATTTGCTTGTTGACATTGTTGGGTGAATGAAATGAATGCGAATTGTGTATGTTCCAAGTGAGAGGCATAATCTAGTTATGGAGAGGGGACATAAACAAACAAGAAACAGGCTATACACTCTGTTAGATGTTGGCAAATGATATGGAGAAAGCTCTGGGGCAGGTGGGGCATGACAAGGAGGAGCTGGTCTCTCAAACTGAGTGCTCAGAGGGGGCTGGTGCTGAGGTATTCGAGCAAAGAAGCAACCAGAAACAGGGTCGTTTCAAAGGAGGGCACTGCAGTCTGCCGTATCCAAATCAGTATCTTCTATGATGTTTTCCTTGGGATAGAAGGACCTCAACTCTTCATGCATAGAGTTTGTGCCTCTATTCCACCTCATGGCAAATAGCTCTGTCCTTTAAGAGACACTGAGTGTTAGGATGGCTACAACGTGAGGGGTGATTGCCAGATCTCAACCCCAGAGCAAATGCACATGGAGGGAAAGGGGAGAGCACACAGGAAGGCTAGGAACCAAGAACCTTCTGGTGGGGGAATGAAGATTTAGGGATGCCTTTTGAGAGTCCAAGTTCCATAGTGGGAAAGGGAAAAGGGAGAGGACAGAAAAATAGAATTTTACCTATGAAGACACCCAGAAAACGAGACTGGCCAAGCAAAAGCCAGTGAATGGTTCTAGGATGGTTAATCTTTATTGTCAGTGGGGCTCAAAATCACCACGGAAACAACCTCTGGGTGTGTCTATGAATGTTTCCCAAAGGGGTTAACTGAAGAGAGAAGACCCCTCCTTAATGTAGATAGCACCACTCCATCCACTGGGGTCCTCAGTCCCAGACTGAATATATACAAAGCTAGGCGAGTATGACCATCCATCCCTTCCTGCTTCCTGAGTGTGGACATGATGTGTCTGGGTGCCTGGTGTTCCTGCCGTTGCAGCTGAGGGTCCCTCTGGTTCCCATACCTTCCCCATTAGGATGAACTTCACCCTTAAACTGTGAGCCAAAATAAGCGTCTAATAACTTTCGATCAAGTTGCCCTTTCTAGGCATTTTGTCACAGCCCTGGCAAAAGTGATCAAAACAATCCCTACCAGGCAAGACTCAGGATCCCAGCCACGGCTGCCAGAGCTTTGGCTCTGTCCAGTAGGGAGATGAGTCTAAGGAAGGTCAGAGCTCAGACAGAGCTGCTGGTGACTTGATCCACAAGCAGCAGAGCTGGGCTGCAGTGGGAAAAACACAGAGGAAATGACAGATGCCACACAGTAGAATGGTCCCCAAGAGAGAGTCCAACAATGTAAATCAGTTGGAAGGGGCCTTGAGATGATTACTTGGGTTTAAATCCCAGTCTTGCCTAATACCAACTGCTAGGTGATCCCCAACCTTGTCTAGTACTAGTGCTAGGTGATCTCCAGCCTTGCCTAGTATTAAGCGCTCGGTGATCCTGGGTGAGATCTTTATCTTTGCAAGCTTTAGTTACTTCACCAGAAAACTGTGGGAAAATGATGGATCCTACTCCGTAGGGCGCTGGTAAGGGTTCCATGAGACAGTGTGCAAGAGCTTAGGCCAGGGCATCCCCTGGATCCAGTGTTCATTTTCGTTTGTAAAAAAGATTTACTTTTTAATTATGGGTCTCAGTATGTGCCTGGGTTTGGGCATGTGCACACATGTGTGGGTGTCCATGGAGGCCAGAAGAAGGTGCTGGGTCCCATAGGCAGTTGTGAACCTCCTGACAGGGGTGCCAGGAACCGAACTTGAGCCCTCTGCAAGAGCGGTACGCACGCTTAGCCTTGAAGCCAACTCTCTTCAGCCCCCGGTCTTCATAGGGTTGCTCACAAACCAGTAACTGCATGGAGATGCCAGTGCCAAGCAGACAACATATGCCAAGTTGTCTTAAGTGGTCCACTTCCCCCTTTCTTTTTGAGCAATACATTTCTTTTACATTCTTACTGATACCATAGAGGAACCCCTGCTCTGAGTTCACAACCTGATATGAGTTGTTTGTCTCTCCCTGCCATAAAATTACTTAAAATGTTGAGATGTACAGAATTATTTTTGCCATTGTTTTGTAAAGCTGAGTTTATCAAGCTAGGTACAGTGGCCCACATCTACAGCCCCAGCTACACGGGAAGCTGGGAAAGGCTTGATCCAATGACTTTAGACCAGCCTAGGTGGTCTAGCAAGTTTTTGTCTCAAAAGCAAAGCTTTTGAAACGGTGACATCACCATATAGGTTTGTTTTTGCAACCTCACTTTTCTCATTTAATAATACCTCCCACACCACACTTCTCAGGAACACAGCTATTGAACAAAGCGAGGCACCTGTACTGGTAGGCAGTCCCTGGCCACCTGCAGTGGGCTCTTATTATATAATCTATACAGTAGTGGGAGCTTCTGGGCACTTCTCCTGAGACGTCTGAGCTGACTGCTGCTGAGGCCAAGGCCGTTGCTTCTCCCAGACAATCTTCTGGCCTGCGAGCTACACAAAAGCAGGTCTGGGTAAGTCTTTTTTTTTTTTTTTTTTTTTTTTTTTTTTTTTTTTTTGGTTTTTCAAGACAGGGTTTCTCTGTGGCTTTGGAGCCTGTCCTGGAACTAGCTCTTGTAGACCAGGCTGGTCTCGAACTCACGGAGATCCGCCTGCCTCTGCCTCCCGAGTGCTGGGATTAAAGGCGTGCGCCACCACCGCCCGGCAGGTCTGGGTAAGTCTTGCTTGCGTATGTGTTTCCAGGGCCACCAGGGTGCTTGGCGCTGAGTGGCAGCAGACGGATCGGAAATCTGTGAGGGGTCTTATCTCAATAGCTGACATGTTCTCTTGCATGCAAATGTATCAGGAAGGACTTGAGACCCTGTGAAGAGAGTTAATTTTCTCTGAACTTCTAGGAAGGATGAGGACACAGGAGAATAACAAGACTTCCTCTAAATACTTTGTTACCTCACTCTTGCCTGTAACTCCTGTGTTACTCTCTCAGTAGTTTGCGCGCCACTGTACCATTTGTGAGCCGGGCAAGGGCCTGGAGATAGAAAGAACACACAAGAGACCTTGGTCATTCGAAAGGAGATGAGCCCAAAGCCCTTTATTCAAGCTTAGGAAAAATTATTTACCTAGCTGCTACACAATGGAATTCCCCCCAGGCAGGTAGGAAATTACCATGCCCAAGGTAGAATAAACAATGGCCCTATAGCTAACCATCAGGCTAGGCAGAGGGAGCACAGGAGCAAACAGGATGGCTGGCCCCAAACTGTCCTCAAGATGAACCCCCCGGGAGCAGGGGTAGACCCATGGGCCCTACATTGCCTTCAGTTGTGTGTCTGGAAGTTGACCATGAGATCAGTAGTAGGTATATATCCCCCATTTGGCTGTATATATATTCATGCTAGCCACCTTCTAGTTTATAGTCTTATGCATGGCGTTTGGGACAGCAAGGTGCATGGGAGAATCTTGGCTTACTTTGGTCCCTTATCAGCTTGGTTTCAGCCTAGATTCCTGCTGTCTCTAGAAGACATGCATGCTGTTACCTCTGCCCAGCTTGCCACCAGGCCTTGCTAAGAAAAGAGACCCAGGTCTTCACTGAAAGTCTCTGGGTCCAGGGCCTCGGCCTTGTTGAAAGTCCACTGAGCAATAGCCAGGGTGGGAGTGTGCATGGGTGGGGGGGACGGGGGAGCGGTTCTAGGCTCTCCTCTTGTGTGTGCTCCTACCATGGTGGCTCCTGCCTCATCCTGGCGGGGGGGGGGGGGGGGGGAGGGCAGGGTGCCTCTGCCTGGGACTGCCATGGGGGAGGTTAGCTTCTCCACACTTGTTTTCTTTTCTCCTGAGCTCTGGTAGGAGTGCTTACAGCATTGTTTGGCTCCAATGGACAAAATAACCTGGTTGCTCAAATTGGTTCTAAATATAATCAGAGCAGCAAAGAGGCTCAGCTAGAGGGTATGGAGAAGTTGTACTTGGGCAAGCGACTGTTTATTTCTGATTATTTTACCAATAATTGGAGCTGCCCTCTCTCAGGCTTCCTGGTCCTGGCTCTTTAGCAGCACGTGTGATTGCTTCCATTGAAGCTGTTCCCCCTCCTCCCTTCCACCTGCTGCGTCCTCACCTGCCTACTGCTGGGAGGGAGTCTTTACTCTTGTTCTTGGATTAACCCCAAGGGCTCAGCTGTGCAGAACTGGTCTGGGGCATGTCTAGAAAGCCTGGCTGTCAACTTTCTTTCTGTAGATGAAGCTGGCACTTCTTTTATGGCTGCAGACCCCCCCCCCCCCAGGAATGAATACAAGCTTATGATTGCTAACTAGGTACAGGATTCATCAGATGGGCACTCTGGGAGTCTCATCTCCCTCCCTCCTCTTCTCCTTTCATTTGTTTTTGTCAGAGACAGGGTTAGATGTAGCCCAGGCTGGCCTTGCTATAGCACTGAGCCTGATCTTGAACTCACTCTCATGTTTCCACATCCCAAAGACTGTGTGTGTGTGTGTGTGTGTGTGCCACCACATCCAGACTTGAAGCATCTTTTATGTCCAGATTGTATTTTATTCTCATCTTTGCATACATAAACTGAGGCAGATAAATAAATCTGATTCTTCTCAGCCTACCTGATGAGCAGAGCTGGCTCCTCTGTCAGCTCAATTTTGGGCTCCTTGCCTGTGCTGTCCCCGTTTCCCCATTTTTGTTTCTTGTTTTGAGATGAAGGGTGTTGCTAGGCACCCCTGTGATCCTAGTTACTCAGCTGATGGTGGTAATTCATGGACAGGATTGCCTGTGTGTTACCAGAAGAACGCCTCCTCTTTCCTCTTTGGGAAATCTCAGTTCAACCAAAGGCTAACAGAAGGGCTTTGGTTTTTCCTGCAAAGTTACATAGGTGAGCCCCGAATGACTGAATGACATTTGATATCCAGATTGCCCAGCTCCATGGACACTTGAGTGTCCACACCCTGATAGATGCCATCTCTAAATTGTTGCCTCTTGGGATCATGGGAGTGTGTGACAGGGAGGTTGATTCAGTTCCTCTGAGGGGTATTTTATTGCTGCCTAGTCAGGGTGAATGGAGAAGGGGGTGGTGGTGGAGCCGATGGTCACAGTTGCCGTGAAATGGAGGGGGAGAAATTTGTTGGTGAAGGGTTCTCTGTGTCATAAAGAGAGCAGTCTGGTCATCTGCAGAATGGAAGGGATGGAAGGGAGGAAGGAGGATGGAGGTAGGAGAGAGAGAGGACGTGAGAAGACCTTCAGAGCGGTGAGCTCTGGCCATCAGTGCAGATCAGAGAATGCCACAGCTTTCCATCCTGTTGAGAGGACAAGACTGACAGTGGCCTCTCTCTGGTTTGGGGTACTTTGGTTCTACCCCCTACTCTTGTTCCTTGACAAGTACTGTTTCTGGAGGTCTAGGCGGGTCCTTGGAAGTGTACACTACTGGTGGAGTCTACACATTTTGCTTTCTTTTGCTGGAAATTGCAGCATCGAGTATAGTAATGGTTTCCATCACATCACAGAAAGGGACATTTTAAAATGTATGTCATGAAATCTCACCTACTCTGAAGCTCACGAGACCTTACAAGTCTGCAGGAGAGGTTTACTGTAGATACTAGAAAGAGATTTCTTACGGTCTGGTGATTCAATGAACCAAAGAACGTGAAGGCTTATCCTATCTAGAAAATCTTGCTGCTTTGGAAATGTGTTCAGTGTGAACATTTTCTTTCACAGGAGGAATGTTGGTGAGGGAGAGGGGAACTTGGTCATCACAGGCAGAACCATGTATTAGGTTCAATTTATTCATAATGAATTATCATTTCATGTCAATGTAAAGCAGACGGCTATAAACTGCCCTCCCTCAGAAGCACACCAGCTCGCTACATAATGTCCTCGTAACATTTCCTCCATATGTCTTTCCTTCAAATACCAGTCTAATGCATATGGCAGAGATGTTTCTCACTTGTGACACGTTCTTCCTCTTATCAGAAACTCAGGGAGCAGTGTGAGACCAGCAGGAATTTTATGTGACATTAGGTTGTTTACTCGGCTGCAGCTTCTGCCTGTCCCTTGAAAGTGTCCTGAATGTGCTAGGTTTGAGCACTGGCTTCGCTGTCCTCAACTGCTGGGATCCTGAATACATCTCTTCTTCTCCTGACCTCAGCCCCCTATTTACATAATAGATGGCTGACCTAGGTAATTCACTCAACGGATATTTGTGGAACATGAACTCTGGGCTGAACACATGAGAAGCAATCAAATTAGAGGTTGCCTAGAGCTGGAATTGCGGCAAAAGATAGAGATCTATTAACAGATAAGGAAGATACAAAGTGCGCAGCCCCAAGAAAACAAAACTACCGGATGGCTGAACTCCTCTAGAGGTCCAGAAACAACTCACTGAAGGAAGTGACATCTGCACTTGGTCTCCATGTACTATGTGTTGTGTGTGTGAGGGAAGAAAGCAGAAAGAACAGCGTAGGCAAAGAAACGCATGGTAATTTCAACACTCCTCACGGGTGTCGGGTGTAACAAGAAGTCCCAAGGGATGGAATGGAAGGTGATAGGAGGGATCCAGAAACGAACTACAGTGGGCCTAGGCGGCCACTGGAAGGGGTGTGGACTTCAGCGTCCACTAGGCATCTTCCGAGCTCCAGTCTTTGCCTGCTTGTCTGTACTCTTCCATTTTGAATGTGTACCCAAGAGACCTGGCTCGTGAGTAGTTTAAAAAATTTTCCTTTCGATTCTCTGGTCCCTAGTGTGCTGTTTTCACACTGTGAAGTTTGTAGTGGGTTCCCAGGTCTGCTCACAAATGTAGGTGTGCATGAAATGTAATCGTACCAGTTCAATTTCTAGAGTAGATTCTGCTAGAAAGGGAAACTCAATTTTACTGGGTCTGAAACCTTTCCTCGGTAAAAGCTAAACACAGGGAACGCCTGCCATGCCTTGGAAGCTGCCGTTTGGCTAGACTGCCATTCAGTCTTCCAGCTTGCTGCTGAGTACTGTTGACTTTCTCTCCCTCTTCTGACTCATCTGACTTCCAGAACACAGGGATCATAGTGTTTATGATGCTTCCCTGGTCACTGGGGCATGGTTCCTCCCATGGGGCCATCCAAATCATGGCTCTAGTCTAGCCTTTCATGGAAAAGGGTCTTGTTTCCTCATAAACTTAAACATAGGACTACCTGGAAAGTCCACTTCTAGGTATATACAAGGAGAAGGAAATCTATATATCCACACAAAAGTTGTATGTGTATACTTGTACTAGTATAATTTTTATAGCCTCAAAGCAAAACAATGCAATGTCTATTAACTGATAACTAGATAAATGAAAATTTGTATAGCCACATCAGAGAATATTACTCAACTCTAAAAAGAAATCAAGTAACCATACATGAGTATGGTTCTTGAAACCTTTAGGTAAGTGACGAAGCCAGCCATAAAGGCATGTATAGAATGATTCTGTTTTTATGGAACACCTAGAAAATTCACATCTTTAGAGACATATTTGTGACCTCCAGATGTCCAGAGAAGGATCCTACTGGGAGTGTTTATCCATGCACTAAGAGTATCTACCTACACGCTGGGAGTACCTATCCACTCCCTGGGAGCACCTACCCACTCGCTTGGGAGCATCTACCCACGCACTGGGACAGGAATGGAAACTTTCTGGAATTAGATAGTGATCAGGGTTGCGTATCCTAAACAGAGCGAAGACCACTGAATTGCATTCTCTAAAATGATGAATTTTGTGGTTTGTAAGTCACATCTCAACTTTTAAGGCTTAAAAATAAAAGCTCAGCACCTCTCTGGATACACTGTAGCATTATTATTTTTTCTCTGAAATCTTGTTGTCTCCCTAGGGCTCTGCCGGGGAAAGGGCGGGAGCTGTCAGTGTTCTCTGATCTCCTATTCCTGTTGGAGGGCTTTGTACACTCCAGGTTGGTTTTGTTTTGTTTTGTTTTGTTGAGACAGGGTTTTGGAGCCTGTTCTGGAATTAGCTCTTGTAGACCACAGAGATCTTGTAGATCACAGAGATCCACCTGCCTCTGCCTCCCGAGTGCACCACCTCCGCCCCGCCACTCCAGGTTGTTGAGTTAGGTCCAGGGCTAACTGCTTTTCTGTCTCAGGAACCCCCTCCCCCTCCCAGTCTCACTCTGACTTTTTCCTTTCTCAGTCTTCAGAAACTCGGGGCAGCGTTTCTGTTGCCTCTCCAGTCTGAGGTCCACACACAGACTTGACATCCCCTCCTACCAGACTTTGAAAATTCAAATACTAAGAACTCCTCCAAGTCTTCCGTGTTTCTCTTCCCCGAGGCGATGTACTGCATTGGGAAAGAAATACTGAGAGAGCTTTGGAAACTTCCATTACATTTAAAGATGCTATCTTCCCTAAGCTTTCTGCTTTGCTCTTGGCCCCTATTCCTGAAATCATCAGCGAATGCCGTGGGGTCTCTCAGGCCAGGAGATTTGGCTGTTTGATTCCTTTTCCTTTAACCCTCTGGCATGCTCAGCATCATCCCCGAAGGTGAAGAGACAGCTATTGCTGGAGCTGCCTCTGAGCCGAGGCAAAGTGAAAAGGGGCATTTTCGTTCCCTCGAAACCATCCAGGGCGGAGCTGTTTAGTTCCTCCCTGTCATCTGCAAGTACTTCTATCCCAATCGCCATGCCCCCTTCCCAGTGCCTATCTTGTGCCAGCGTTTGTCTGCAACTCAACTCTTCCCTTGTCTATGAAGGGGGCTAGACTTGATCTTGAATTCCCTTTTCTAGCTCTTGTTATCTATAAGATTATTGGTGGCAGGCTATTGCTAACAAGACTTGGTTTCCACATCTACTGATGGAGATCACACTACCTCTCTACTCTGCAAATGGACGCTGCTAAAATCAGTAAGTGTATACAGCACTCAGTACAATGTCTGTCATATACAGGAGCTCCAGAATATATATTTATTTATTGTCTTCTAGATTGTGATCTTTACTCGTCCCTGACCCTTAGAGTTTGTTCATCTGTAAAAATGGGGCTAATAGTGCCTTTTTTATAGGACTATGTTGAAGTGTCTGGAATTGATAGGTACTAAATGAATCTCCTTTAGTCTACCTCTGTTTAGATTTTCTCCAGTAGTTCCTGGTTCTTCATCAGGACTATAAGGCTAGGTGCCTTGTTCCCATCTCAACTTCACAGCTCTGGATCTGTTCCATCGCTGATTCTTTTCCCCCAAAGCCAAGGACTTGTATGTTTCCCCCGCAGGTACTAAAGAGAGAACAGACTCATTTGAGGTCTTCTGTGGATAACAGCAAGACCTTCTCAACATGGTAATGAGTCTCTGTCTTAATGACTGCCCTTAGTTGTCTGAAATTCAGTCCTTATCCAGCCTGGTCTTTGTAACTTACGAGGTGTGGGCTTGGATGAGGTTCTCAGCTTTGCTTTGGACACCAGGCACCTCATCTGTAGAAGAAAGACAACAACTACCTGCTTCATCCATTTCGTAAGAGATGGGTGAAGCCAATAGCATGATGAAATACTCACATATTCTTTAAAAAATGCTGAGCCTTTATAAAAAGAGTGTTGTTCTGGGTTTCCCTTCTCCCTGGAATTCTGCCATCCTCTAGAGACACAAACATCCCTGTTGAGACCTTATGCTAGTAGAGATGGCAGTCTGCGAACAGGATTGAGTAACAAACACCAAGAAAGGAAACTGGGAAATGGGGGAGAGTATAGAAGTGATAGGAGAAATTACAGGTGCTTGAGTTTTTTGAAGGCTCTGTGGCTCCATTTTACTTGAGGAATCCTATCACAGCGACATTCTAAATCAGGACATGACTCAGATGGCCACCCTAACTTGGCCTTTCTGAAGCTCGTTGTTCTGTGTTGCTGCATCGTTCACACAGGACAAATAGGTCTATGTGACTTCAAGTCCCAGTCAGTAAGTCTCGAGGTCAAGCTTGGCTCATCTTGTGCCAAAGGTTATAGGGAACTTAAAACACCATTGCTGTGTTATAAAGGCCACAGTGTCCTTGTGAAGACAAGAGGCAGAATGCCTGTACAAGATGTACCTGGGAGGCATCCATTGCTGTGAGCTTGGAGGAGCAGGACAGTGCTAGCCTGCATGGCTGAAGAAGGACATAGGGAAGCCACGTTTGGAAATGGTCTCCACAAGCAGACCCTGAAGTAAGGGTTGATAGTGGCTTATTGAGAAAGTGCTTCTAGAAGAAACAGGTAAGAACATAGAGGCTGAGCAGGGCAGGGTAAGAAAGACACCCAGCAAGGATGAACTTCCTACTGATGTACAACTTTAACTAGATACTCCAGGGAGTGCTGGAGTAGTTAAGCACGTTTCAAGGGTGGCATTCTGCTTCCCTCTCATCACAAGGGTGTGAGGACAGCCTGGCACAGGTAGGCATGCTAGAAACCTCACGTTGAGAATAGCTGTAAGCCAGAGGTAGGGTGAAGCTAACAAAAGGAACTTGTGGGCTGGGGTTGTAGCTTAGTGGGCAGAATGCTTGGTTAGCCTGCAAGAAGCCCTGATTCCATCCCCAGCACCACAAACTATTGCGATGGCGAATACTTATTATCTTAGTAGTTGGGAGGCAGAGGCAGGAGGAGCGGAAGTTCAGGGCCATCCTCAGCTACACAGTAAGTCGGGGACACCCTGGCATACATAGACCCTGTCTTTTTTTAAAAAAAGAAAAGGATCTTAGAGAAGTGATAGACAAATCTACTTGACACCAGGGTCGAGTGGATGGAAGGCACGAGAAAGACTTTGAAGGCTGGACAAGAGCAAAGAGGCTGACACTGTGCCTTTGGTGAGTGACTCTGTCTTGGAGTTGTTGCGGTGGCAGAGGGGACAGGATTCTAGGTGGAGTAAGTTGGATAAACCTACTACACAGAAAGGCTCCAGGAGAAGGCTATCTTTGAAGAGGGCACTGCCATGCGTGATAGGACAGTAGCGGCCGTGGATCCATGTGGATCGGAGTCTTAGCCTAGTTCCTCTGCAGGGAAGTCAGGTGCCATGAGGAGCAGGAAGAGGGTTTTTTTTTTTTTTTCTGCTCCCTAGTCTGAGCTCTCCTGCCCGCTGACAGAGCTGCTGGGATAATGAGCAGTTCCCTGGCCTTTGCTCTGCAGAAGCCTTTGGAAATGCTCATTAACCAAGCCTTCCCACTCCTACCCAGAGCCTGGGACATCTCACTCACGTTAGACATGGCTGCAGAGCAGCACTGAGCATTCTTTTTGGGGAGGTAGAGCTGGTTAATAGTGTGAGTATAGAGGAGGTCGAGGTCAGTCCCCCATGGGACAGCCCTGTCAGCTTAGGAGAGCTACTGGGAACCCAGAAGCAATGAGTAAGTCTGCTGAGCTGGGATTGGGAATTAGACCACTGCGGTCTATTGACATGGCTTGTTCTACCAAAAAAAAAAAAAAAAAAAAAAAAAAATCAACAAATAGAGACCAGAGTGGATTCGGTAGTTCAGTGGCAGTCTTGAATGCTGTTCTTCCTAACATGAAGTCAGGGACATGAAGTCCGGAAATTAGGGTGAAAGCACCCCATGTACAGGCTTAAGGAGTTGTATTTACTTTGTATTTACTTTGATGGACTTTCTTCTCATGGCTGGGACCATGCCGTTCCCTGGTCTCATGGCAGTTAGTGGAAAATGGTCCCTGGATCCAGCTGATAGTCTTTTGAAGCAGATGCGGGTGGTGCTGGTTGGTAGCTGTAAGCATCCTCAGGACAGGGTTTGGATGAAGGGACTTTAGTGAGGAACGGAGACAAGGACAGATTTCCCATGGTGTACACCCATGAACTGACTCTTGCAGCACCTCTGTGTAACTGAGACCCTTGTAGGAGTTAAGAGGCCTGCCTTTCCATAATCTTGGGCACACATATATTTGCTTCTCTGGTGCCACAGCCACAGACTGGTATCATGAATAGAAGGCAGGTAGTCAATAGGAACCTGGGATTGAGGCCTTCAGAAAATAAGATCAACTTCACTGGGGACCAGGTTCTCATTTGACTGTTCTTTCTCAATGGTACTCCCACCTGCCACTCTCCATTTTCATGTTAGAAACTAGTACCAAAGCACCCATTGCATCCTTCTTTCCTTCCACCCTCTCTCTCTCTCTCTCTCTCTCTCTCTCTCTCTCTCTCTCTCTCTCTCTCTCTCTCTCTGTTTATATCTGTCTACTGTCATCTATATTTCTGTCTATCTTCTATCACCTGTCTGCCTGTATATCATCTATCTATCTATCTATCTATCTATCTATCTATCTATCTATCTATCTATCTGTCTATCTTCTATCTGTCTGCCTATATCCCTATCGCCTGTCTGTCTGCCTACATACCATCTGTCTGTCTATCTGTCTATCTATCTATTCATATATGTTATTGCAATAACTTAGTTTGTAACATGAGGGGGCCAGGCCTGCTTGTTTGGGTTTCTGTCCTGCCCGGTACCCCACAGCTGGCAAGCCCCAAAGAAATAACACAGAGATCTCTATAAGTTATAAAGCTGATTGGCCCCATTAGCTCTAGCCTCTCGCTGGCTAACTCTCACATCTTGATTAACCCATTTTTCTGATCTATGTTAGCCATGTGGCTCAGTACCTTTTTCAGTGGTTGCAGATCACATCCTGCTGCTTCAGTGATCTGGGCAGGAGCGAGAGAAATCAACTTCCTCCTTCCCAGAATTCTCCTGTTCTTCTTACATCATTTCTACTTCCTGTCTGGTTTTCCCACCTATACTTTCTGCCTGGCCAATCAGCGTTTTATTTAAAACATGATTGACAGATTACAGACAAATCTCTTGCACCACTTCCCCCTCTTTAAAAAAAAAAAAGGAAAATATCCATAGTCCATTTTTTGGGAATGTGGGCGTAGTATTTCAGGCTACTTCCAGCTGGTTGGGGGTGCTGATAATCTTATGGGGACCTAAAGAAAATTTAGAGTTATGATCAAGTCCTGATTGAAGTATCCTGTGAGTCTTGATCATCTCAGGCAGCAGTCTTGAACTTGTTCTGGATGAAGAACTCAGACATCTGGGCCATCTATTCCTGCTAGAGATTTCTCAGGTGGTCATCCTTGATCAAATTGGATTTTTCTTAACTCTGAATAAATCCACAGCCTCTCATTTTCTGTGGAAACAAAAGCAAAATCTCTTCTTCAAAGTAACATACCTTTTGACTTTAACTGTGAAGTCAAGGTATTTTCAAAATACCTATCTTGGATTAGTTCAGCAGCATTTATAAGCAAATATCTTTTAGCAGCTGTTGCTCCTTCCTCAGTATTCAAACAATTTAAAGAGAGCATAATAACATACAGTATCAAGATTCTCTGTGTATTTTCCATCTTTACGTGGCTTTATTTTAACATCTCTTTCTTTTATTTTCACTTTTAACTTTTGACTTTTTTGAGACAGGTTCTCTGTATATCTTTGTCCTGGATTTTCCTCTTTAAACCAGGTTATCTTTGAACTCACAGAGATCCATCTGTCTCTGCCTCCCAGGCTACTCCTGTCTTTGGCTCAAGACAATGCCCTGCTCTGGAAACTGATTATATCCACTAGCTTTGTAGGTGTGGGATCTGACCTGACTGTCTCTACTTAGGACTAGTTATGGCTCAATACATACTCTCACTTGAACTGATAAGACCTGTGGCACTTTGAGGACACCCAGTGTCATCTAGACTTTTCTTTTGGTTGTTATATTTATCTTTCTCTTTTTGTTGTAACTGGAGGGATGAGCCATCAGGTTGTCAAAATAAGTTCAAGCTATCAGGGATGGCATTTGACGAGAGGTTTCACAAGACCTGCCCTAGTGGGGAAAATACCCTAGCACTGGCTGCTAAGTTGCAGACTACAAATGCAAAGATTAGTACTGGGGGCTCTAGCCTCCCTCCCAGCTCTCTGCCATGTGACCCCAGATAATTTTGCTTGGCTCCTCTAAATTCACAGAAATGGAGGCAAAAGTCTATGCCTTTATGATGGATGACCATAGAGACGACGATGGATCATGGTAGCCACCATTGCTGCGTGGTCTATTTATGGCCGGCACTTACCTGTGTAACAACACAGTAGCTGCTTGAGGGACTTGGAGGTTTTCTCTGTGAGGTGGTGTGGCTTGGAAGTTTTCAGCCCTCAGAGTCTCTTTATGTCATTCTTTGTCTGTTGAAGGAGGTGTTACCTGCCCAATATTGCTAGTCGTGCTGCGGGCACACACCGGACCCTGGACATCCCAACCTCCTGAGCTAGGTCTGCTCTTCTGCCTCTCTCAGCCCTGGAGAAGTGCCATTTAGGAAACCCATTACTCAACTGGATCAAGGCAGATTCTAAGTCAAATTTAGATTTTTGTCAAAGATCTTTGGCCCTGAGCCTATTTCAAAGTGCCATTTAAGAAACTCTTTTGAATTGGCACCAAGTCATCTTTCCCTTCAAAGGAAGAAAGAAAACTCCTTTCTCTTTTGGGTGCAGGTTACCTCCTGCTCCTTCCTCCTCCCTTTGTCTTAGGATCACTTGGGCATTTAGCTTGTTGTACACTGCAACCTTGAAATGGTTGGAGACATTCTGAGAAGCTCAACTTTGGCACCCTAACCGGGTATGGACTGGCTGTCAGGGGGAAAAGTAGCCACGCTTGAAGCTGTCCAGAAGAACTTGGTTTGATGTTTACCACTGAAGGAGGCATCAGAAGGGAACCACAGCTGACTATTTCAGAGATCGTTTCATGAGGACTGGATAAGAGATAGTCCATTAACTTTCCTCTTGAGTATTTCCAGGCACAGCGGGCATGCATGACGCTGCTCTAAACTGTGAGAAGTATGTCAGGGCTCTTGTGACTGGCTTTGATTTCTTAAGAATAGTATTTTATTTCTCATCAGGCCCACAGAACAGACTCGCCAATGCTTTTGATAGATTGTCTTGTGGAGTACTTGGCAAGAGGAAAATGCATCCCAGATGTAAGAGAATAACCGGAAGGAAGGTGTTTATAACTAGATGACAAATGACGACCGTCTCCATGGAGAACCTGCTGTACAAATCCTATTGTTGCGAAGAGTTCTGAAAACTTATTAAAGATGTCTGAATTAGAAATGATAAAAAAGCTACTGGAAACCAAAATGAGCTGAGATGAGAATATTGGCTTCATCGAGAGAGTGTTGTGGAGCTGGGTGACTGCAAAAAAGAAATCAGGTATCTTCAGTAAAAACCCTTTTCAGAATTTACATCTGACGTCCGTCCTCTGTTTTACAAGGACACAGAGACGCAGATGGGGTTAGAGGACAGGGCCCGCAGAGAAGAGATGGCCTTGCTTTATACACAGCATTCATGTAAGAGGCTGTGATACTAATTTTGACAAAATTATATAAATATAAAAAAACCACCCCAGAAACATTTTTATTCATTGCCCCCCCCCCCGCCCAAAGATTTATTTTTGGTCTTTATTTACACTGAATTTATTAAAAAGAGAGAAATGAAGTATCTTGGGGGCAGCTATGTGGAAGAGTCTGGGCTTTCACAAGGTGAGGGGATGTCTCAGCTGGCAAAGTACTCAAGCCTGAGGATCGGAGCTAGGAGCCCCAGCATCCAGGTAAAAAGCTGGTATGTGGCTTGTAGCTGTGTTCCCAGTGCGGCTGGAAGAGACAGGAGGATCCCTGGAACTTGAGGCCAGATGTGCTAGATGAATCAGTAAGCCGCAGGCGTGCTGAGAGACCCTGTTTCAAAAACTAAGGGGGTGAAGATTGAGGCTGACACATGGTATCACCCTATAGTGTCCACACACGCACTTGTGCGACACAATGAGCATGTGTGTGGACGAACACATCCATGCACGCAGATCCATGGCTTTTAGAGCCATTTCTGCAGCCTTAGAGTACATCAAATGATACTCTCCTTGTGGCTTCTTACAGGAGTAAAGACAGCCTAAGCAAAGCGCCAGGCACACAGTGTTCTTTAGCTTCGCCTTGGCATTCGTGGCAACCGTGACTGAGATGATGGTTTGATTCTCACTCAGGACTGATGCAGAGAGGCAGCTGTGGGTGAGCGTGGGATTCTCAGTTTCTTCACGAGTTCAGGTCGGGGCATTCTTTACTTACATATGCAGGGCTGCAGGTACACCAGTGGAGAGTTGCATGTCCACATTTCAAAGATGTTGACTCCGAGGTATTTCTAGCCTGGAAATTTCCATGAATTCAAGCCTTGCACAAAGTACAATGTGGGGGTTGCAAGCTGGAAAAAATTAGCTGGCTTGTTACCAAGTCTTCTTAATGGCATTCTTCTTCAGTCTCTGTTTCTTAGACTGACTGGGCCAGAGTAAGCAGATGCCTGTGATGTCAAAAACCTTGTTCTGGCCGTTAATCAGAGTTCCCCTGGGAAGGAGGATAAGCCTCTCCTCAGGAACTAAGGCTCTCCGAGTTTGAGACTCCCAAAGGACAGCACCATGAATGTGGACTTCCCCAGGAATTTGTTGAGTGGATGTTGTGGGACCCTCATATCTGGGGACATTTCCTTAGCAGCTTGTGCCAAGCTGAGGCAGGAACCACATTGCAGGCCCAGGCCAGGCTAGCTACATTGACCTGGAGAGCCCTGGGGACCCAAGAACAGTTTTTGTAATGCCACTAAGGCACTGAAGCCCTTCCTTAAGTGCAAATATCGTTTAGTTAGTAGGGGAAGAGAGAAGTAGCCTTGAGCTAATTCAATATTTTGCCTTTAAAAGACAGATGACCTAAAAGAAATGGTTTTGAGAGTCTTAAATAACTTTGAATAGCAAATTTATCTCCTTCCTACAACTCAGAGATATAAGACTCAATCATAAATCTGGAATTGGGCTTTACAAAAGGGCATATTAATTTTTTTACATACCAGAGCCGTATATATCATTTTGTATGTCTCCATATATCAAATAATGCTTTTAAAAGACCCATGAGGATGCCTGGAATGAAGGGAAAATAATACAGCGCGGCTGAGATTAAACAAAGCTGGGACACGGCGTGCCATAAATGGCTTTGCAGATATGCACTGGACTTCGAGGCAGTCCCTAGCAGCCGGAATAAAAAGAGAAGCGCAGTTAGTCACAGGCGGTTTGCAGACACTACAGTTGGAGCGCCTACCACGCGCTGAGCAATGGCGTAGACAGTAGCGTCCTGGCGAAGCGACAAGCCGGGGAAACGTTACTTCATGTAGCAGAATGCGTGCATCATCTCTGCCATGCCAGAATCTTGGGGTGCACGTTGGAAGGAATGTTTCTGTCTTTCCCAAATTTCTATGTGTTGATACTTAAACTCCAGTCTGGTGGTATAAGGAGGTGGGAAGAAGCAATAAGGTTATGATGGCAGAGCACTCATGAATGGGAGTGTGGTCTTCTAAAGAAGCCCTGGTGAGCTGTCTGCCCCTTCTACCATGTGAAGACAGAGTGAGAATCTATACAGTGGACTGATTCTATAGTAGAAGTGGGTCCTCTGTAGACAATGTATGAATCATGCTCTTCCCAGTCTCCAGAACTGTAAGAAATGAATTGTTCTCTCTAAATTTCCAGCCTATGGTACTTTGCCATGACAGGCCAAATAGACCATGGTAGGTTAAGACAATAGCTAAGGTTCATGCCTACCCACATGGAGCCCATAGTGTTGTTGAGTGTTCTTACAGATTTGGCAGTGCAAACTGGATATATGTGGTGGTTTAAATAAGAACGACCTCCCCCCATAGGCTCATATAGTTGAATGTTTAGTCACCAGGGACTGGACCGTTTAAAAAGATTAGAAGGATTAGATGTGGCCTATGTCAGGCCCAGTCTCTCTTTCTCTCTGTGTCTGTCTATCTGTCTCTCTGCCTGTTGATCAGGACGTAGCTCTCAGCTACTTCTCCAGCCTGCTTGCCACCATGCTCCCTGCCATGATGATAATGAACTAACCCTCTGAAACTGTAAACAAGCCCCCAATTAAATGCTTTCTTTTTAAGATTTGCCTTGGTCATGGTATTTCTTCACTTACTAAGACAGTGTACAGACTGTGAAATCAACTTGTACAGAGACATTTTATTAAGGATCATACTCAAGTGGGCCAAGTTTGTAGTGCAAGAATACTTCAGTATTTGACTTCTGATAGCCTGTTAAAAGGTATGCCTTCGCCAGTACACCAGATGGTTTTCTCGGCTCTTACTTTGTGCCTGTGGCTATGGGTGACAGTGAATACAAAGAATACCAGACAAGGTCAAGGTTTTCTAGACTCTTCTATGATAGTGAAGGAAGCATACATATGCAAATCAGTAAAAACCAGGGACATTTGCCAGGTGGTTTTGCAGAGATGTGAATGATGCTTTTGATGAATGCTCTGGGAGTGTTTACCAGATGTGAATGGAGAGCTCTGGAGTTTAGCGTGAGGAGAAGCTTGAACTGCTTTCTGGAGGACCTGGGACTACTGTGGAAACAACCACTTGCTTTCCTAGTAGCTAATCTAAGTCCTTTGTGCATGTGATGTGTGTGGAGTTCATTCATCTGAAGCCACACAACAGTTCTGGGGGTAGGGATTAGTAGGAGACTCAATTATGGGAAAACCGAGGCACAGGAAGCTAAGCAGTAACCTCTGATCACCCATCCGGTGACATGGAGCGACAGCACCCCTCTCCCTCCCTTCACAGTGGCCGATGTTATCCATTCTTTCTATTTGCCTTTGAGGCCTCTTTCTTGACCCTAAGATAAAGCCAGGTACATCTGCTGCACCCTTTAACATCCTCTTCGCCTACTTAGAATTTACTTTGTTGTATAATTGCCCATTTATCTGTATATATCACTTGAGTCATTAAATTATTTATAGCATAATATATAATTAATCATTGTAGTTACGTTGTTTATTACATGTAAATATAAATTATTTAATGTCGACATCTCCCTATAGACCATCGTCTGCTTTGGGGCAGCAACCATGTGTGCATCTTCTACTGGGTTTCTGATGTAGGAGTGTGGTGCTGTAAGGCATTCTGGAAATGTTTGCCGAACGCACAGAGCCAGGAAAGGCCCTGAACTGTTGGAAGACTGCGTGATGAGGACCCATAGTGGCTGGAAGGGATGGTGGGATAGTGGGATGTTTGCGGGTATTTTGAGATAAACCTCATCCCCATCAACATAGATATTATCTCTTGTTGTTGTTTGCTTAAAAAAAAATGAAACCTGGCCAGATTGCTCACCCAGAGGGTGAGCTATTTACCTTTAAGGGGCAGAGATGAGGGGAGGAGGGTTGGTGGAGACACTTTGCGTTTCTACATGACCTTGGCTTGCTAGATGTTTCCTGAGTCAGCATAGCAGAGGAGATGCTGCAGGCGCAGGTTTTTATGTCCCTGTTCGCTTTTCCTCTTAGCCCCTAGGAGGCAGATGCACTGAAGGCCTCATGGTGAGAGGAGGCATGGTGTCATACCTCTTTGTTTTTCCCCCATTTCCTACCTCAGGGCACAAGAAAGTAGGGGTAGTTCTTAGTGTCTGGTTTCTCTCTAACTTGCTGTGGGGTTGGCAGGGCAGGGATCTGGTTTCAGCTGGTTGACATCCTGTCACTCTTCCTTTACACCCTAAGCCTTGGCTGTCTCCTTGCTTCTATTTCCAGGGCAGGATAGTGGCTGCATCTATATTTGGTGGATTGTTCTGTGTCTTTTTGGCACAGTTGACTCAGCAAGCTTGAGTTAATTAGACAGATTCAGGAGCCTGGCAACTGACAACCGGGTTTCTTAGCCTTTGGTGCTCCTGTACCCCTGAGACTGCCAGGGCTAATCAGCTATTTGGAGCTCAGTTTTTCCTGCTATTTGCATGGTAAGAGCTTAGTTTCTAGGAGGAACTACCCCAAAGAAAGAGCTCACCACATCTTCCTTGGCCTTATATGTCCCCATTAGTCCAGAGTCAAGTTCATTTATTTGTTAGTTGAATAGATATTTACCAAGTGCCTTCAAGGTACATAGGTTTGGGATAGCAAGTACCAAAAATGGAAGTGACAGCTAATGTCAGGAGACAGCACAGAGAGGACTTAGAGACTGATACTCTTTATGAAGGGGTGCTGTTTCTGTTGGATTTCTAAGGATGAAGTGGGTTTTAAATGTAGGGAGGGCGAGGTGAAGAACAGACTTGAGAGTGGGATGGTGTGTGAGGAAAGGGCAGAAGAGGTCATATTTGAGATTTGATAAATGAGCCTGTATTACGAGAGCAGACAATTCGTATTGGAGGAAAGGGGGAAGAGTTTAGGTAGAAGTGCTAGATTTACGGTGGAAGGGAACACTTTAGAGTTATCAAAGGTGTTTACAGGAGATGAATAATAAGGTAAGAGTTTGACTTTAGAAAGTGTTTTCTAAAAGAGATATGCCCCAAGGGATAATTTAAAGTAAAGAGAAATTGAAAGCTAAGAGAGCAGATCAACCCAAGTCCATTATATTATCTAACACACACTGTTTAATGTGAACTGTACCCCGTCCCACACTTTCCATGTATATTAGCTCATCAGCCTTTCCAATAATCCTCTGTACAAGAGGTTAGGTGATTTTTTTTAAGGTCATAAAGTCAGCCAATTGTAGAGCGCGGATTAATACATAGTCTTTGTACAGGATTGTGAGACAGCCTTCTCCCAGCACTATGTATACTGTAATGACACAGCACATTGTTCTTAATTCATAGAAACCCAATGTACACAGGACTGCTGGCAACATATATTAAAGTGCATGTTTTTGTTTCCATCACTTAAGAGTCAGTTATTTTGATAGATCAACTGACAAGATTTGAATTATAGTGATGGCAATAGACACAAAAGAAAAGGGCATAGTTAATAGAGCTTAGTGCTAAATTTGTTATGAGTATTTTTGGTCACTAGCAATTTAGATCTTAGACTGACCCTCTTGTTGGGGTACTCATTAAAAATATGCATCTAATAATAACAATATTATATAGTTATTTGACTTCTGGTAAATGGGACCATATTGAAATTTTTGCTTGAAACAATAAAAAAAAGCCAGTTACAGTGTATGAGACAACCATCTGCAAGGTCTTGGTCATCTGCAAAAATACACATTGATCTTTGAAAGATAAGAATATGAAGTGGACCCTGTTATTGCCCAGCTTGAGAGACAGTTGAAGGCATATCATTGGAAATTGACAACCTGGTAGATTCGAGCAGATTTCTTAAACTGAAGAGTCTAGGAAGACCAAAGTAGTTAGAGTTTTCCAGACAGAACAACAGAGAAGAGAAAATTGCTGAGGGAGACTCTAGAGCTTTGTGGTGGTGGTTTGAATAAGAATTGCCAGCCTGGCGGTGGTGGCGCGCGCCTTTAATCCCAGCATTCAGGAGGCAGAGGCAGGCGGATCTCTGTGAGTTCGAAACCAACCTGGTCTACAAGAGCTAGCTCCAGGACAGGCTCTAAAGCTGCAGAGAAACCCTGTCTCGAAAAACCAAAAATAAGTAAATAAATAAATCGAATAAGAATTGCCTTTATAGATTCATCTGTGTTTGGTTTCTATCTGGTAGAACTGTTTGAGAAGGATTAGGGGTGTGACCTTGTTAGAGAAAGTATGTCACTGAGGGTAGGCTTTGAAAGCTCATGCTGTTTCTGGGTAGCTCTCTGTCTCATGGTTGTAGAAAAGTTGTAAGCTCTGAGTTACTGCTCCAGCACCATGCCTGCCTGCCTGCTGCATTTGCTCCTTGCCATGATGGTTATGCACTCACCCTCTGAAACAGTACGCAAGCCACTAATAAACTTTCTTCTACAGTCGCTTCAGTCATGGTGTCTCAGTAATAGGAAAGTAACTAAGGCTTTTGTTGAGAGCCCCTTATGAGTATTCAGTTGAGGGAAGTACATAGGTGAAGGTACCACCTAAGGTTGGTCATATGACCACCTGAAAGGAGGGCGGGAACAGTGCCCAGCACTCACAGGAGCCTTAGCAGTGCCTGCTAGCTACAGCCTGATCAGCAGCTTTGAGAGATAAAGGCATTTGGCTGAGCATACAGAAGATCTTAGTAGTGGGAACAATTGCCTCCGGAGCAGACACTCTTCTGATTCTCCCTAGCAAATTTTAAATGTAAGATATAATATAAAAGGATTGCATCTCAGCAGGTAAACAACAACATCAACAAATCACTTACAGATACTTATGGGGGGAGGAAAAGCTTTC